>NW_028227258.1:95592500-96192500 GCF_978045245.1 Mus caroli
CATTTTAGTTTTTTTTTTTTTTCTGACTTAAATTTCAGATTGACCTTCTGGTTTGATACAATCTCATTCACGTTGACATTTTCAACATCAGAATGGGTAAGGGTAAGGAGAGTAGAAAATACAGCTACTCACTTATAGCAATGAACCTGTCTACAGTTTTTCTCCCTCCTCCAAATATGCATGGAATTCTGAGAAGGAATACATGGATGTACCCACTACGAAGCCAGCCTTCCAGTGAGCAAAGACCTGAGGCCATGGCATTCATCTCTGTGTTGGTCTTCTTGAAGCAACTTGACCATGGCACTTCCACCCACAGGAATGACAACGGGGAAGCCCTGGTCTCTGACAAAAAGCTGGAGCCGTGTATGCGCAGAAGGGCCTCTCTCAGGTCCACATCCCAAGCTCATTTGGTTATGTTCATTTCTGGTGAGTTTCAGTCATTGCTTTATTATCATACATGGCAAAAATTACTTTCATCTTTGTTCTAAGTAAATTCTTACCTTAGTTCATGACTTTCAAAAGGAGCCAAGGAGTTCCTTTTATTTCTGACTTATGGTAGCTCACATAATACACATTTTGGAACTAAAACTGCCCCAAGACCTTTATCCCAACCAAGCTTCCTTACAAACCTAGATTCCTATTTTTTGTATGTAAATTGCCAATACCATTATTTTCCCTCTTTACATATATATATATATATATATATATATATATATATAATTTTATGTGTATGGGTTTTGCCTGAATGTATGTCTTTGTATCACTTGTGTGCCTGGTGCCTGTAGAGGCCAGAAGAGGGTGTCAAATCCCCTAGAACTGGAGTTATAGATGGTTGTGAGGCACCATGTGGGTGCTGGGAATTGAACCTGAGTTCTCTGGAAGAGCAGCAAGTGTTCTAAACACTGAGCCACATCTCCAGTCACTAGACTCCCTTTTCGATACCAAAAGAGATGATCATTTTCTTATTTTACTGCAGTCAGTTGAACTTTGGCATAAAATGATTCTGCTTTGTGAGCGATAAGCCATACCAGTGTTAGAGTCACTGTCCAGGGATCAGCTTGTCTCTAGACAGTCTTCCTATACCAGCATTCAATTTTAGGATATCTTGAGTGTGATTTCGTTCAAGCATATACATGCATCATTTAGAGATAATGTGATTTTTAATGGAAAAATTCACCATCTAGTTCTGGATCTGGAAGCTGGCTCCTTTTAAATTAAGTTGAATAAGATTTCATACAAAATGTGAAATTTAAAAAGATTACTATTTTATAGACAGGCAGCAGAGGTATTAGAGAGAATAATGATCTGGACAGGTAAAAATCTAGATACTTTATTCCTCTGAGGAGCTTCAGTGTCTTCAGTATCCTTGTCGTGAAACAGATGGACCTCACAACTACTGCCCATTTCTTGTGGGCAAGCTGAGTGTCCACTGTAAGGGCTGTCATGAAGGACTCCATACCATAATGAGCATGTGTGAAAAGAATTGTGCCTTTGTAAGGATAAAAGAACATGGTGTTTGCTTTGAGCATAAAGATTTAGGCCCTGTGGTCTTTTCAGTGAGACCCTGTCATTTGAACACTTAGTCCTCAGTGGGTGGCGCTGTTGGGCGAGGTGATGTCGTCTTGCTGGAGAAAGTACAGTGCTCGAGGTGGGCTCTGAGGGTTCATAGCCTGACCCCTTCCTGTTCCTCTGCCTTGTGCTTGGGGTTGAAGATGTGATCTCCCAGCTTCTTGCCCTTGTCACAAGGCCTGCCACTTCTCATGCCTCTCTATTTTGAAGGACTCTTATCTTTTTCTTCAATCACAAGTTGAAACAAACTCTTCCTTATATAAGTTACCTTGCTTGTGGTGTTTTCTCACAGCAACAGAAGTGAGACTAATACAGCCCCCATTCTAGGGTGAGAAATACAATGTGTTCCCAGATGTCATTTAGAAGAGCAGATTTTTAAAAGACTCAGTTCTGAGTTATGTCTCATTTTACTGTGCATATAAAAACATAGCTTTAAAAACATCTTTCTAATAAGATTTTGTAAGCCAAGCTATTTCTTATCTGTCTTTCCATGGTGGTAGAGATAAATAGATTGCAAAGCCCAGAGAAAATTTTTCTAAAATTTCCAAGTAAGCTGGAACTTGTATGTACTAAGTACTATTCCTGACCAAAGATCAAAACATTAAAAATCTTTTATTTTCCTTTTTGTGATGGTTAGTATAAATAATTTTCAACTTGATGCCTTGGAAATAGGCCTCTTGACACACCTGTGAGAAATTGTTTAGATTAATTAAGATTAGCTTCTGCTAGGGATTGTCTTCATTAGGTTAATGGAGGTAGGAAGACCTGTCCACAGTTGGTGGAACCATTCCCTATGACACTGGACTGTTAAAGGAGGAGAGGGTACGTTGAGCACTATTTTTCATACCTCGACTCATTTCTCTCTACATTTAAGTCTGGATGTAACGTGAGCAGTTTTCTCGGTTCCTGATACTGTGATTTCTCTACCAAGATGGATCATAATCTGGAATTGTAAACCAAATGAACTTTCTCCTGCAAATTGTTTTGTTAGAGCATTTTGCCTTAGCAACAAAAAGTGAAACCAAAACACCATTTATAATTATTAATTTTATACATTTTAATATTTAAGAATGTCAAGTATCAATATAGTTCCAGTCTTCAGGAGTATTTGAAAAGGTATCCTAGGGAGATTGAATTTTGCTTCCTCAGTGGTTTCTTTTATTTCCTTTATTTCCCCTCTGCCTGCAGTTAATTGATGTCAACCAATTTGGAAGTCTCTGGTTCATCCTCCCTTTGTTTATTTTAGATTAAAAAAAAGCAAGTCTATTTACTTCTCTCCCCTTATAAAATGACATATCAGTACATCTTATGTGGATTTGCCATTTCACTTCTCACTATGCTTTAGAAATTCCAATTAGTTTATAGAGATTTGGGTTTGTTCTCCTAAATTTTGTGTGCATGCAGGTGCGTTTACATGTTTAAGTACAGGCACACAGGTACATATGTACACATGGAGGTCAGAGGTAGCATCAGGTATCTTCCTTAATCTCTTCTCCACCTAGGCCTTTTCTGGGGTGGGGGGTGGGGGATGGGAAATAAGCATTAACTCACTAATTTGGATAAATTGGCTGACTTCCAAGCCCTAGGGATGTTTTTGTCTCTGCTTCCCCTGTCCTGGTATTATAGGCATCATAATGCATTTTATGTGGGTTCTTGGGATCCAAACCAGATCTTCTTGTTTGTGCAGCAAGCATTATACTAATTGTATCATTCCCATGGACTTTCTTCCCATTTTTATTTTTTATATTTTGATAATGCACCACTGGGCACATGTGCCATGGTATAGTCAACTTTTTTCCTGTGTGTGGGCATTTAAATTTTTTTCCATTGTTTTGAAATTATAAATTGTAGTGCAATGAATAACCTTTTTTTATTACATTTAAAAATTTTGTTGTTTATAAATGTAACTTTAATTTACCAGATATAATTGTTGTCTTGCAGGCTTACTGCTGAATAAAATCACCATTTCTAGTTTTTTCTGAACTTTGGCTGGCTGGTTCAACTCAGCTGTTCAGGTTCAAACTCTTCTCCAAGCTGACTAATTCTAACTGGCTTCCCCTGGCTTCTGATTGTATTGCTCTGCTTGGCCTCAAACTAACTCTAATAATCTGTACTGATCTTCTGGCTCCTTCTCATTCTCTGTCTCATTCTGTCTTCACCTGCAACCTGTCTCTGTAAAACTGTCCCAGTAAAACTCTCCCAGCCCCCATCTCTTAAGTTACCTCTCTTTCATATCTGTTCTCGTGAGAGTTGGATGTATCCTATCTCTTGACTCATTCTGACAAATATTTCTCTGATTCGTCCCTTTGTCTATCCTTTCAAACACAGTTGCTCCCTTCTACAAACTGACTTTAACTTCACCGTTTGAGATTAAAGGTGTGTACTAAGGGCATATCTGTATCCCAGTTAGGAGGATTAGAGGTGTGTCATTTCAGCTGGATCACACAGACCTAGAAGGTCTTTCCATATGATCCCTAGCTAGAACATCCATGTTGCTGGGTTAAAATGTCTCTATGGTTCTTATTTTCTGTGCACTATGTGGGGTGGTGCATGAACAGAAGTCACAGAACAGCAGCAGCTGATTTTCTCCTTCTACCCTGTGGTTTCCAAGGATTGTACTCAGGTCATCAAGCTTCACAGCATCTACCTCTATACCATGTCATGGGCCTGTGAATAATTTGATGTCAATAAATTTTCTTATTTTTGAATGTGTAGTGCTGGGGATTGAATCTAGGTCCTACCTCTGTGGCAGCAGGCATGCATGTAATGCATTTATGTACAGGTAGGCAAAACATAATAAAAAATGCACAGAAAATAAAATAACCTAAAAATAATTTTAAAAAGCATTAAATTACTTTTGAATAAAAGTTCTATTTTTCTTAGATTTTAAATCATGTTATGGGTTTAAATGTAACTTCAAATATGTCCCTCCCCTCTTAAGGTGAGTGACAGAGCAAGTGCCACACACATCCCTGCTTCTCACCCAAGGTTTACTTTGCCGAATGTGCTGACTATGGAAGAATTGTCACACTATTGTGTTTATTGACTTTTGTATTGCTGCTTTAAAAAAATTATTTCTTAAAGAATGATTATAGGTATAAGGCTTGATGTGGTGGTATAAGCCTGAAATTCCAGCTACTCAAGAGTGTGGTGTGAGGCAGATGGACAAGAAGGCCAGCCTGGGTAATCAAGTGAGACCTAGTACTAATGGATATGTTAATGAGGAGAGGGGACATTTTACAAAGTTCCACCCCCCAGACCAAATAACAAAAACAAAAGCAAAATGAAACAAACAAAACCACAATAAAACAACAACAACAACAACAAAAACTGAAGGCAACTGAGTACAGTGTGAATTCAAGGCCAACCTGTTCTATGTAGTGAGTTCTCTGAAGGCCAGGGCTCTGTAGAGTGACCTTGTCTCAAAACAAAAACAAAAACAAAAACAAAACAAAACACCTCTCCTAAAACAAAGCAAAAACAAAGCAAAAAAAAAAAAATCAAAATCCCAAACAAATCAAAACAAACAAACAAACAAACAAAAAACCCTACAGGCAATTGATTGCTGCCTAGAGGAGAGTTAATCCTATCCTAGAGATGAACATCCTTTGGTTGTCCAACGCAAGTGGTCATCCTTGAAACTATATCCATACAAACAGTAAAAATGGACTGAGCAGGTTGTTTGTGCATACATATACATACATAAACACATACATACATGTATGTAATAATAATAAAGGAAAAGAAGCAATCAACTTGAGCCTGAAGGAGCATAGCAGAGGTTAAATAAGGAGAGCATTATATAAAACAAGTGGAAATGGCGCTTTTCATTAGTGTAGAAAATATGTCAGAATTTATTTCTTCAATGCTGACCTAGGAGGACAATATGCAAGCTCTACTTCCTATGAGGGGACGCTCTCCATGGCATAGGCATAGTGTACCTGGTCTGTACCATAGTTCACACATTTGGTCCAGGAAGTTTTTTTTTTTTTTTTTTTTTTTTTAAATTAGGTATTTTCCTCAATTACATTTCCAATGCTATCCAAAAAGTCCCCAATACACTCCCCCCCCAAGTCCCCACCCCCACCCCCACCCCTTGGCCCTGGCATTCCCCTGTACTGGGGCATATAAAGTTGGCAAGTCCAATGGGCCTCTCTTTCCAGTGATGGCCGACTAGGCCATCTTTTGATACAAATGCAGCTAGAGTCAAGAGCTCTGGGGTACTGGTTAGTTCATAATAATGTTCCACCTATGGGGTTGCAGTTCCCTTTAGCTCCTTGGGTACTTTCTCTAGCTCCTCCATTGGGGGCCCTGTGATCCATCCAATAGCTGACTGTGAGCATCCACTTCTGTGTTTGCTAGGCCCCGGCATAGTCTCACAAGAGACAGCTATATCGGTCCAGGAAGTTTTGTTGTACTGTGTGCTTCATTTCCAGTGAATTTTCCAAGAAGTCTGACATCAGCAGAAAGGTGAGGGCACATCCTAGGCATATTTGAGGTTTTATTTCTTGGAAACATATGATAGTTAATTCTTTAAACACATATTCATCCATCCATCCATCCTTCCATTCATTCATGTATGTGAGGACCACACAAGTGGAATTGAGAGGACACCCATGGGGGCCATAGCAAGTTCCAGCTAGAGCTACCCAGAGAGACTCTTCTTTCCATCCACCACTTGAGTTCAGGGGATTTGAACCCAGGTTGTCATACTCGGCGGCAGACGCTTAGTGGCTTAGCTGTCTTTCTAGCTGAATCTGCTATTGTGATAAAACAGAGTTCTCTGGCAGGGCTGTAGCTAAGCATTAGAGCACTCAATGTGTGCTTGTGATTGGGGCGCTGGGTTTGATTTTCAGCACCACCAGAAGAAATTAAAAAAAAAGAAAAGAAAAAAAAAAAAAGAATGAAGTACTTGAACTTGAAATCTGAGGGCCAGATTCATGGCAGCGACATTCAGATATACCCACCTTCCCGGTATTGAAAGAAAGTGAAGCTGGTTTAGATATTTCTGTCACCAAAAATAATAAATTGAAATTACTGTCTGGAAGTCCTTTAGATTATTTTCTTTAAATTTCAGTTTTGAGATCTCTCTTAACAAAAAGGTTGTTTGTTTATTTATTCATTAACTCATTTGCATTTATTTTTTTGCTCTCACTAAGAAATTTAAACCACAAACAAGTATGATTGTTTGATAAAATGAACTCTAATAATTATTATTCACAACAGTTGCCAGTATTTTGCCAATATCTCTTCAACTCTTCCCTCATCTCTCACAACGGTATAGTTGCTTGCAGAATTTGAAATTAAATCTTAGACATCCTATAATTATAACATAGAAATTTCATACATACACTTTTTGTTGTTGTTATTGGTGCTGTTTTGAAACAGAATCTCACTGGGTACCTCTGACTGCAACTTGCTATGTAGATCAGGCTGGTCTCAAACTCAGAGTTGTGCCTGCCTCTGCCTCCCTGCTCCTGGGATTAAATCCTATGCTGCCACTATGCCTTGCATGTATACACTTATTCAAGTTATTTTCACTCTGTTTTAGTTAGTTTTAAGGATTTTGTTTTTTTAATTTATGTAAGACAATAAACGAAAAGCTATGTAAGACACATTCCAAATGAAAAGCTACCCTAGCAAGGTATTTGCAGAGCTATTTTTGTATCTTTCAAGCTTAAGGTGTGTCCTGATCCTGTGCTAGCTAGTCTTAACTGTAAACTTGATACAATCTAGAATTACTTGGAAAGAGAATCTCAGTGAGGAGTGGTCTAGATCAGGTTGTCTACAGGGGAGGTGGTGGTGGTGGTGATGGTGGTGGTGGTGGCAGTAGTAGTGGTGGTGGGTAGGTTACTTTGATTACATTAATTGAGACAAGCCACATGTCTCCTGGATTCGGCCTTAGACTATTTAAGAGTGGAGCAAGTTAGGGCAAGCATTCATCCCTTTGCTTTTCTCTCTACTCGTGGCTGTGACCAGCTATCTCATGATCCTGCCATAGCATTTTCTCTGCAGTGAATGTGTGTGTGTGTGATGTGATGTGTGATGTATACAGGTGCCTGTGGAAGACAGAATGGGGGAATCAGATATCCTGGAGCTGGGATTACTGGTGGTTGTAAGCCACATGATGCGGGTGTTAGGAACTGAATTTGGGTCCTTTGGAAGAATAACAAACATTCTTGACCACTGTGCTCTTTCTCTAGCTCCCTAAGTTGCTTTTGTTGGTGTGCCTTCTCACAAGTACTGGGAAGGAAGCTAAAAACAGTTTCTATGAAAGTAGCCAACTCATCAATTATACTAGGTGGTGGTTTGTCCTATCTTTTATTCTTTGATGAAAATGTGAAAAAATAATATATGTAAATATTTGTATGTTTGTATTATAAAAATAACAATATTCTGTGCCTGAACTTTTTGTTTTCTATTTACCCCTGCCTCCTTGAGAGTCTGCCCAGAACAGTTTCTGGAGATGTACCTCAGTCATTTTATTACTGCAGGTAAAAGAAAATAAAACTTGAGACCTGTGATTCATGTAATTTTTGTCAAATAGCCCAAAGAGTTGTTTGTGAGCTTTGAAACCTGGGGCTGAGAACATAGCAGAACAGGCCAGGACATGCCCTGGCAGGCCCGTCGTTAAGACATTCCTGAGGCTGCTTGGCCATAAAGATAAAGAGAATGACATGTCCGGACTGGCCCTGCACCTCCCTATCTCCTGCCCTTCTGACCTAAGTTAAATATTATCTGCATGTACAGTCTGCTGATGTTTAAATGAACCAATCATGTGAAACCGCACCAATTCCTCCCCCAGCCCCATACCCGTTTCTATACAAACCCCTAGCTTCCAAGCCTCATGGTTGAATCCACTGTCTCCTGTGTGAGATACGTTTCAACCCGGAGCTCCGCCATTAAACTACTTTGTGTATTTACATCAAGACGGTCTGTTCGTGATTCTTTGGGTGCACGCTGAATCGGGAATTGAGTGGGGGTTTCCCCACTAGGTTCTTTCACAGGCACTTCCTTGTCGAGGAGCACAGAAGTCTGCCGAGAGGAAGAGGAATCCACAGCAGAAAGAAAACTGCAGATGCAGGCTTGGAGAGTATGTCCAGAGGGAAGCTCTCAGCAGCTGGCACAGACTACTACTGTTCTAGGCTGAAGCTTTGGTGTTAGGAAAGAGCCTTGCAAGATCTCTGGCCATCTCAGCAGGCAGAGAGCCATGGCGGAAATCTGAGTCCTACCCACTGGTCTGTCCAAGGACTGCTCACCCATCTTAGATCAGTTCCAGCCTGGAGGCTGGTGGGCAGAGGAAGACAATCATGCCTGAACCTGGCTGCCAGTGGAAGAGCTGACTCAGACTGGTCCCCAGACCCAGCTTTCTTCAGGCATCCTAATCTAGACTCTCAATCTATCTACCAGTGTGGGTTTGGAATAGAGCTCTGTTTCCTTGGAGTAGGACGAGCCACTGTAACTGAGGTAGCACTATCAAGAGAAATGAAACTGACAGTTTGTCTGTGCTAGTTGAGGAACCAGGAGTTCGTTCACACTGCAAGTAAGGTTGTACGCTGGAGCACTGTTGGAGGTGCTTGAGCTGTCTATTCTGTTCAGGCTGTGGACTGGTCAGAGGCTAACCATATTAGGAAGGCCTGTCTGCTTTGTTCTCAGCCCATAGTTTACATGTTAATCTCACCTGAACCTTCCTCACAGACACACCCAGGAAATCATTTGACTAATATCTGAACACTTCAGTCCAGAGAAGGACATACAAAGGTAGTCACCACAGTGATCTTGGCAGTGAAGGGGAAAAACAGAAGAAGGAAGAGTTTACCATCCATGTGAAGATACTCATCACTTAGTCAAGACCCTAAAATCTTGGCACTGAAGGGATACTGATTTATATACAAATGAAAAACAGAAACTCAGGATGCTTAAATAAATTCTCCAAGAATAAATAAATGCAATAACCATTGAGCCATTTCCATATGTATTGTACATTACATACTGGTAATTCAGTGGAGCCAAGAGGAAGTTGAGGATGTGTTGACATTGAATGGATAAATTCAGAGTAGGGCAGGGAAGGGCAGGGCAGGGAAGAGCAGGGCAGGGCAGGGCAGGGCAGGGCAGGACAGGGCAGGGCAGGGCAAACCAGTCAACCTCACCCTGGTTTCAGGTATGGGTAAACTCTGAAATGAGAAGGAATTGAGGAACTTTAAAAAGCAGAGAAAATGTAGAAGATATTGAAAAAATGGCAAAGAAAAGAATCGATGAGGTGGTTTCCAGTCACTGTCCCTCAAGATGGCAGATACCCCCACCAGCTACTGCTCTTTTGAAGTGTTTAACAGTCTCTAAGCAATCAGTCTTCCTGCCTGAAGACAGCAGGTGTCATTATTGCTACTTAGCAGCTACAGGAATTAAGGCATCCAGCACTCCAATGCCTTGCCCAAGGCCACTTAAAAGTTTGATTAGAGAACTAGAATTAAAAGTCACAAGGGAAGGCTTGGCTTCTCTGAGATAATCGTGGGAAAGGAAATTATTTATTCTGAAAATTGAAATAGTCATCTTGGAAGCTTTGGTGAAACAAGAGTGCAAAAATAGACCTTCCATCTATCCCCCAGTGCAACAATAATTTAGCAGTAATTATGATAATGATTGCTAAACGATTTGTGCACTGATCAGACTATGAGTTCCCAGGGTTGAGTTCTTATGTTGTTCTCCTCAGAAACCCCTCTGTGATGTTCTTAGGGCCATGGCATGATGATATTTGTGTAATTCTCCAGCCACAAGTTTGGCCTCTGTTGGGTTGGCCATCCTTGGGCAATGCTAGCGTGAATACAACAGAAGGAGCCTCAAATAGCTGCCGCGTTAGGAAGTTTCCGCATTTGGGTCACTTGATTTATCATGGGATGGAAGTTTCTATTAAACAGCTGTCTGTTCCCCGTTTATATCCATGATTTACACTTACCTGTGGTTTCTCTGAATGTATTGAAAACATTTAACTTTTATCATTCTTTAATTTTTAATCATCTTATGGCTGTCAATTAAGCTTTAATAGACTCACTTGGAAACAGAGAAACCAGTCCTTGCTGGCAAACCATATCTGTTTTCATTACATCAGATAGTTGGAGAAATAAAGAAACAAGGGGAAAGGTTGAGATCTTCTGGAAGATGTATAGCATATCATGGGCCTGGTCTTTGCTAGTCCTGGGAAAAGAGATAATTCTTCAACAACCACAAGATGTTTGGATGACATACAGATGTGCCCCTTGCAGCCAATGCTGTATTGCTCTAATTACTCTGGAACCCTTTACAATGTTCACCAATTCATTTTCAAATTAAATGGGAGCCTCTGCCATCTTACTGGTGTAAGTGGAAATAGGTGGGCCTTCAAGGAGGAGAGACCTTGAGTCATGTCCTGGAATGAGTCTCCCACCCACTTGATGGTTCACAGGCTACTTAGCCTCTGACTCTGGGTTCTTTATAATTAAATAGGGATAACATTTTCTTCATTGTGGTGTCCCCGTGATTAAATGCAATGTGAAAGGCCCTGGCGCTGCTCTGGCATGCCTTGCCAATTCTGCTAAACTTTCTTTGGAAGTTTGCCACTCAACATCTCATGCTTGAGAGGAGCTAAAACTTATAAAAATGCAGGGCTTTGCTCACACGTCGCAATTGCATTCAAATGCCACACTTTATTTATGTTGGGATTTAGAAACATGTAGCAAAATTATTAAAACAAGGCATCTATATTGTCACTTCAGGATCCAATACCAGTATTTTGACACTATTTCATCTTTTTTTAATTAAAGACAATTTAGAGTGCTGTAAATGTGCCACAATTAAAGAGAATTGAAATTGAAGTGAACTTATTTAATATTCTCTTTTAGGCTAAGAGTCAAATACAAATGAATCCTTATTTATTTTCATCTCAGCCCCTTTCAGAACATGATCCATAACCCTTTGTTAATTTCCATTACCTGCTGTTGCTAGCTGCATCCGTAAACTTTTTTCTTTTATGCTTTCTTTTCCCAAACAGAACAGATCTAGAATGTTAAGCTTGTTCTGTTGATACCAGACTGAAATGATTTCCAGTGTGATGTGAGAGGCTCAGATGTCTAAGGACTTGCTGAGAACAGAACTGCAGTGAACTGTAATGACAGAATTAAGCCCTGCATACTTCTGAACTCTGTGTTACTCAGTATGTACTCATACATTATTTAATTGCTACTTACAATGATTCTGGAGGTTCTCCCACCATTCAAAAGGACACTTACGGATGCAAGCTGCCAAGCTCATGCTTCGGAGGCATTGGCAATTTTGACTCTCAGAATAGGTAAGACAATATAAAAAAAAAATTATAGTCTCTCTCACCTATAAACAAAGATGCAAAGATTTTAGATAATGCTTTTATTTTATTGTTTACAGCCTACTGGGCTATAATTTATAGTGTAGAATGTAATATTACATGCATAACTAGAATGCTTTTTATATGCAGATGTGTGCCTATAATCCCAGATCAGAACATAGAACAGTTACAACACAAATCGCTCCTTTGAACCATCTCCCAGTAAAAAACGAATGAAACTGTGTTGGTCAGCTTTTTTGTTGCTGTGACAGAATACCTGAGAAAAATCAACTTTTTTTTAAAAAAATTCACTTTATATCTCTACTGCTGCCACCCTTCCCAGACCCCCTTACATGACCCCTCCTCCATTTCCCCTCCCTTCTCCTCTGAGAGGGTGGAGTCTCCCCTCCAACCTCCCGTTGTCCCTCACCCTGATACATCAAGTACAGGACTGGATGCATCCTTTCCCATTGAGGCAGCCCAGTTATGGGAAAGTATCCCACAGACAGCCAACAGCTTTAAGGATAGTGTCTACCCCAGTTGTTGGGGGACCCACATGAAGACCAAGCTGCACAATTGCTATGTACGTGTGTGGGAGGAGGCTAGCTCCAGCCTGTGTGTGCTCTTTGGTTGGTAGTTCAGTCTCTGAGAAGCCCCAAGGGTCCAGGTTAGTTGACTCTGTTGGTCTTCCTGAGGAGTTCCTATCTCCAGTGGGGCCTTCAATTCTTCCCCCAAAGCTTCCACAAGACATCCCGACCACCATTTAATGTTTGGCTGTGGCTCTCTGCCTCGGTTTCAGTCAGCTGCTGGATGGGGCCTCTCAAAGGACAGTTGTGCCAGTTTATTTGTTGACAACTCCTTCAGTCTGCTTCATCCATATCCCTGCATTTTTTTGTAGGCAGGATATATTTTGGGCCAAAAGTTTTGAGGGTGGGTTGGTGTCCCTATCACTCCACTTCTGTTCCTTCATGACTACAGGAGCTGGCCTCTTTGGGTCTCATATCTCCACTACTGTGCGTCTCAGCTAAAGTCACCCCCAATTGATTCCTGGGAGCTTTCCCCATTCCATGTCTATGGCATGTCATTGAGATGCCCTCCACCCCACCACCCCTGCCAGCTGCAGATATCCATTCATTCTGCTGGCCCTCTGGCCTTTTCTCCTGTGTCTCCCCACACCAGATCCTGAACTGTCCATTCCACACTGCATCCCCTCTCCCATCCACTTCCCTCCTTCCATCCATCTCCTATGACTATTTTCTCCTTCAATGTGTGATTCAAGCATTCGTGTTTGGGCTTTCCTTCCTGTTTAGCTTCTTCGGGTCTATGGAGTATCTTGTACTTTATGGCTAATATCCACTTATAAGTGAGTACATACCATGCACGCTCTTGTGGGTCTGGGTTACCTCACTCAGGATGAGATTCTCACGTTCCATTCATTTGCCTGTGAAATTCATGATGTTTCTGTCTTCAAGAGCTTAATAGTATTCCATTATGTAGATGTTTCACACTTTCTTTATCCATTCTTCAGTTGAGGGACACCTAGGTTGTTTCCAGTTTCCAGCTATTATGAATAACTCTGCTATGAGCATAGTTGAGCACATGTCCCTGAGATACAGTGGGGTATCTTTTACGTATATGCCCAGACGTGGTATAGCTAGGTCTTGAGGTAGACTATTCCCAGTTTTCTGAGAAACTGCCAAATTGATTTCCAAAGTGCTTGTACAAGTTTGCATTCCCACCAGCAATGGAGGAGTGTTCTGCTCATTCCACATTCTTTCTACCAGGTGCTGTTGCTTGAGTTTTTGATCTTAGCCAATCTTGGGGTAGTCTTGATTAACATTTCTCTGATGACTAAGGATGTTGAACATTTCTTTAAGTGCTTCTTGACTGTTCAAGATTACTCTGTTGAGATTCTGTTTAGCTCTGTACCCCGTTTTTAAATTAAGTTATTTGGGTTGTTGGTGTCTAACTTCTTGAGCTCTTTATATATTTTGGATATTAACTCTTTATTAGATGTAGGGTTAGTGAAGATTTTTTCCAATCTGTAGGCTGCTGTTTTGTCTTATTGACAGTGTCCTTTGCATTACAGAAGCTTTTTGGTTTCATGAGGTAGCATTTATCAATTGTTGATCTTAAAGCCTGAGCCACTGGTCTTCTGTTTAGGAAGTTGCCTCCTGTACCAATGAGTTCAAGGCTATTCCACACTTTCTGTTCTATTAGATTTGGTGTCTCTGTTTTTATATTGAGGCCTTTGATCATTGGATTTGAGCTTTGTGCAGGGTGATAGATATGGATCTATTTGCCTGCTTCTACATGCAGATATCCAGTTAGACCAGCACCATTTGCTAAAGATGCTGTCTTTTTTCCATAGAACGTTTTGCCTTCTTTGTCAAAAATCAAATCTCCATAGGTGTGTGGGTTTATTTCTGGGTCTTTGATTTGATTCTATTGTCAATCTGTCTGTTCCTATACCAATACCATACAGTTTTTATTATTATCGTTCTGTAGTACAGCTTGAGGTCAGGGATGGTGATACCTCCCAAAGTTCTTTTATTTACCAGGATTGTTTTAGTTCTCCTGGGTTTCTTCTTATTCAATATGAAGTTGAGAATTATTCTTCAAGGTCTGTAAAGAGTTGTGCTGGAATTTTGATGGGAGTTGCATTGAATATGTAGATTACTTTTGGGAAGATGGCAGTTTTTACTATGTTAATCCTACCCATCCATAAACATGGGAGATCTTTCCATCTTCTGATATCTTCCTTAATTTGTCTTCAGTGACTTGAAGGTCTTTTCATACAGATCTTTCACTTAGCATTATACCAAGATATTTTATATTATTTGTGGCTATTGTAAAGGATGCTGTTTTCCTAATTCCTTTCTTGGCCCAATTATCATTTGTATGAAGGAGTACTACTCATTTTTTTAAAGTTAATTTTTTATTCAGCCACTTTGCTGGAGGTGCTTATCAGCTGTAGGAGTTCTCTATAGAATTTTTGTGATCATTTATTTATACTATCACATCATCTGTAAATAGCAGATGATGTGATTCCAAGTTGTATACTTTTGATCTCCTTTAGTTGTCTTATTGCTCTAGCCAGAACTTTAAGTACTATATTAAATATATAGCCTTGTCTTGTCCTTGATTTTAGTGGAATTGTTTTAAGTTTTTCTTCGTCTAATTTGATGTTGGCTATTGGCTTTTGGTATGCTGCTTTTATTGTGTTTAGGCAAGCACCTTGTATCCCTGCTCTCTCTAAGACTTTTATTATGAAAGGGGTGTTGGATTTTTGTCAAAGGCTTTTTCAGCATCTGATGAGATTATCATGTGATTTTTTTCTTTCAGTTTGTTTAGATAGTGGATTATGTTGATGGATTTTCTTATACTGAACCATCCCTGCATCCCTGGGATGAAGCCTATTTAGTCATAGTGGATGATATTTTTGATATGTTCCTGGATTCAGTTTGCGAGTATTTTATTCAGTGTCTTTCCATAATTGTTCATAAGAAGAATTGGTCTGTAATTCTCTTTCTTTCTTGAGTCTTTGTGTGGTTTAGGTATTAGGGTGACTGTGGACTCATAGAATGAGTTTGGCAGTGTTCTTTCTATTTTGTGGAACAGTTTGAGGAATATTGGTATTAGTGTTTCTTTAAATGTCTGGAAAAATTCTGTGCTAAAACCATCTATCTCTGGGCTTTTTTTGGTTGGAAGACTTTTAATAACTGCTTCTATTTCCTTAGGGGGTATGGGGGATGTTTAAATAGGTTGCCTGGTCTTAATTTAACTTTTATAAGTGGTATCTGTCTAGAAATCATCCATTATGTTAAGATTTCCAATTTTGTCAAGTACAGGCTTTTGAAGTAAGACCTAATGATTCTTTGAATTTCTTCTTTTTCTGTTGTATCTCCCTTTTCATTTCTGATTTTATTTATTTGGATACTGTCTCTCTGTCTTTTAGTTAGTTTGACTAAGGGCTTGTTTAACTTGTTGATTTTTCTCAAAAAACAAACAAACAAATAAACCAGCTGTTTGTTTTGTTGATTCTTTGTATTGTTTTCTTTGTTTCTAATTGGTTGATTTCAGACCTCATTTTGATTGCTTCCTGCCCCTCTACTCCTCTTGGGTGTATTTAAATTTTTCCTAGAGCTTTCAGATGTACTTTTAAATTGCTGGCGTTAGAAAATTCTAATTTCTTTATCTTCCTTAGTGCTGTGAACTTTCCTCTTAGCACTGCTTTCATTGTTTCCCATAAATTTGAGGATGTTGTGACTCATTTTTGTTGAATTCTAGAAAATCTTTAGTTTCTGTCCTTATTTCTTCTCTGACCCAGAGATCACTGAGTAGGGAATTGTTATGTTTCCAAGAATATATAGGCTTTTTGATGTTTCTGCTGTTGAAGTCCAGGTTTAATCCATGATTGTTAGGATACAAGGTATTGTTTCAATTTTCTTGTATCTGTTGAGGGTTGCTTTGTGACTGACTATAGGATCAATTTTGGAGAAGTTTCCACGAGGTGCTGAGAAGACCATTCTTTTGTGTTTGGGTGAAAAGCCCTGCTGATATCTGTTAAGTTCTTTTGACTTACAATGTCTCTTAGTTTCAATAATTCTTTGTTTAGTTTTCAGTGGATGACTTATCAATTGGTGAGCATGGATTGCTGAATTCTCCCACTATTAATATGTAGTCTTCACTGTTCGATTTAAGCTTCAACAATGTTTCTTTTACGAATGTGGATGCCCTTATGTTTGGGGGCATAGATGCTCAGAATTGAGATATTTTCTTGGTAGATTTTTCTTTTGATGAGTATGAAGTGTCCTTACCCATCTCTTTTAATTAATTTTGGTTGAAAGTCTAATTTGTTAGATAATAGAATGGCTAATCCAACTTGCTTCTTGGGTCTGTTTTCTTGGAGAGTTTCTTTCCAGCCCGTAGATAATGTCTGTCTTAATTGCTAAGGTCTTATATGTAGTAGAAGGATGGATCCTGTTTTTGCCTCCATTCTGTTATCCTGTGTCTTTTATTGGATAATTGAGTCCAGTGGTGCAAAGAGATATTGTTGTGGATGGGCCTGGTGCTGTTTGTATTTTGATGCTAATTCTCCTCTCCTCGGAAGGGTTGTGGACAAGGAGTGAGTCATACCCAGGTGACTTCTTGTGAACCAATCCCCTGATGAATAAAGGAGCCAATTACTGGGCGAGTAGGTGGGACTTCTGGGTTGGGCGGAGGAAGAAAAGGAGGAGGAGGAGAGAGTTAGAGGCTTTTGGAACCAGGATAGTGGAAGGGCAAGATGGATGTAGCTGCTAAAGTTTTCCAGTATCATGGTGTTTCCATTAGGATTCACCACCAGAGGAATCAGATTTAAAAAGGCTTTCAAGATTGGGTTTTAGTTGTTGTACCCAGAGATTGAGTTACCATTGTTTCTGAGCTACGTTTGTGTGGTGTTTTTCTTCTCGCAATGATTATACTGGGTTCCAAAGCAAAAGGTATGGTGGCAAAGCATGTGTTTGCCTGATGTGTACCACAAAGACCGTGGGGACTTTGAAGCATGGGGCTGGCATGGTAACCACCCACCAGTGAGAACTTAGCGAGATGAGTGGAGAGATTGTGGAGTTCTGTGTCAGAGTCTTCAGGAGATTAAAAACAGGTTCGCCATTGCCCACCAGTGCATGGCTGGCCAGGCCACAGCAGGACCAAGAGTTACAGGCAGAAGCTCTGGAACATGCCAGTTCTTTTTGTAATATTTCCCACAACAAGATATTAGTGACCAATGATTGTTAATTCTTGTTATTTTTGAGGTTGGTGGAGTGAATGCGAGTGGATCGTGCCACCAGACAGAAGATCTGGCAAGGTAGAAGCAAGTTAAAAAGACAAAACTAAAGACCCCAGCAATTCTCATAATTGAGAATGGTAGGTGTTAAAACCAGCTCCTAGCCAGGGTCTACTTGTCCTGGAACATGTGACCATGACACCCCACTAGGAGGAGCGTGAAGTCCTCCCCCTTGTAAATAAAGCATCCCTAACATCTCAAACTGAGCCAATGGAAAACATCTACCCCTGGATCTCACCCCACCCCAAAATGTTTATAAGGTTCTTGTCCACAAAGAATAAGGTGCATGAATTATTTCAGCAAGAATTGTCTGAGGGTGTCTGTCTTATTGAGCTGTACCACTCCAGGGAAGAGTTTTCTCTCCTGAAGCTTTCATAATTGGACCTCTGCACCATCCATCAGGCCAGACTCCTGCTTTCACCACAGCCCCTTGTCACTGTGGCTATCAGCTACTGTTAGTTGCAGCTATGTCCTGCCACTTGCCTAGTGGCTCCAGCTCCAGCTTCTAGCTATTTTCCTTGTTTCATCACTTCCTAGGCTGAGACAACAGCAGAAGAGATCTGGCTTCCAGCCATCTGACCTATCCCAGCTTTCCCTCAGAGAGCAGTAACATTTTTGGCCATTCAGGTCAGGTCAGAGCCCCCATAGAATTTTTTCTTTCTGGCCAGGCTAAGGATCTAAGGATTCTTGGACTGCACTCTGTTTTACCTGGATGATCCAGCTGTCCTCTGATACACAGTGTGATTGATGGTGGTGGTAGTGTGAGTATGTATATGTGTGTGTTTCTCTTCTTTTGGTTTTAATTGTGTGAAATTATTATTTCTTGTGTTTTCTTGAGTGTGGTTAGCCTCATTAGGTTGGAGTTTTCCTTCTTGTATCCTCTGTGTGGCTAGTTAGTAGAAAGATATTATTTAAATTTGGTTTTGTCATGGAATATCTTGATTTCTCCATCAATGGAGATTGAAAGTTTTGCTGGGTATAGTAGTCCAGGGTGACTTCTGCAGTCTCTTAGGGTCTCTAAGACATCTGACCAGGCTTTTCTAGCTTTTAGAGTCTCTGTTGAGAAGTTGGGTGTAATTCTGTTAGGTCTGCCTTTATGTATTTCTTGGCTTTCCCCCTAGTAGCATTTAAAATTCTTTCTTTGTTTTGTAGATTTAGTGTTTTGATTATTATGCGGCAGGAGATTTTTTTTCTGGTCCAGTCCAATTCTTGTTCTGTAAGTTTCTTGTATGTTTATAGATACATATTTTTTTTTTGGGTTGGGAAAGTTTTCTTCTATGATTTTGTTGAAAATATTTTCTGGTTCTTGGAGCTGGGGCTCTTCATCTTCTTCTATTCTTATTGTTCTTAGGTTAGATCTTTTCATAGTATCCCAGATTTCTTGGATGGTTTGTGTCAGCAATTTTTCTAGATTTAACATTTTCTTTGACTGATATATCAATCTCTTCTATAGTATCTTCTACATCTGAATTTTCTCTTCCATCTCTTATATTCTGTTGGTGATGCTTTGGTCTGTTGTTCCTGTTCTCTTCCCTAGGTTTTCCATCTCCAGGACTGCCTCAGTTTGTGATTTCTTATTGTTTCTATTTCTGTTTTAGGCCTTGAACAGTTTTATTAATCTCCTTTACTTGTTTAATTGTATTTTCCTGAATTTCTTTAAGGGATCTATTCATTTGCTCCTTAAAGTCCTCTATATTCTTTATAATATTGCATTTGAGATCATTTTCTCATGCTTTAGTTGTGTTAGGATATTCAGGACTTGCTGTAGTAGGAGAGCTGTGCTCTGAAGGTGTCATATTGCCCTGACTTTTGTTGATTGTGTTCTTTTGAGGGTCTTTAAGCCATCTGGATGTCCTTGGATGTTCCAGTTATAGAAGGCATTGGTAGGGCCTGACCTCAGTTATCCTAGTATGGCAGCTCTCTGGTGAGTATCCTTGGGTAGGACAATGGAACTCAAGGGGTGGTGCAAGTCTCCCAGCAATTGGATGTAACCCAGTATGGTTCTGATTCAGCAAGCTTGTATGGTTCTGGATCATCAGGTCTTATGAAGGTGCATGGAGCTTCAGGGGGAAGGTCACTCAGGGTAGCTAGGCATGCCCCAGAGAACTTTTCTGACAGGGGAAATGTAAGAAAATAAACTTTTAAAAGAAGAAATAAGTTGGGTGTAGTTGCGTACACCTTTAATCCCAGCACTTGGGAGGCAGAGGCAGGCAGATCTCTGTGAGTTCTAGGGCAGCCAGAGCTAATCCCTCAAGCCCAACAAAATAAAGCAAACAAACAAGCAACAAAAACAAAAACAGAAGAAATAGATTGTTTCAGCTCACGGTTTTGTAGGATTCAGCCTAATGGTCTGTTGTCCATGTTGCTTTGGGCCTAAGGTAGCATGGTGCATCATGGTGGGAAAACCACAGAACAGGCCCCTTTTACCTCATGGTAGCCAGGAACCAGAGGTAGGAAGGTGCTGGATCCCAATGTCTTCTTCAAGCATGCAAATGATGTAATATCCTTTCATTAGCTCATACCTACTAGAGGTTTCACAGGAAAGTAAGAGACTAAGCCTTTAGCACATGGTTCTTGGGGAGACACCAAAGCCGTGACTCTTGCTCTGTAACATCCTACTTGGAGTGGTTGGTTATTTTTATCTTAGTACTTCTAGTCTGGTGGAAGTCTATTCACGGCTCATTGCGATTCACAGCAGCATCTCTCTCATGATCAGGGATGACTACACGCTTAACATCTCTAACGTGCCCACAAACCATTTGGGTGTTCTTTATTTCAAAATACTCTTCAAAACTGTTTATGTTTGAAAACTTGAGTTGTTTGCTCTTTTCTTATTTATCTGTAGGGCTATTAAAAATAATGTTTGGGGGCTGCGAGTCATTCATGTCTATAATGCCAGCACTTGGGAGGCTGAGGTAGGAGGATTGCTGTGAATTTGGGCACAGCTTGGGCTATGGAGTGAGACTCTATATGAAGAAACAAAAAACAAACTTTCTCAAAAGAAAAAAAATATATACATATGTATACATATTGCATACACTAGCAAGCGTTTGCTGCAAGGACCCTGATATAGCTGTCTCTTGTGAGACTAGGCCGGGGCCTAGCAAACACAGAAGTGGATGCTCACAGTCAGCTATTGGATGGATCATAGGGCCCCCAATGGAGGAGCTAGAGAAAATATCCAAGGAGCTAAAGAGATCTGCAATCCTGTAGGTGCAACATTATGAACTATCCAGTACCCCAGAGCTCTTGACTCTAGCTGCATATGTATCAAAAGATGGCCTAGTTGGCCATCACTGGAAAGAGAGGCCCATTGGACACACAAACTTTATATGCCCCAGTACAGGGGAACGCCAGGGCCAAAAAAATGGGAATGGGTGGGTAGGGAAGTGGGGGGGGGGGAGGGTGTGGGGAACTTTTGGGATAGCATTGGAAATGTAATTGAGGAAAATATGTAATAATATATATATATATATAAAGAAATGAAAATGGAGATATAACAACAGAAACTGAGGAAATTCAAAAAATCATCAGGTCCTACTACAAAAGCCCCCCCCCAAATAAATGCATATAAACATACAAATATATAAACATACAAATAAATATATGTGTGTATGTGTGCGTATGGGTGTGTGTGCTTTCTTTTATGTCTATGTGTATGTTTCAGTGGGGGCATGTGTGCATGGGTGTAGTATCCATGGAATTCAGAAGAGGGCATCATGTCCTATCTGGATATGGATATAAGCAGTTGTGAGTTGCCCAATGAGGGTACTGGGAATTGAAGTCAGGACCCCTACAAAAGCAGCATGTACTCTTAAACACTGAACCCTGTCTCCAGCACTATTTCACTCTTTTAATCATGTCTTCTGACAAGCATAAGTTCTTATTTAGTTAGTTCGTATTTATATGAGTACACTGTACTGTCATCAGACACACCAGAGGAGGGCATTGGATCCCTGGGAATTGAACTTAGGACCTCTGTATGAGCAGTCAGTGCTCTTAACCTCTGAGCCATCTCTCCAGCCCTGAATCTAAATTCTTAATTACAATAAAGTCAAATTTATTACTTTTATCTTTGATGATCAGATTTTAGGTCTTGCCTATTGCAAAAGAATGATGTTAACTTTATTCTCTCACAATGTCTTCTAGAGGTTTTATTGTTTCATCTTTTACACTTAAACTCTATGGATTATTTTTAAAAGAATGTCCTTAAGTGCTAGGGTGATGGTCAAGATGGTAAAGTGCCTACTGAGCAATCATGAGAGCCTACGTAAAAGCTGGGCATCTCTAGAGTTCACTGGCCAGACAGTCAATGAACACGGGATTAAAAGAGACACCTGTCTCAAAACAAAGCTAGGGGCAATTGTAGAAGATACTCAATGTCAGCCTGTCTTCCATACTCACACATACCACATGAGCCCTTTAAACACACACATATAAACACTGAGTTCACAAGCAACAGATAAACATACTCACTAATAACAAAATATTTCCAAACTTTTATCTATTTACTTTCCAAACTGAGGCATACTTGACAAAATTTATACATCAATGCAGACCAGTAAAACCAAGCGGTCAAAGAAAGAGGATGGCACCACAAGCCAAAGCATCAGAAACTGACCCTAAAGAAATGGAACTCTAGCCAGGCAGTGGTGGCGCACACTTTTAATCCCAGCACTTGGGAGGCAAGGCAGGCGGTTTTCTGAGTTTGAGGCCAGCCTGGTCTACAAAGTGAGCTCCAGGACATCCAGGGCTACACAGAGAAACCCTGTCTCGGGGGAGGGGGGGGGGAGGGAGAAAGAAAAAGAAAAGAAAAGAAAAAAAGAAGCAACAAATGGAACTCTATGTCCCCGTCCTACCCCCATCCCCCTGCCAAAAAGAAGTTTAACTAAGAGATGAAAAGCATGACACTTGACAGCTGAAGAACAGGGCGGCGACACAACTAGAACATCCCATAGGAAGAGGTAACCAACCACGGGGCGAGAAAAGAGACTCAAGGGCGTGGCGCTCACAATCATACTGTCAGAGAAACTTTATAAAAGGGGCGTGTGTCAGTGAGGGGCGAGGAGAGCTGTGTGTGTGTGTGTGTGGGGGGGGGGGGGGATAAAGAAAGTCTGCTTGCTTTGTGGGATGCTGCCAAGCAAGCCACAGAGTGTATTTTAAAAGGTCCAGAGGAAGGATAAAATGGAAAGAGAGAAGAAAGGTTGGGGTTTTGTTTGTTTTGTTTGTTTGTTTGCTTTGGATATTTTCTTTATTTACATTTCAAATGCCTTTCTCTTTCCAGGTCTTCCCTTCAGAAACCCCCAATCCTATTTCCCCTCCCCCTGCCTCTATGAGGATGCTCCCCCACCCACCCACTCCCATCCTCCTGCCCTGGCATTCCCCTACACCGAGTCACTGAACACCCTCAGGCCCCAGGGCTGCTCCTCCCACTGATGTTCAACAAGGCCATCCTCTGCCACATATTAAGCCGGAGCCATGGGTTGCTCCATGTGTACTCTTTGGTTGGTGGTCCAGTTCCCAGGAGCTCTGGGGGGTCTGGCCTGCTGCTCCCTCCATGGGGCTGCAAACCCCTCAGCTCCTTCAGTTCCTTCTCCAACTCCATCAGGGACCCTCGAGCTCAGTCCAACGATTTACTTCGAGCATCTGCCTCTGAATTTGTCAGGCTCTGGCAGAGCCTCTTAGGAGACAGCCATATCAGGCTCCTGTCAGCAAGCACTTCCTGGCATCCACAATAGCGTCTAGGTTTGGTGGTTGTATGTGGGATGAATCCCCAGGTAAGGCAGTCTCTGGGTGGCCTTTCCTTCAGTCTCTGCTCCACACTTGGTCTCCATATTTCCTCCTGTGAGTAATTTGTTCACCCTTCTAAGAAGCACTGAAGCATCCATATTTTGTTCTTCCTTCTTCTTAGGCTTCATATGGTCTATGAATTGAATCTTGGATATTCTGAACATTTGGGCTAATATCCACATATCAGTGAGTGCATAACTTGTTTGTTCCTTCATGACTGAGTTACCTAACTCAGGATGATATTCACAAGTTCCATCCATTCGCCTGCGTTTTTCATGAATTCATTGTTTTTAATAGCTGAGTAGTACTCCTTTGTGTAAATGTACCATGTTTTCTGTATCCATTCCTCTGTTGAGGGACATCTGGGTTGCTTCCAGCTTCTGACTATTATAAATAAGGCTGCTAGAAACATAGTGGAGCATGTGTCCTTATTACAATTTGGAGCATCTTCTGGGTATATGTCCAGGAGTTATATAGCTGGGTCCTCAGGTAATATTATTTCTAATTTTCTGAGGAACTGCCAGACTGATTTCCAGAGTGGTTATACCAGCTTGCAATCCCAGCAGCAATGGAGGAGTGTTCCTCTTTCTCCACATCCTCGCCAGCATCTGCTGTCACATGAGTTTTTGATCTTAGCCATTCTGACCAGTGTGAGGTGGAATCTCAGGGATGTTTTGATTTGCATTTCCCTGATGACTAAGGATGTTGAACATTTCTTTAGGTGTTTCTGAGCTCTTCGAGTTTCCTCAGTTGATAATTCTCTGTTTAGCTCTATTCCCCATTTTTTAATAGGGCTATTTAGTTTTCTGGAGTCTACTTTCTTGAGTACGTTGTATATATTAAATATTACCCCTAGAAGTTTTTCTTACTAGGAGCACTTAGCTGTTCGATTAACGTTTCTGCAAGGGTATAAGAGTTGGAAATCCCTATTTTGGCTTACTAGTATCATTTCTCTTTATATAATTCATTTCTATTTCTTTTTAGAATTCTATTTAAAAGTGTACTTATTTTTCTTTCATATATTGTGTTTGCCTGCATGTATGTTTGTGAGGGTGTCAGATCATGGAGTTATGGACAGTTATCAACTGCCATGTTGGTGCTGGGACTTGAACCTGGGTCCTCTGGAAGAATAGTCAGTGTTCTTAACCACTGAGTCATGTCACCAGCCCCCATCTTTATCATGTGTGAGATAGATATTAAAGGTTGTTTCCCTCAAATGGTTCTCCCACTAACCCGGTAGCATTCATTGATAGGACTACTTCTTTGCTACTGAATCTCAGTAACTCCTTCCTCCTTTCCTGCAAACCAAGTGAACACTGTGTGGGGTTACTTCTGATCTCTTCCTTCTACTCATTTGACCAAGACGAAAACATCTTTGCATTAATATCCACTTTCTAATTTATGTGACTTTATATTCAATCTAATTTTTCTCATTGTTTTGGGGTTGAATCTAATTGTTTGTGCATGCTAGGCACACGCTCTATGACTGAGCTCTATCCCAGCTAAAGGCAGTGCAGTTGGATTTTGTATCTTACCCTTCAGCTTCTTCAAGAAGTCTTCCAACGTGCACGAGAATGCCTTCCCTATTCTAGTTATTTTGTATTTCCACATACATTTTAGAATTAGAATCAATTTCTAAAAAATATGCTACTCCTGGGATTTTCCCTAGTATTGCATTCATTGTATATACAGATAATTTTGGGAGAATTGACAAAACAATATATTTTCTTTTGTCCTTTGAACATAGGGTATCTCTTCTTAAAAAGTATTAGTCAGCCAAATCCAATAGTGTATTACCAACAGTGCAGTAAAAATAAATGATATTTATTTCAGAAAGAAGTCTGCACTTCCAGAACCACCTCTATACCATTTACTAAAAACATCCTAGGGAAAACAATATCATCTGTTTTTCATAAATAAGACAAAAAGCTTTTGATAAAAATCATAGCTACTAGGAAACTGTAGTCTTATAATAATAGATAGCTAGCCCAGGGCACCTGAAGTCCTCCTTTGAGCTCCACATGTCCACAGGCACACACATCCTCCTAACATACATGAACATACATCACACATACAACATGCAAAAATAATGAAGCAAACAAAATATGAACAAACAAACTAATGGGCAGAAGAAGTAACTCAAAGAACAAACCTAACAGAGATATAGTCAGAGGTAAGGGTGGCATTTAGAGAAGAAGGAACATGGAAATCTTGTGAGTCTTGTTCAATAGCTATTTCCATAATGAGAGTAACAGAGACAAGGAGAGACATTATGGTTTAAGTATGTGCAAGCACTATGATTGTTTAACTGTGTTCTTTCATATCTACCACAAAGTAGTTCTTGCTGAACTAGAAGAACAGTTAGTTATTCTTTTCGTGATGTGGAATTGGGGTGTCTGATGTTCTGTAAGAAGGAGAGATCAAATGTGGTGTATGTACATCATAGACTACTGCGTGTAGTTTAAACATAATAGATGAGGTGTGGCTACAGAATCATGGGTGCACCTTTAAAAGATGGTGCTTAAGGAAAACAATGTGGAACAGATGAGATAAAGTGATGTTGACAATAATACCAGTTATGACATGGAAAATTCTACATGAGGAATATGAATATATTTTATAAGAACACAGAAAACTAGACATGGTGGGAAATAATTATAGGCCCAGCTACTCAGGAGATCAAGGCTGGAAGATTGTTACATCCCAGATGTTTGAGGCCATCTTAAAACAAAACAAAACAAAACAAAACAAAACAAAACAAAACAAGAAAACAAACAAAAACATCCAAACCATAGCAAGCCAAACTGATAAACACAAAGGGAGAAAGCAAAACAGATAAGATGCTCTTTAGAGACATTAAAATGGTTGCCTCTGGGGCAAGAATGTGGGATATGGGGATTAAAGGGAAGAAATAAACAAGCAGAGACATTCTATTGGTCATGGTATGATGTACAATGAACAGAAGTATGCGATTCATTTGAGCTGCTGGACAAGCATCCTTATGTGCCCCTGGTATGGGAGGCTCTGCAGATACAGATGTGAGTTGAATTCTTTCCAACTAGGGGTGGAGCAAAGCATTGTGGTCTGTACATTACTGAGAGTGCCCTGGATATGATGAGAGCCTCAAAGGGAACCTCATGTGTATAAAGAATGCCTCTTTTAGGAGGTGAGCCCTTAAATGGCACTGAGGGGACCAGGCCAGAACAATCAGAATAAGAAAAAAGAAAACAGAAAAAAGAAAGAAAGTTTGAGCAAGGTTTATTATTCATTGTCTTTAAGTTTGAGAAGTCATCAAAAAACAAAACCAAAAAAAAAAAAAAAAAAAAAAACCCAAAACTAACAACCTATAAATAAAGACAATAAAAGCCTCAAAAGCACTGTGGTAAATACACGTCCACTCTTCAGAACTGACAATTTCAGTGTGTTTTCTTGATCAATATATATTTTTTTATTATAAAAATACCTAAACACAAAGGCAGGATGCCAGATATCTACCCCTTGCTCAGATTTTTTTTGTTGGTTTTTTTGTTTGTTTGTTTGTTTTAGTTTTAGTTTTTAGTTTTTTGAGACAGGGTTTCTCTGTTTAGCCCTGGCTGTCCTGGAACTCACTTTGTAGACCAGGCTGGCCTCGAACTCAGAAATCCACCTGCCTCTGCCTCTCGAGTGCTGGGATTAAAGGTGTGTGCCACCACTGCCTGGCTGTTCAGGTTTTACTATATGCGTTTCCTTTGTCTCCTTGGCTTATCGCTTTTAAAAACAGGAACAAATAAAACAAAGTGTAGAACTTTGTAGAACAGGCTCACCTTTTTGTTGAACATGTTAACAAAAGAATTTTTTGCCGAGGGCCACAGGCCTCTTCCGGCCTGACCAGCACTGGGGTAGCTAGAGCGCAGGGTCGGCTGACACCCGCCAGCTACCCACGACACCCGCCACAGGATCTTGAGACTTCTGGTGAGTGGAACACAGCTTCTGCTCCAGTCCAATCATGCGGGAACTGAGACTGCATTAGTAGGGAAGCAGAAAACCGGCCTGAGTAGGGCCACAGGCCTCTTCCGGCCTGACCAGCACCTGGGTAGCTAGAGCACAGGGGCGGCTGACACCCGCCAGCTACCCACGACACCTGCCACAGGATCTTGAGACTTCTGGTGAGTGGAACACAGCTTCTGCTCCAGTCCAATCACGCGGGAACTGAGACTGCTTTGGTTGGGGAGGCAGAAATCCGGCTTGAGTAGGGCCACAAGCCTCATCTGGTCTGACCAGCACTGCAGGGTCGGCTGACACCCGCCAGCTACCCACGACACCCGCCACAGGATTTTGAGACTTCGGGTGAGTGGAACACAGAGTCTGCTCCAATCTTAAAACAGTGACAACGACAACAACTAACCCCAGAGATTAACAGATGGCGAAAGGTAAAGGTAATAATCTTACTAACAGAAACCAAGACCACTCACCATCATCAGAACCCAGCACTCCCACTTCGCCCAGTCCAGGGCACCCCAACACACTGAAAAAGCTAGACACGGATCTAAAAGCATATCTCATGATGATGGTAGAGGACATCAAGAAGGATTTTAATAACTCACTTAAAAAATTACAGGAGGACATGGGTAAAGAGTTACAAGTCCTTAAAGAAAAACAGGATAACACAATCAAACAGGTAGAAGTCCTTAAAGAAAAACAGGATAACACAACCAAACAGGTAGAAGTCCTTAAAGAAAAACAGGAAAACACATCCAAACAGATGATGGAAATGAACAAAACCATACTAGACCTAAAAAGGGAAGTAGACACAATAAAGAAAACCCAAAATGAGGCAACACTGGAGATAGAAACCCTAGGAAAGAAATCTGGAACCATAGATACGAGCATCAGCAACAGAATACAAGAGATGGAAGAGAGAATCTCAGGTGCAGAAGATTCCATAGAGAACATCGGCACAACAATCAAGGAAAATGTAAAACGCAAAAAGATCCTAACTCAAAACATCCAAGAAATACAGGACACAATGAGAAGACCAAACCTACGGATAATAGGAGTGGATGAGAATGAAGATTTTCAACTCAAAGGACCAGCAAACATCTTCAACAAAATTATAGAAGAAAACTTCCCAAATCTAAAGAAAGAGATGCCCATGAACATACAAGAAGCCTACAGAACTCCAAATAGACTGGACCAGAAAAGAAATACCTCCCGACACATAATAATTAGACCAACAAATGCACTAAATAAAGATAGAATACTAAAAGCAGTAAGAGAAAAAGGCCAAGTAACATATAAAGGCAAGCCTATCAGAATTACACCAGATTTTTCACCAAAGACTATGAAAGCCAGAAGATCCTGGACAGATGTTATACAGATACTAAAAGAACACAAATTCCAGCCCAGGCTACTATACCCAGCCAAACTCTCAATTAACATAGATGGAGAAACCAAAGTATTCCACGACAAAACCAAATTCACACATTATCTCTCCACGAATCCAGCCCTTCAAAGGATAATAACAGGAAAAAACCAATACAAGGACAGGAACCACGCCCTAGAAACAACAAGAAGGTAATCCCTCAACAAACCTAAAAGAAGACAGTCACAAAAACAGAATGCCAACTTTAACAACAAAAATAACAGGAAACAACAATTACTTTTCCTTAATATCTCTTAATATCAATGGACTCAACTCCCTGATAAAAAGACATAGACTAACGAAACTGGCTACACAAACAAGGCCCAATACTTTGCTGCTTACAGGAAACTCATCTCAGAGAAAAAGATAGACACTACCTCAGAATGAAAGGCTGGAAAACAATTTTCCAAGCAAATGGTATGAAGAAACAAACTGGAGTAGCCATTCTAATATCGGATAAGATTGACTTCCAACCCAAAGTCATCAAAAAAGACAGGGAGGGACACTTCATACTCATCAAAGGTAAAATCCTCCATGAGGAAATATCAATCCTGAATATCTATGCTCCAAATACAAAGGCAGCCACTTTCATTAAAGAAACTTTAGTAAATCTCAAAGCACACATTGCACCTCATACAATAATAGTGGGAGATTTCAACACACCAAGAATTCAAGGCCCATAGCTAAACATGATAAAAGCAATCTACAGCAAACCAGTAGCCAACATCAAAGTAAATGGTGAGAAGCTTGAAGCAATCCCTCTAAAATCAGGGACTAGACAAGGCTGTCCACTTTCTCCATACCTATTCAACATTGTACTTGAAGGCCTAGCCAGAGCAATTCGACAACAAAAGGAGATCAAAGGGATACAAATTGGAAAAGATGAAGTCAAAATATCACTTTTTTCAGATGATATGATAGTATATATGTGACCCTAAAAATTCCACCAGACAACTCCTAAGCCTGATAAACAGCTTCGGTGAAGTAGCTGGATATAAAATTAACTCAAACAAATCAATGGCCTTTCTCTACACAAAGAATAAACAGGCTGAGAAAGAAATTAGGGAAACAACACCCTTCTCAATAGTCACAAATAATATAAAATATCTTGGCGTGACTCTAACTAAGGAAGTGAAAGATCTGTATAATAAAAACTTCAAGTCTCTGAAGAAAGAAATTATAGAAGATCTCAGAAGATGGAAAGATCTCCCATGCTCATGGATTGGCAGGATCAACATTGTAAAAATGGCTATCTTGCCAAAAGCAATCTACAGACTCAATGCAATCCCCATCAAAATTCCAACTCAATTCTTCAACGAATTAGAAAGTGCAATCTGCAAATTCATCTGGAATAACAAAAAACCTAGGATAGCAAAAACTCTTCTCAAGGATAAAAGAACCTCTGGTGGAATCACCATGCCAGACCTAAAGCTCTACTACAGAGCAATTGTGATAAAAACTGCATGGTACTGGTATAGTGACAGACAAATAGACCAATGGAATAGAATTGAAGACCCAGAAATGAACCCACACACCTACGGTCACTTGATCTTCGACAAGGGAGCTAAAAACATCCAGTGGAAGAAAGACAGCATTTTCAACAAATGGTGCTGTCACAACTGGTTGTTAACCTGTAGAAGAATGCGAATCGATCCATTCCTATCTCCTTGTACTAAGGTCAAGTCTAAGTGGATCAAGGAACTTCACATAAAACCAGAGACACTGAAACTTAGAGAGGAGAAAGTGGGGAAAAGCCTTGAAGATACGGACACAGGGGAAAAATTCTTGAATAGAACAGCAATGGCTTGTGCTGTAAGATCGAGAATTGACAAGTGGGACCTCATGAAACTGCAAAGCTTCTGCAAGGCAAAAGACACCATCAATAAGACAAAAAAACCACCAACAGATTGGGAAAGGATCTTTACCTATCCTAAATCAGATAAGGGACTAATATCCAATATATATAAAGAACTCAAGAAGGTGGACTCCAGAAAGTCAAATAACCCCATTAAAAAATGGGGCTCAGAACTGAACAAAGAATTCTCACCTGAGGAATACCGAATGGCAGAGAAGCACCTGAAAAAATGTTCAACATCCTTAATCATCAGGGAAATGCAAATCAAAACAACCCTGAGATTCCACCTCACACCAGTCAGAATGGCTAAGATCAAAAATTCAGGTGACAGCAGATGCTGGCGAGGATGTGGAGAAAGAGGAACACTCCTCCATTGTTGGTGGGATTGCAAGCTTGTACAACCACTCTGGAAATCAGTCTGGCGGTTGCTCAGAAAATTGGACATAGTACTACCGGAGGATCTAGCAATACCTTTCCTGGGCATATATCCAGAAGATGTCCCAATCGGTAAGAAGGACACATGCTCCACCATGTTCATAGCAGCCCTATTTATAATAGCCAGAAGCTGGAAAGAACCCAGATGTCCCTCAACAGAGGAATGGATACAGAAATTATGGTACATTTACACAATGGAGTACTACTCAGCTATTAAAAAGAATGAATTTATGAAATTCCTAGCCAAATGGATGGACCTGGAGGGCATCATCTTGAGTGAGGTAACACAATCACAAAGGACTCGCACAATATGTATTCACTGATAAGTGGATATTAGCCCAAAACTTAGGATACCCAAGATATAAGATACAATTTGCTAAATGCATGAAACTCAAGAAGAATGAAGACCAAAGTGTGGACACTGTGCCCCTTCTTAGAATTGGGAACAAAACACCCATGGAAGGAGTTACAGAGACAAAGGTTCGAGCTGTGATGAAAGGATGGGCCATCTAGAGACTGCCGTATCTAGGGATCCATCCCATAATCAGCTTCTAAACGCTGACACCATTGCATACACTAGCAAGATTTTGCTGAAAGGACCCAAATATAGCTGTCTCTTGTGAGACGATGCTGGGGCCTAGCAAACACAGGAGTGGATGCTCACAGTCAGCTATTGGATGTATCACAGGGCTCCCAATGGAGAAGCTAGAGAAAGTACCCAAGGAGCTAAAGGGATCTGCAACCCTATAGTTGGAACAACATGATGAACTAACCAGTACCCCGGAGCTCTTGTCTCTAGCTGCATATGTATCGAAAGATGGCCTAGTCGGCCATCAATGGAAAGAGAGGCCCATTGGACTTGCAAACTTTATATGCCCCAATATAGGGGAATGCCAGGGCCAAAAGAATGGGAATGGGTGGGTAGGGAAGTGGGGGGCGCTATGGGGGACTTTTGGGATAGCATTGGAAATGTAATTGAGGAAAATATGTAATAAAAAATATTATAAATTAAAAAAAAAGAATTTTTTGCCACAGAGATCAAAGCCCTTGTCATCACTGGGCTCCTCAGACTTGTTATCTGCTTCCACTTCCCACTTGGCTCAGGTAGTGGCATGGTGGGGGGTGAGGTGCACCTACTACTGTCACTCCAGCTTCTGGAGCTGGTCCACGGAGCAGCCTGCGGTGTGGGTAATGCTAGTAGGCATGAAGTAAGGGCCTCCCCTGGACCGCACCTGAGCATTCTCTAAAGGACAGAGCATCTTGATTGCAGTTGAAGATAGTCTCTCTCTCTCTTTCTCTCTCTCTCTCTCTCTCTCTCTCTCTCTCTCTCTCTCTCTCTCTCTCTCCACACACACACATACACACACACACACACACACACATGTATCTTTGAGATGGGTTTCATGAAGCCACTGATTCCTGGAATTCACATAAATATAAAGGGACAATACACACACTGTGGTATATGCACACCTACCCACCTATACATCTCTGTCTCTGTCTCTCTCTCTCTTCTTACACACACACACACACACACACACACACACACACACACACACACACACACACAGGTCTAAAAGAGCAATCTACAGCAATGCTGTTTAATAGAAACATAAACAGTAAAGTTTGACAATTTTAATAGCTTATTTAAAAAGAACTCATGCCTCTGAGTATAGTAAGTATTATACACAGCATCAGATACGGTGAAACACAGTATCTCCAAAATGTTAACCTGTGTTTGATGGGAATAAAAATCTATTTCAGAGTGTCTTGACTTTAAAATTTAATTAAAATGTAGACATTAATTTCTTTGTCACACTGGTTATAGTTCAAATACATATTAGATGCACATTGAATAGCATGGCTGTATAATTATTACATTTCAAAGTTTATATGTAATAATGGCACACTGGAATTATTTCCTGAAATTTGATTATTTTACTCAACTTCTTTTGGAATGAATCCCTGTAGATATTAACAGGGCTTTTCTTCTGTTATCAATTATATATTATTCTACCATAAAATACAGTATATCTTATTTATCAATCCACATTTGAATAAACATCTTAATTGTTGGTATTATTTACCAATATGTATATAAGGCAGCATAAACTCTCTTATGCATCTAATGAATATGTCTAGTGAGGGGGTTCTGGTGTTTGAATCCCATTAAAAGGATTTTTATACCATGCATGGCTTTTGAGTCTGGCTTACCTCACTCATGGTGATATTTTCTAGTCCCATCCACTTGCCTGCAAATTTCATGATGTCTTTGTTTTTAATAACTGAATAGTACTCCATTGTGTAAATGAACCATAGTTTCTTTATCCATTCTTTGGTTGAGGGACATCTGGGTTGTTACCAGTTTCTGGCTATGACAAAGAAGGCTGCTATGAACATAGTTGAGCAAGTAAGTGTTCTTGCAGTATGGTGGAGCATCTTTTATGCCCAGGAGTGTAATACCTGGGTCTTGAGGTAGAACTATTCCCAAATTTCGGAGAAACTGACAGATAGATTTCCAGAGTGGTTGTATAAGATTGGACTCTCACTAGCAATGGAGGAGTGTTCACCTTGCTTCGCATCCTTGCCAGCATCTGCTGTCACTTGAGTTTTTGATCTTAGCCATTCTTATGGGTGTAAGGTGGAATCTCAGAGTCATTTTGATTTGCATTTCAAATCAAATGATCATCCTGATGGCTTAGGATGTTGAACATTTCTTTCAGTGTTTCTCAGCCTTTAGAGATAGACATAAAGTACCAGATACCCATGCTACAAACCACAGACTCAATGAAGCTAAGTAACAAGGAGAGCCCAAGAGAGGATGATTGAATCTCATTCAGAAGGGAAAATAGTCACCAGAGGTGAAGGGATGGAGGGAAATGGGTGGTAGAGGGGATGGAGAGGAGAATGAAGGGAGGGAGAGGTGAGGATTGGGTGTGGGGAGAGTGTGAATGTTAATCAGCAGCTGGTGATTAGGTGGGGGGTTAGGGCATCTCTAGGTTGTGCCATCTCTGGGATGGGGGGAGGCTCCAGAGAGTCTATGAGGGCAACTCTAGCCAATACTAGCAGTGGAGGATAGGAGCCTAAAGTGGCCACCTTCTGCAGCCAGGCAGGACTCCCAGTGGGAGAATAAGGACACCAATCCAGCCCCAAATCTTTGATCCAAAATTTGTCTTGCATACAAGAAGTGCAAAGATAGAGCAGAGGCCAAGAGAATGGCCAATCAATGACCAGTCCAACTTGAGATCTATCCCATGGGCAAGAACCAATCCTTGAGCTCTTAGTGAACTCTGTTATGCTTGCAGACAGGAGCCTAGAACTGTCCTCTGAGAGGCTCCACCCACCAGCTGAAGGAAACATGCTGAGACCCATAGCTAAAAATTAGACAGAGTTTGGTGAGTCTTGTGGAAGATTTGGGAGAAGGATTGGGTGACCTGAAGGGGATAGGAACTCCACAGGAAGACCAACAAAGTCAACTAACCTGGACCCTTGGGAGTTCTCAGAGACCAAGCCACCAACCAACCAAAAAGCATATGGGCTGGACTGAGCACCCCCTCTCCCCTGCATATATGTAGCAGATATGCAGCTTAGTCTGCATGTGGGTTCTCCAACAACTGAAGCATGTATGTGAAGTGCTCTCTCTGACTCTGTTGCCTGGCTGTGGATCCTGTTCTCCTAACTGGGCTTCCTTGTCTGGCCTCAGTGGGAGAGGATATGTCTGTATTGACTTGATGTGCCAGGATGGGTTGGTACTCAGGGAGGCCTCCCTCTTCTCAGAGGAGAAGGAAAGGGTGGATGAAGGAAGGGGTCGTGTGAGGGGGACTGGGAGGAGAGGCAGGGGGTGGGGGTGGACTGCAATGGATAAAGTGAATAAGTAAATAAATTAATGGAAAAATAAAAGAATCCTCAGCCTTGGAGACAACTCAGCAGTCTCCTGAGACCTGGGTGGAGGAAAGGAGGGAGAACAAACATGCTTTTTTAGAGTGGAGGCATTTGCCTTTCTGCTCTTGAACATGGCTGCTTTCTCAGAATGAGTGGCTGCAACTGCTTTTTTTTGGATCTGTAGATGTAGATAGCAGATGTGGAATGACTTGTTTTCCAGAATCCGGTGAGCCAATTCTTATGACAAATCTCTTCCATGTATAGATCTATACGTGGTTGGTCTTGCTTTTCTGAAGCCTCTGTGTCCTTAGATCCAACCCTTCTCAGATACAAAATAATTGATAAAAAAATTGTCTTCACTGAACACATAACTTTCTTTGAACTTCACTCAATACAAGAGTTATAAATAATTTATTTTGTAAATAATTTTATTTATTGTAAACAACCTAGATAGCTTAAAGTACATGGTGAATATGTATAGGTGGTATGTTAATCTGTACTTTTAAAATTTGTTCTTTAAGATTCCATTCATAGCCCGGCAGTGGTGGCACTTGGGAGGCAGAGGCAGGCAGATTTCTGAGTTAGAGGCCTGCCTAGTCTACAGAGTGAGTTCCAAGACAGCCAGGACTATACAGAGAAACCCTGTCTCGAAAAAAAACCATAAAATAAAATAAAATAAAATAAAATAAAATAAAATAAAATAAAATAAAATAAAATAAAATAAAGAATTTCATTCATGTGTATTGATCATGCTCTTTCCTTCACCCCTCTCAGATACATGTTTCTTTTTCCAAGCCCTCCAATTCAAGTCCTTTAAAAAAAAAAATTCTTCCACACAATCCTTCCCAACAGCAGTTTCCCCTCCCCCTCCCTCCACTCCTCCCATAGCTTCCCACCTCCCCTTACCCCCATATCCATTCTTCCTACATTTCCCTTCAGAAAAGAACAGGTCTCCCAGGACTATCAAGCAAACATAGTAAGAAGATGCAATAAGGCTAGGCGCTTACCCTCATATCAAGGCTGGGCAAGGCAACCTCACAGGAGGAAAAGGGTCCGAGGGAACAGGCAAAATTCAGAGACACCCCAACTCCTGCTGTTAGGACCACAACTACCCCAAGCTAAACAACTACTAAATGTATTCAGAGGACCTAGCACAGACCCATGCAGGCTCCATGGTTGCCACTTTAGTCTCTGTGAGCCCCAATGAGCCCGTCTTAGTTGATTCTATGGGTTGTTTTCTCGTGGTGTCCTCAACCTCTGAGGTTCCTACAACTCTTCTCACTCCTTTGAAGGGTTTCCTGAACTCCACGGGAGGGACCCAATGGGGATCTCTCTCTCTCTCTCTTTATCTTTCTCTCTCTCTCTCTCTCTCTCTCTCTCTCTCTCTTTATCTTTCTCTCTCTCTCTCTCTCTCTCTCAATTAGATATTTTCTTTATTTACATTTCAAATATTATCCCATTTCCTGGATTTCCCTGCTCCCTGAAACCCCCATCCCATCCTCCCTCCCTCTGCTTCTATGAGGGTGTTCCTCCACTCACCCACCCACTCCGGCCTCCCCACCCTAGATTTCTCTACACTGGGGCATCTATAGAACCTTCATAGGACCAAAGACCTCTTCTCCCATTGATGCCTGACAAGGCCATCCTCTGCAGCATATGCAGCTGGAGCCATGTGTACTCCTTGGTTGATAGCTTAGTCCCTGGGACTGGTTGGTTGATATTGTTGTTTTTTTTCTGTGGGGTTGCAATTCCCTTCAACTCCTTTGATCCTTTCTCTAACTCTTTTATTGGGGACCCTGCGCTCAGTCCAATGCGCTGCGAACATCTACCTCTGTATTTGTATGGCTCTGGCAGGGCCTCTCAGGAGATAGCCATATCAGGCTCCTTTCAGCATGTACTTCTTGGCATCCACAATAGTGTCTGGGTTTGGTGACTGTATATGGGATGAATCCCCAGGTGGGACAGTCTCTGGATGCCCTTTTCTTTCAGTCTCTGCTCTACACTTTATCTCCATATTTGCTTCTGTGAGTATTTTGTTCTCCTACTAAGAAAGACCAAAGCATCCACACTTTTGTTTTCCTTCTTCTTGAGCTTCATGTGGTCTGTGAATTGTGTCTTGGTTACTTAGAGCTTTTTGGCTAATATTCCCTTATCAGAGAGTGCATAGCATATGTGTTCTTTTGTGACTGGGTTACCTCACTCAGGATGATAGGATATTTTTTATCCATTTGCCTAAGAATTTCATGAATTCATCCTTTTTACCAGCTGAATATTATACCAAATGTACCACATTTTCTGTATCCATTCCTTTGTTGAAGGACATCTGGGTTCTTTCCAGCTTCTGGTTATTATAAATAAGGCTGTTATGAACATAGTGGAACATCTGTTCTTATTACATGTTGGAATCTTCTGGGTATATGCCCAGGAGTGGTATAGCTGGGTCCTCAGGTCCTATGTCTAATTTTATGAAGAAAATTGGAGTCTATTCTAAAAGTTGTTGCCTGTATGTGGGATATGTTCTTCTAGCTGGGCTGCCTTTTCTGGCCTCAGTAGGAGAGAAAGTGCCTAGCCTCACAGAGACTTGAAGTGCCAGGATGGTTAGGATACCCAGGGTGGTCCCTACCCTCTCAGTGGAGAAGAGGAGGGAGGATTGTGGGATGGGGTAACCACTGGGAGGGGGACAGTGAGTGAGATGTAAAGTGAATAAGTAAATAAACAAACAAAGTCCCAAACAAAACACACAACAACAGAAATAACACACACAACACACATACACACATGAAAAGAAAAGGAAAGGGAAAGAAAAGAGAAGAAAAGAAAAGAAAGGAAAAGGGCAGATTTCCCAGGATATCAACCAAACATGGCATATCAAGTTGCAATCCAACCAGTCTCTTCCCCCATTATTAAGGCTGAACAAGGCAATCCAGCAGGAGAAAAGTGGTCTCAAAAGCAGGAAAAGGACGCAGGATCAGCTCCTACTCCGGCTATTAGGAATCCCACAATAGCATCAAGCTACACAACCGTGACATAGAGGGCCTTGGTCAGACCCATGGAGGCTCCATGACTGCTAGTGAAATCTCTGTGAAGGCTACATTCTTAAAGGAAACTAACACCCTCCCAGTGGCTATCGATTGCCAATCTCTTCTTCTCAGGAAGGGTTGGGACTTTCTGCCTCCGCTCCCCTCTGTGCTGGCATTTGGTCTGGTTTGAGTTGACATAGATCTATGTATGCTGTCATCACGCCTCTGAGTTCATGTGTGGAGCTACTTTGCTGTGTCTAGAACACACTGCTTCCTTGTAGTAATCTGTGGCCTCTGGACCTTACATGCTTTCCTCTCCTGCTTCCACAGTGATCCTCTAGCTTTTGGAGGAAGGGGTGTGTTATAGCACTAAATGGGACATTCCACCATCTCCTGGTCTTGAACCCTTGGCTAGTTGTAGGTCTCTATGTTAATTACCATCTCCTGTGAATAAACATCTCTTCAATAAGGAGTGAGAGGTGAATTCATCCATTGGTATAACAACTAGCTATTAGGAGTCAGTTTAATACAGTGTCTGTTTAGCAGAAATACTGTGATTTTTAAAAAAATTTATTTTATATAAACATCCTTGAATTTGGGTCCTGAAACCAAGTCCACAAATGACTGTATATACTGTGGGTTCCGTGTTCTTTCATTTCATCTGTTAATATGGAGTAATACACAGAAACAGTTTCTGGGCCACTAAGTACACACAGTTTCAGTTTCCCAAGTCATTTAATGTTAGTGAAGTATTCCAGTCCTTCCTCATTCTTGGTACCATTTTGTCATATTTAAAATGGTTGATATGTTTATTTCTATTTTAATTTTTCTGGATGGATAATTCAGTAAGGCACCCCAGAAAAATAATAGGTCCTAAGTTTTTGCAAATAACAGTCTGAAAGTATTACCCAACTGACATTTTTAAGTGAGCGAATTGAGCATTAGATATCACCTGTAATAATTATACCCTTTAAAAGCCTGGTGAGAGCATATTAGGGAGCATATGCTCACATTTTGTGTTACTACTATCCAGCAGAATGTAATCAGAGTGAACACTTAGTAAATAAGAAGGGGTAATGAATCTTTTATCTGATTATAAAACCAGTAAGTAGTTTATGGTGATTAAACAAACAGAAATATCAAAAAGACACAGATCTGTCTAAAAACATTAATCTAATCACATCGAATAAATTTGTGTTAGCATTTTAGTATATACCTGTTAGGTTTTATTTTGTTGTTGTTTGTTTTTGTCTTTTTACTTTCTGGAATGGTGTGTATTGGTCATGATAGCAGGGCCGTGTTTCCTTGGCTTCACGGTGGCAGCCCTCTTTCCTAGGCTGTGAGGACAGGAAAGACTACAGACCTGTCCTCTCATTGCTGACTTGTAGGCTGCCACTCTTCCTGTTGGAGGGCCTGAGCCTTTCTGTCACGATCATCACCGACCTTGCTGGGGTCTAGTTATTTAGGTTCCTGCCTCTTCTTGTCCTTATTCACTCTGGAAGGCAGAGATTTTCTTCTTCTTGTCCCATCTGCTCCTACAGCTCTGAGTACAGTGCCTTCTGCTTAAAAAAAAAATTTCTTTATTAAAAACCAAGTGCTCTGCAAACTCCCTTCCCCTTCCCCTCAAAGGGAGCCCCTTCGTACGTGGCCACCCACTCACTCATCTTTGGTGTGCAGGTCAGGCTGAATCTACTCCCAGATCTTCTTCTTCTGGTTCATCTCCTTGTCAGGCTCTCCTAGAGAAAGCATCAGAAGGAATTCTGTCTCCAGGAACGGACCCGTTGGGAGGGTGCAGAATCTCCACTTTCTCTGGTGAATTGGCACACATCACCAGTACTGCTACTCCCCACATTTCTGCAGGCTTCAGATTACAGAGTAAAACCACCCATCTGATTTTGCATCTGTTCTAGAAGAACATGATTCGCCAGGGCACTGACGACGGTTGTTGGGGGCTGCTGCTTCTCCCACATCTACTTCTTCTATATACAATGAATCTGCATCTGGGTGTTTTTTTTTTTTTTTTTTTTTTTTTTTTTTTTGCAGTAATGATACAGCCAACTGGAAGATCCAGGCACGATGCATCCATATGCTTAGAGTTAGCACTGCTGCTGCCGACCGCTGCGTCTTCTCCCTTCTCTCTCATTTCTTTTCAGTTTTCTCTTTTACCTTCTCTTCTCCTTTCCCTCCTTTAATCTGCTCTTTTGTACCAGAACAGGTGGCTGTTTCCATCAGAACACTGATGGGAACTATATCACACTTTCAGAAACAGTAGAAAGTACTCGATGGAACTGGTATTTCCTTCTCTCCATTATGAATTTCTGCCTGAATTAGCTCTTGCTTTAAGTTCTTTTATTTCTTCAGTTTAGCATTTTCTTTTCTTTTCTTTCTTTCTTTCTTTCTTTCTTTCTTTCTTTCTTTCTTTCTTTCTTTCTTTCTTTCTTTCTTTCTCTCTCTCTCTCTCTCTCTCTGTCTCTCTCTCTCTTTCTTTCCTTTTTTTTTCTTCTCTTTTTTGGTTTTTTGAGACAGGGTTTCTCAGTGTAGCCCTGGCTGTCCTGGAACTCACTTTGTAGACCAGGCTGGCCTCGAACTCAGAAATCTGCCTGCTTCTGCCTCCCAAGTGCTGGGATTAAAGGTGTGCACCACCACCGCCTGGCTTTCTTTCTTTTTTTAATATTACTTTTATATTTTTTTACAGTACAGTCGTTGCTCCCCCCTCTTGTCTGCCCTCCCACAGTTTCTAATCCCATTTCTCATCTCCCCTGTCTCCAAGATGATGTCCCCCCCCCAGGCTTCCCCACTCCCTGGGGACTCAAGTTTCTCCAGGGTTAGGTACATCTTCTCCCATTGAGGCCAGACCAGGCAGTCCTCTGCGGTATATGTGTCTGGGGCCTTGGACAAGCTCTTGTATGCTGCCTGGTTGGTGGCCCAGTGTCTGAGAGAGTTCAGGGGAGTTTGCAGGGCTCAATCCATGTGCAAGTGTGGAATTACATAAGTGAAGTGCTCTGTAACCAAAATACATTGGTGAAACCTTAATAACGGTAAAGAATAGTGTGGGAAAAATAACAACCAAACAAACCCCCAAACCCACATACTCTGTATGCTTTTGATACACAAGTAAATCTATGTCAGGCACGAGGCAAAGCTCAACTTCCGCAGTACTTAATATCTCAGCTATGCCTTGTTGGGTCTTGTAGCTTTTATGGGAAATCTTGGCATCTCTCCTAGAAATTGTTAAAGTCCTTAAGGGTATACCATCTTTGCATGCATTTATCAAATATTTATTTAGGAAATATTAATGTGTAAGGTATTGTGAAGAGGTGGGGGTGGGGTGAGAAGAAGGATATAATCTATGTGAATAAGATGTGCTTTGCTCTAGAGGATTATAGATTAGTGGGGATGGGGAAGGCAAGCATATTGCTTTTACTAACGGAAGGGGCAGTGCCCACAGTCACAGAGCATCTGCTCTCCTGCGTTGTTAAGTGGTGTTCCAAGTGCTTCATATTTTAGAACCTTGCATAGTTTGAATTTCCAGATTAGAGATGCTCAGCCTGGAGCAAACCACTGGAGAGTGAGCAATGAAAGCACATGAGCCCTGGCCTTGGTACCATTTATTTAACTTGTACTAAATTGAGGAAGGAACAAGAAATTAAACCACTCCTTGTTCTCAGTCTGACTCTCAGTCTAAATTTCAGTCTGACTGTCTTTGTTGGTGGATGCTATCATCAGAAGAGAACAGTTTCCTGCCTGGTCTATGTCATTTCTTGACATTGCATTTGAGGATAGCTTTCCAGAGAAAGTGATGTTGGAAGTGAGTTAAGACATGTTTTTCAAACTAGAAAAAGGCTGGGAAGATTAGTAAAATGGTTATGGGGGAGAGAGTAGGGCAGTCTGAGTTCTGGGAGAGGTGACTGGGCCTTAGGTGGCGTTCCCTTCCATTACCCCCTCAAGCTGATGTCATGTACCCCATGTTGCTCTTTCTCAAATTCGAGACCTCTGTTTTTTTAATTATTGTTTTACACACACACACACACACACACACACACACACACACACACACACACACAGTTTGCTAGAGTAGCTTATGGGGTCTGAGTAGTCCAGCAATGACTTTCTCCCGATGGGAAAACCAAGGTTCCAGTAGCTGCTCAGTCCATGAGACTGGTGTCTTAGCAGTCACAATCTGGTGCTGCTGACCCAGGTAAGACCCAGAGAGTTGCTAGTTTTCATTTTACATTGAAATCCCATCCTGAAACCAGTGAAGGAGTAGCTTAGGAACCGGGTAGATGAACCGCCCAGCACTGAGTAAGAGTGAAAAGGCAGAAAGCAAAAGAGTCTTTATCCCAAGGCCTTTTATGTGTAGTCTGTGCCTTTTGACTTCAAACGATGTAGGAAAAATCCCTCACAGGTGTGCCAGCTGCTTGGCTTTTAGTTAATTCCAAATGCAGTAAAACTGACAATCAAGATTAGTCATCATAGTCTGCATCGTGTTACTTATATGTATAAGATTTTAGGGCTGTCCACTTGGCATCATATAACCTTTCCTGGGGGAACTATAGCTCTTGCTCTCAGCATTCCTTTGTTACCTGTGGTTGTCTAAAGGTGAGAGCCCATGAAAAATTCCCCTTCCATGTTAGCATGCCTATTGGTGTCATCTTCATTCAGATCTTGTTTAAGCAGCTGAGTTTGTGAGACTTCATGGGTGTAGCTTCTGACATTTTGAGGAGATGCAATCTCACAGCAAGCTTCCTGTTCTTCTGGCTCTTAGAGTCTTCCTGTCCCTCTTCTATTATGTTCCTTGAGTTTAAAGGGCAGGAGCTGTGTTGTAGCATGTGTTTTCGTTGGGCCTGGGCACTACATAGTCATTTGGATTCTTGTGGTTTTCTGTAATGGCCTCTATCTGTTGTGAGGCGCTGCTTCTTCATGATGGGTGTGACCTATATTTGTGAGTGTAGTTAGAGATTTTGCTGGCTTAGTAAAGTTGTGGGTTCTTCTTCAAGATCCATGATGGCACTAGTCCCAGGCTGTTAGCTAGCTTTCCAGTCATGATTTTCCTCTTGTTGAGCAGGCCTTACATTCAATTAAAGAGCTGTTGGTTACTGCCAAGGTATGTACGCCACTACTGCACTTTTAGGGATACTGTGACATGCTGATCGTTACTGTATGTAGTTCATAGACAATGTAGATGGGTAGGACTATTGGAGTATGAAGTAATTAAAATAAAACTAACATACATATCAGTCCCCAGACACAGCATGTGACCACTGACACAGGCTGTGTCCTGCAGAAGAGCACTGGCTGCTTCAGGCTGATCTGCTAGCCAGGCTGTGGCCTTGGCTTTAGATGACTTTAGTCCACAGAAATAATGCACTCCCTGTCTCTGTCTCTCTCTGTCTCTCTCTGTCTCTGTCTCTCTCTGTCTCTGTGCCCGCCCCCCAAGTGAGTGTTTTTCCTTTTAATTCATCTGACAAGAAGGGTTGTTTTGCTGTACCTGTTCCTGGAGGCAGCACCTTGTTATACTTTGCAAAGAGAAGCTATTTGTAGACTTCTGTCATGCTTGATAGGTTTAGAAATTCCTGTTTTCTTAGAAAAGAAAGGTTTCTGCTCTCCTACTCTTCAGAATCCTTGGATAGAACACAACCATAGAAGCCAAGTCGATAGCCTAGACTGGAAGCAGTTCTGTTCTCCACCTGGAAAGGCAGAATTTGTTATTTATCCATCTACCCATGCCTCTCCCCCCCTTTCATCACAGTCTAACTGGTTATTCAAAAGAAATAGAAATGAATAGAGAAAGTCAGCATGAGCTTTTTAGTATTTTGTTTCCCCATCTGTGCAATGTGGATGATGTTAGTTTCTACTTCATGGTGTCAAGGAGCTTGAATGAATTCACATAAGGATACATAGAGTAACATCTGGCAAGCTGGGCCTGATGCACAGGCCTGTAACCCCAGCTACTGAAGAGGCTGAGGCTAGAGAATCTCAAGCTCAGAAACTGACTGAGCTACAGAGTGAGTTCAATTCCAGCCTGGACCACTTAGTGAGACTGTGATTAAATCCTACTTCCCATTAGAGAGCTTGCTTAGCCAAGTTCGGTCTCCAGAACCACCAAAAGAAAAGATATTGTTGTAAATTAGATGTGCTCAATTAATTTTTCTCCTCTTGCTACCTCTGCCTCTGGCTTATTCTGTCACTAACCCTTCTGTCTATGTGACTAAATGTCTACTTGGTTCATTATACTGCCTTTCTTGCCTGCTGCTTGTCTCCTGCCTGAATCACCATGAAATGAACTGAATAATCCTGATCACATTTACATACTGTTAAATCTCTTATAAGATAGAAACGCTTTTCGAGAATTAATAACATTCTTCTTTCAGATAGGGGTGTAATGCAGTCATAAAGTCTCATTGACTATTCTATCCATTTAAGTGATTTTTATCAACATTATCAAGGGTTGATCTTTGTCTTTAAACTCTGATTTCATAAAGAAGAATGCAAAACCTCCAGGCACATGAAACTGGCATAAAGTCTTTAACTAATTACATAAGTCAAGAGGGTCTAATAGCAAAAACGTTTTTGCAATTTTAAGTTAATAAGCCAGAATCTATGAATTAATCTAAAATAAAGGTCTAATTTCTATGAAAGCATTTCAGTTTATTTTATTACACTCGGTTAAAAAAAAACCTATAAACACATCACTTCCAAGGTTTCTGCTTATATGTGAGACTAAAATATAGATAACTTGAAGTTTCAGAGTTTGAATATTATTTGTAGGAAATCTTAAAATAGAGCACAAAATTGCCTTTTTTTTTTCTTGCTGGGGGTTTAGTTTATTTCTTCATGTCCTTTACAAAAGAGCAATATGATAAAAATTATTTTTGCATTTCTCACAATGATCAGCTGCAAAGTGCAGGGATTACAAATTCACCAATGTAAATCCCCAAGCCCAGCTCTGCCAGGAGGCAGCTGAATTGAACGTGCGTATCATTATATAACCAATAAGAACAGGTAGGGTAAAAGTCAGCCTCTATCCAATTTCCATTCGCTACAGAGGGTTTTAGGATTTGCTTTAGAGGCAGTGGGATTTGGGGAGGTGGGAGATTATAAAATAAATCCTGCATTACCTGCTTATTCCATTCCTTTCTCACATTGTATCTTATTACAGTCTTGAGGAAGAAATACAATTTTATTTTCTTTGATTAATTTTCTTCCTTGAAGGCTATTCAACATCTAAACACTTACTAACAGTCTTAAGAAATGGGCTGCTCTAGTCTTCAGATAATAAACCTGTCTGTGCTTGCTTAGGTATATCACCAGGCAGCTTGTGATGTGCTTTTAACTTTGACTGGGGAAGACAGTGTACTATTTCTTCTTGGGACATTGGCAAACAAATACTAATTTTTATATGGTCTGGTTTGAAGATGTATATGCTTCTTCAATCCCCCTCAAAGAGACTAGAAATTCTACATTTATCACTATTTTGTATTCCTCTAGAATAAGGCAAAAGAGCATATGATACTGTTAGAAAAAGTTCAATTTTCAGAATCTGTAACAATTCAGTTTTTTTTGTATATTGTCTTTATTTATATTTCAAATGTTATCCCCTTGCCCTGGTTTCCCCCTCCCAGAAAATCCCTATCCCATCCTCCCTCCCCCTGCTTCTATGAGGGCGCTCCTCCACTAATCCATTCATTCCCACCTCCCACCCTAGATTCCCCCACACTGGGGCATCTATGGAGCCTTCATAGGACCAAGGACCTCTCCTCCCATTGATGCCTGACACGGCCTTCCTCTGCTACATATGTAGCTGGAGCCATGTGTACTCCTTGGTTGATGGCTTAGTCCCTGGGAGCTTGGGGGTTGGGGGTGGAGGTGGGGGCTCTGGTTGGTTGATATTGCTGTTCTTCCTATGAGGTTGCAAACCCCTTCAACTCTTTCAGTCCTTTCTCTAACTCCTCTATTGGGGACCCTGCACTCAGTCCAATGGTTGGCTGTGAGCTTCTCCCTATGCACTTGTAAGGCTCTGTCAGGGCCTCTCAGGAGACAGCCATATCAGGCTCCTATCAGAATGCACTTCTTGGCATCTACAATAGTGTCTGGGTTTGGTAACTGTATATGGGATGAATCCCCAGGTGGGAGAGTCTCTGAATGGCCTTTCTTTCAGCCTTGCTCTACACTTTATCTCCATATTTGCTCCTGTGAGTATTTTGTTTTCCTTCTAAGAAGGACAGAAGTATCCACAATTTGGTCTTCCTTCTTCTTGAGCTTCATGTGGTCTGTGATTTGTATCTTGGGTATCCTAAACTTCTAGGCTAATATCCACTTATCAGTGATATTTTCTAGTTCCATCCATTTGCCTAAGAATTTAATAAATTCATTGTTTTTAATAGCTGAGTAGTACTCTATTGTGCAAATGCACCATACTTTCTGTATCCACTCCTATGTTGAAGGACATCTGGGTTCTTTGCACTTCTGGTTATTATAAATATGGCTGCTATGAACATAGTAGAGTATGTGTCCTTATTACATGTTGGTACATCTTCTGGGTATATGCCCAGGAGTGATATAGCTGGGTCATCAGGTAGTATTATATCCAATTTTCTGATGAACCACAAAACTGATTTCTAGAGTGGTTGTACCAGCTTGCAATCCCACTAGCAATGGAGGAGTGTTTCTCTTTCTCCACATCCTCACCAACATCTGCTGTCACCTGAGTTTTTGATTTTAGCATTTGACTGCTGTGAGGTGGAATCTCAGGGTTGTTTTGATTTGCATTTCCCTGATGAGTAAGGATGTTGAACGTTTCTTTAGGTGCTTCTTGGCCATTCGATATTACTCAGTTGAAAATTCTTAGCTTAACTGTGAATCCCATTTTAAATAGGATTATTTGATTCTCTTGAGTCCAACTTCTTGAGTTCTTTGTATATATTGGATATTAGCCCTCTATGGAATGTAGGATTGGTAAAGATCCTTTCCGAATCTGTTGGTTGCCTTTTTGTCCTGTTGACAGTGTCCTTTGCCTTATAGAAGCTTTGCAATTTTATGAGGTCCCATTTGTCTATTCTTGATCTTAGAGTGTAAGCCATTGGTATTCTGTTCAGGAAAATTTCCCCTGTGTCCATGTATTTGAGTCTCTTCCCCACTTTCTCCTCTATAAATTTCAGTGTATCTATCTGGTTTTACGTGGAGATCCTTGATCCACTTGGACTTGAACTTTGTACAAGGAAATAAGAATGGGCTGATTTACATCTTACTACATGCTGACTGCCAGTTAACCCAGCACCATTGTTAAAAATGCTGTATCCACTGGATGGTTTTAGCTCCTTTGTCAAATACCAAGTAGCCATATGTATGTGGGTTCTTTTCTGGGACGTCAATTCTATTTCATTGATCTTCTCCCTGCCTGTCTCTGTATCAATTCAATGCAGTTTTTTAAAAAAATCACTATTGCTTTGTTATATAGCTTGAGGTGCGGGATGGTGATTAACCCAGAAGTTCTTTTATTGTTGAGAATGGTTTTCCCTATCCTGTTTTTTTTTTTTTTTGTGTGTGTGTGTTTGTTTGTTTTGTTTTGTTGTTGTTTTTTTGTTCCAAATGGATTTGCAATGACTATTGATTTGTTTGAGTTAATTTTATATCCAGCCACTTTGCTGAAGTTGTTTATCAGCTTGAGGCATTCTCTGGTGGAATTTTTGGGGTCACTTAAGAATATGGTCATATCATCTGTAAATAGTAATATTTTGACTTCTTCCTTTCCAATTTGTATCCCTTTTACCTTTTGTTGTCTAATTGCTATAGCTAGAACTTCAAGTACCATATTTAATAGATAGGGAGAGAGTGGGCAGCCTTGTCTAGTCACTGATTTTAGTGGGATTGCTTCAAGTTTCTCTCCATTTAGCTTGATGTTGGCTACTGGTTTCTGTATATCGCTTTTACTATGTTTAGGTATAGGCCTTGAATTCCTGATTCCAGGACTTTTAACATGAAGGGATGCTGAATTTTGTCAAATGTTTTTTCAGCATCTAATGAAATGATCATGTGCTTTTTTTCTTTGAGTTTGTTTATGAAGTGAATTATGTTGATGGATTTCCATATATTGAACCATCCCTGCATCCCTGGGATGAAGCCTACTTGATCGTGATGGATAATCATTTTGATGTGTTCTTGGATTCAGTTGGCAAGAATTTCATTGAGTATTTTTGCATCAATGTTCATAAAAGAGATTGGTCTGAAGTTTTGTTTCTTTCTTTAACCTTTGTTTGATTTAGGTATAAGAGTAATTGTGGCTACATAGAATGAATTGGGTAGTGCTCCTTCTGTTTGTATTTGGTGAAATAGTTTGAAGAGTATTGGTATTAGGCCTTCTTTAAAGGTCTGACGGAATTTTCCACTAATCCTATTTGGTCCTGGGCTTTTTTTTTTGGTTGGGAGACTATTAATAACTGCTTCTATTTCTTTAGGGTTTATTTATGGGGTTGTTTAGATGGTTTATCTGATCCTGTTTTAATTTTGGCAACTGGTATTTGTCTAGGATGAAATGTTCTATAAATATCTGTTAGATTCATTTGGTACATAACTTCTGTTATTTTCACTGTTTCTCTGTTTAGTTTCTGTTTCCATGATCTGTTCATTGCTGAGAGTGGGGTGGGTGTGATGTGTGCTTTGAGATTTAATAAATCTTTTTTTAATGAATGTGGGTGCCCTTGCATTTGGAGCATATATGTTTAAAATTGAGAGTTCTTCTTGGTAGATTTTTCCTTGGACCAGTATGAAGTGTCCTTCCTTATCTTTTTTGATAACTTTTGGTTGAAAGTCGATTTTATTCTATATTAGAATGGCTACTCCAGCTTTTTTCTTGGGACTATTTGCTTGGAAAATTGTTTTCTAACCTTTGACTCTGAGGTAGTGTCTGTCTTTGTCACTGAGGTACATTTCCTGCATGCACCAAAATGCTGTGTCCTGTTTACGTATCCAGTCTGTTAGTCTATATCTTTTTTTGGGTCCATTGATGTTAAGATATCTTAAGGAAAAGTGATTGTTATTTCCTGTTATTTTTGTTGTTATAGGTGTTGTTATGTTTGTGTGGCTATCTTCTTTTGGGTTTGTTGAAAGAAAATTACTTACTTGCTTTTTCTAGGGTGTACTTCCTTCCTTGTGTTTTACATCTATTATCCTTTTTAGGGCTGGATTTATGTAATATCTTGGTTTCTCCATCTATGGTAATTGGGAGTTTTGCTGGTTATAGTAGCCTGGGCTGGCATTTATGTTCTCTTAGGGTCTGTATGACATCTGCCCAGGATCTTCTGGCTTTCATTGTCTTTGGTGAGAAGTCTGGTGTAATTCTGATAGGTCTGCCTTTATATGTTACTTGACCTTTTTCTCTTACTGCTTTTAATATTCTTTCTTTTTTTAGTGCATTTGGTATTTTGATTATTATGTGATGGAAGGACTTTCTTCTCTCAGTCTATTTGGAGTTCTGTAGTCTTCTTGAAAGTTCATGGGCATCTCTTTCTTTATGCTAGAAGTTTTATTCTATAGTTTTGTTGAAGATATTTACTGGCCCTCTAAGTTGGGAATCTTTGCTCTCTTCTATACCTATTATTTTTAGGTTTGGTCTTCTCATTGTGTCCTGGATTTCTTGGATGTTTTGGGTTAGGAGCTTTTTGCTTTTTGTGTTTTCTTTCACTGTTGTCTCAATGTTTTCTATGGTATCTTCTGCACCTGAGATTCTCTCTTCTATCTCTTGTATTCTGTTGGTGATGCTTGCATCTATGACTCCTGATCTCTTTCCTAGGTTTTCTAATTCTAGGGTTGTTGCCCGTTGTGATTACTTTGTTGTACTATGATCCTGGGCCTGTCAGAGGACCTGGCATTGGAGCTTCATCTGGGTGTTGTGGAACTGGTTCTAGAGTTTGCAACCAAGGTAAAACAATGCAGATTGGAAGGAATCCAAGCCACTGGTCAGTCCTGGTTCCTATCTAGAATCTGTAACAATTCTGATCGATAAGTTTTCAGAACTCTGACCAGTCTACTTGTAGCAACCTCAAGTTGTGGTTGTGGATGGGCCTGGTGCTGTTCTTGTGAACCAATCTCCTAATGAATAGAGAAGCCAAACACTGGGCAAGTAGGAGGGACTTCCTGATTGGACGGAGAAAGAGAGGAAGCAGGAGAGTGAGGTCTTTTTGGACAGGGATAGCATGAGGCCAAGATGTAGCTACAAATGTCTCCTGGTTTCAATGGTGGATCCGTCAGGATTCGCCACAGGAAGATTTAGATTTAATAGGGCTTACAAGATTAGGATTTTAGTTGCTGCGCCCAGCGATTGAGTTACTGTTGTTTCTGAGGTAAGTTTGTGTTGTGTTTTCCTTTACATAGCAGCTCGTCTGGGTTCAAGAGAGAAAGGTATGGCAGCAAAGTGTGGGTTTGCCAGATGTGTACCACAAATGCTGTGGGGAGTTTGAAGCATGGGGCTGGCATGGTAGCAACCTGCAGTGGAAATTTAGTAAGCTGGGTGGAGAGGTTGTGGAATTTTGAGTCAGCATCTCCATGAGATAAAACAGGTTAGCCATTGTCCGCGTGGCCGACCAGACCACAGGGGCAGAGGCCCAAGCATAGAAACATGTCGGTTCTTTTTTAATATATCCCACAACACACATCCATCATTCTTAGGTGATAATTGATAACTAACTTTAAAATTCATTAATTAAAGGATAGTTGGTAGTGATGAATGGGTGTGGAAGCAATGAAGATTCATTCCTTTGAAGAGTAACTATTACATATGTCTAGTTTGCTTACTTCCCTTCACCCCAATTTAAAATCAAATTGCCAAGGAAAAGGAGACAAAGTGTAAGAATAGGCTAAAAAAAAATCATCTGTTACCTTGAGTAGTTCATGTTCTGGGTATATCAATGGACTAAACAAGCTAAATGATGGTTTTATTAAAAAACATAACTTCCCCAGATGGTATCCTGGCCAAGACATAGGTGGAGTCCAGGTACAAAGACCTATTCTGCTGTGTTTCAGTCTTGAAGTAAGTAAGAGTCAGGCAAGTGGCCACAATGTATGATTCAGTGTCTGTGCATGTAGGTGGAGAAGGCCCAGTGCCATGGAAGATGGGGAAGAACTATTATGAATGGATGTGCTCTCTATTAGATGTGGGAGCCATGTGGTGCTCTAGTGTATTACTTGTCAATATTCTGAGACACTCAGGGACAGACACAATGCATTCATAAGTGAGTGTTTTGTTTGTACATTGGAAGGTTAAGGCAAATCTAGAGATAGCGTAGACCTCAGAATGTAAGATGATCTCTAAATAGAACTCATGAGCAGAGGTGAGGGCTGAGAGCCACAGATGTTCATAATAGAATCTGTGGGGAACCTGGAGAAACCCAGAGAAGAGACAGGCTTCCTACAAGTCAGGAATAAGGCTTTGAGCCTCTCTAATTTTGGTTTTAAGGGACAGGATGACCAGCTAAGTTATTTTACAAATAAACTTGACCTTAAAGGCATAAATATGTCTGCTTCTTTTAGAATAGTGTGCCCACAGAGACTCTACTCTCAGACTAAGCCACTCTTAGCTCACTCCTGGTGCTGTCTACCACACTTCACCACCACACTGGAACCATCTGTGCCTTCTCTGACTTACTTCCTGAACTGCAGATTCTCACTCCAACTCTAGCAGCTGGAGAAGGTCGTTCCATGGCTGCATGGCACAGAGTGATTCTATATTTCTCTAATGTCTGCACCCAGAAATATGGGGGGGGGGGACCTAAAGTATACTTTAGGTGACTGTTTTGATGACACTGTTGGATGTTTTCTCTTTCTCTTTGTCTCATGTATAATTTTTTGGTCATTGTGCTATTCTAAGAGTAAACATCACAAAACACAAACCAAATAAATAAATCATATGACTTCTAGCTTTTTTTCATACAATGCCTAATTTTCTTGCTTCTAAGCAAGCTATTTGCTACTGAAATGCACAAAACATTTGGGACAGGGGTTAGCTGTAAAGAAAATGGTGGGTTGCATAGGTAAGGCTCTGATTATAGGATCAGGAACAAATTGCTGGGGTTAAAATCTCTGCTTTTCCTTTTCTTAGCCAGTTACTTTAAGGAAGTTATTTAAACTGTCTGGTTGTCATAATCACATGTAAACTGGTGTTCACAATAGTACTTTCTGTGGCTGAGAGATGGCTCAGTGGTTAAGAGTTTTTGCTGTCTCATTACAAGGATCTGATATCAGAACCTAGCATACATATAACAAGCTTGTCATGGTTCTGTGGATTCTGAACCTCTGTGCTCTTGCAGGTGAAGAGAATGTCACTGTGGCTTGTTGACTGCCAGCCTAGACAAAACAATATAAGCTTCAGGTTTAAAGAGAGACCCTGCATCAAAGAAATAAGCCCAAGTTCTTGCACGCACCCGACTCGCCAGCAAGAACGACACTGCAACAGGATCTTTCTGCACACGTTTATTGGGAGAGCTTGATTGCAGAGGCGAAGAGACCCCAAGCCCAGAACTGGTGCTGCTTATATAGGCCTAGGAGAGGCGTGTCTCAAACCTGGATTGGTTGTGCTTGGGTTATTCTTATGACCTCATTTGCATGCCCACATCTTATTGGTTAACTTGTCTCTCATCTGATTGGTTAACTTGTCTCTCATCTGATTGGTTAACTTGTCTCTCATCTGATTGGTTAATTTTGGTTAATTCTCAAAACCTCATCTTGGCAAAAGAACCTTTACTGCCTATGTATGTGTGGTGGCCAGCAGTAGCCAACTGCCACTCTGCAACGGCACATGTGGCTTCCCACACAAGTGATAGAGGAGGATTCATGATATCCCTCTCTTTTCCCATCCATGCACATATAGGCATGCACACTTGCACACACATGTGTGAGCATACCAAACACACACACACACACACACACACACACACACACACACACACACACACACTTACCAATAGTACCTATGTCACAAGCCTAAGTTAATTCATGCAAAGCACCCAGAATAGTATAGATTGCTAGTAAGTGCTCACTAGCTTTTTTATTTTATTTGTCTGTTAATGTTATTTAACTTAATTTAATTTACACCCTGATTGAAGGACTGAAGTCTCCCACCCTCTTCTCCTCCTAGTCCCTAACCGCCCTCTCCTATCCACTCCTCCTTCATTTCTCTTCAGAAAAGGAAGAGCCTCAATGGATATCAACCAGCCATGGCATTATCAAGTTGCAGTAAGATTAGGCACCTCCTCTCCTATGAAGGCTAAACAAGGAAACCCAGTAGGGGGAAGAGTTCCCGAATCAGGAAATAGAAGCAAAGATATCTCCTGCTCTCTCTGTTGGGAGTCCTACAAGAAGACCAGGCTACACAACTGTAACATACATGTGTAGGGATTCTATCAGTCCCACACAGGTTCGCTGGTTGGTGGTTCAGTTTGTGAGCCCCTACAGGCCCAGGTTAGTTTATTCTGTAGGTTTTCTTGTGGTGTCCTTGACCTTTTGGCTCTTACAATCCTTCCTCCTCCTCTTCCAAGGGATTCCCTAAGCTCCTTCTAATGTTTGGCTCTGGGTCTCTGCATCTGTTTCCATCAGTTGCTGCCTGAAGCCTCTCTGATGATAACTGGGCTATAACCAATCTAGTATAGCAGAATATCATTAGGAATCATTTCCTAATGATTCCTAAATTGATTCCATTTGTGTTTGGTTGTATTGTGAGTTTCAAGACTGTCCAGTCTCTGGCTCCTAGCACTCAGGGCAATATCAGGGATTGACTTCTTCTCATGGCATGGGTCTCAAAGAGGGCCAGTCATTGTTTGGCCACTCTCACAATATCTGTGTCACCATTACCCCAGCACATCTTGTAGGTAGGAGAAATTATATGTTTAAGGTTTTATGGGTGGGTTGGTGTCCCAATATCTCCATTGGAAGTCTTGCCTGGTTATAGACGATGTCTGGTTCAGGCTTCATATCCCACACTGCTACACATCTTAGCTAGGGTCACCCTTATTGATTCCTGGGAGTTTCCATTGTCCTATGTTTCCAGCTCACCTTTGAGATGAACCCCCATTCCAGGTGACTCTTCCAGTACTCTCTTCTTCCATCCTCCCTTGTTTTAGGCTAGAATTCTACCAACTTTCAAAGAAGAGCTAATTCCAATAGCCCTCAAATTATTCCACTATATAGAAACAGAAGGAAATTCATTTAATGAGGCCACAGTCACTCTGATTCCTAAACCACACAAAAACTCAACAAAGAAAGAGAATTTCAGACCAATTTCCTTCATGAGCCTTGATGCAAAACCACTCAATAAAACACTCATAAACAAAATCCAAGAATGATCAAGTAGACTACATCCTAGAGATGCAGGGATAGTTCAACATACAAAAATCTATCAGTATAATCAACCAGATAAACAAATTAAAAGAAAAACCCCACATGTTCATCTCATTAGATGCTGAAAAAGCTTTTGACAAAATCCAGTATCCCTTCAAGATACAAAGTCTTGGAGAGATCAGTCATTCAAGGCACACACCTAAACATAACAAAGGCAATCAATGTAGAGCAAGCCAATAGCCAACATCAAATTAAATGGAGAGAAACTTAAACCAGGAATAAGATAAGGCTATCCACTGTCTCATATCTGTTCACTACAATACTTGAAGTTCTAGCTAAAGCAATATGACAACTAAAGAAGATCAAGGGGATACAAATTGGAATGGAAGAAGTAAAAGCATCACTTTTCTCAGATGATGTGATGGTATACATAAGTGACCCCCAAAATTCTACCAGGGAACACCTTCAGCAAAGTGTCTAGAGACAAAACAATCTTAAACAAATCAGTAACCCTCCTATATACAAACCAATAAACAGACTGAAAAAGAAATAACTGAAACAAAATCCTTTCCAATAGTCACAAATCACATAAACTCTCTTTGGTTAACTCTAACCCAGCAAATGAAAGACCTGTATAACAAGAACTTTAAGTCTCTGAAGGAAGACATTTAAGATGGATATCAAAAGACAGAAAGATCTCCCATGCTCATGGATCAGTAGGAGAAACATAGTAAAATTCTTATTTTTCCAAAAGCAATCTACAGGTTTGATGTAATTACCACCAAAATCCAACACAATTCTTTATGGACTTTGAAAGAACAATATTCAACATCAAACAAAAAAAATAGAAGGATATCAAAAACAATCCTGTACAATAAAAGAACTTCTGGAGGTATCACCATCCCTGATTCAAAACTGCACGATAGGGCTGGAGAGTTGGCCCAGTGGTTAAAAGTATGTGTTGTTCTTGCAAAGGACCTGAGTTTGATTCCTTGTACCCACATGGAAGCTCCCCACCTCTTCAGGCATCAGGCATGCATGTAGTACACAGACATTACATGCAGGCAAAACACTCATACACAGAAAATAATAAGGTAAAATAAACTGCACTACAGAGAAGTAGTAATAAAACCAATATGGTGTTGGCATAAAAACAGAGAGGTTGATCAATGAAATGGAATTGAACATCCAGAAATAAATTCACATACCTATAGACACCTGATTTTTGATAAAGAATCCAGAAATATATAACGGAAAAAGAAAGCATCGTCACCAAATGTTGCTGGTCTAGCTGGATATAGGCAAGAAGAAGAATGCAAATAACCATTTTATACTCCATAGACCAAAGAACTAAGTAACAAGGTGGGGGTGAAGGGGTATGCAAGAATCTCACTGAGAGGGGAATCAGACTAAGTTTTATTATAATACTGTTACTTAAAAATTGTTTATGCTGGAAAAAATAATTGCATTATTTTATTGGTCTCCTTTTGGATTTAAGTGGTATTTTTTATTTGATTATTTATGGAAGACAAAACACTTGCCTTCTTATGATGTTGGCTCTTTTCAAAAGCAAATTCATGTAATCTTTGTTTTCAATTTTCTGAAATACCCAGACAAACCTTAAACTCTGGATCTACCTCAGCTTCTAGAGTGTGGGAATTTCAGGTATGGACCACTTCTCTTGCTTGTTTATACATATTTAAATATATAAAAATCTGATAAAACTGGTACTATTCTAAGAATGTTCTGTTGAGTTTGGAGACAACACTAAAAACCAAATCAAACCAAACAAACAAAGAAAAAACTCCAAATACCTCCGACATTTTTTAGTACAATTAGAAACATGTATGGTCTTCCCAAATTATTTTATTTTTAAGGGGATAATGTTTCTTTGAAATGCAATTTCATTGTTTTAATAACAAGTCCAGATGTGATACTGTGATAGGGCAAATAATGATTCCTCAAAGATATTCATATCTTATCACTTGGAACTTGAACATATGTCCATGGCAAAGAGGATTCATTCAGTTAGTCAGCTGACTGTGAGACAGAGCAATTAGCCTGTGTACATCAGAAGGGCCTCTGAATCTCAGACCCCTGTAGGTGAACGACAAAAGCAGGAGAGGCATTGATATAGTACGAGATGCTCTTCTGTCCATTTATCTCCCTTACATGACAGCAAGACTGAGGGTAGGCTCTGGAAGCTGGAAAAGATGAGGTACTGGGTGCAACCTGGTTCTTTCTTTTTTTTTAATTTTTAATATTTTTATTACATATTTTCCTCAGTTACATTTCCAATGCTATCCCAAGTTCAGGGAGAAATCTTTTCACAAAAGAACAGATGAAGAGAGATGGGTGTGAAGAGAGATGGGTGTGAAGAGAGATGGGTGTGAAGAGAGATGGGTGTGAAGAGAGATGGGTGTGAAGAGAGATGGGTGTGAAGAGAGATGGGTGTGAAGAGAGATGGGTGTGAAGAGAGATGGGTGTGAAGAGAGATGGAGGTGCACACCCAGCACTGTCTTTTGACATGCAAGCACTCAGAATACACACACACACACACACACACACACACACACACACACACACCGCCACCAATAACAACAATACAGCGTAGAAAGCATCTTGTCATGGAAGCTGGAGTATGTCACAGTGTGTCCCACAGTAATTCCCTCTGTCTACACACCTTTACTTGCAAATGTTCATTGCAATAAGTCACTGGTCTGGTTCTAGGTCTTTGGTTTCTCTGATACCATCAATATTGAATCTTCACCAAGACTTCTCCCATTTATTCTGTTGTTATTCTGTGTCATGGACATCCTGCAGCTTTGGAATAGTAGGATTGCCCCTTTAACATGCCCCAAACATTTAAAGATGGTATAGATTTTGGTGTGGGCTAATTCACAGTGCTAGATCTGAGCCTGGGTGGTAGCTAGTCAGCCTGCCAGCTCTCCCTAATCCTCATCACCGTGGGGAGCTCTCCAGCACTGCTTCAGCTAGGCTACCCAGAGCTTACCAAGGGCAAAAGGCAGGGTCAGTTCTCCTGCTCTCATGCCTCCAGGCAGAACCAACCTCATTGTACTGCCCAGTTAAAGTTCAGAGCCCACTCTGGCAAGTGCTGCAGCCTGTGAGGGGCTGGGAAAGCTCTCCTGCTCTGCACAACCTCAGGACTGGCTCACTAGTGCCTTTGCCATCAGAACCAGCTCCACTGTATTGCCCAGGCAAGCTGCAGGGTCCTCTTGCTCTGAGTGCTACACCCAATATAGGGGCAGGGATAGCTTTCCTGCTCTCATGACCCCAGGGTCAACTGTCTAGGCTACTGCTGAGGGGAGGGTGGGTATTACTCCGGCATCCACGTCACCTCATACCAGATGAGCAGCAGGAGCAGCTCTCCTGTGCTGCCCAGATGAAGTGTCGGGCCTGTTCAATGGAGCCTTTTCTATCCTAGCATTCAGTGTGAGCACAGTCCTGCTGACACTTTGATTTTAACCCATTGGGGTTCACTTTAGACACCTGACCCCTGAACCATCAGGAGATTTATGTGGTTTAAAACCATCAACTCTCTGGTAATTTTTGATGGGAGCAATAGGAGAATAAAACAGTGCTTTGCCAGGTCCCATGGCGTGGGCGAAGTTTGAAACCATAGTCTTTGTGTTCCTGTTTTTATTATTTTAGGATATTTATAGGAAGGATAAAGATGACTTGTGGAAAGGAATGCAGAAAAAAAAAGTTAGCACCCAAGGTATGGATGTCAGAAATAAAATATTCCCTGCTATTTAAGTAGAAGGTTCCTTTCCATTTCAGCAGGCAGAGATTATTTCATGTTTAGAGCACATGTTAGAGAATAAATAGGGTCTTGTGCCATGGATGGAGCAAATCACTGGAGAAAATCTTACCTTGGGCAGAATGGCCCTGTTTGTGGAAATTTTGAAGAGATTAAACTGATGAAGCTCCTATTTATAGAGCTATTCTGATTGTTTCTGTTTCCCCAGGCTTCTGGAGGTAAATACATATGCTACTCATTGACAGAGCTGTTTGATTTTTTTTTCTCTGTTGAAATATATGCGATTGGGTTCTGCAGCTTTTAGGTATATTAAAGGCACAAAGAGAAAAAAGGGCGACGTCACAGAGGATCGGGTATGTATTAGCATGAGGTGAAGAAGTTTCTCTGTTAGAATGGTTTCTCTGCAGCATAATTTTGTGGAAATGGGCCCAGAATTTATGAGACAGGAAACTGTAAAGTTTAAAGGTGAAAGGAACATTGAAAGGAAATGTATCACAAGGAAGGATTCGAACGAGAGCGTCTCAATAGAACCTACTGCAGCTGGGAGAGGCAAAGCAGATGAAGAGGCGCATGAACTAAGGAAAGGAATTAGAAAGATACACAGGCTCATTTACAACTTTATCATGGAACAAGAAATACAAGAGGGAGAATGGCCCATCAATAAATGAGGAGGGAGGAAGAAAAAATCAATGGTAGTTGTAAAATGTCTGAGCTATTGAACTGCTGTTTTCAAGTCAGTCTTTATAAAGAAATAAGGGTCTGGATAATTAGGAAGTAATTAAGGTCCCACCGACTCGGAGGCACTATTGATGACAAATAAGTAAATAATTACCACTTGCATTAACAAAATGTGTGTGAGTGTAGCAGAAATGCATTGGATAATAAATTTCCCTGCTCCAGTGGTAATTATTACACCACTTGTAAAGTAGCAGGAAATAGAGGGGGGGGGGAGAGAATTCTATCTCTAGCATGCTCAATTAAATAGATGTCACTTTATCCTTGGAAAAAGACTAAAGAGGATGAAATTGAGAATGTCTGACATCATCATTTTTAGACAAGTGAGCAAAACAGCAATAAATACAAAAATAACATCGAAGGAAAACAACCACCTTCGGGGTCAGCCATGTGGTCAGGAAGTGTGTAATGCAAAGCCTGGGTCCCTAGTTGTTTCTAGTGACCAGGAGACTGACTACATACTTTTACAAACAGTAACTATCTGAGCATTTTGTATCTTCAGAGCTAAACATCTTATGGCAAATTACTACCAACCTTATTCAGACTACATAATATGGAGTTAAATATAAGCTGAATATTTAGTATAAACTGGTTGATGTAGTCTCATATACTTTTTATTGATGAACTTAAGAATGACTTTTTGAGCCGGGCATTGGTAGTGCATGCCTTTAATCCCAGCACTTGGGAGGCAGAGGCAGGTGGATTTCTGAGTTCGAGGCCAGCCTGGTCTACAGAGTGAGTTCCAGGACAGCCAGGGCTACACAGAGAAACCCTGTCTCAAAAAAACAAAAAACAAAAAAACCAAAAAAAGGCTTTTTGTTTAACTGAGGCAGCACACAAGTAGTGAAGAACAAATCTACTTGAGAATTTTACCTCAACCCTATACAATGGCCTAGGGAGAAAGAAGTGCTTTGACCTTTTGAGTGATGCTGATAATGTTAACTACACATAGCTCTACAACGATCAAGTGAAATAGCTGCTCTAAAGTTCTTGGCACAATGTAGATACTCAAAACCACAACACATCACCATAGTAAGATTTAAGTAAAATGTGATATTTCTTGGTAGATAATTTCAGAATCTACTATTGTTTTAATGTTAAATAAAACAGAACTTGGCAATGTAGCTATTAGATAAAGAGTAGTTCCTAATGGTTATTTATTATTTAGCTCATATGCCATGAAAAAATGATGGTCTCATATTGACCTCCAAATAAGTTAGGATTGGCTATAAGTCTGAACATTATTGGAGCGAATGTTCCTGAAGAAGCCAGAATTGCCTTGGAAAGGTGAAAACCAGCAAATAACTGGAGATAAAACGTACCCAAGTCATTCATTAGAACTTCAGATGTTTGAAGAAGAGCGGGCAGGCTGCCCTATGCACACAGAAAGCACACCAAGGAAAGAGTGGTACTTATGTGGGCCTTGAAATGACTTGAGATTCATGTGGAAGAGGAAATATTAAGAGAGGCAATGGATGCTTGTTTTGGGGGTTCAGCCTGAGCCAGGAAGTGAAACAGAAATGAGTGCACCTGGTGACTGCATTTCTGAACCACTGGACATGTGATCTGTGAGGATTGGAGCAGAGCATTACACATTGGGACCTTCGGACAATGTATAAGGGCAGAGAGTAGGTGATGTGTACTTCTTCAGAGTATTAAAGTGGGATACATGATTGGAGAACAAAGTAGAAAGGATTTGTCACTCTTGCCAATCACCTTTCTAAAACTGTAAAGGCCGTTGGCGAAGTGTGATATTTGACTCTCTAAAGGCATCAAGAACCAGCCACAGAAGTTATGTTTTTCTTCTTTGTAACCTCCGTTGTTTTATGATTATTCTGAAGTTGGAGACAAGTTTTGCTCAACTGAGTACTTCACACAGTGACTGGCACACTGTAATAGGCACAAACACTCGTAGGATGAACGGAAGCTGCTATAGTTACAGACCTGGAAAAAATATTTGTGTTCCAATTACATTTATTTTAGTTATACATTTTATCTGCCCCTAAAAGGTCATAAAGTAGCTTGCATGTTGAAATAGAATACCTGCTAAGAAACAGGGGTCAGTTTCCAGGAGTGAACTCCTTTCCTTTGGGCACCAAAGCCAGCAGATCATGATATTCAAGCAAGACATTTGGACTTTATTTCTGGCAGTTGTAGCATAAAACGATCCATACTATGTTTTTATTTTTTGGATAAGCAGCCTATGACATTCAACTGCACAGAAAGCATTTTCCCTGGAAACAAACGAGGATGAAGTGATCACATGGGAGCTTGTAATATTCCAATCAAATGTTCCCTTATAGGGAAGAACATTCAATGGATGCGAGTGAGCACAAAATAGGTTCTAGAGAGAATTGGTACCGAGACAGCCCCCTTCCTGCTAGCCATCCAGATGGTTCAGTGAGGAGATTTGCTTTTTTTTTTTTTTTTTTCTAAAGAGCTGTGCATCTGGAAAAAATAACCAGGAATTCAATTGTTTAAAAAGAAAAGATATTTAGATATAGTTATAGAATGGCGTTCATATTAGATGATTTTGCTTTGAAACATGGTAAATAAGTTGGAGGGAAGCATAAAACACTCTGCAGGGCCATGACTCATAAATCTATAACATTGCTTTTATTAATTTGGAATCTTCATGAGGAGAGATGAAGAAAATACTCCTTGAAGTGATTTCCACGTTATGCTGATTTTGTGATCATCTGTGTACTAAGAGACCACCCAATTCATCTCTGTTGTAACGAACACCAGATTTTGTCCTGGGTTTGAAATCTCTGGCTATGACATGCAACATATTTAAAAAATCTGTTTGATTGATAGTTTAATCATTGTTCCCTATTACATCAGCAGCCAAGCCTAGTATTCCAATTTTGAAGGATTGTTTTGCCTCTGTCCCTGTGTCACACAAAGTACTTGTGGCTTGCCAATGGCAGATCTGATTGCAGCTTTATAGAATTCAGACGTAGTTGAAAGTTTAAATTTTCTGTTCTGTTCTCGTGTTTATCTTTCAGACAGCACATGATTTCGACTCCTCCTGTTATAAAATAAAATCAGCTTACCAATCATCTTCTGTCCTGTGTTCTTGTCTCTTCTTTTCTTTCTTCCATATTTATATGGGTGTCACATTGTATCCTTTTGAACTGGTAATGGGACAAGCCAGTCAGCACTTGATCGTTTTGAACCCAACCAGGCAAACATACAATCAGGTTTCCTCCTGGGTGCAGTTACAAATCCTTTCTTTTGGTCGGTGTCTTCGTCCTTGGTTTTCTATGCAGTTCAATGAGGAGGCAAGTGTACATGACTTTACAGGCTGAGAGAAAATCAACTAGGCCTAAGGAACAGTAACAATAATAAGTACAATATTTAATTGAACCTGGTGTTGGCATTCATCTACTGATGTTCTTTTGCTCAAGCAAAATCTTTAGAAAGGAGGAACGTGTCTTCAGGAGTCCTTTTTTATAGGTACTCCTTCTTATAGCTCCTTTTTAGATGTATTGTTTAAAAACAGTTTGTTTATTATCCACTCTTCTTCCTCCAGTATACAGACCATCACCTAAGTGGTCTCTTTTGGAGTAGGTTTGAATAAGATATTGATGGAATATGATATTTTATATAAGTGGAACTGTGATATGTGTTTTATATGTTCTTGTCTGGTGTGATTTGGCTTCTTTTCATTGATTTCACTACTTTGAAAGGTATCCATGTTGTTCTATACATCAGTGATTCCTTTTAAAAGAAGGTTATGTATGTATGTATGTATGTATGTGTGTATGTATGTGTGTGTGTGTATATATAAGTATGTATTTCTATGTGTGCTTGTGTAAATTTGTGTGTACTGTGTGTGTGCTGGTGTCCATACAGGCCAAAGATGGAATTAGATCGCCTGGAGCCGAAGTTACAGAAGACCTAGGTTTAGTTCTCAACACCCACAGGACTGCTCCTAATGTGTAGACATATATTAATATATAATATATGCAATTTTAGGCAAATATAAGATAACACGATTCTTTGAGTCTTTTTCAAACATCCTTAAGGTTATTTTTCCTCCTCCCTCCCTTTCCTTTTTTTTTTAATTTTTAATACTTTTATTACATATTTTCCTCAATTACATTTCCAATGCTATCCCAAAAGTCCCCCATAGCGCCCCCCACTTCCCTACCCACCCATTCCCATTCTTTTGGCCCTGGCATTCCCCTATATTGGGGCATATAAAGTTTGCAAGTCCAATGGGCCTCTCTTTCCAGTGATGGTCGACTAGGCCATCTTTCGATACATATGCAGCTAGAGACAAGAGCTCCGGGGTTCTGGTTAGTACATCATGTTGTTCCAACAATAGGGTTGCAGATCCCTTTAGCTCCTTGGGTACTTTCTCTAGCTTCTCCATTGGGAGCCCTGTGATACATCCAATAGCTGACTGTGAACATCCACTCCTGTGTTTGCTAGGCCCCAGCATCGTCTCACAAGAGACAGCTATATTTGGGTCCTTTCAGCAAAATCTTGCTAGTGTATGCAATGGTGTCAGCGTTTAGAAGCTGATTATGGGATGGATCCCTGGATACGGCAGTCTCTAAATGGTCCATCCTTTCATCACAGCTACGAACTTTGTCTCTGTAACTCCTTCCCTGGGTGTTTTGTTCCCAATTCTAAGAAGGGGCACAGTGTCCACACTTTGGCCTTCATTCTTCTTGAGTTTCATGCGTTTAGCAAATTGTATCTTATATCTTGGGTATCCTAAGTTTTGGGCTAATATCCACTTATCAGTGAATATATATTGTGTGAGTTCTTTTGTGATTGTGTTACTTCACTCAAGATGATGCCCTCCAGGTCCATCCATTTGGCTAGGAATTTCATAAATTCATTCTTTTTAATAGCTGAGTAGTACTCCATTGTGTAAATGTACCATAATTTCTGTATCCATTCCTCTGTTGAGGGACATCTGGGTTCTTTCCAGCTTCTGGCTATTATAAATAGGGCTGCTATGAACATAGTGGAGCATGTGTCCTTTTTACCGGTTGGGACATCTTCTGGATATATGCCCAGGAGAGGTATTGCTGGATCCTCCGGTAGTACTATGTCCAATTTTCTGAGAAACCGCCAGACTGATTTCCAGAGTGGTTGTACAAGCTTGCAATCCCACCAACAATGGAGGAGTGTTCCTCTTTCTCCACATCCTCGCCAGCATCTGCTGTCACCTGAATTTTTGATCTTAGCCATTCTGACTGGTGTGAGGTGGAATCTCAGGGTTGTTTTGATTTGCATTTCCCTGATGATTAAGGATGTTGAACATTTTTTCAGGTGCTTCTCTGCCATTCGGTATTCCTCAGGTGAGAATTCTTTGTTCAGTTCTGAGCCCCATTTTTTAATGGGGTTATTTGACTTTCTGGAGTCCACCTTCTTGAGTTCTTTATATATATTGGATATTAGTCCCTTATCTGATTTAGGATAGGTGAAGATCCTTTCCCAATCTGTTGGTGTTTTTTTTGTCTTATTGATGGTGTCTTTAGCCTTGCAGAAGCTTTGTAGTTTCATGAGGTCCCACTTGTCAATTCTCGATCTTACAGCACAAGCCATTGCTGTTCTATTCAAGAATTTTTCCCCTGTGTCCGTATCTTCAAGGCTTTTCCCCACTTTCTCCTCTATAAGTTTCAGTGTCTCTGGTTTTATGTGAAGTTCCTTGATCCACTTAGACTTGACCTTAGTACAAGAAGATAGGAATGGATTGATTCGCATTCTTCTACATGTTAACAACCAGTTGTGCCAGCACCATTTGTTGAAAATGCTGTCTTTCTTCCACTGGATGTTTTTAGCTCCCTTGTCGAAGATCAAGTGACCGTAGGTGTGTGGGTTCATTTCTGGGTCTTCAATTCTATTCCATTGGTCTATTTGTCTGTCACTATACCAGTGCCATGCAGTTTTTATCACAATTGCTCTGTAGTAGAGCTTTAGGTCCGGCATGGTGATTCCACCAGAGGTTCTTTTATCCTTGAGAAGAGTTTTTGCTATCCTAGGTTTTTTGTTATTCCAGATGAATTTGCAGATTGCACTTTCTAATTCGTTGAAGAATTGATTTGGAATTTTGATGGGGATTGCATTGAATCTGTAGATTGCTTTTGGCAAGATAGCCATTTTTACAATGTTGATCCTGCCAATCCATGAGCATGGGAGATCTTTCCATCTTCTGAGATCTTCTATAATTTCTTTCTTCAGAGACTTGAAGTTTTTATTATACAGATCTTTCACTTCCCTAGTTAGAGTCAAGCCAAGATATTTTATATTATTTGTGACTATTGAGAATGGTGTTGTTTCCCTAATTTCTTTCTCAGCCTGTTTATTCTTTGTGTAGAGAAAGGCTATTGATTTGTTTGAGTTAATTTTATATCCAGCTACTTCACCGAATCTGTTTATCAGGCTTAGGAGTTCTCTGGTGGAATTTTTAGGGTCACTTATATACACTATCATATCATCTGCAAAAAGTGATATTTTGACTTCATCTTTTCCAATTTGTATCCCTTTGATCTCCTTTTGTTGTCGAATTGCTCTGGCTAGGACTTCAAGTACTATGTTGAATAGGTATGGAGAAAGTGGACAGCCTTGTCTAGTTCCTGATTTTAGAGGGATTGCTTCAAGCAGCCCTAGGGATATAGGGCTGTTTAGATCATTTACTTTGTTGTTGGCTACTGGTTTGCTGTAGATTGCTTTTATCATGTTTAGGTATGGGCCTTGAATTCCTGATCTTTCCAAGACTTTTATCATGAATGGGTGTTGGATCTTGTCAAATGCTTTTTCCGCATCTAACGAGATGACCATGTGGTTTTTGTCTTTGAGTTTGTTTATATACTGGATTACGTTGATGGATTTCCGTATATTGAACCATCCCTGCATCCCTGGGATGAAACCTACTTGGTCAGGATGGATGATTGTTTTGATGTGTTCTTGGATTCGGTTAGCAAGAACTTTATTGAGGATTTTTGCATCAATATTCATAAGGGATATTGGTCTGAAGTTTTCTATCTTTGTTGGGTCTTTTTGTGGTTTAGGTATCAGAGTAATTGTGGCTTCATAGAATGAGTTGGGTAGAGTACCTTCTGTTTCTATTTTGTGGAATAGTTTGTGAAGAACTGGGATTAGATCTTTGAAGGTCTGATAGAACTCTGCACTAAACCCATCTGGTCCTGGGCTTTTTTTAGTTGGGAGACTATTAATGACTGCTTCTATTTCTTTGGGGGATATAGGGCTGTTTAGATCATTAACCTGATCTTGATTCAACTTTGGTACCTGGTATCTGTCTAGGAACTTCTCCATTTCATCCAGGTTCTCCAGTTTTGTTGAGTATAGCCTTTGGTAGAAGGATCTGATGGTGTTTTGGATGTCTTCAGGATCTGTTGTTATGTCTCCTTTTTCATTTCTGATTTTGTTAATTAGGATGCTTTCCCTGTGCCCTCTAGTGAGTCTGGCTAAGGGTTTATCTATCTTGTTGATTTTCTCAAAGAACCAGCTCCTTGATTGGTTGATTCTTTGAATAGTTTTTCTTGTTTCCACTTGGTTGATTTCGCCCCTGAGTTTGATTATTTCCTGCTGTCTACTCCTCTTGGGTGAATTTGCTTCCTTTTGTTCTAGTGCTTTTAGGTATGTTGTCAAGCTGCTAATGTGTGCTCTCTCTAGTTTCCTTTTGGAGGCACTCAGGGCTATAAGTTTTTCTCTTAGAAATGCTTTCATTGCGTCCCATAAGTTTGGGTATGTTGTGGCTTCATTTTCATTGAACTCTAAAAAGTCCTTAATTTCTTTCTTTATTCCTTCCTTGACCAAGGTATCATTGAGAAGAGTGTTGTTCAGTTTCCACGTGAAGGTTGGCTTTCTATTATTTATTTTCTTATTGAAGATCAGCCTTAGTCCATGGTGATCTGATAGGATGCATGGGACAATTTCAATATTTTTGTATCTGTTGAGGCCTGTTTTGTGACCAATTATTTGGTCAATTTTGGAGAAGGTACCATGAGGTGCTGAGAAGAAGGTATATCCTTTTGTTTTAGGATAGAATGTTCTGTAGATATCTGCCAGATCCATTTGATTCATAATTTCTCTTAGTTTCTCTGTGTCCCTGTTTAGTTTCTGTTTCCATGATCTGTCCATTGGTGAAAGTGGTGTGTTGAAGTCTCCCAGTATTATTGTATGAGGTGCAGTGTGTGCTTTGAGATTTACTAAAGTTTCTTTAATGAATGTGGCTGCCTTTGTATTTGGAGCATAGATATTCAGGATTGATAGTTCCTCTTGGAGGATTTTACCTTTGATGAGTATGAAGTGTCCCTCCCTGTCTTTTTTAATGACTTTGAGTTGGAAGTCAATCTTATCAGATATTAGAATGGCTACTCCAGCTTGTTTTTTCATACCATTTGCTTGGAAAATTGTTTTCCAGCCTTTCATTCTGAGGTAGTGTCTATCTTTTTCTCTGAGATGAGTTTCCTGTAAGCAGCAAAATGTTGGGTCTTGTTTGTGTAGCCAGTTTGTTAGTCTATGTCTTTTTATCGGGGAGTTGAGTCCATTGATATTAAGAGATATTAAGGAAAAGTAATTGTTGTTTCCTGTTATTTTTGTTGTTAAAGTTGGCATTCTGTTCTTGTGGCTGTCTTCTTTTAGGTTTGTTGAGGGATTACCTTTTTGTTGTTTCTAGGGCGTGGTTCCTGTCCTTGTATTGGTTTTTTTCTGTTATTATCCTTTGAAGGGCTGGATTCGTGGAGAGATAATGTGTGAATTTGGTTTTGTCGTGGAATACTTTGGTTTCTCCATCTATGTTAATTGAGAGTTTGGCTGGGTATAGTAGCCTGGGCTGGAATTTGTGTTCTTTTAGTGTCTGTATAACATCCGTCCAGGATCTTCTGGCTTTCATAGTCTCTGGTGAAAAATCTGGTGTGATTCTGATAGGCTTGCCTTTATATGTTACTTGGCCTTTTTCTCTTACTGCTTTTAGTATTCTATCTTTATTTAGAGCATTTGTTGTTCTGATTATTATGTGTCGGGAGGTATTTCTTTTCTGGTCCAGTCTATTTGGAGTTTTGTAGGCTTCTTGTATGTTCATGGGCATCTCTTTCTTTAGATTTGGGAAGTTTTCTTCTATAATTTTGTTGAAGATGTTTGCTGGTCCTTTGAGTTGAAAATCTTCATTCTCATCCACTCCTATTATCCGTAGGTTTGGTCTTCTCATTGTGTCCTGTATTTCTTGGATGTTTTGAGTTAGGATCTTTTTGCGTTTTACCTTTTCCTTTATTGTTGTGCAGATGTTCTCTATGGAATCTTTTGCACCTGAGATTCTCTCTTCCATCTCTTGTATTCTGTTGCTGATGCTCGTACCTATGGTTCCAGAATTCTTTCCTAGGGTTTCTATCTCCAGTGTTGCCTCATTTTGGGTTTTCCTTATTGTTTCTACTTCCCTTTTTAGGTCTAGTATGGTTTTGTTCATTTCCATCATCTGTTTGGATGTGTTTTCCTGTTTTTCATTAAGGACTTCTACTTGTTTGATTATGTTATCCTGTTTTTCTTTAAGGATTTGTAACTCTTTAGCAGTGTTCTCCTGCAATTCTTTAAGGGATTTTTGTGCTTCCTCTTTATTGTCTTCTACCTGTTTACCAGTGTTCCTTTGTATTTCTTTAAGTGTGTTATTAAAGTCCTTCTTGAAGTCCTCTACCATCATCAGGAGATATGCTTTTAGATCCGTGTCTAGCTTTTCCGGTGTGTTGGGGTCCCCAGGACTGGGCGTAGTGGGAGTGTTGGGTTCTGATGATGGTGAGTGGTCTTGGTTTCTGTTAGTAAGATTATTACGTTTACCTTTCGCCATCTGGTAATCTCTGGGGTTAGTTGTTGTCGTTGTCACTGTTTAAAGATTGGAGCAGAAGCTGTGTTCCACTCACCAGCAGTCTCAAAATCCTGTGGCGGGGGTCGTGGGTAGCTGGCAGTACCCTGGTGCTGGTCCAGCAGGAAGAGGCCTGTGGTCCTACTCAGGCCGGTTTTCTGCTTCCCTAACTAATGCAGTCTCAGGTCCCGCGCGCAATTGGATTGGAGCAGAAGCTGTGTTCCACTCTCCAGAAGTCTTAAGATCCTGTGGCGGGTGTTTTGGGTAGCTGGAGTGTGTCAGCGAACCCTGCGCCCTAGCTACCCTGGTGCTTTTCTGACCGGAAGAGGCTTGTGGCCCTACGTAGGCCGGATTTCTGCCTCCCCAACCAGAGCAGTCTCAGGTCCCGCATTATTGGACTGGAGCAGAATCTGTGTTCCACTCATCAACAGTCTCAAAATCCTGTGGCGGGGTTCGTGGGTAGCTGGCGGGTGTCCGCCGACCCTATGCTCTAGCTACCCTCTCCCTTTCCTTTTGTATTGGCCTCCTACCTTTCCTTTTTTCAATCTGTTAAAATAGACAATTACATTAATTTCTCATTTTTTTCTGAATGTTAAAGCACCCTAACATTCCTGCAATTAAACTTACACAATTATAATTCATTACATCTTGTATATACTATTGAACTTAACTTGATAAAAATTTGTGATAATGTTAAAAAGATTTTGTTGTGAATTTCATGATTATGATTGATAGTGATCACTAACTTTGCTGAATTAATTATGATCTCATAGAATAAGTTTAAAATTATTTTCTGATCTTTCAAATTTCTTGAAGAGTTGGAGTTACTGTTTCCACAAATACTTAGTAGAATTAATCAGAGAATCCACTTGGTTCTAGAGGTTATTTTCTTTTATATATATATTTATTTATTTTTAATTTATTTTTTTATTACATATTTTCCTCAATTACATTTCCAATGCTATCCCAAAAGTCCCCCATACCCCCCCCCCCACTTCCCTACCCACCCATTCCCATTCTTTTGGCCCTGGCATTCCCCTGTATTGGGGCATATAAAGTTTGCAAGTCCAATGGGCCTCTCTTTTAGAGGTTATTTTCTACAAGTTCAATTTTTAAAAAATAGATACGGAAGTATTCAGAATACCCACTTCTTGAGTATGCTTTTGGTAATCTGCACCCTTCAAGGACTATGTCAATATGGTTGACACTCTGTCCAACTACCTGTTTCCTTACCAATCTTCTGCCTACTTACTCTGTTGTGGACAGAGGACGTTGAAATCTCTAAATTGTGATGGTCTAGTTTTCCTTGTAATTTCATCAGTTTTTGTTTCAATATTTGAACATTACATATCTATTATAGTAGATCAACATTATACTTAATATATTTTTATTTTTAAAAGCAAAAGATTATGGTTTGTACATTATAAGGTATATACATACATCAAAGTATTATGCGGTACCCATCAAATAATTTTATTTCATTAATTGAAATGTTATTTAAACCTGTCTGATATTTATGTAACCTTTTAAATTCACTGTTAGCATAGTATATCCCCACACTCATTTCTTTTTCCTGTGTCTTTATATTTAACTCTTTTTTTATATCCAACTTGACAGTTGCTGCCTTTTAAATGAAGTGTTTAAGTCATTCATGTTTAGTGCATTTTGTTGCTATAATTGGACTTAAGCTTATAATTTAAATTTTTTTTTCTTTTCTACCTTCTCTATATTTTTTATTCCTTCTTGTGGATGGAAAGCTTTTTATAACTTCATCTAGACTTCTTTTGTTGTTTATTAGTTATGGCTCTTTATTGAGGTTTTCTTTTGTGATTACTCTTCGGCTTATACTGATAAGTTAAGACAGCACACTGGATGCCAGGCCTTTCTTGTAGTATAAGAACTTTGTAATAGTGTACTTTCATTTTACCTTTTTGGACTTGGTGCTATTCATGATTAATTTTTATATATAATATGAACCTGAGACTATATCATTACGATTGTTTGCATTAAGTGACCAAATATATTTATTTTATATTTTAAATTTACCCATCGGATGTATAGCTGTATTTTTATGCTTATAATTGTGTATTTTAATTTGAAGATTATGTCTTAGACAGGTTTAAAATAAAAGATATAATAACAAAGTTTATAAAAATTAAGGAAAAAGACATTTTATTACTTATTTTGTCCTTTGTGGAGTTTCATGCTTCTATCTGCCTGAACAACAACTGATAAGTTCTTTCACAGTTTTGTGTTTTTGTAAGTATTTTTGTCTTTTAAAACTTATTTTTATTTTGTACAGGATTCTAGGTTGTTATAAACAGTTATATTGAAGATATCACTCTCTTGGCTGGTGTTTATTTTCAATAAGAAATCTACCATCCTCCTTATCTTTGTTCATCTTTTTCTATTTACATTTTTCTTACTTTTTATTTTTAAGTATATTCAGTGTGACATACTGTCTTAGTTAGGGTTTCTATTCCTGGACAAAACATCATGACCACAAAGCAAATTGGGGAGGAAAGGGTTTATTCAGCTTACACTTCCATGCTACTGTTCATCACCAAGGAAGTCAGGACTGGAACTCAAGCCGGTCAGAAAGCAGGAGCTGATGCAGAGGCCATGGAAGGATCTCCATTACTGGCTTGCTTCCCCTGGCTTGCTCAACCTGCTCTCTTATAGAACCCAAGACTACCAGCCCAGAGATGGTCCCACCCACAAGGGGCCCTTCCCACTTAATCACTAATTGATAAAATGCCTTACAGCTGGATCTCATGGAGGCATTTCCTCAACTTAACCTCCTTTCTCTGTGATAACTCCAGCCTGTGTCAAGTTGACACAAAACTAGTCACAAAACTAACATACTTTTTTTCTGCTTTGTTTTCCCTTCCTTCCTTCCTTCCTTCCTTCCTTCCTTCCTTCGTCCTTCCTTCCTTCCTCCCTCCCTCCCTCCCTCCCTCCCTCCCTCCCTCCCTCCCTCCTTCCTTCCTTCCTTCCTTCGTCCCCTCCCCTTCCTCCTCCTTCTCCTCCTCTTCCTTCTCATATGGAGTTTCACTCTGTAGCCCATGCTGGCTTCAAACTAGCTGTGTAGCTCAGGTTGGCCTCAAACTCATTGCCCCTGTTCTGTAGTAGCCTTCTAACTGCTGGGATTGCAGCATAAACCACTATGCTCAGTTCTGGTGCTTAGATTTGTTGAGATGTTTTCAAACTACTTGGATCTGGATGCAATAAAATTCATCAAATTTATAAAAATATGATTATTATCTTTAGACGTTTTTCCTTTTCTTCACTTTTTCTTTTGTTGGCTACAACTACATGCATATTAGCCAACGCTGTAGCTCATTGGAAGTCTTCCCTCCCTTGGCCTCTCCTCTTTTTTTCCTCTTCCTCATCCTTTTTGGCAGGATTGATTTTCTGAGTTTCATCATTTCTATTTATATATTTTCACGTTTGCTTGTCTCCTTTGCTCCCTATAATGTCTAGTATACTATTCATACCATTCCAGTAGTTTTCTTTCCAGACACCGTCATTTGAATTTCTAAGAGTTTAATTTTTATATTTTCCACATTTCTATTTAATGTGTTTGACCTTTCTTCTTGCTTCATGAAAATATGAAATATAATAACTCCTAAAGCCTACTAGTTCTACCTTTTGTTATTTCTGGTCAGTTTCAATAACTTGAATTGTTTTATGCTCAGAGTTTTGTGTTCAGCCCTCTTTGCCTGGAGGTACCCATGGATTTTGAGTTGATTATTTGCTTTGGGGGACCAGCACCCATTTGGCCTGCCTCCTAGCCTGGCTGCTCACACACATCTTAGCTCAGGTTCCTTCCCATGGTCCTTTCTTGTCTGGATCCAGGTTTTGAAGTGATGAGGATGGCAAAGATTATACTCCTGTGTAGTGATTTTTCTGTGCAGCCAACGACTGTTTATTTACACCCCACAGGTAAGAAATGCTATCTTTCCCGATTATAAAGAGTACATGCAGTCATTCAGACAACTGAGGAATTTTAGAAAATATGTATGATTGATTAAATTTGCTTGTAACTTTTATGAACATTTTGTGCATATCTTTGTTATATGTAATTGTTATTATGCTAATATAGATGCTTCAGTTCTTTAAAAGCCTACTTTTTGTGTCTGTTTTTCCAATTTCACTAAAAAAATGTTAACAATGAATACAATTTTACCACAGAGGCATGCCAAATTTATATCACTTTCTCTAGAATTAGAAACTTTTAGATCATTTGTTTTACTATTGTATCATTCAACACTTCTGTCTAAATTTTGGATTTTTTAAAAATAAAAAATAAACTTTCATAAATGGAATAAGAATGGCCATTGTTAGATACTTCAAATGTCTTGCCAGATTCCTTTCCAAATAATTGTAATAATGTATGCAGAAGTCAAACTAGTATTTGACATACTCCCTCTAGTTTCAGCAGACAAGGGGTTTGGGGCATGTATTTGAATGTGTATGTGCATATGCATGTGAAAGGCAGAGGTTAACCTCTAGTGTATATATATATATATATATGTGTATATACACATATATACATACATACATACATATATATATACATATATATATATGTATACATACACACACACACACACACACACACACACACACACACACACACACACATATATATATATATATGTAATTTATTTACTTTACATTCTGCTCATTACCCCCCTCCCAGTCATCCCCTCCTATCTCCCCTCTCCTTCTCTGAGGAGGTGGAGGTCCTCTGTGTATCCCCCCACCCTGGCACTTTAAGCCTCTTCGACTGGGGCCAGACAAGGCAGCCCATCTAGTAGAACACATCTCACCGACAGGCAACAGCTTTTGGGATAGCCCGAAGTTCCAGTTGTTCAGGACCGACATGAAGACCGAGCCGCACAGCTGATGGCTGTTCATCCTGCTTTATGAGACAGGGTTTCTCGTAGCACCTTGTGCTTGCCGATTGGGCTAGACTGGTTGGCCAGCAAGACTTAGGGAATCCTCCTGTCTCTACTCAGCTCTGGGGTTACAGGCTGTACCATTTGTTACACGTGTTGTTGTTGTTGTTGTTTGTTTGTTGTTTTTGGTTTTTTTTCCATACAGGTGCTGGGGACTCCAAGCTCAGGGAAACAGTTTACCAACTGAACGTCTCCTCAGCCCCATTTTTTCAAAACCATAAACTTTTGTTTACTAAAGTAAAACAAGAGATAACGGTCAAGAAACTGGATATTTGCCGTTGCTGAAGTTTTGGAGAAAACTCTCTTAGGTAGCTGTTTAACTGCAAAACATTTTTTTTCTTTTACTTTCAAACCAGTTTGCTCACTTCATAGTTACCACGGAGTGCAGTCCCTTCTCTCCATCCGACTCCTACTTCAGCATTACTTTGACAAATCATGCTGCAGAATGAACATGCTATCTTTCCCTTGATTTGGACAAGAGGCTCTTCCCATGATTAATGCCAAGAATTCTTTTGGGATCCGCTCAAGCCTGGTAGAGGCTCTTTAATTTATTAGCCTATTTGTTGTATTTATTTAGGATCTATATCTTGCCTACTGCTTAACGGTATTTGAGATGACTTATACATTATAAGATTTTAAAAAGTGGTAAGATTAAGAATTGCAAAGAATAAAGGAAGGAAAAACGTTCATGGGGACCTAAGTTAATTAGCACATCTGAGCATTGATTTTTAAATTGTAGTTTGCGGCTTTCCCACCCCCATTACTTTGTCTTGCCCCTGGGCTGTGCAGACAGTGGTGGGAGCTGAATGAGACAGTTCTAGACTGGAGGAGTTCCTGCTACTTTGACATCAACCTCGGAGGCTCTCTGGGGACGCTGGGGTCTAACTTTCTCACTGGAAAACACGCATCTGTCATATTAATATTCTCCCAGGAAACGCCTCGGAGGACACCCTTGCTTTAGAGGGTGACTCTAGGAGCCGTTGTCGTGGCTGGCTGGGCAGTGCTTCACAGAGCACTGGCTTCTGTGGTGGGACAGACAAATTGTCTTTGACTTCAGCGAGGGTCCCTCACACAGTGTGGTGTGGCCGGAAGAGGAAGGCACGGCCTGTTGTTGTGCTAAGAAGTCATTATCCCCAGACAGACCCGGAGTATGGACTGCAGATAATGGCCTCTCAGGCTCTCCAGAAATCATTACACGACTGAGGAGGAGGCAGCAACTGCTTTAAATCCCATTAGTGGGACTTGATGGGCTGTCTGGGACAGGATGCCTATACCTGAACCAGCAGCTTAGAATAACTTTTCTACATTAACCCTCTAATGCTGGGGCCGTTGCTCCTAGAGTGTAGTTCCGTTACTTTCCAAAGAGAGGACAGCCATGATCGCTGCCTCAGAATAAATTCTAACACTTTCTGAAGCCTACAGCCATGCTTCTGTTGCAGGTGAAGAGCCTGAGAGCTCCAGGTCACACAGCACATAAGTTACAGGGCCAAGATCTGAACCCAGACTGACGCCCAAGGTAAACATTTCTTCACAGGTCGTGGCTCTAGGGTGTCACTCAGTCCCCGAACCTCTATGTGTTCGATGGGGAGTGCCCTGCATACCAGTTAATAGCAGGTGACACCGTTTAAGTCTTGTGACTGAGCTTTGGATATATATATTATATATATATATATTTATATATATAGTTAGCTCCCTACATTTCTCTGTTTGGTCTCCATTTTCAGAATTTGTCAATATTTATGCTTTTTGCAATCCTTCCTTCTAGGTAAGTCTAGTCTTCCTACCCTTGGTTCTGTACCTAGAATCATAGAATCAAAATCGGATATTTTTCATACGCTAATTAGTCAAGATGGCTTAATAAAACTGGGCAGGAGGGAGACTTTGCACGTGTCCTTTCTTTTCATCCTACTAACAAATCTGAGCTTTTCCAAGGCTCCTTTGGCTTTTCTGCTTAAGGGTTTTGGTATTGCAAAATGAGTAATTGAATTGTGGCTTGGAGTGGGTGGATAATTTTTATTTGTTTAAACTGCTACAGGTTATTAAATATGCTTGTAGACATTCCTTTTAAAAGAGAGATAGGATTTCAAGAAGGCACTTGTAATGTCTTCTAGTAATTTTAATTATGCTTTATGGAGCTATGATTAGAAAGTATGCTGAATGTAGGTATCTTTGTAAAATGTTCCTTTTTTTGCTATTGTTACTCTGGGTATTGAATAATTCATTGCCAAAAAAATTAAAACGTTCTAAATTACAAAAACATGTTTTTAGTTCAGGATTCCCCCCTCCCCTGCCTCTCTCCATCTCCCTTTCCCTCTCCCTCTCCCTCTCTCTCTCTCTCCCTCTCTTACTCTGTCTCCCTCTCTCCCTCTCTGTCTCCCCTTCCACACACACATACACTCTCACTAGACTAACCTCAGGCAGGAAGAGCTATATTGTATAAGCTTGCTTATTCAGGAGATTTTAAATAGTGCCAAATTCAATGGTTTTGCCACTGTGGTCCCACTTGCTTTATAGAAGAGTCATGAAGCAAACCAGCAGGCCAAACAGAAATACTACAGAAACAGTCTAGCTGTTAATGAACTTCTTTTTTTCACATGTAGCCAATGCTCAATTATATTACTTCCAGCTGTACACAGTGCTATGCCAAGCTAGTTACTAATGTCTTCAAATTTCATGATTTATGGATAGCAAACCATTTAACTCTTTTTATTTACAAATCTTCTAGAGTGTTCAAACCTTAAAAGAGCTCTTTAAACTAGGCTATATATTGGTATACAGGAATATTCTGAGTATAATGACAACAAACTTACTACTATCTACACAACTTAATAATTGACCTGCAAATTGTTTATCTATTGTATGTGTGCCATGACAAATTCATCCTGCCAGAATAGACTCCCCTTGACATTTTTCTCACTTTCAAGTCTATGTTCCTTTACCATTAGTCTGGTCATCTTAGACATTATCCAAGAGTCAAGATTATGTGTTAAGCACTTATAGTAGTAGTGATAGGTGTTCATAGAGAATTATAAAGAGGAAATATGTAGCTCTACACTTCTATGGGCGTCCTGGAAAAACTTTAAGGCACGTGTAGCATTTCAGTAGTTAACAACAGGAGAAGTAAATACCAGCGGAGAAAGGAGGGTATACCTGACCGGTTGCCAGCAGCTGTGGTAGGAATACGAAGGAGGAAGTGAACACACGGGATGTTGAAGAAAGATTGCATACAGATTAGCAACTGCTTAGATATGGTAGAGAAGAGGATGAGTGAGGAACTCTACACTTGATAGTGGAAAACATTTTTTTTTAATCTCTAACATGCAATGCAAATTTAACAGTTGAAGGCAGTAGCTAAAATTGTTAAGAATTAGGGGTAAATGTGAGGACAGAAAATGGGATCTTCATACATTCCTTAAGAAATTTTATATAAGGAAGGAGAGAGGAATGAGGTTTATTTGCTAGGAAGAATTGAACAGGCATGAAGACAAAAGGGGAGAGTCCAGAGAAAAGATAGAGACAGATTTAAGGAAAGAACAATGAATGGAAAGAGGAATGGGGGAGAATTAAACAAATGTTATCTTCGAGCACGAATGGAGATCTTGAGCCTTTTGAGGAAGGGGGCTGCTGTTTTTACCTGAGGCTGGGCAAAGGCGCAGCAATATTCTAAGTGGACAAGGCAAAGCACTGGGTGTCAGGCTTTCAAGCCCCATGTTACAGAAATCTGATGGCACAGGAGACTATAAACAATCCAGCCATTTTCTTTGGTTTAAATAATAATTTTACCTTTTGAGAGTAATAATTATACCACTTCTTTCTTACCCTTTTCCCCCCTCAAACTCATCTGTGTCTTGTCAAGTTTGTGACATTTTTCATTTAGTTGTACACACACACACACACACACACCTATATTAAACTAAATTTTTCATGTTATAAACAAAAAGGTCTGTACTGTCTAGTTTTATTTTTTAATTTTTAAAATTTTTAAATTTTTTTGTTTTTTTGTTTTTTGAGACAGGGTTTCTCTGTGTAGCCTTGGCTGTTCTGGAACTCACTCTGTAGACCAGGGTGGCCTCAAACTCAGAAATCTACCTGCCTCTGCCTCCCAAGTGCTGGGATTAAAGGCGTGTGCCACCACTGCCCGGGCTTGACACAAGTTTTATGTTAACTTGACACAAGTTTTTTTTTCCTCAATTTTTTATTAGATATTTTCTTCATTTACATTTCAAATGCTATCCCGAAAGTCCCCTATACCCTCCCCCCACCCTGCTCCCCTCCCACTTCTTGGCCCAGGCATTCCCTTGTATTGGGGCATATAAAGTTTTCAAGACCAAAGAGCCTCTCTTCCCAGTGATGGCCGAGTAGGCCATGTTCTGCTACATACGCAACTAGAGACACGAGCTCTGGGGGTACTGGTTGGTTCATATTGTTGGTCCACCTATATGGTTCAAACCTCTTCAGCTCTTTGGGTACTTTCTCTAGTTCCTCTATTGGGGGCCCTGTGTTCCATCCAATAGATGACTGTGAGCATCCACTTCTGTATTTGCCAGGCAGTGGCATAGCCTCACAAGAGACAGCTATATCAGGGTCCTTTCCGCAAAATCTTGATGTAATAGTGTCTGCATTTGGTGGCTGATTATGGGATGGATCCCCAGGTGGGGCAGTCTCTGGATGGTCCATCTTTCATCTCAGCTCCAAACTTTGTCTCTGTAACTCCTTCCATGGGTATTTTGTTCCCTATTCTAAGGAGGAATGAAGTATCCACGCATTGGTATTCCTTCTTCTTGATTTTCTTGTGTTTTGCAAATTGTATCTTGGGTATTCTAAGTTTCTGGGCTAATATCCACTTATCAATGAGTGCATATCAACTGATTTCTTTTTTGATTGGGTTACCTCACTCAGGATGATATTCTCCAGATCCATCCATTTGTCTAAGAATTTCATAAATTTGTTGTTTTTAATAGCTGAGTAGTACTCCATTGTGTAAATGTACCACATTTTCTGTATCCATTCCTCTGTTGAGGGACATCTGGGTTCTTTCCAGCTTCTGGCTATTATAAATAAGGCTGCTATAAACATAGTGGAGCATGTGTCCTTATTACCAGTTGGAACATCTTTGGGGTATATGCCCAGGAGAGGTATTGCTGGATCTTCCAGTAGTACTATGTCCAATTTTCTGAGGAACCTCCAGACTGATTTCCAGAGTGGTTGTACAAGCTTGCAATCCCACAAACAATGGAGGAGTGTTCTTCTTTCTCCACATCCTCACCAGCATCTGCTGTCACCTGAATTTTTGATCTTAGCCATTCTGACTGGTGTGAGATGGAATCTCAGGGTTGTTTTGATTTGCATTTCCCTGATGATTAAGGATGTTGAACATTTTTTCAGGTGCTTCTCAGCCCTTCGGTATTCCTCAGTTGAGAATTCTTTGTTTAGCTCTGTACCACATTTTTAATGGGGTTATTTGAATTTCTGGAGAGAGGAGGAAGCCTTAAATGAGAAAATGTCTCTACAAGATGTTCTATAAGCAAGTCTGTAAGGTATTTTCTTAATTAGTGATTCATGGGAGAAAGCCCAGCTTATTTTGGGTGGGGTTACCCCAGGCCCTGCATTCTATGAGAAAGCAGGCTGAACAAGCCACTTGGAGCAAGTCAGTAAGCATCACTTCTCCGTGGCCTCTACATCAGCTCCTGCTTCGGGGTTCCTGCCCTGCTTGAGTTCCTGTCCTTACTTCCTTTAATGAAGGACCAAGATGGATGCTGAGGAGCACTCTCCATTGGTTGTGACTTTTAGGTGGTTTGCTCCAGTACGGCCAGATGGGAACTGAGGAAGGTGGGTGTATGTTTCCTGTCCTGTTGGTCAGCTTCTTAAATTAGCTGAGCCTTCTGACTGGGCCTTGGTCTATTGTGAGATATGTATTTCACAGTAGATATTGATATTATTTTAATTAATCTTAGAGCTCTCAACAAAAAAGCCTTTTACCTATCTTTCTAAGTTGTGCCTCCTTTTCCTCACAGATATTCTTTTTCTTTATCATGGTAATTTAGAATGAGTTGTTTTTAATCATAATTTTAACAACTGAAGTCAAAATTAAGGCTGAAATTACATTAAAAACACTTACCTTCTGTTTTAAAAAAGTGAACCTGGAAGTGCAAATAGCTGAGAATGGATGGAATGGAGGTCTAACTATTAAAGCTGTCCAATGAAGAGGCCTCAGCAGGTGGCTTCTGACGACCTTTGTCTCAGCAGCAGTAGAATCTATAAGACTGAGTTAAGTTTGGAGGTTTGGAACCTCTCTTGCTCCGGCTTGTTGGGAGTATAATCTAGAGGAACTACAAAGGCGTCTTGTACTGGGTGGTTTTGGTAGGGGTAAATGAGCATGGGTTGGGGAAATGACTGTAACTTGGATCATTTTGTGAGCTGAGATCTACATGAAAATCTCTGTTCAGAGGAGTTACAAGAGAAAGTCGAAGTCATAAAATTTTAATGAGGTATTTTTAGAGACGTACAGGTAGTTGGAAATGGTTGATTGCACTGAAGAAAAGTTTATGGATCAAATGTGCATGCTTGTTAATTGCCCTGTATTTCAAGGCTAACTTGAGTGGCTGGTGAATCTTGTGAGAGAACAGGTTTAAGAGAAAGGATTTGGTAGTGGAAAAATCAGCAGAATGGCAGTCAGGAGAAGCCTAGCTGTGGTTTGGGTTTTCTGGGACGTGCAAGTGGGATGTTTGCTACTCTGGGTTTATTTTTCATGCCTGTGAAATAATAGGACTGAACTCAGGTGCTTTCGATCTCTAACATTCTGTGATTTTAGAATCAAGTCTGTGATTTTACAAATCTGTGATTTTTAGCAAGCTGGCTAAAGCAGTTTGGCTGGTTAGATTTTCCACATCACTTTGTGTCCTGTGACTAAATGAGCGTTGTTCAGGGGATGAGGAGACCTGAACTGTATTTCCAGTTCTTCCACTTGATAGCCTTTTTGCAGATGTTTTCTGAGATATCATGTGGTAGACAGACAGAACCACATCCTTTCCCAGGGCTTCACTCAAGATGTCCATGCCTAAATGAATGGAGCACATAGTACATCATGTTATGTGGAAAATAAAATCTGCATTTCTGAGGGTGGAGGAAAGATGGAAATCGAGTATAAGAAAGACGAGACTATCTTTGGCTTTGGAGATCAAGGAAGTCCACATGACTTGTCATTTGGAGAGTTTAGAGGAGGTAGGAAAGGCAGCTAGCTGACAGCAAATGGGAAATGGGAACTCACTCCACTCCACTGAATCCTGCCAGCTACTAAAATGAGCAAGTAAAGAATTGTTCCCTCTGGAGACTCTAGAAAGACAATGAAATCCTGCCAATGCCTTGGTACCGACTTAGTGAGATTCATAGCAGACTTCAGATTTCAATTGATCTGATATAAGGTAATAAAGTTAGGTTATTTAAGTTTGTGAATTTTCTGGAAATGTATTATGGTATCAACAAAACACTTAGCTAACTTCTAATGGGTTCCCTCTGTAAATGATAATCTTATCTCCATCCCTCACTCATAGATCAGGAGGTAACAGGCCGTTCCACTGAGTAGGACCTATGAGGACCTTTTAGTCACTCCTCAGAAAGTTCACTCCTACAGGCAAAAGTCAAAATCATTCTCTTTTTTGTTTTGTTTTTTTTCCGAGACAGGGTCTCTCTGTGCAGCCCCGGCTGTCCTGGAACTCACTCTGTAGACCAGACTGGCCTCAAACTCAGAAATTCGCCTGCCTCTGCCTCCCAAGTGCTGGGATTAAAGGCGTGTGCCACCACGCCCGACTGTCAAAATCATTCTTTCCAAATTTCTAAAAATTGACCAAGTATTTACAAAGATTTAAGCATGTCTTCAAGAAATATAGCTGCATCTTGATCATAAAATTGAATTTTATATGTTTTAATTTGTCTTACCTTCACTCTCCTTATCTCAGCTCTGAGCTAGCCTTAAAACAACAACAACAACAACAACAACAACAACAACAAAGAAAATGACCAGAGAAGTGGTAAGTAGAGGAAGACAATAAAAAAAGATATGATCTATTAAAAACACAAGTCAAAATAGCAGATATAGGTCCTCCCTTATCAGTCATCACATTAAATTTAAAAGATTAACACTCCAGTCAAAGTCTGGCAACGTGAATGGAAAGATATGATCTCATTGTGTTTTTATTATAAGACACTCTTCAGTTTTAAAGATTGAGAAAATATACCATTCAAACAGAGGCAAAGCAGAGCTGGTGTGGCTTTGTTAAGGGAAGATGAAGTAGACTTTCAGAAGAACATTGTTACTGGAGTTAGAAAAAAATACTTTATGATGATAATCAACATACGAGGAAAGCAAGTCTAACACTTGTGATGGCTAGTCTTATGTCAACTTGACACACAAATAGAATTATCAGAAAAGGAGGGAACCTCTGATGAGAAAATGCCTCTATAATATCCACTGTAATGCATTTTCTTAATTAGTGATTGACAATGGAGGGCTCAGCCAATTTTGGGTGGTGCTGCCTCCTTGGATGGTGGTCCTGAGTTCTATAAGAAGGCAGGTTGAATAAGTCATGGGAAGCAAGCCAATAGGCAGCACACTTCCATGGCCTCTGCATCAGCTCCTGCTTCCAGGCTCCTTCCCTGTTTGAGTTCCTGTCCTGACTTCCTTCAAAGCAGAACAGTAATATGGAAGTGTAAGCCATTCAACCCTTTCTTCCCCATGTTCAGGATGTTCCATTGCAGCAATAGAAACCCTAACTAAGACACATTGGTATCAGCACAGTGGGATACTACTGTGACAGACCTGACCATGTTTTCAGGAGGAATATGGAAAGACTTTGGAACTTTTTTTTCTAGTGGGCTAGAAAAGCCACTGAATGTTGAGAATGAGATATTCTGTGGGGACTTGGAAAATAAGAATGATGAGAGCGGTGTGGAAGATGGAGACTCTGCTTGTGAAGTTTCACAGGGAAGTTTAAATACTCTATCAGAGCCGTTTGCTGTTTTGATGTAAGATTCTGTCATTCTGGCTAGCTGGAGCTGAAGAATCAGCTTGATACTATGAAGAGAGCCTATGAGAGGCTATTGGTGAAAGTGCAGCCCAGTTGCAGTCGAAGACCCGAGTGCTGCTGCTGTTCTTGGTGGTCAGTTCATGGCACTGCCATCTCCAAAATGCTGAGGCCTTTCTCTCATAAGACTGCCACTGTTAGTCCATCTAGACCATATCCTGTGACTCCTTCAAAATCATTCCCTTAAAAAAAGGTAATATACACAAACTTATACATATATATGTACTAATACATTTATTAATATATATTTTTCTTCAATCAGTTATATTCCATTAGAGAACCCTGACTAATATGATGGTTAATGGTTTTCTTTGGGGAGTGAAGAAAATATCTTAAAATTAAGTAGTAGTGAAAATTTTGTTTTAACTTTCAATGTGGTAGTTTAAAGCCATTGAAATTTGTCCTATTATATCTTTGGAGGCCAGAAGTGTGAGCAAGGCACCATCGGGACAGGGTCATTCTGTAGATTTTCTGAGGAATGGTTCATTTAATGTCTCTATTGTAGCTTCTGGCTGCCAGCAGCTATTGGCATTCCTTGGATTGTAGGCACATTATTCCAGTGTCTGCTTTCATCTCCACATTGCCTTTTCTTTTACATTTCTTCTTATTGGTACCGTCCCTCTCTTATGTTGAGTCTGGGGACCACTAAATAATCCAGGATGAATTTATTTTGTGATTTTTTAATGGCATTAGCAACAACTCCTTTTAAAAACAAGTCAGCAGCTGTAGGTCCCAGGGAAATACATGTCTTGAGAGGCAAACAGTACAGAATTGGGCAATTTGTAAATATACTAACACCTCCTAGCTATACATTTCGAAAAGGATGAACTTCTTGGTACATGTTATATTTCAATAAAGAAGATATAATGTAGAAAATTATTTCACAATATCTTTGTTGTGACACCTATAAAGAATGGTGAATGAAAATATATTCAAGTAGATTTGAAATTGTTAAAGAACTCCTAATCCTTAATCTACCAAGCTATACTGGTTAGAATTCATTGTCAACTGGACACAAACTAGAGCCACCCAGGAAGAGGGAGGCTCAGTTGAGGAATTGCCTATCTCAGATTCGCCTTTGGGCATGCCTTTGGGAATTGTCTTGACTGAGGATTGTTGGTGGTAGGGCACATCTCACTGTAGCAGCAAGTGGGCCTAGGCAATATAAGAAAACAACTGAGCTTTTGGGTGAATATCTACTTATCAGTGAGTGCATACCATGTATGTTCTTTTGTGATTGGGTTATCTCACTCAGGATATTTTCTAGTTCCATCCATTTGCCTGCGAATTTCATGAAGTCATTGTTTTAAATAGCTTAGTAGTACTCCATTGTGTAAATGAATCACATTTTCTATATCCATTCCTCTATTAAAGGACATCTGGATTCTTTCCATCTTCTGGCTATTACAAATAAAGCTACTATGAACATAGTGGAGCATGTGTCCTTGTTATATGTTGGAGCATCTTCTGGGTATATGCTTAGGAGTGGCACTGATGGGTCCTCAGGTCCAAATTTCTGAGGAACCACCAGACTGATTTCCAGAGTGGTTGTACTAGCTTGCAATCCCACCAACAATGAAGGAGTGTTCATCTTTCTCTACATCCTTGCCAGCATCTGCTTTCACCTGAGATTTTGATCTTAGCCATTTTGACTGGTATGAGGTGGAATCTCAGCATTGTTTTGATTTGCATTTCCCTGATGACTAAGCATGTTGAACATTTCTTTAGGTGCTTCTCAGCCATTCGATAGTCCTCAGTTCAGAATTCTTTGTTTAGCTCTGTACCCAATATTTTGATAAGGTTATTTGATTCTCTGGAGTCTAACTTCTTGAGATCTTTGTATATATCGAATATTAGCCCACTATCAGATGTAGGATTGGTAAAGATCTTTTCCCAATCTGTTGGTTGCCATATTGTCCTGTTGACAGTGTCCTTTGACTTACAGAAACTTAGCAATTTTATGAGGTCCCATTTGTTGATTCTTGATCTTACATCACAAGGTATTGGTATTCTGTTCAGGAAAATTTCCCCTGTGCCCATGTGTTTGAGGTTCTTCCCCACTTTCCCTTCTATTAGTTTTAGTGTATTTGGTTTTATGTGGAGGTCATTGATCCACTTGTACTTGAACTTTGTCAAGGATACAAGAATGGATCTATTTGCATTTTTCTTCCTCCTAACTCCCAGTTGAACCAGCACAACTGAGAGCCTTGAGGATCCATGTTAGTTGACTCTGTTAGTTTTCCTGTGGAGTTTGTATCTCCTTCATGGCGTGAAATCCTTCCTCCTTTTCTTCCATAAGAGTTCCAAAACTCCATCCACTGTTTGGCTGTGGGTATGTTTATCTGTCTGAGTCACCATCAAAGAACATATACGGGCTGGCCCTAGGCCTCCCCACACTTATGTAGCAGATATGAAGCTTGGTCTTCATGTGGGTCTCAAACAACTGGAATGAGAGCTATCCCAGAAGCTGTTGCCTGTACCTGGGATATGTCTTCTAGCTGGTCTCAGTGGGAAAGGAAGCCCCTAGCCTCAAAGAGTTCTGAAGTGCCAGGGTGAAGGATATCCAGGGAGGATCCCACCCACTCAGAGGAGAAGGACAAGGAGATGACAGAAGGATTGTGAGAGGGGATGACCTGAGGGGGGCAGTATGTATGATGTAAAGTGAGTAAGTAAAATAAATAAATAAATAAATAAATAAATAAATAAATTCATTAAATCAACAAAAAGAAAACAACTGAAGAAGCCAATGGAATCCAGCCATTAAGAGGTATCACTCCATGGATTCTCCTTTAATTCATTCCCTAACTTTTCTCAAAGATTGACTGAAAGTGTAGGTGGAATAAACTTCTTACCCAGGGAATTGTTTTAGCCCCTGGGGTTTGTATCAGAAACAGGAAGCAACTGAGGATATTTGCTAATAAGTGAAGATTATAGCTGCAAGGGATGCATTAGAAAATGTTTTCCCAGTCACCATTGTTTTTAGTTGTATTTTTTTTTTTTTAGAAAACATTTTGAAGGACATAAAATAGATAGAATCATTTTGAAGCAGTTTCTCTTTTTATTATTCATTTAAAAATTTTTTTTGAATGCATTCTATATAGTTAATACAAACTAAAAGCCAGGTAGGTGGAATGTACCAGTATTCATCTTAATGGTCTAGCATTTAATTTCTCACCCCTGACTGTCTGTGTGTCTGCCATCATTTATTTTCTTACAGCACTTATCAAGAGAGATTTAAAATGATGCCAGTTATTGAATCAAAGTGACAAAAAAAAATCAGTGCTCACATACAGTTTCAGAAGTAATTCAGAGGTCAAATGAAGCAAGTTTCAGATTCTCCTTTTAGAACTAGAAGCAGAAATTGGGGTTTTTTTCAAAATGAGACATGGATCTTTATTACCCGTACATTCCTTCATTCCTTTCCCGTACAATCTCAATCACCTTTTCTCTGAAGACATTGGCATGGATCTAGCTAGAGAAGAAATGTTATATGGTGATAAATTGTCCTTAGTATTTTCTAGAATGTGGCCAATCATCAACTCACAGCGAACAATTCTGTTTCCCCATTACTGATTACAAGGGCAAATTCCCGTTCGTATGAGCGCTGGCTTATTTGCTTATCTTCTTGCTGTGGATTTTAAGTCACTGGAGCATTTCTACCTTAGTTGCTGAAAACAGTTGCTTTACATACAGTAAATAAGATAACTTGTTATTGCTGATGAAATAGGCTCATTTTATTCTGTCGACTTTCCATCTATACTGTTAATATTTACTTAGTTCTTTTGCTAGCATTCTTTTCCTGAATGTTTTGGGGTATTATCTTTTCCTTATGTTATTGGATATTACCAAGTTATCATATTTTGCCCCAACCTATAAGCAATATTTTCATCTATAATATGTGTTTATTCATCTATGACAAATACTTATTCAGTGCTTTCTCTCAGTCTGATATTATGGGAATAAAAAGCTAATTGCAAACTTTTGAGTAACTCACCCTCTTTTTGAAGGCTCAAAACTTAGGAAAGTTGAAATTTATTTCTCATACATGTGTTTTATTCATGTGTACTAATCATATAATTTAATTACATTCAGTGTGAAATTTCCATATGTGTATAGAATATGCCCTGATCATATCCAGTCCTATTCCCCACTTGCCATCCATGGGTCCCGGTAGTCACTATGGAGACTGTAGTTTTAAAATTATGGAGACACCTATATGAAGGTGAGAAAGCTGAGGTTCAGAGAGTATAAGTGACTTATTTAAGAGCATAGTGATTCTAGTATAGTATGCTACTTTATCATTCAACAGAGGAAAATGACTGCAAGACTCTGTTGTGTTCAGCAAACGGTTAAGCACTAAGGTGTATGAGTGCAGCACAGAGTGGTTTAGGAAATCAAAGATTTGTTCTGATTTTTCTGAGAGCAGATGAAGTAAGGCATTATGGAAAGCCAGATCTGAGCTGTGTAGAAACTAGTGAAGCAGCAGGGACAGAGAGGTCTCCCAGATTAGAAACCTTAACGTGGGAACTGACATACTAGTGATGCGGACCACAGACTTTCAGTTCTGGAAGAGGCTGCTGGAGGTTTTAGCTCATGTCTGAGTTATGTGAACCATCTAAACTTAAGATGGAGGCTTCTAAGAAGAGGAGAAAGAGTTCAGCATCTTGAGTAAGAAGCATTTGGCTTCCAATTCTAGTGTCTCTGCAGAGGGACAGAATACCCTCAGGTAAGTTTCTTAACCTTCGAGGTCTGCTTGTTTATCTGCAAAGATCATCCTCATTGGGGCTTCTATAGATCAATGGAAGAAATTTGTGAAAAAAGTCAGGCATGTGCTAGGCAAAAATACACATTAATAAAAAACTTATGTGAAAAAATTCATTTCTACTTTCCTGGGTTTTGAGCCTTCAAGAAGAGGGTGAGTTACTCAAAAGTTTGTAATTGGACTTTTATTCCATAATGTTAGACTGAGAGAAAGCACTGAATAAGTATTTACCATAGATGAATAAACACATATTATAGATGAAAATATTTATTTTAGGTTGTGGACAAAAACGATAACCTGATAATACCCAATAACATAAGGAAAAAATAATATTTGAAAACATTCAGAAAAGAGGAATGGCAACAAAAGAACTAAATAAATATTAACTAATTTAACTACTGAATACAAATTTCAGGAGTGCTTGTAAGGAAAATAGCATATAGCAGACACTTAATAAATAACAGGTATTATTAGGTTTTTATCCTATAGAGCTTCTGGCTACAGTTCTCAATGTATTGTGGGTTTATAGTTATTATTTATTATCATCTTCTAAATATCCCATGGATACTACATTTAAAACTAAGGGTTCTTAGAATTTTCCCAGTACACACCCTAGCTGATGTCATCTACAACACTGAATTTTATATTGAATTAAAGAATGTGGTGCATTTAGGTCATTCATTCTTGAGTTCAAGTCTAAGCTCACATTTATCAGTGTACACCCCTGGGAAAATCAGATGGCCTCTCTAGGCCATCTTAGAGATTTCTTTGGAGGAGTCATCTAAGTGATCATCGAAGATGAATTTCTTTTTCCTCTTTTTATTTATTCTTCTCTCATACAATACATCCTGACCACCGCCTCCCCTCCGGCAACTCCTAGGAGTCCCCCCAGCCTCCACTTCTACTCTCTCCCAGTTCCATTTCTCCTCTGTTTTCCAGTGATACTAAGTGAACATAGTGTAACAGCATGCAATACAATTATGTACAGACCCCTATATCAAGCTGAATGAGGTAACCCAGTAAGAGAAAAGGATTGCAAGAGCAGGTGAACGGGTCAGAGCCACTCCTGCTGTCACTGCTATGGTCCCACAAACACCCAAAGCTACACAACCACAGCATATATGCAGTGGACCTAATACAGACCCACGCAGGCTCTGTGATTGCTGCTTCCAACTCTGTGAGCCCCTGTCAGCCCTGTTTAGCTGGTTCTGTGGGCCATTTTCTCCTTGTATCCTCCTTCCCTCCTACAATGAGAAAAAGAAAAGGTTAATATTTGTCACCATATAGATCTGATAAGGGAATTCCAGCTTTCAGTCATCAATTCCATAACAAATAAGTGTTTATCAGCATCTATTCCTAAATCATCCATCTAGAGTTGTTGGCTTTGTCTGCTGTCATCTATCAGCAATCAATGTGCACTATCATTTCCACTGGAAGTTCTTCGGAGGCAAAGACTTGGTCTATTTGCTGTTCCCTGTCTATATATTATTTTGTAGTACAGCAAACAGTTTGCAGTAGACAGGCCACAGAGGGAACAAGTCTCCCAGGAAGTTTGCATTTTGTCCTTGGCCAGATTTGGGGACAACTGCACTCAGAACATAACAAATGAAATAACCACACACAACGTATTAAGGCCAAACACTGAGCTCAGCACTTTTCTGGGTTCTCCATACATTTCCCCTCATTTGATCTGAAGAGGCTGTGAGAAAGATGTTATTTTCTCCCCTTTTCAGATGAAGAAACAGACTTCTAAAGGAGACTCACTCCAGGATACTGAACCAGTAAGCCAAAGTGCAGGGGACTGGGAACAAGTGCTTCTCACTCAGGGTGCTGGTTCCTGTCCCACATTGCCTCTGTTGTAAGCCTATTCAGACGTCTTATGCTCACATGGGGGCTTGCCCAATATATATAGAAGAAGATTGCAAGTAGATTCTCCCAGAATCCAGGCTACCTTTGTCTTCATCACCAGCATCTCACAACACCTGAAAAGTGTTTTTCCATGCCTGACCCATATACCCTATGGACTTTAGGACTCAACCTGAGCCTGAACTCAACTTTCTTCTCCAAATTGTAGAGGTTCTCAGACACTATTCCCTAGCCATCTAATTCAAATGTTCCTGTTAAATGCTTACAGTGATAAAGATCTTTGAAGGGGCATTTGTTATGAGCTATAAACCGATGTACCTAGGAAACTGTTCTAATTATGACTATTATAGAAACAAAAACCTCTGGTAAGTTTTACCTATGCACTTATAGCAGAGCGGTTTGGACAAAATCCAGGCTGCTCACTTGTTAATATATTATTTATACTAACAAAACCAAACCTTAGACTTTATACCAAGTTTCCCCCCTCTAATACCATTTGTTTTCTAAAGCTGTCTGCCTTCCATAGCCTTCCTTGGTAATTACTTGCCAAATAAAAATTTCTGAGGCTCTTGATAACATTTGAAGTGACAGTAGAGAGAATCAACCACTTTGAATAACAGTCCACTTAATCAGTTCCACACTATTGCCCATGAAGAAGCTGTTTCCTACTGTTTAAAAAGATTCCAGATAGAGGCCAGGGATCCTGCTGGTCCATGCACTCCCTGGCTCTCTGCCCTGGTTGGTTTGCTCTGGATTACTCATGCTTTCCCAGGTAATGCTCCAATATTTAAGAAGACTACATTTCTCCACGACTCTATCACATACTGCCCTACCCCTCGGTGCTTTATTTACTCCCAACATGACTAATCATGGACAGAATTATCTGCTATAGCATCTATCTATTTTTATTTTTATTGTCAAACCAAAATGCTACTCTATGGCCAATTGGAACTGTAGCCAACTGTGACCCAAGAGGGCAGGTTGTGTTAGGGGGATAAGATGACACTACCTATGTGCAGTAAAACACACAACCTCAACACTTTCATCAGCTGCTCCTGTGACTTCAGATGGATATTGAGGGCAGAACCTGGCCATAGAATAAAGCCTCAGTGTTTCTGTCAACAGGTCGGAATTCAGCCGTTAGGCAAGTCTCTAGGTCTCTGCTTCTATGGCTGAAACTTCCATGATAGCAGGTCCAAAGGAAACCCTATTTCCCCAAATTCGGGAAATTAGACAAAAGCCAGAATTTTTTAGGAACATGTGAAGCTGGTTCTCCTGTACAAAAAAAGAGTTATTTTCCTTATCACTGGTAGAAGGGACAAATGGCTATCTGTGGTACCTCTGCTGGCCTCCAGGCTCCCTTAGAATCACAAGTACCTGTTACATATTTCAAACTCCTTGCTAGCATCTTAGCTCTTCTCACCTTCTCCCCTACCCTGAAACCTCCTGGGCTTCTCTCTCCCCATCTGTGCATCCTCTTTTGCCTGCTCTTTCTCTCTCTCCCTCCCCATTTTCTGTCACATTTCAAACTCCTTGCTAGCATCTTAGCTCTTCTCACCTTCTCCCCTACCCTGAAACCTCCTGGGCTTCTCTCTCCCCATCTGTGCATCCTCTTTTGCCTGCTCTTTCTCTCTCTCCCTCCCCATTTTCTGTCTCCCCTGCCCTCTGTGCTATTCCTGCCCCTGTCCTGCTCCTGTTTCTCTCATGGACAGGCCTAGTCTACTGGCTCTGTTCAGTCTACTTCTTTTCTCTGTGCTCTGGACTCTTACAGATAGATGCTTCTGGCTGTTCTTTCTCTGCATCTACAATAAAAACCTTCTGCTTAACATACCATGGAGCTGTCATGTCCTCCTTTGTAGAGTATGCTTATCTTGTAGTATTATTGTGAAGGTCATCTGAGACCATGGCCATGAAAACTTTCTATAAATTTATTTATAAGGTTGGCTATTCATTGCTAGAACTTGTAATTGCAAAAAACAAAAACAAAAACAAGCAAACAAACAAAAAATCAAACGAAACCCCAAACCCCGACCCCAAATACCTCTGCTAATTCAAAGTCTACTTTCCTTTGAGACCATTGCTTTTTGATCTAATAACAAATAATAATAATTTATCAGTAACAGCAGTGATAATGATAAAAATGATATGAGTTATTTATTAAGAACTTATGTGAATTCTTAGATCTTAATGGAATAGCATGACTTAAAACTAGACACACAATACAAACTGGCAGATGGAAAGAGTGTCCTTGAAAGACAGCTAACAGAGGCTCAAAACATCCAGTTTATTAATCCTTGGTTGTGGTCTGGAAAAATCAAGGTCTCAACTGGAAATGTGGTCCACTCTGATGAGAGTTCAAAAGTAAAGCTGCTGCAAATGTGTGGACAGTCTGTGGATAGTTACCAGGCAATGAAGAAGCACTCAGAGATTGAGAACTAGAGGCAAAAGGAGGGAGCTGAGATCTGGGACTCCAGACTGCTGAGAAGGGTTGGTTCTCAGGAGTCACTGTGGTAAAGGAACATACTACAGCCAAACTGGCCCAGTAGAGAGACAAAATGAATACTCAGATTGTTTCCATTGTTTGATCTTCTGGCCATTACCTCTCATAGGCTAACCCTAATAAGAAGCTAGAAAGCTAGGTAACCGTGCCATAGCATGGAAGTCATGGACCATAGTTCAATGCAGGGAATACTGGAAGATTAATCTGGAAAATACCAGCTCGGAATCACAAGAAACCCCAGCACAAACAACGCATTAAGCATGATTGGCAGCAAACAAGTGAACAATTTAATGACTCTGTACTAGAGACCTTGTTCTAGAGATGGGATGTTTAAAAGTTTTCTTTTGTGATTTGTGCTTAGACTATATGTAATTTGTTAGAATTATATTCTAGTTTGTTTTCTATTGCTGGGATAAATACCACGACCAAAAACAACTTGGGGAGGAAAGGTTTCTTTCAGCATGTAGTTTATAGTTTATAGTTCACCATAAAGGAAAGCCAGGGCAGGAACTGAAGCAGAGAACATGGAGAAATCTACTTCATTGGCTTCCTTTCTAATACAACCCAGGACCATGGAACACACTGCCCACAGTGGCTGAGGCCTGGCATTAGTCAGGGTTCTCTAGAGTCACAGAACTTATGGAATGTCTCTCTATATTAAAGGAAATTATTGCAATGACTTACATACCGTCTGTAGTCCAGCTAACCCAACAATGGGCCGCTGTGAATGAGAAGTCCAAGGATCCAGTAGTTGCTCAGCCCCACGAGGCTAGTTGTTTCATCTGGTTTTCTGTCTAAACTGGAATCCTGAAGAAGTAGATTCTAACAGATGTGCTGGCAAGTAAGTGCAAGCAGACGAAGAAGAATGAATCTTCCTTCTCTCAATGTTTTCATGTAGGCTCCCAGCAGAAGGTGTGGTACACACCACCACACCAGAATCTGGAACTTGCTTTGTCCCAAACTGGTCTTGAACTCAGTGATCTGCTTGCCTCAGTCTCCTGGGATTAAAGGCATGTACTACCTTACCTGGAACTAAGCTTTTCATGGCTACTATGACTCAAGATCTCCATGTTAAGATCTGGGTAGAGGCCTGTGTCTTCTAGTTGCAAGATCTGGAACACAGGTGTGCCCTCTATTTCTGGATTATATTTCATTCCAGGTGTAGTCGAGTTGACAACCAGAAATAGCCATCACAGTCCTTTTATATCAATCATTAATAAAGAAAATGCCCTTACAGACTTGCCTATAGAACAGTCTGATGGAGCCATTTTCCCAATTGATGACTAGTTTGGCAAGGAATCAACTAGGATAATTAATATACATATATGTACATGTGGACGCATATGATGCATATGTATATTGAAGGTATAAAATAAGATTTGATTCATATATACATAATAAAGTAATTACTACAATTAAATTACCTTACTTGAGTATGTGTGTGTGTGTTAGTTCCATGTGTGTGTGTGTGTGTGTGTGCGCGTGTGTTAGGTCCAGTGAGGATGAAATTGGTGGTGCACAGACCATACTTTGGGAACTACTACTTTGTCTCTCTGAAATCCCTTGCCAGGCATTTTTGAGAGTTAAAGGCTGGCAGCCTCATGAAGTGCTCAGGGAAGGTATGCCATATAGTGAATCCTTCCAGCTTCTGCCAGGCCACCATAGTTATGAAGACCATGGCTGCTGCTGTGCTCTGCTAGGACTCCTGGGTAATTCTTATCACACATAAAGTGAGAGATTAAGAACAATGCAACCTGACTTAATTAAACAATGTAATTACTTCTCTGGGAGGGTTTTACATTTTATAGAAACTTGATAATTCAAAGAGATCTGTAATTTGAAGACGATTGGGCACTATGATAAAGAGATATCCAGACTTCCTGCAATTTGTGGTGGAAGCAACCTATGAACAGGGAACAAACTGGGTAGTTCCTCTGCTGGGTCACTTCTGAGTGGTGTCATCTGCTACCTAGATGATTCCCTGATCTGGCAGAAGTTCTAAGACTTTCCATAACATATTCCATAAGAGAGTCAGTGCGTGGCTTGGGTATAGGGTAGGGCAGCTGTGGCCACTTAAGTGCATGGGATCTTTGCAAGTCTGGCATTTGTAAACCCAGGCAATGTTTGCACTGTGCTTATTTATTCAATCATGTGGCATAAGATGCAGAGGAGATTCATTTGAAAAGTATGCTTTCCAATTTCATGCCGAGAATAATGTAGGAAGTTCATGTAACACAATTATAATAAAATAGTAGCAAAACAACATTTTGTTTTAAATTGCAGAATTAGCAAGTAGAAGATGAGCTGGAAGCCAATCTCCTGGAACCCCTTTGAATAGGATTTTGATTTAGAGAATTAGACTTGACGGCTATATGGACCTAATTTTCTGAAGTAACCCTAGAGTATACATCAAGAACAAAAATAGTATAATGAACAACAGTTTCGACTGTGGACTCACCAGCCATCTTGAGAAGATGAATATTGACATGTATTTGAATGACACGGTGGGGTTTCCAACTCGGTACCATGTTCTGCTGTAAAACTGCCAGTTATTAAAATTAGGATTAGTTAGAAACTGTCGAAATCCTTAAATTTTTCCTGCTTGAAAAATCCAGAAGACATCAAGACTTTTCTAGAAGTTGACGGAAATTAATGTCAGTGACAGAAATCCAGTGAATGTAATTAGGGGTCCCCAGGCAGTGCTCATTAGTGTGGTTGGTTGATGAAATTTCAGCTGTAGTGAATTAACTATATGTCCGAAGCTATTTTTTTTTCTAAAAAGAATTACAAAATGTCTACAACTGCTTTTTGTTAGTATTTTTTTTCCACAAACAAACAAAAAAAATTAAATCCTTTTGTCATGAGGAAAGAGATCACCATTTGGGGACACATTTCTTTAAATGTCTGTATGTTAAGCTTGGCTAAGTGAAACAAGAGTGATTCTTCTCCCGGGAGGGAGAGGCTCTCATTGGCTGTGTGAAGCTGCTCTGTTTCACATGTCGTATTTGTCAAATCTTTCAAAAATTTCTTTTAACTATTTGTGTCTCCATATTAACAAAACAAAACAAAACAAAAAACTGTCATCTAGATTGAACTATATTCTACTGACAGGTACTTACAGTAGGTAGGAACATTTATTTGCCAGTTGTAAAACTGTGATCGACACTTGTTTCCTTCTTATGTTACACCCTGAATGTCTGTATTACTGACCCTTGAAAGTTTATGGGTAATTTTAGCGACTCAAGTACAGGAGCCAGTATTCCAGAAGTGTTCTTGCGAAGTGTGATAATTGGGCAAGCAGGGCAGGATATGATACTTGCTCATACCCAGAGCACTTGAATTTGCTTTTTAGATTATGTTACAAATTTGTGTCCTGGAATCAAATATATACAATATATAACATTATATATATACATATATATATATATTTACAATCATAATTATATATTATATACTAATAATATTATATATAACATATCACACATATATTTTGTTTTATATATATATATATAAAACATTATATATATGTATATATATATATATATATATATATATATATATATATGAATTAAGAACAAAAGGCCATGATTTAGAGAGGGAGCAAGGGAGGCACATGGAAAGGTTTGGCTTGAGGAAAGGGAAGGGACAATGATGTAATTATATTTTAATTTAAAACAAAAAAACCTAAGAAGTTCAACTCAGCTTCACTATTTCTGCAAGGTGCTGAAAGCAGTGCAAAACTTTGGGCTAATTTACTTGGTGCAAAGACGATATAAACTGTGAACTAAATCGGGAGTCGAATATTCGGTGAAATGCACACGGGGAGAAACCGTAGCAACACTGCCATTCGGCAGTCATTCATTTGATTGCAGTGTTTGGAATCATGTTGCCACCCCTAAATATCTCTACTAGATTCGACAAACTCTCACAGTGTGGAATTTGATCTGAAAACACTAAGGCACAGACAACAAGGCAGCTGTGCCTGCCTCTGTGCTCTAGGGTACTGAGAGGCCAAACCTACTTCATTTTAGGACTCTCTTCCATCTTAAAAGAAAAAGTCTGAGAACTTGACCCACAGCTGAACCCAAGCTACAGCAGGAAGGACCCCTTGGCCAGAATTACTTCCTAGCAACAGCTAATCAAAGATTAGTCTGATTGTTTCAGATGTACTTTTAGACCGTTTGTTATTGTGCACAGTCTTACTTCAGAACACCTGCCTGTCCACTTACCATAGTCATTCTATTAGATACTTGCCAGGCTGGACATCCTCTCATTCACTCCCATTCCCTATACAACCTTGTCCTGCTGAGGGTTCGAGGCTGCTCCACTTTCCCCACAGGCTGTGTCAGGGTTGGGTCGGAGCTTGTAATAAAGAGACCGTAACTCGATCACATCAGAAATGGCTCCTCGGTGGTCTTTTGGTGTTCAAGAACACTTCCTGGCACAACAGGACCACTTTCTAGCAAGTTTGTGTTCTTCTCTCTCGGCCCAGGCTTGTACTCTCTCCATGTTTCTTCCTCTTTACTCCTTCACCCATTTAAATCAACAGCTGGGGGCCTTAGGCATGCACCATGTAATTTGGCTATGATAACTGTATTATTCAATGGGTAGTAGTGAATTGGTAAACTTATGCAGCCGTCATGACCCAAGTTGCTTAATCTGGAGTGCATTCTCACTCTTACACGCTGCCGCCCATGTTTCCACTGAGTAGCTCTCTCTACAGTTTTGTGTATACCTATTTTGGATGGATAGAATTCAATAGTATACAGTAATTTTTGTCGGGCTTTCCTGACACAGAATACCATTTTGGAGATGCATGAATAAATGTGAATCAGCAGTTTGTTTCCTGTTACTTAGCAACTTTCCACCATAGATCACTTCTAGTTTCCAGCTCCTTTAAATAGTTCTGTTATGAATATTTGCTTGTAAGGGCCTGTACGTACATGTTTTCTTTTTTCTTTTTAAATTGGTTATTTTCTTTATTTGCATTTCCAATGTTATCCTGCTTCCCAGTTTCCTCTCCACAATCCCCCCCCATCCCCTCCCACCCCCACTAGTGAGGCCAGATAAGGCAGTCTTCTGATACATAAGCAGCCAGTGCCATGGGTAACCCCTGTGTACTCTTTGGATGGTGGTTTAGTGTGAGGAGCCGGTGTGGCAGCAGTCCCAAGATGGTGCCTGGGACTGCAGCTAAGTCTTATGACTTGTACCTGACTTCCTCATACACCTGAAAATAAGCCACAACCATCCTGAGAGCTGGGAAGGTGTACCATGATGCTGGTAGTATAAACAAGTCCATATTTGGTGGAGACATGCCCCTGCCGCCCTGATTGGCTGAAGCTGTGTGCCTGGTGAGGTGACGTGGCCTGCCGTGCTCGTGATGGATGGGGGCTAAGAGTATATAAGCAGACCTCCCTGGGTGCCTGGGGTCCCTGTAGCAGCATCGAGGCGTTCCTGCAATAAAGGCTGTTGAGAAGAATCCTACCGTGTTGTGTCTTACTTGCTGGCCAAGGTGGGCACAACAGTTTATTCCCTGGGAGTTTGGGGCAGGGAGTTGGGGGGGGGTCTGGTTGGTTGATACTGTTTTTCTTCCTATGAGGTTGCAAACCCCTTCAGCTCCTACAGTCCTTGCCCTAACTTCTCCATTAAGGTCCCTGAACTCAGTCCAATGTTGGGCTGTGAGTATCTGCCTCTGTGCTGGTCAGGCTCTGACAGAGCCTCTCAAGGAATAGCTATACCTGGCTCCTGTCAGTTAGCACTTCTTGGCATCAGCAATAGTGTCTGGGTTTGGTGTCAGCAGATGGGATGGATCCCCAGGTGGGGTAGTCTCTGGATGGCCTTTCCTTCAATTTCTGCTCCTCTCTTTGTCCCTACATTTCCTTTTGACAGGAGGAATTCTGGATTAATATTTTTTTTGAGGTGTGTGGGTAGCCCCATCCCTCTACAGGGGACTGAGTCTATCCACTGGATATGGTCTCTGCAGGTTCTCTCTCCCCTTTGTTGAGTATTTTGGCTAAAGTCCTCCCTGTTGGGTCCTGGGAACCTCTTGGGTCCCTCCCCTCTGGAACTTTCTAGTGGCTACCCTCAGTTCCCCCTCCCCCACTGCTAAACACCTACTTTCAAATTCCTGACCTGTACTTCTCCCCCATTTCCTCCCATATCTGAACTGGTCTGCCTTTATCCCTCCCCCCTCCTCTCTCCCTCCCAGATCCCTTTCTCCCTCTACTTTCCAGAGATTATTTTATTCCTCTTGAATAGTACTGTAGCATCCACATTTTGGTGTGATCTTTCTTCTTGGGTTTCATATGGTTTGCGAGTTGTGTTGTAAGTATTCTGAGCTTCTTTTTTTGGCTAATATCCACTTACCAGTGAGTACATACCATGTGTGTTCTTTTGTGATTGGGTTATCTCACTTAGGATGATATTTTCTAGTTCCATCCATTTGTCTGCGAATTTCATGAATTCATTGTTTTTAATAGCTGAGTAGTATTCCATTGTGTAAATGCAACACATTTTTCTGTATCCATTACTCTGGACTTCTGGGTTCTTCCCAGCTTCTGGCTATTATAAATAAGGCTGCTATGAACATAGTAGAACATGTGTCTTTGTTATATGTTGGAGCATCTTTTGGGTATATGCCCAGGAATGGTATAGCTGAGTCCTCAGGTAGAACTATTTCCAATTTTCTGAAGAGCTCCCAGACTGATTTCCAGAGTGGTTGTACCAGCTTGCAATCCCACCAGCAATGGAAGAGTATTCCTCTTTCTCTAATTTCTTTTGCATACATACATGTGATTGGAAGTATTGGGCTACACAGAAAGAATATTTATTGTTGTTCCGAGATAGGGTTTCTCTGTGTAGCCCTGGATATCCTTGTATTTATTCTGTAGGTCAGGCTGGTCTCAAACTTACAGAGATGTGTTTTCTGTTTCTCCCAAGTGCTGGGGTTATAGGCATGCACCACCACCACCCTGCTTCAGGAAGAATTTTTTTTTAACAATATTAACAAAAAAACCTTAGTCATTTATCGTTTTAAATGTTAAGTACCATTTTACATCTCTTCTAGCAGTATATGTGGGTTCTAGATTCCCCACACCCTAACAGCTTTCAATGTCCACCATTTGATCTGAGTATATGTGAACTAACTTGCAGTGCCCACTTCTTTCTTTTTTAGAGGGCTAGCTGGCGCTTCAGATACATTCGTTTCTATCAAACCTCATTGTTGATAAGTCCTTATAGTAGACAACTAACCAAGGCATGATGATGGGGTGGATTCAAAGACTAATTCCTATTAGCAATCCTTGACTTCTTTCCCTAGACACTGATGGTTTTGGCTAAAGATACCCTCATTTCATATGTAGCAGAGTAGAACAAGCAACTTGGGGAAGGGGGAGGGGGAGGCAGGAAGAGTATCTGCCTGGTACTGTCTCAAAGGTGATGGTTAGTTTAAAACAATAACCACTTCTCCAAGCACCTAGAGAGGAGAGGAAATGGAGGATCCGTACTCTGGTACCTTTGTTTCTGAGATGTTTTATAGTGTAGCCTGGCTAGCCTGGAACTTGCATGTAGGCCAGGATGGCCTCCAACTTTTATTGATCTTCATACTACTGTCTCTCTAGTGTTGCAATTACAGGCATGTGCCACCATTCTGCTGGCTTTCCTCAATGCCTCTGGCTATGAGAGCTGCATTACCTTTGCCTTGGTCTGTCCTTCTCTTGTATTCTATGCCTGAGGCACAGACCTGAGAAGCTGGGGTACTCTTGTCCTTCAGTCCTCTACAGACCTGAAACGCCCAGAAGAACCACATCCCGAGCTTTAAAGACACGCCCAGGATCCAGTTCCTTCATAGTACATTTAGACCAGAACCCTAAATGACCTTGGGAATGCAATACATCCTCTGAACACACTTCCAAATTTCGGTACTTGAGGTTGAAAAGAAGAAGCAAGCCCAAATAACTTTTAATACAGATGGACATGTTGTACTTGAAAGCCATGCTTTTGAAGTGGTTGGAAGTTGTAGTCCTGAATTTGGACTCACACAGGGTGAAGATTCCAATGGGTTCTTGGTGAGTGTTTGCAAGGCAGTTGCTCCCGGTTTGGGCTTCCTTGGCTATGGTGTGGGGCTTCTATTTGCAGCATGAGACTAGGATCAAGGCCGCACCACACCCAGGCACACATTAAGTGATGCCTCACATCATTAATTAATATCTATTAATTACTTCTTTTCAGCAAATCTTGTGTTTTCTCTTTTGATCAGTAACTGGGCTAAGAACAATTCTGCTTAGGAACAAATTCTGTTCCTATCACTGATTCCAATGAGGGAGTCTTTGTTGTCCTCGGCTTTAGTGAACCTCAACATTCTCCTCTGTATAACGGGCATAAAAAGCACCTTCCTCTGGTCTCAGGATAATTAAAGACAGAATGAGTGTGAAGATCTTGTCACCCTTATTAGGTATTGGGCACTTAAAGTGTATTGGAAACAGGCTAATTTAGAAGTTCAGTGAGATAGGGGTTCTACGATTGAAAAGATCTTGTACCCTAATTGTCCTTTTTTAAAAATGAGCAACTTTAAACATAGTGTGGTGTTACACACTTAGAAACATGTAAGACTAGTACTGGTGAAGCGGAGGCAGGTGTATCTAGAGGTTCAGGATAGCCTGGGCTACATTGTAAGATCCATACATGGCAAGAGAGAAAAGGAGGAAGAAAGGAAGAGAGATAGGAGATAAAAAGATAGAGAGGGAGAGGGAGAGGGAGAGGGAGAGGGAGAGGGAGAGGGAGAGGGAGAGGGAGAGGGAGAGGGAGAGGGAGAGGGGAGGGAGAGGGAGAGGGAGAGGGAGAGGGAGAGTTGTTGAAGTTTTGGTTGGAAGTTTAATCCAGCCTCACACAATTATGTTTGGATTTCTGTTTTAGGTCAACTAGCCAACTAAATGTTAATATTTGGAGGCAACTTTGTGCTTTGTTTCTTGTTCTTGATATTTGCTTCCGCATAGACATGTAAAAGGTAGTACTTCATACAAGTTCCAAGTTCTAAAATAAATAAAGCATTGTGATTTACAACTTGAATACTATTAAACTATACATTAGTGCAGAAAGAGAAAACGTTCCCCTATAGCTGCATGTTTATAAACATGATAATGAGGTTGGGTGCGATTAGTATACATTGTATCCATATGTGAAAACTACAAAGAATAGAATATACCCTTTAAAACCTTTTATTATGAATGTTGTGAAATAATTTGTAACATATAAGTATAATGTATACCTTACCCATCTTCAACTATCTTTGCTAGCTCATGAGAAACACTAGAAAGTAGCATGTAAGAGATGGGAAGAGGAAAGCCAATAAAACGGACTGATACGTTTTCATTAAGAAGATACATTCTCAGTATTAAAAAGTCACCCAAATGGTGCAGAAGAGTGTGAGGTGCAAACAGAGCACCACATCTCCAGCCACTTATTAACAGCCCCTTTGGTAAAGATGCCATGTCAGTCGGGGCTTATAAAGTCACACAGTGTTGTAATTTAATGAGTGTGGGATAAAAATTCTGGTCATATTCTCAGTGGGGATGGTTCTGACATATCTGTCACTTAGACATCCTGATCTTTTCAGAGTAAAGAGTCCTTTAGCTGCCATTGTGTTTTAGATCATTGTACTTTACCTGTTTCTTGATGGGCACGGCTTACAAATGTTACAAGTTTTTGTAACTATTTGCATGGTCGCAAAGGGAAATGCCTCCAAAAGTATTGTGAGATGGTTGTATTCTAATGATGCTTCTAGGAGGATTACAAAAGTGAGAGAAAGAAAAGCTCATTATCGCCTGGTTAGGTTCAAGGACACCACCATTCCGGATAAAAGGTGATTTGCAGTATTCACATTTAGCACAGATTCCGAGCAGTACATTGAAGGTTATGGTTTGAATTTTTTCCCAAATTAGCTACATAGACATTTATGTGTGTGAGAGGAAAATGGAAATTCAGGTCAAATTTAATCTTTAGTTCATTTTTCAAATTGTGCTTTCAGAAGAAACGTCTACACAACCAATTAGCTCTCCAGAACATTCTTCCCATTGTCCCCATTGTCACCGTATGCCATATTCGGTTATCTTGGGATTTGGGTACACAGTGACATTTATTTTAGATTTTGCAAAAGTCTCAAAACCTCTAATACTCTCTCTCTCAAAAAGGAATGGCTGTTAAATGGATCTAAATCATATTCTATCAGTTCAGTTTAATGCTACCCAATCCCACTCTAATTGTAACTTTTCAGAGGTATTTGATGAGACTGCTTCTGCAACATCCACAGAAGTTTCAGTGAGTGTTCAGGACAGATTTTAAAGAAGTATTGTTAAGGATATTACACAAATTAAATTCAGGTCCTGTATATACAATATATTCTAAAGTATTACTGACTGCATTAGGTCAACAATTGGGCCACACAGGGTGTTTCGTGAAGTTTAGACACTGGAATAACATCTTTAGGCAGGAGTAATTTGATTTTTTTCCCCTAAATGTGTTGCCATAGATTTTCCTAAATGTTTTACAAACAGTTATTAAAAGCACATTGAGAATCTGAATTCCCTTTGGGCGAAACGTTTTAGTACTTAACTTTCATTTAATTCAAAATTACATATGGTTAGAGTTGCAGAAAAACATTAGAAAATCATAACCAGCTATCACAACACCACATGTTCAATGAACGCAATACAGACCCACTCATGGGCACCTCAAGGTGCCTAATAATAAAAAAGACAAATCCTAACCGGGTATTGGTGTTTTTTGTTTTGTTTTGTTTTCCACTAGAAAGAAGGGGCAGCTGAATTTTATTTGTTCTGAACAAGCCAAAGGTTTCCCTGAGATGCTAACAAGGAAGGGCCCAGTGATTGGCATATTTGGAGCTTGGCCAGCTGCCAGACATAGAACAAGAGGCCCGAGCTAAGGGATTCTTAAAGGTTAGGGAATGTGAAGATCTACTTGGAAAAAACACTGATTAAGGAACTGGGCCCAAGACCCAGCACACTGTGACAAGCAAAGCTTTGTGTACAAACTGTAGGCATTTAGGCTTACCTGAACTGAGGCCCCAACAATTAAATTCTGTAATTTGAAGGATATGCAAATAGGCAATAGATGAAGGATTAATGTATTTGGAACTGACTGACAAGGGAGGCTATGAGATGAACCAGCTGGTGGATGAAAAGAGCTGAAAAATTGTGTTTTATTTCTGTTTAATGTTTCCATTTTAATTGTGCCTCTAGGTAACAGGCTTAAAAATGGAAAGTCTGTTTTTTTTGTATGGAAGGTAGAATTACCCTTTTAAAAAAATTAAATTGTAAGAGTTGAAAAATACCTTCAAGAGAATAAATTATTTAAAAAGAATACAGACAGAATTTGGCAATGCAAAATTATGCTATTTCAGTGCCCAAAACTATTTGTATAAAAATGCAAATGAAAGTTAGCTTGTGTTTTACTTGGCTTAAAGCAAAGGCAGGTTTTTAGCATTTTCTTTTAGGTCCAATTTTATTTTATTTTTTTATTTAAAAAAACCCCTCTTTGATCTGTATTAAAATTAGTCAAGTCTCTTTAAATATGTCCATCTTCCTTGCAATTACCAGTCTTCTAGAGGATTAAAAAGTTCCTATGGGTCCTACCTGGATTTGCTACAATTTATGTATTAATTAAGCAGTGTCTATGTATTCCTAATTCATATGGTATTGCCAGCATTCTAGACTTGTCTATGAACACAAGACTTGCAAGATTTATTCCTTGTCTGTCTTCAGCAGGTGTATAATTAGTGCACCACTGATTTTGTTTGTGTTCCTGGTTTCCCATCCCTTCTGAATTAAAAAACATTAAGTTGAACTAAAAGGAGGTGAGAGGGATGGAGACCATTTCAATTGGAGAGCAATGAGCCGTTTTAGAGAGGTCAGGAAAATGAAGAAGCTTGGAATCAAATATCATTGATTTCTCACTACCTAAGAATGCAAAGGACCATGGAGTTTCAACTTGTCAACTGCAGTGACAAATTTAAAGTCATTACACTGGGGTAAATAAAATGTTAATAAAGTATTCAAGCTTAATTCCAGGTAAGTCCATGCAAACTGTTAAGTTTGCCTGGCTTTTTTATGGGTTGATGTAAGGAGAAGCTAATACTTACAGAAACTTGTGAGATTCCCAGACCAATGACAAGATGGCTGTCTTTAGACAGGTGCGGACTTTCAAAAGCAACCCAGAGCTTAGTGTCAGTGAACGTGAATGAGAACTGGGATTTAGAAAATGGAGTTGGCATTACAGAAAATGAGCAGACAGACAAAAACCTTCTGCACTCTTTGTTAGTACAAATAAATAGATAATAGACATATAATGCATGCCTCTTGGTTTTGGTAAGAATAGAGGCCAACTACTGACATTTGTGAGCTGGAAAATGATTCAGTAGAAGACGACTGTGAGGGAGGGAGGCTGAGAACTACCCCATCTAACTTTCCTTTCCTAGAGTTTGTGAGGGATCCGTTTCACAGCCACTGTCATATGGGCGCTCCTTACTCTGCATTTCTACTTCACAATCTTCCTATGTCTACCGCGTCTCCATATCTTCCCTTCTCAGATCCTGCCATTCTTTCTTCTTTTTTTGTCCCATTAATATTGTTCTTTATCACTATTAATTACAAATTTTATCTTTGTGAAGTTACTGGTTATAACTGAATTCTTTTACAGAGAATGCTTGAGAGTGATAACAGAGAGCAGCCCACCAGAAGTGAGCGTTTGACTAGAAGGCAGTCATGAGTGAGCACAGCGCAAAGTTCTGCAGCCATTATGTGCTCTGTAGCCTTACTTGCTTTCTGAGATGAGAAGTCTCCCTGTTCCTACCTTCCTTCTTCAAGCGCAGCCCAGTGTACTTGCTTCCTGGCCTCAGCCTTTCACTTACTATTTCTGTTTCTCCCTCTCTGCTTTTCATCTCACCGGCTACACAACACTTAGCCAGTAGACCATTGTTGTTTGTCAAAAGGTCTCTCTGGGTCAATATTTTTTCATGGCTCTTCCTTTAGTAGCTACTACTGTTTAGTAAAGAGAGTTCGGCATGGCCTATCAAGCACCTTCTGCCCTGTTTCTTACCACACATATAATCATGATAGCCACAGTCTTGTTCTGGTGATACCAACTACCTGAAACCCTCTACTCCAGATTTTGATGTATGTTTCTCTTCTCCCTGGTTTGTCCTTTCTATCTTCTTCTCAAGCACAGCATCCTGTGCTCTTCACAAACATCCTACTTCTGAAATACTTTGGATATTTCTTTGCCTCTCCCCAAAGTTGAAGCCTCTATTTCTGTTTTCATGGTACCCATTGCCCCTCTGTTGTCAAGGACAACACCATGTTGGAATTGTTGGCACCAACGAAGGTGGGAGAGAGGGGACCATTCCTTGTAGGGATTTGCAACCCACAGTGTGCTTGAACACTGCTGGCCAATAAATCTCTGTCCCATGAATGAATATGTGAATAAGTCACATGAAACAGAGAGATGGAAAATGCCACATATCATTGAGAATTCACTGACCTGGTGATTTTCTGTATTTAGAATTCATATTTTGACCTTCACTATCACTAAAGAAAATCTAGCAGGGATACAAAGCAGTTGTTTTTCCAAAGGAGATTTAATGGCTTAGATTCTGGTGGCTCATAAGGGTATAAAAATCATGAATAGTATTTTCTACCACAGAAATGACTTCAAAATCACACACACACACACACACACACACACACACACACACACACACACCAACAACAACAAACGGCCACTCACCGTACTCAGTGAGCTGACCCTTTCCTGTAGACAAAATAAAATGATGAGAAAAGCACAGAATACTGTTTGCAGATGTCATAAACACTGAGGGCTGTACATCAAGGCTGATGCTAGACCTTCTGGGCTTGGCATATCAGGTGACTTCAGAAGGCAGCTCCTGACTCTCCAAGGACTGGAGGCTAGAAAGTGAGCAAGTCTGGCTCTACAAAAGATGGGACAGATACCAGTCAAAGTGAAATCAGATGGCAGCAAAGGCACAGCAAGCTTTTAGGAAAATCCAAACACCATGCAGCTCCAAAGTCCTCAACACTCAGGCCTTGGAACAGGAAGCCTTGGTCCCACAGAGACTCTCTGAGCAGGAGGTTTGGAATGCTGTGGACTTTACTTTTCATCCCAATTGTGAGCCGAAAGGAGTCACTAAAATGTCATCTTTTAATTTGTGGGACATCATCAATTAAGGTCTTTCAGTTTAGAAGTGTATCTTCGCCGGGCGTGGTGGCGCACGCCTTTAATCCCAGCACTCGGGAGGCAGAGGCAGGCGGATTTCTGAGTTCGAGGCCAGCCTGGTCTACAAAAGTGAGTGCCAGGACAGCCAGAGCTACACAGAGAAACCCTGTCTCAAAAAACCAAAAAAAAAAAAAAAAAGAAGTGTATCTTCACAAGCTTCCTAGGACTTTTGTGATTCTTAGCCATTGTGAGGTTTTTTGCAGTGTTTACCAGAGAAAAATGTTTCTTGAGAGGGGGGAGGGAGGGAGAGGGAGAGGGAGAGGGAGAGGGAGAGGGAGAGGGAGAGGGAGAGGGAGAGGGAGAGGGAGAGGGAGAGGGAGAGGGAGAGGAGGGAGAGGAGGGAGAGGAGGGAGAGGAGGGAGAGGAGGGAGAGGAGGGAGAGGAGGGAGAGGAGGGAGAGGAGGGAGAGGAGGGAGAGGAGGGAGAGGAGGGAGAGGAGGGAGAGGGAGAGGGAGAGGGAGAGGGAGAGAGAGATATTGTATTTATGAAGTGCTTGTAAATGCAAACCAAATAATACACATTGGTCATAGGACATGGAGAAATCAAGTTGGTACTGACAACAAAATCCTTTCAGCCAGCATTCATAGTTCCAGATGTTATTATAGGCTACTAAGGGGAAAAGTCACCAATAATTTTATCTGGATATGAACCCCCATGAACTACAATAACTATGCCCATTGGTGCAAAAGTGGCATGGCTATTATGGGAATAACCAACTGCTTTCTGGTTAGAGTTGAAGCCCACTCCACAGACAAAGCACATACTTGGTACTGTGAAAATGGCTAAGAATCCTTATGTAGGGTGCTCATAAGCCTTATGAATAAGTCTATTATTATTATTATTATTTACAAAGTGAACACCGTATCAAAGTGCAGTTTAAACCTGTATCTCTTTATATATTAATGCAGCTCTCAAAGTTCATCATGTATGTTTCCTTGTGTAGTAAGCTGTGATTAATATAGAAGTTTACAACTGGCCAAAATGCAGACTGTCAATGGAGTATTCAGCCACAAATGGGACATCTATATCACCAACACATCACATCACACACACACACACACACACACACTCACACACACACTCATACCTCCACCACCACCACCACTATACCAAATTTCATGGGCCATTGTGGAAGAGGAGAAAAAATGTTTGCAACAGGAAGAGGTTGGTGTACATTTTCTGGACATGATAGAGCACTGCCCTTAGGAACTCATACAGCTGTGGTTGCCTGCAAAAGCCTTGTATAAGATCAAGACAGTCAACATCCTATCATGGTGGGAGAAGGGATTTAAGACCTCTTCTCATAACTGAGGATCTATGGACCATCGATAGCCTTTAGGGGAGGAACAGTCAGTATTTTAAAGAATGTGGTTCCTGGAAGATCGGTCGTATTTCATTGTATAACTCCACATACCACAATATGTGGGCAGTACAGATTAGACTCAATGGATGATTAAAAACAAAAAAGGGATATGGAGTTGAAAGAATAGAGAAGTGGGAATAGATCTGGGAAGAGTTTCAGGAAGGAGTTAGGGTTAAATATAATCAAAATTCATTTTATAACAGTTTCAAAGATTAATAAATATATTAAAATTATTTCAGCACTATATAAAACATTGGTCAGATTACATAACCACATTTATTGATCAATTAACTCAGAATCCAGTAGACTAAATCATGTATTAAATTTTCAGTCAAATGAATCAAAATTCCTACCTTCCAAGGGTTGATAGTTAAATAGAAAAAAACTATGTCAGTTATTATAGGACATTGTGGCAGGGGACATGAACAAACGAGTGGAGGTACAGAAGACTCACTATGTGTGTGTGTGTGTGTGTGTGTGTGTGTATGTGTGTGTTGTATGTGTTTGTGTGTAATTGTTTCTTAGAATCACTTTAGAAAAAATACAAAATATTATTGATATTAGGTAGCATATGTGACTATCATAACTCTATTAACATGATATACTATCTGCATAGTTCATATGTTTCAAAGAAAGGAATGTTTTGGATTAATGGAGTGGTATGGAATAATTGTGACAAACAAGGGCATCACAAATGGTTCAGTTTTGGCAATGTCTAAAAGGCAAGGACATTTAGACATTGTTCTTAGAAGCAGTAGTGAGGCTGGTGTTGGATGGAATGAAGGCAGAGCTAGGGGGACAGCAAATTCTCTTCATGCCATCTTGGGGAAACAATGGTGAGGTCCAGTTCTAAGGCAGGATATGTAGAAACCGTTAGAGGGAAGACTTGGCACCTGTTCTGTATGTGTGTGTGTGTGTGTGTGTGTGAGAGAGAGAGAGAGAAAGAGAGAGAGAGAGAGAGAGAGGGAGAGGGAGAGGGAGAGGGAGAGGGAGAGGGAGAGGGAGAAAGAGAGAGAGAATAGGAGGGATGGGGAGGAATGGATGGTATATTGTTAGTTCTTTGGAACAGTGTTTTGATTTTAAATTTTACCACATAGACCAGATATGCCCAGAACCCAACATCCTCTTACCCGAGTCTTCCAAGATTTTGGGGCTATAGGCATCTGTTGTCTATGTCCAGTTTGAAATTGCCAATTAAAAATATTTTGCTAAAGAACCCTTTTTGTACATTTCTGCAGAACCCATTTTCTTTCTCCAACTTCAGCAACAAAATATATCTTTATCATTATATATTTAAAGTTTTCCAATTTAATTCCAGTTGAATAACAAATTATGTTTTGTGTTCAGAACCTGTGAACCCACCACAGGCAAGGCATCCTACCAATGACACTTTAGTGGCAGAGCCAGGGCACTATTTCTTGGTTCTGAGCCTAGAGTTCAGGTGGCTATGCATCCTTCCTCTAGGGCAGTTGGTCTGTCTGCCTTTCCCTTGCATATGGAAGGCAGATGGAGAGATTGTATTTATTGATAGAGGTTTTGCAGCTATGTCCAGGTCAGAAGCATCCTTGCTGGAAGACATCACTCTCTGGGTAGAGCAGAGACACTTGTCTTGGCCTGGGGAACTCATACCACTCATGATTGACAGCTACTAAGAGAAAGAAGTGTTTTACTAGTGATCCTATGACCCAGATGAATGGTATAAATTTAATTCCTGGACTTCTTATCCTTATCCAGGCTTCTGTGTCTGTTTATAATGTTATGCCTTATTGCAAAGAGAATTTATGACAGGGGTGTAATGGTTTTAGAATTTCTTCCAGGCCAAACTCTCTCAACTTCTCTCACTGTCTTTTTGGAAGCCATCTTCAGCAGCAGCTATTTCTTAAGGAATGCTTTCCTTAGAAAACTGGATCTACAAAGACAAGGCTGGCAGTACCTGTCTTTTCCCAGGCCGGGGTGTTTGCAGAATGTGGTTTGAGGTTTTGCCAGTGACTTCAGCGCCTTTCAGCCATGGGCCTCTCTGGTTGCAAAGTCAACAGGCAACAGTTATGCTGGCTTCCTAATGTAATGGGTGCTTTGTTTTGTTTTTCTTCCCCTTTGTTTGCAGAGTCAACTAGGCAACAGTTTTGCTGGCTTTGCAGTGCACTGGGTGTTTTGTTTTTTCCATCTCAACAAGACAGGACATAGAAAATGTCATTTTAAGAGAATGGAAAAATTTGATTATGGATATTAATGCCGTCTAAGAGATTAGAGTATTCTGGGATGGAAACCTGGAGATGGAGCTCAAAACATGAAACTTCAGCAGTGATAACAGAGAGGTGATATTTATAGTTGGATTGACAAGTAATTTTTATAGGTATATTGTTATTTTACATAAAAATGAGATGATTTGTTATTCATGATGTGACAGATATTAAGGGTTAGAGTGTAGGGATAATTTTTTAAAGATTTATTTTGTTTTAAATTATGCACGTGTGTCTGTCTATCTGTCTGTCTGTCTATGTGTCTGTGTCTGAGCATGGATATGTGCGTGTGAGTTCAGGTGCCCATGGAGGTGTTGGATCTCCTAGCACTGGAATTATAGGCAGTTGTGAGCCAAAGGATGTCGAGTGCTGAACTCCAAAGTCTTCTGAAAGAGCGGTGTATTCAGTACAAACTCTTGACTTCTGAGCCATCTCTCCAGCCTCCGACAATAAGTTTTTAAGAAGGAGTTCCTGTAGATAAAACATATTCATGAGTGAGATTATGAGTGGAGCCCATGTCTGGAGAACTTTGGCATGTATCTCCATTAATTCTTGTCATCTCTCAGTCTGTAGCAGCCAGGCTGATTTTGGCAAGAAGGCTCAATGGTCTTTACCCATAGACAAATCCCAATCCTTTGTCACAGCAATTAGTTCAGGTATTGGGCACATGACCTAAGCTGGTCGGATCAAAATGAAACTCAGGAAGCTGCTCTCTTATGTCTTCTGACAATCCTGTGTAGCATTTTGGAGGGAGTCAGCCATTATTTTTTCTTTAAACCTTGCCATTTGTAACGCTGTCTGTTGTCAGGACGAAGTAGATGCATCGAGTGCAGAACCTAGAGGAGGGTGCCAGGAGGGCGGTAGTGCACACTTTGCTCCCTATGTTTGGAAATCTCAGATGTTTGAGCCACTAACTCACTTTATTTAAATTGCTTTGGTTTGCTAATTGCAGCCACAGGCATCCTCACAGGGTAGATGTGGCAAAGGGAACAGGCAGGACACAACATGGAGGTTGTGAAACAGGGCTTGCAGGGATAGGTCTGAGCTTTCTAGCTTCCAATGAAATATGAATACTAATGATAAAAATGAATCAATAGCTACCACTTGTGGACTTCTGTGTGCGAAGCAGTCCTTAGTGTGTTACAGGTTACCCCTTTTAATCCTTGCAGCAACTTCATGGCAAAGGGAGCCAGAAAATATGACTGCCATCTAATGGATGATGACTTCATATATATCACCAGATAGGTGTACCAGATAATTTATCCATTGCAGAGCACTGTGAGGACAAAATGGGATCACATTGTCTAAACATCCCTGCAGAGCGCACATTGAAATTATTTTTTAAAAGATTAATCCCTGGGGCCAGAAAGATGGCTCAGAAAATAGTGTCCTGGTGAGAGCATGAGGACCTGAGTTCAAGAAGTCAGAATTCACTTCCTGTGGGCATAATTATGGCATCTGTAAATATAGCACTCATACTGTGAGATAGGAGATATAAGCCAGGAGAATCAGAAAGCGTGCAGACCACTTAGCCCAGCCTATGTACAGTACGGAGCAAAGACACTCTGACCTATCTCAAGTGAAGTGTAAAGCAAGAACAACTGACACTTGACATGGCCTCTCACCTCCTGACCTCCACGTGTGTGCTGTGTTGCTAGTGCTTCCCCAACTCACACCCATTGTCACACTCACATACCTATACATACACATACAAATGTTTAGAAAATGGTGCGCATAATACTTTGGATGCTGTGATGCTATTATGTCCATAGATGTCCTTAGATGTGCTTATTATTTACTAACAATTTTATATGTGATTACACTTTACATAAGATTATACTTTACTACAACTAACAATATTTCCTGTCACACACCTCTGGATATTTTTGGTTTAGGGTATCTAAGCTGACCGTGATACATGAAATTTTGATTTTGTTCTTTTTGTCTGCATATGGGAAGAAGTCCTCTTCTCTCTGGTCACCTTCAGTCTATCCTTGCTTCACACCTTCAGTAGGCAGCTTTTCTCACTCTTACTAGTTAGCCTTCTATCTTTCCAAGAATTTCCTTGAACATTTTCTGTGTCTTCCCACCTGTTATCCCTCGTTACATGCATCTTACTTGCTGGGATCAACAACAAAGGCAACTGGTATAGGGAAATGTTTATTTTAGTTTACAGCTTACAATCAATCATTGAGGGGGAAGCCAGGACAGGAACTCAAAGCAGGCACCTGGAGGCATGAACTTAAGCAGAGACCATGGAGGGACGCTGCTATTGGCTTACTCTTCATTGCTTTTTCTGCCTGCTATCTTATACAACCCAGGACCACCTGCCCAGGGGTGTTATGGACTACAGTGGGCTGAGTCCTCCCATATCAATCATTAATCAAGAAAATGTCTCACAGGCATGCCCACAGGTCAATCAGATGGAGTCAATCAATTCTTCAACTGAGGTTCTCTCTTCCTAGGAGACTCTAGTTTGTGTAACATTAACAGACACAAGTCAGCACAATAATGCCACCTAACAGGCTTTTTAATACCTGATGTTCTATTTGTTCTGCAAGACTGTAAATTCTTAGGGAGCATAGTCTTGTAGTCTAGCTTCTAACTTATCCCTTATTCAGAGCCAGGATAAAAACACAGATAACTGAGAAAAATTTCTTTTCTTTTTTGAATCTACCGAAGTACAGGTTTTTCTTGGAAAGGTGTCGAAGGCTCAAAAGCATAAAGAGTGTTTGTTTGTTTTGTTGAATTTATCCATCTATTTGACTGGTTGTTCCTCACTCAACCCCTCGATTCTGTTCTATTCCTTTTTTTATCCCTTAGGCAGCATGAGTCCAACAGCAATCACAATGAGAGAGCAGCTCCCCACACAAATGAGACATAGCCGGTAAGTCATGATGAGCACAGAATGTTTGTCAGGCAGTGCAGAGGGAGATGCCCTCGGCTGACCTTTGTTCAAATAGCAAGGATGTGTGCAAAGTACAGACATGTGTAACTGCGGAAAGAAAAGAGGAATGTGTTGGAGTGAGTAGACCCTGACATTTCCCCCCTCTAGTGCACCTCAGACTGGTGCTTGAGGCTCTGATCCTGAGCACATACATTAGAAGATGCTGCGAGTTTCTTAGAATCTGGAATAAGTGTTGTACAGACTCAAAGCGGCATATTTAATCTGATGGGCACTGGCCCTTCTTTCTTTGCTTTCTTAAATGTCATCAGTATTTATTTAATCTTAGTAGTTGTTCTACATCTGTTCATAGAACACTAACGCATGATCCATAGACTGCACATTAATTACTGTGCTTTGGGGGTAGGTCTCAGGAATTCCAGGTTGGCCTTTAACTCACTGTATAGTTGGAAATGACCTCAAACTCCCCATCCTCCTGACTCACACACAATTTATCCAATGCTGAGGACTCAATCCAGGGCTTCATGCCTGCTAACTTTGGAATGCACTCATTAATGGAGCTATATCTCTAGCTTACATCAGTTAACGTCAGAATTAAATAAAATCTGTCAAATTGCTAGGGTTGTCGATGCGTGGTAGAACACACGCCTAACATGTACATGGCCATGAGTTCACCCGCCAGCCCAGCCACAAAGCAGAGAACAAAAGACACTTTCTACACATTTCTTTCTGGAAGAATTTTGCTACTTCCCTTGTTTTCAGGAAGCTTGCTGACATAGGGGTGCAGGGCGTCTTCAAACACAGCGTGGCAGATATCATGGCAGTGCTGGTGATATGGAAACCAGACCTTTGTGTATTTGTATCAAGGAAGGCAAAGCTAGCTTAAATACAACTGATAACGACGTGCCTCCTGTCTGTGCAGTCAGCTTTATCATTTTGGCAGTAAGTCAAACAGCAAAGAGTCGTGATGAGCGGTCAATACCCTGAAGAGAGGACACCGATCCTGCCTGGAAAGAACATGGATGATGTACTCTGTTATTTGGACACTGTAGAACAAATGTCATTTTCCCATTAAGACATAGTCTATTTCTTAATTGCTAGAATGAAGAATAATAGCACCCCACCTGTGTCTGATGTGATTAAAAAAAAGAAATGCTTACTGAGGAGGTCTGCTGCTTAGGAATGTGGTTCAGAGCCTGTTTTATGTCACTGTTACCAACTCTCTGATTAGTATTAAGAGGCATGTGCATGTTTGTGTCCATTCATCTTTCTGTCTCTGTATTTACCTATAACATTTGTGTGTATGATGCTAGGTCATGACACGCTAGGCACACACCCTACTACTAAGCTACAGACAAAGTCTAAAGATATATTTTAAATTATGGGATAAGTAACTCGGGTCCTTGAATGATGGACCAAGCTGACAAGCTTGGTTCTCCATCATGAAACTCTATTCTGGGCTCCTGCTAATCAGATCTATCATATTGAGTATTGCTTATCCAGGTGCTTCAATGGATGATGCTAACCTGTATCACAACTCTGTGAATTCATTACTACAACTAGTCCTCTTCTACAGAAAAGAGATTAAGGAATTTAATCAAGCTAGCAATTCATGAATCTAGGATTGATTTATATTTTTCCATTTGCTTTTTATTTTGTATATGGGTGTTTTGCCTACCTATATGTTTATGTGCCACATTTGTGCAGTGCCTGAGAAGGTCAGAAGAGGGCATTGGATCCTGGGACTAGAGTTATAGTTTGTAAACTGTCATGTGGTTGTTGGGAATCAAACTCTGGTCCTTTGAAAGAGCAGCTAATTCTGTTAACTACTGATCCAGCCCCATGAAGCTAGGATTTAAACCCTTGCTTTGAGACTTTACTAAAGCTCACAGTGACTAAATGACGGTGTCAAAGCTAGTGAGAATCAGGAGAAGAATCAAACCTGGAGGGTCAACAAGTCTTGGCCAACAATCTACACACTAAATAAGTGAAACTTGCAGGGCCTCGAGATACACAGATCACTGTGGCTTCCAAGAAAGCCTGGGCTATAGAATGAGATTCTGTTCCAATGTTCAAATGAGATACAGGAGGGGAAGGAGTTGACAAGGAATTTCAGTCTTTGTAGTGGTAGAAAGCATAAATTAAGTACCAATATATTACTGTTTGTTTTCACATTTTTATGTTGTCACCATACATATTTTAGAGAATAGAGTGTTACAAAGATGGCCTTCAATGAATAAAGGACCCTGTGTCTTTACTTTTTCCTTTGCTTATATATTTTAAATTTCTTTTATTTTTGAGATTATAATATGGTTACATCATTTCCCTCTTCCCTTTCCACCTTCTAGACTTCTTTCCTATGGTATTCATCTACTTAAAAAAAATTACAAAGGTCTGTCAGATGATCCTGGGCCAGAAGGCTGAAGACTGATGTTCCAACATTTTGAGGAATGAGGGACTATCACATAGTCAGTTGTCTCTGTAAATTAGTTAGTTTTAGAAGCTATGTTTTGTGTTCCCTATATTTTCAGGTAATATTTTAAGTTGTTCTTGGATTTCTGATGGGGTTAAAGACTGGTTATAATCTCATAGCCAACCCAAGCTGTTTAGCATTGAGAGAGATGTTATAGATTTGAGAGGATGGTTTTCAGATAGTATACAAGCTAAAATCAGGACATAATTCAAAGTGTAGAATTATATGCTGTTTGCGTTAGGATAGATGGTGGAGTGCTTTATCTAAATTGATAAAATTGATAGACTGAGTGTTAAGTGTATCTTATACTTTATAAATTACATAATAGTAATAGCTGTGCTCAATTTATATCTGAGAGAAAAGAGCCTTTTATTTGGACACAAAAGGGGAAATATTGTGGAATGTCCCAGTGATGTTTGTATTCTGATGCTAATTCTGCTCTCACAAGAGGTGCTGCCCCAATAAGGAGTAGATCTTGTACTCAGATGATTTCATATGAATCTTCTCCCCATCTTAACTGATCAAATAAAGGCTAGAGCTTGTGATTAGACCGTGGAAGGGAAAGGTGGGGCTGAAAGTTTTAGAGAGGAAGAGAGAGGAAGGAGGGAGGAGAGATGAGAAGAGAAGGAAGAAGAGGTGGAAGGAAGATGGAACAAAACCATGTGTCCTGGAGTAGCCTCAAGTAGCAAGAGATCTCAAAGCTGGGGAATAGAGTAGTGTAGTGATATATTTGTACAATCTAGATGTGCAGTGTAAAAATATTATAGCTGAGTTGTGTGTTCTTTGCACGGGCTAATTGGAGTTAGAGATTTATCACAATAAAGCAGGCTCCATTTCTCTAGTCCTTTCAGTTGGAAGTGGTTTGAGGACTTTTTTTTTCTTTTGATCCCTAGAATATGACAGAGGTAATTATTGGGTTCCAGAGGTAAGGCCACTGAGCTCTTTTGGTATCTGTTCTTCCCATCTTGTTCCCTGAAGCCATTGCAAGTACACATTTAAGAAGTCCACTGTTGCTTATTAGAGGATGGTTGACAAAGGTTCAGAAAGGACTGGGATAGACTGAAGTCCCTGCTGAGTTGTAGCACCAGCTGCCACACACACACACACACACACACACACACACACACACACACACACACACACCAGCAGAACATCATAGGATGTTAACTCTCAGAACTGCAAAGAGCAGCATCCAATCTCTATGATGTTTAGCCGCTGTGTTTTGTTGTGGCTTCTTTGGCTATAACAAATAACTGAAATGCTGCATTTCTCCATAATACTTAAGTAGTATTCTCATTAAGTAATACTTAATGCAGGTATTCTCCATAATACTTAAGTAGTGGAACAGCAGAAACCTGCTGAGGTATGCCAGTTTGAGTGGTGAGAGATTGGCTCAGTGCTATATGGTTAGGAAGTGATGGGGCTGGCACTGGGGCCCAGAATCCTGCCACTCTCTAGTACAAGCTTTAGTGACTCTTAGTTTATTTGGTTAGAAGATTAAAAAAAAACATGATGGTTTATTTGAAAGCTGACTTCATGTACAGATAATGGATTTGGGTGACAGATATTACCTGCAACTGTCATTCCTGTGTCTTAGGAAGGCACCCTGCAGAGACTGTTTAAGAGACTGTTCATGAAGTCTCTTAAAAGTGTGGGGCCCCAAAGGCAGCCACACCTCTTTCTTCTTACTATACAGTTTGGCTCATGAGTCTTTTTCTTCTACAGAGTGAGAGATTTCCCAATGAGGCATAATTACGGAGAAGTTACCTCTTCCATTTAGAGTTTCTCAAAGTGGCAAAAATAAATTTCATTTTGAAAGATCAATAGAAACCAAGTTAATCATTTAAAAACGCTGCAGAATATTTCTGGGCTCTCATCTTACAGTACCACAGGGATCAGCCTGTAGGCTCACTGTGAAAGGAAAGCAGAGCAAACTTCACAAAGCCTCACTGGCCTTCTCCATAGGCAGCCTCCGTGACTCCTACCAATGCAACAGTCTTTCCAGCTGTTGCAAAAACCCCAAAGGCTTCAGCAATCCTGTTTTTAAGTATCCTCCACCATTAAATTTTGTACACTTCTTCTGTTATTAGAAAGGCAGGCCATCATTTTTATTTAAAATAAATTACAAAGCAATTGACCAATGTAAGAAGAAAGGTTGTTCAAAGAGCATCTCCTACCTAAAGGGGAGAGAGAAAAGCCCCTGGTATTTATACACAGCCTCACCTCTGGTCAGCTTACTTGTTTCTCAGTTTGTAACTATGTGGCTATTTCCTTCTGGAAAGAGGAAGTGGTTGGAAGAACTGTGGACTATTAACATGTGCATATGCTGCGTGCCAGAAGGCTTATTTGACGTGAATGAACAGGCAGGCACTTGTTCTAACTATGAGGTGGCGTAAGATCAATGGGAAAGCAGAAATAGTGACAACTTTACGAGCTGCTTTTCCACTAAAGCACTAGTATTACTGGTTTTCAAAATTGTTCACAGTAACTTTGCATACTTAAGTATTTTTGTATTTCCCATGCTTACTAAAACTAGTGCGAAGATCTGTCCCGACTACTCAAAATGGATTTATTTAAGTGCAATGTAGATATTGCACATCAGGTAATGAGGCAATGACTGTAACGTAGTTGCCTCGTCTTCAAGAAGAGTCTTAAAAAAATTCCATCCTTCTACTCAATTATGCAAATGATAAATACAAATGTTAACTCACTTGTCCTGTCTATTAGGTGACTGTAGAGAATACAGAGATTTTCAGAAAACGTCCAAAGTCTATTTGTTTCTAATTTCCTTCTGTTAATGTCACTGTAAATTTCAATGTCATATTCCTGCACGTTGTTGCCCCTAATCTGACAGTGTCAGAGGATCTATCTTCATTCTCTCACTCGTTTCATAATCTAATCCTCAGCTCTAACATGCAATTAGTGCCCTCTCCGCCCTCTGCATACCAAACAGGCTGACTGCTACAGCTTTCCCTGTGCAAACCATTTAGCAAGGCCGCCAGTAATGAATATGTACATTTAGAAGACCTCGGCGCAGAGGGTCTCAGGCAATCAACCTTGAATTCAATTATGCAAGTCAAGGTTAATGACTCACCGCAGTGGTCAGAGGCATTCAGAATCCAGCAGATTAAATCAGCCTGTCAGAACTGACAATGTAGAAAGGACCGGAATTGTGCGAGAAACAGGGATTCGTGCAAAGATAAAATGGTGTCAGTCCTCAACGAAAATTACATGGAGTTCTCTGTGGCAAATCAGATTGTAAATCTCCTGTGGACCTGCGATATGATTAGTCTACATAAAGATGTTTCTAGATTGTACTACGGAGCCACTAATAGGCCCTCCTGAACTGCCCCCTCACGGGGTAACTTCACTGCTTTTAATCTCATCATTTTCATGTTCTGATTGTACTGCATAAAAATGAAATTATTATTTCCCAGTTATATTCACTGAGTATGCTCTATATAATTTTTTAACATTGCCTGAAATGTAATTGGTAGAAAAAAATTAAAATTTTCTGTAATTTTATTCTATGTTTTTTCCCTTTTGTTTATTTTTAACCTCTTCCTTGATAGTAGTGGATTGTGGCTAGTTGGAAGGGAAAAAAAATCAGATATAGGTTAAAAAATTATAAAATTAAAATTAAAAAATTATAAAATTTATAAAAAATTATAAAACAGACGTGGTTCAATTTACATATCACATACATTTTAAGCATTTTTATGAGAAAGCTGTAAAGTGAATAAACAGAAAGTTTATTGAAATTTGTCTGACACAGATTATTTCATAGACTGAGATGTATGTGTGTTCTCCAGGCTCATGAAGAAGGAGAGCTTTCCTCTTTTCTTCTGTACTCTCTCTAAGAGCAGAGCTCCTAGATTAGACCCATTCTCCTCTTTTAGTGGAGAGCCATAATGTGTGATTAATCACATTCTTTTGCATTAGTATGTGACATTTATAGGATTATATGTTTCTTTCTTATTTTTAATTATTCTATTTATTTACATTCCAAATGTTGCCTCCCTCCCAGCCCCCCTCTCAGAGTTTTGCATCCTTCCCCCCCACCCCCTTTGCCTCTGAGAGGGTGTGCCCCTCTCTTCCACCCGCATCCCTGCATTTCTCTTAGGCAGGAACAATTCTGGGCCAGAATATTTGAAGGTAGGTTGTTGACCCCATTCCTACATTGGGGACACTGTCTATCTGCTGGAAGTGGTCTCTTCAGGTTTCATCTTTCCTCTGTTGGACATTTAGGCTAAGGTCACCCCCATTGAGTCCTGGGAGCCTCTTGCTTCTCAGGTCTCTGGAACTTTCTAGAAGGTCTCCTATCCCTCACCCCCAGAAATTGCTATTTAATTCGTTCTCCTGGCCCTCTGGTTTATTTTCTTTCTCTACCATTCCTGATCTTGCCCCCCTTTTCTTCTCCCCATCCCCTCTCGTACCCAGGTTCTTCCCTAGCTCTGCCTCCCGTGATTATTTTGTTCCCCCTTCTAAGTGGGATTGAAGCATCCTTATTTACATCTTACTTCTCATTAAACTTATGGTCTGGGTTGTATCATGGGTATTTTGTACTTTTTGGCTAGTATCCACTTATCAATGAGTACATATCATGCATAACTTTTGAGTCTGGGTTACCCCAATCAGGATGATATTTTCTAGTTCCATCCATTTGCCTGCAAAAATCATATGTCCTCATTTTTAATAGCCGAATAGTATGTGCCACATTTTCTGTATCCATTTTTGATTGAGGGACATTGGGTTGTTTCCAGTTTCTGGCTATTACAAATAAGGCTGCTGCTATGAACACAGTGGAACACGTGTCCTTGTGGTATGGTTGGGTGTCTTTAGGGTATATGCCTAGGAACTAGGTCTTCAGGTAGAACTATTTTCAATTTTCTGAAGAACTGCCAGATTGATTTCCAGAGTGGTTATACCAGCTTGCAATTCCATTAGCAAAGAGGAGTGTTCCTCTTTCTCTACATCCTTACCAGCATGTTCTGTCACTTGAGTTTTTGGTCTTAGCTATTCTGATTGGTGTAAGATGGAATCTCAGGGTTGTTTTGATTTGTATTTCCCTGATGACTAAGGATATTGAACATTTTTTAAAAGTACTTCTCAGCCATTTGAGATTCTGGTGATCTGAGATCTCAAGATCTGGATCACAAGTGTGCCCTCTATTTCTGGATTGTAATTCATTCCAGATTAACAGTCCAAACTATCCCTTGTTCATCTGAAAACACAGTAAGTTTAGCTGGGTGGGATCTTACTCCAAGATCACCACTCTCTTAATCTCTTTATTTCCTTGAACACAGGATTCAGCTCCATTCTACTTCCTGGTAATTCTTTAATACTTGAACCATATATTTTGTATTTTTTCTTTTAAAGTATGCTATTCTTGATAAGAATGCTCTTCATGAGACTAAACTAGAGAACAAAATCTGCACTGGGCTTCTTTGAGACCTCCTTTGTCAATGCTGTTACTATAAATGTCTTTACCTTATCCTCAGGTAGGTTCTTCAGACAAGGGCAAAAACCAGCCACATTCTTCATCAAAATAGCCCCCCCAACCAGTCTGTAGTCTACATGCTGAGATTCTCCACTGAAACCCCCTATGCCAGGTCTGCACAGTTCAAATCACTCTCAGCAACAAAGTCTTTCATATTCATACTTGAATAGTCCATCAAGCCTCACTTAAAGCATCTCACTGCTTTCCAAATCTAAAGTCCCCAAACCAAAAACCAAAACCAAACCAAACCAAACAAAACAACAACAACAACAAAAACCCAAAACCAACCAACTCACCAACCAACCAACCAATTAAAAAAAAAAAAAAAAAGCAAAACACAAAAGAATGTTCAGGCCCATCACAGCAGTATCCTAGTCTCTGGTAACAAATTCTGTCTTAGTTAGGGTTTTATGGCTGTGAGCAGACACCATGACCAAGGCAACTCTCATAAAGGACAACATTTAATTGGGGCTGGCTGACCTGTAAGTTTCAGATATTTAGTCCATTTTAATATCATGACAGAAGAATGGCAGCATCCAGCCAGACAGGGTGCTAGAAAAAGAGCTGGGATTTCTGTATCTTGATATAGGCAGCTAGGAGGAGAGTTTTAATTCTGCCCCTACCTGCCCCACCCCAGTGATATACTTCCTCCAACAAGACCATACCTTCTAACAATGCCACTCCCTGGGCCAAGCATATTCAAACCACCACACCAGGTAACAGGCATGGAGTCCTGTAGGCTCTTTGTTAGAAGAGGTAGATGAAGTGTGTGAATGTATTTGTCTGCTATGCTCCCAATAGCAAATGTAGTTGAAAGAGCAGAGCTATACTTGGACTATGAATGAATGAAAGAAATCAACATGAATAAATGTGCATGTTTTAGGGGATGGGGGTTAAAGTAGAGATCCTGTTGCCTGATCTGGTGTAGGGCATTAACAAAATCAGAGTTCTAGAAAGTGGCGTGGGGCCAGAAATGATGACTGTCGCCACTGTTGTCTTGATTATTTTGCGGCATCAAAATAATAATAATAATAATAAAAAGAATTGTGATACCTAAAATATAATAAGACTGTACCTAGGCTTTCAAAACAAGGAGAGTCACCTCTGCAAAAACTATGTTGCTGTTTCTGTTAAAAGATTCAACATTTTAGAAGTCATTTGTATTATATTAAATAGTATTTCCAGGTTTATGCACATGCAATAAGCCCCAAATTTTTCCGGGGGAATTTCTGGTTATCTTTGGGTTATGCTTGCTCCACTTTAGGGTTCCTTGCTGTGTCTTTGTGTTTTCTTCCTATATCTTTAATGTTATTCACCAAAAAATCATTTTTCCCCTCTCCTATTCTTCCCTTGATCCTCCTAGGGTTTCAATTTTTCAAGAAAGCCATCTGATTCTATTAAAAGGCAGACAATGAAACAAATGCTTCTAAGACCAGACTAGACTGGGAGGTCTAGCTGACATAGCTAACTGTGGAACTCACAGGAGACTCTTGTGATACACGGGTCACATGCCCAATTTAATTTTAGATTATTTATGCGAAGCGGAGCCAATATTGAATGGGCTATCATGCCCTGTCATTGTTGCCCAGTTTCCTCCCTGCTCAGGGGAGGTGATGGAGTTGGCTAGTTCAGTCCTTTGCAGCGGCTGCATTTTCTGCTGTTCCTACACAAACGAGCCTTTATGATAGTGTGCTGGTTTCTTTTAATGACGTTATTACTGGTTTTCTGATGACATGAAGTTGCCATTTTAAGTTAAGAAATTGCTTTATTTATTTATTAAAAAAAAGAATGCAGATAATAGCATAAAAGGTGAGAAGGGATGCCCGAAGTAGGAAAGTGGTTTAGTAATGACTTTTTTGAGGACTGAGTGTAGGTAGGTCTGCAGGGTTTGTTCCAAGGACACTGTACAGCTTTAGCTACACGACAGTGATACGTCAGGCTCAAGCTTAATAGAAGATCTGCCTTTAGCAGTGGAAAGGAAGCAATGGAATTTTCAGGATCCATTACTATATAAATTATGGATTAAACCAGTAAAGGTTCTGAGCTATGGATTGACATGATGCACCCTGTCAAAGGACCACTTACAAACTCAAGAAGGTGCATTTGTGATGTAACATGTCAAAAGCCCATTTATTAAAATCTTTATGCTCTAGATTGATGATATTGTCTTTTCTCAAAATATATTTTAGTCTTATGTGAAGAGAAGAGGAAGGAAAATGACAGCTCTGTTTTTAAAGTGACAGGTAAGAGGCTATTGTAACTGTCCAGGTAAGTGGTAGTGAAGGCCTGAGCTAAGCCAGTAGCATAGGGCTGATCTTGGGAAGCGGAGGGATGCAACTAATAGGCTTTCATCATCAGCTTGGTGGTCTCCCAAGTAAGGGCGTTAAGGATGGATTCTCCAAACTGGCCCATCTTTATAGCTTCTCTTGGGGTATATAAATGACTTCTGCATACATTTGTTTAAATGTGTACAAATAAAGGCTAAAGAAAATGAGTGTAAACCAGTTTTATAAAAAGACTTCCTAGATGGACACTGATATGTAGTAAAATATGCTTTTTAAATGAACAAAAACCTATAATATAGGAAACACATACTGAATATACAATGCTATTAAAGATGACAAACTGGTGTGTAGTCACAGAGAAATAAAAGTCATGTAATACAAAGGGGACTGATGTTGTTAATTAAATGGTGTAACAGACTGTGAAGCAAGTTCTGAATTGGGTTGACTCTTCCTGTAAATAGACAAGATATAAGGATTCACCCATCCATCTGTCTAGTCTATAAATATTTATTGAGCACATTGATTATGGTTTTATGGATTAGCAGCTCGAAGCATGGAGGTGGCCAGGCAGGTTGCGGACTCTGTATTTCAGGAGTAAGTGCTCAGCCCAGGAACTGCTTGCTAAGTGGGATGTTATTTACTGATGCAGACAAATTAAAAACATAAATAACATTCCCGTGTCCAAATCTTTTCAATAAGCACAAATTATGAGTTTTGTATATGTAAAACACAGTCTCCCAGTGGAAAGACACTTTACTCGTGATTTATGTTATATCAAGTATAGGGCAATTGCTAACATTACAACCATTCACTAATTCTGTCTGCATTTATTCCTCTCCCCCAGTGGGCAACACAGATATATTCGTAGACATATTTCTGGACAATAAATTAGTATCTGGCCCAATGTCATTTATTCACATACAAATAGTGGATTTGGCACAATGGTTTTTGTTGTTTGACCCCCCAGGTTGGTCTCAAATCCACAATGGAAATGGCAACAAATAGCAGACTGCCTCTCACATACGCACAGTGTCCCTGTTGGTGTGACCAACCCCAGGAAAGTTGATGAAAAAGGGAAACTTTTCCCTGATGGTCCTAGACATAGGGTAGGAGATTATTTTTCCCTCAAGCCCACTCTTGTGCTTAGTTGTTCTAAATTTTGAGACCATTATCTATCTACACTGCAAACAGTGATATCTGTTTAAAATGCAGAGGCTTTGCCCACTACCACATGTGGCACAGGTTGGTGAGCGTCACTATGATGAGCAAGAATGTGATGGAGAGATAGGAGTGAAAGAGAAGCAGAACAGTTTGAACTCTATGAAGAGAGATGGAACTGGAGACTTGAGGGTGGTGAGGAATGGTCTGATGTGAGTAGCCTGTGCTGCTACCTGAGGCCATAGTGCAGTCCCAGCCCATGCTGCCACCAAGGGCAATGCCTGAGGTCATGGCCCATGTTACCACCAAAGGCCATGCTGATGTGTTTGGTCTGAGCTGGTGCCTGGGTCCCTGTTTATGTCTGAGGGCTGAGCAGAGGTGGCCACTAACTATTGGCTATAGTATTTGGGAGAGCAGGACCTTCCCTGAGGGCATGAGAGTGGGAAAGCTGCCCTCATTCAGTGCCAGGGCAGTGCAGGAGAACTAGCCCCTGTGGTGTGAGCCCTGGAGAGTTGATCCTTTTACTAGTTGTTGGGGACAGGAGAGCTTTCCCTGCCCCTCACCTGGATAAAGTGGAAGAGCTGGCCCTGTTCCTCACTGGATGCAGCATTGGGTGAGGTAGTCCAGACAGTGCTGAGGAGCTCACCCTGGTGGCACGGGTGCAGAAGAACTGGCAGCCTGTTCAATTCAGCTACCACCCAGGCCCAGATCCAGGGCTTTGAGTCTGCACACCCCAACACCTACCTCAAGTATAAACTACTGGAGAGGATGAAGGGAGTGGTCCCACAGAACCAGTGCTTCAGGATCTCCATGACTCAGGGCAACAAAAAGATATCTGAGAGGAACCCTGGTGAGAATTCAGTATCTATAGTGTATCAGAAATCAGAAGCTTCGAACCAGACCAATGACTCACTGCAATGAACATTTGCAAGAAAAACGGTTTGGGCAAAAGGGTATACTGTGTGACACACCACGACACATTGCTGTTTCCGTGGCGAGTTTTCCCCTTTCTCTTTTGTGTGTGATGTTGCAAGAGCGGAGGGCAGATATAAAAGGATGGGATTATAAGTAGGATTAGGGTACATATTGTGAAATTCACAAAGAATCAATAAAAAAATCAAAACAAAAAGAAAAGAAATGTTAAAGGGAATAACTAAGGGTGGAAACCAGTGATGGAGTGGTTTCCTGGCAAGTGTCAGAAAATACCATAAAACACAACCTAAAACATGAGCAGCAGCAGCAGCAGCAAACAACAGCAGCAGCAGCAGCAAACAACAACAAAACTCTACATTGAGTTGTTACAATTTCTTGCAGTGTATTTATAGACCTAAAACAAATCCTTACTCTATCACTGCCAGCCTGGCCTCTCTCCTTTCTCACTGTGCCCCAGATCCTGATGCTGTTTGACATCCCCTAAGCCCTCTCTTGCTTTTGCTTTGCATACTTTTCTTCAGTGAGTGCTTCTTTCCCGGTCTGCTGTCTGGTAGGCTTCTACTGACCTTTTTAGCCCTAGTGTGGAAGTCCTTTTCTGACTCCCCTTCCTGTGGTAGACTGTTTCCTTTTATCCACTACCCGTGTCATCAGAACATTGCATACTTTCTATTCATGACACTAGACATAATTCGTTTTTATGTTCTTATTTGTATACTTGTTTATTATGTTTCTTGTCTAAAATCCATGAAGGCAGGCTGCATGCATCTTTTGTTGACCGCTGAACAATCAGCTCAGAGTACATATCTGGCCCATAGCAAGTAATCAATAAATATTTGTTGGAAATATTGATTTTAAACTTCTGTCCATTCTGATTCAGTATTTCTACTTTTGTTGAAGTGTGAATTCCAGGTTGTATTTAGAATGTGCCTCTGTGGACAACAAAGCCGGGAAAGCTAAGGCTATAGTTTGCTGTCAGAGGAGGTGTTTTGTCTGCATTCTCAAAGCAGCAATATCACAAACCCCATCATAACTAGGCAGCCCCTCAAAACATACAATTTCTATGTGATGCTTTCAGCTAGAGTACCAGCTAATGCAGTCTATGAACTAATGGACCAAGATTAGTGTGAATTTACTAGTTAAATAAAGAGCTCAAAGAAGATTGATTTCTGTTTAAACCATAGGCCAGTGCATGGAAAAGTCTGTGTGATTTCCACAGACTTCAACCTGGTTCTTCTCCTTTAGAGACATTGGGGAAGTTTTAATTATTCTGCTATGAGCCTCCTGATTCAAACACGTTACAAAGTGTTTGGAGGTTTCTACTTTATCAAAGATCAAGGTAAGAAGAAGAGAAAGCATAGTACTGGGAGAAACTTAGGAGAAGGGAGAGCTAAGAAACAGTCCCAGGATGGTACTGTACCATCATTTTAAAGAGATTAAATAGAAAAACAGCTTTAACTCCTTCACACCATCCACAAAATGCCTTATGATTATTACCAGGGATGCTAGGGCATATTCAATGATGCAAGGGAAATTTTGTTTATACTGAAGACATTTGTCATTGAGTGAAAGTAGATGGGTAAGAAAAGAAAGGCACTACCATACTGACAAGGGCAACTGGCTCTGATCTTCATGAAGAAGTAGAATTGCTACTACAAAAGAAAGACTCAAGGAGGCACTGGGCTTTGGCTTGGTGCTACCACCACCACCACCACCACCACCACCACCACCACCACCACCACCACCACCCCACCATCTTCTTCTCCTTTTTCTCCTCATACTTCTTCCTCTTCTTCTCATTCTTCTCCTCCTCATTCTTGTTCTTAGTTTTGTTCTTATTCTTGTTCTTCTCCCTCTCTTCTTCCTTCTCCTGCATCTTCTTCCTCCCCCTCCTTTTTGTCTTCTTTTTCTCCATCCTTACTGTTGTTCTCATTAACTTTGAGTGGGTAATTGCACCAATCACAACCTGATAGGAGAATGATAACTAGACTAAGATATCTCAAGCAGGAAGTTCTGGTTCATGGCAACATGCAACTTGCCTAGATCAGCTAAAGGTAAGAGAAGTCTTGAATGGGTAGCAGAGGAGTAAGACCATGCATATGAACTGTGAGCTTACATCAGTCAGGTGTTGGGTTTTCCCTCATTCTGCTAATCAACCTCTTGGGTTTTCTCCAGAAATGTTGACCACATCATTGTCTGCAAGAAGCTGTGACAGAAGACTGTGTGAAGTGTGAGTGTCACTGTTCTGTGCCCTTAGTCCTCTCTGCATTTAAGCATTTCTGTAAGACTTTGTCCTGGTTTCTGGATACTTTTGGTTCCCATAGCCCTTACTACCTTAATGTAGGTATAAGCTAACTTTCATCAGGGATGGGAGTATGGGAGCTCAGATTCCTTTCCTTAAGTTAGACAATTCTAGTCGGGTGTGGTGGCTCACACCTTTAATCCCAGCACTTGGGAGGCAGAGGCAGGAGGATTTCTGAGTTTGAGGCCAGCCTGGTCTACGGAGTGAGTTCCAGGACAGCCAGGACTACACAGAGAAACCCTGTCTCCAAAAACCAAAAAAAAAAAAAAAAAGTTAGATAATTCTGAAATATTTCTATTATTTCGGATCTTTCTTTTAGAATTAGGCTGAATTTCTACCGTGCCTTGGTTATTATTTTATTCATTTATCGGATTGTCCTCAAATAATGTTTGTAACAAATGTTTTCCATATGAATATTTGTTTAAAGTCTGCTTTTAGAGAGCCCAACACAGGGCAGTTTTTTTCCCTACCTTTTATGTTTCACTTTTTAGAATAGCATTATGGGTGAATCATCGTTGTCTTTTTCTTATGGTTATAACTGAGGAATTAGGTATAGCGCCATCCAGGAGGCTATCTATATCTATATCTATATCTATATCTATATCTATATCTATATCTATATCTATACCTATACCTATACCTATACCTATACCTATATCTATATCTATATCTACATCTACATCTACAACTACATCTATCTATCTATCTATCTATCTATCTATCTATCTATCTATCTAGGCTCTGACTATCAAATGATCTTCAACATTTTGGGGTGATGAACAACTTTAGAAATCAGAGCTGGTGCTTCTTCACTCTAGAGCAAAAGCCTAGCATGTTCTTTGTCATTATACAGAATTCAGGCTTCCTAGGCTTGGGTACCTTTTCGATAGTGTAACTCCCTGCATATGCAGACAATGATGATGTTCCTCACATTGCCTGAGGAGCACCGAAGAAAAGGGACAACAGCACATATACTCCTGATGCTCACTGTGCTGTGATGTAGAGTCTCCTGTCTGAGCTCAGGAGTCTTGAGTCTTCCTAGTTCATCATAAGTATCTTTGAGTGGCTAACCTCTTAGCTGAGATCTAAATCTCAGATTCTTCCTCTCTTGGCACCCTTCAAAATGGGGATTGCTACCTGCTCTGTCCCTGTGCACTTTTACAGACTTTAAACTATTTACACCTCATTTTTACTATTTTCTCTTTGTGGGCTTATTGGATGTATCCTCTCCCCTCAGATCTTCCCTCTTAGTCTGTTTAATCTTCACCCCCCAACATCCATAAAATAAGTAAGACCCAAACAATAAGGAGGTACTACCTCCTTGGCTTTCTGCATCAATTGAGTGATCTTTCCTCACTGATGTTCATCACAAAGCCCTGGGTACCCTTTGAGCTCCTGAGGCCAGAGCTGGCTGGGTTCTCCTCACCCTTACCCTATTCTTCTGTCTTGTGTTAGAGAACCTACCCAAACCACAGGACCCTTTCTTTAACTCCTTTTGTGTTTTGATCCTATATTAAAAAAGTCCAAGTTTTCAAATAGAATTTGAACTTCTTACATGTTAAAATGAGCCCAGTGAACTTCATGAGTTGGCATGTTTAAACAGCAGGCAAAATAACACCAAGATTTAAAACCTACAGTTTCTTTATAGCTCATCTGTGAAGTCAGAAAATCCTTTTTTTTTTCTTAAAAAAGTTTCAATTTCTATTTTACTTACTGTCAAAGTAATGATTTTGTTTTTATTACCGCCCAAAGAAGCCCATTATCTCTTTCATCACATGAGGCTGCCTGAAATGACATGTCTCTTCAAGAAAGGGACAAGCTAAGGAGGCATGTTGTGAAAGGTTGTGGTTTGTGTGGCACTGTTGGGCTTTGATTGGTTGAAAGGAACATGGAAAAATCTATATTACTGAGACATAAAATCTGGTGAAGATTTTATTTTCAGACTTCGTAGTTACATAGTTTTAAGCAAGAGATCCAATTCCACAGGAATTTGTGGGCTGTGAATGAATGGCCTCCATTTCTCATTTACTGACTTAGAATTTGAATGTTTCAAGCCTGTGTTTATTTGATTATAGAGCAGAAATAATAACAACATCAAGAGAGATAATGGTTTAGCATGTAGTATAAAAAAATCAATACAATGCTAGGGTATTGTCTGATACAGGAAAAGAATGTGATAATGTTTGTTGAATAAAAGATGTTGCTTAGTAACTATTAGATTTTTTGATCCTTATTAAGTATGAAGTCATTCATAAAAATGTTTTCCTGGTTCCAACTTGGTTTTGGATTTTTATTATGCCAACAGTTGTTTTCTGACTATGCTCTATGATATTAGCTTTAAAAGCTTAAAGATTTACCCTCCAATTCATGAATAAATCCATGTCCCATCCAATTTAATATTTTCAGATAGGATGCATTCTGTGTTTTCCAACAAGTGTATATAAAACAAGCTCGTCTCTCCCTTATCCTGGAACTTCTGACATAAATTATTCAGAAGAATTTGTCAATGGTTTCAACAAGTAACTGCCAGAAAAAGAAACTCTTTTTGGCTTTTTGGCAGTTATTGCTTTTCTAAAGCCGAGTGAGTTGAAACACGGCGTGAAGGTGCAAGTGCAGGCTTTCAGATCATGGGTTCTGGTTTACCTTGACCTTGCCTGTTTCACTGGACTCAGGGTACCATGACTGTTGGAAATTAGGAGAAAATTCCTCTTCTTGATTTTCATTCTATGTCTTTACAAGTATCTGGCCATAGTGTTTAAAATGTGAGGAATAAGGTTATTGAGCTGTAGACTACAGAAAAATGTTGTTGGAAGGAATTGACTATCCTAACAAGAGGCCAATCAATCAGTGCCAACTTTTAATTGATTCAGTGAGTTTGTCTATTAAAAATGCTTCACTCTGAAACAAATAATTATGGAAGATGTGGTTTTGTCCGTCTACTCCAACAGAAGAGCTTCTGTTAGGTTTCCTGAATAGCTTTTATTTTTTTTTAATCACTCTATGCAAGTCCTTATTGAACATCTACTGAATGTAAATGGGTATGTGTAAATTTATATGAAATCCTTAGTGCTCATGTTCACAAGTGGAAAGGTGTGTTGGGAGAGTTGATGGCTTTTGTAAGATGCATGCTTCTTTCCATGTAGGAATTAACCACACACTGTATTTGGGTTGTTAGAATGAGAAAGAGAGTGGGTGGCACATAATCACAGAATTGTAATAATAACTTCCTTCTTTTTTCAGCATAGCTTTCTTCCCTGATACATTTATTCCTTGATCACTGAGGAGAGGGAAGGGGAAGGCAGGAGGAACAATGTGATCAACTGACTCTGTCTTCCTCATGCCCAGTATCTTAGTCAGGGTTTCTATTCCTGCACAAACATCATGACCAAGAAGCAAGTTGGAGAGGAAAGGGTTTATTCAGCTTACATTTGCTCATTGCTATTCATCACTAAAGGATGTCAGGACTGGAACTTAAGCAGGTCAGGAAGCAGGAGCTGATGCAGAGGCCATAAAGCAATGTTTCTTATTGACTTGCTTTCCCTGGCTTGCTCAGGTTGCTTTCTTATAGAACCCAAGGCTATCAGCCCAGGGATGGCATCACCCACAAGGGGACCTCCCCCGTTGATCACTAATTGGGAAAATGCCTCACAGCTGGATCTCATGGAGGTACTTCCCCAACTGAAGCTCCTTTCTCTCTGATAACTCCAACCTATGTCATGTTGACACTCAAAACCAGCCAGTACATCCAGCAATCCTTCCTGATCATGCAGAGTCTCACTTTAATTTACCAACTGTTACCCGGAGTTATGGAAAAAAAAAACAGAAGGTGGACTCTGGGTCACTGACTTCTTGGAACTTCTTTCAGCCCTGACTGTTTTATTTTTGTGTCTGGAGAGAGAAGAGATCAATAACTTGGTGATTTCCCAGTGACCAAAAGACTGGTTACTTTCTGTGTAAGACAGTTCTCAGGGCCCAGACTCATGCACTGACCCTTTTGGTTCAGGCACAGAAAGTCTGGTAAGAGAGTTTGGCCATGCACTATTCTAGGTAAGAAGCATGTCTGATATGAGCTATTAATACTGGAGAGCAGAAAGGAGGGCAAGAATCTTGAAGAAGGATGTGAAGTTGCAATGGTGTTGTATTTGAAGGGTCTTAGAGTTGTAGTCAGACAGATTTCTGCATGACAGCACCTTACATGTGGTTCTTGGCTGACTGTGCAACCCCTAGGCCACCACAGATCCAGGATCCAAGGGTCATGTCCACCAGGGAAACTTGTGTCCTCAAGCAGATCACCAAGGGAAGCTGTTTTTCCTCTTGACAGTCTGAGTTTAGGGGACTCAGGAGTGAGCAGATTCCTCAAACATATTCATATCTTTCTGTCCCTGATCATCTTTCCCACAAGACAAAGAAACATCTTTCAAATGAAATTTCAGCCTCCTTGAGTCCTTCAGAGAATTTTATGTTCATTTTCTTAATAAATTTATATGGCAAGCGTTGTTTAAGACAGAAAGGCAAAGAAGAACTTAACATGTTGGTGGTAAGTCAAGGAAGAGATAAACAACTCCTTGAACCAGACTGTGATGAAAACAATATCAACAAGGTGATGTGACTGAGAGTGACCTGGGTAGAAATGGACTGTGAGGTGGATTGGAAGTCCTTTTAGGGGTGGAATGTGACATCATTTTATGACCAAATGTCTAGGAGAAGCCAACCACACAAATGTCAGAGAAAAACACCCAATGAAAAAAGATCATTACATGCAAAGGTTTGAAGGAAAATGGAGCTGAACATGTATATGGTAGAAGAAGGCCCCATAGAGAAAGCAGGGAGGGGCTACCTATGTGATATTGCAGGGCACTTGTAGATCATGACATAAGTTCCAGCTTTATATAAGTATAATTGGAAGCATTTGGCTATTCTAAGGAGAGGAGTTAGAATTCAATTAAGATTTATAACTAGATCTTGGGTCCTGGAACCCTCAGTGACTAGTCTGTGCAGGTGAGAGTGTGGACTACAAAAGCTACACAGCTTCTGGGACAGGCAGAGGCGACACAGCTTCTGGGACAGACCCCGTTTTAGGCTCCAGACACCCAGGCACCTTCCCATCTTGAGGAGAGGTGTCTGCCCTGCCTGGGAGGGCTCTGCTGTGGAGCACCTGGGGGAGCCATCTTCTGTCCCGGATCCCTCAGTGATTAGTCTGCGCAGCTGAGAGTGCTGACTACAGAAGCTACACAGCTTCTGGGACAAGCCCTATTTCGGGCCTACATCTTCAGCCAGGAAGCAGGTCCAAATGCCAGATATCTGTGCACCTTCCCTGCAAGAGGAGAGTTTGCCTACTCTGATCACTGAAATTCAGGAGAGAGCTACACTCCCATGTCTGATGACAGAGGCTAACAGAATCACAGGAGGAACAAGCTCCAACCAGAGACAACTATAACAACTAACACCAGAGATTACCAGATGGCGAAAGGCAAATGTAAGAATCTTAATAACAGAAACCAAGACCACTCACCATCATCAGAAACCAGCACTCCCACCTCAGCCAGTCCTGGATACCCCAACACACCCGAAATGCAAGACTCAGATTTAAAATCATATCTCTTAATGCTGGTAGAGGAAATCAAGAAGGAATTTAATAACTCACTTAAAGAAATACAGGAGAACACTGCTAAAGAGTTAGAAGTCCTTAAAGGAATATAAGAAAACACAACCAAACAGGTGATGGAATTTAACAAAACCATACAAGACTTAAAAAGGGAAGTAGACACAATAAAGAAAACCCATAGTGAGACAACGCTGGAGATAGAAACTCTAGGAAAGAAATCTGGAACAATAGATGGGAGCATCAGCAACAGAATACAAGAGATGAAAAAGAGAATCTCAGGTGCAGAAGATTCCATAGAGAACATGGGCACAACAATCAAAGAAAATGCAAAATGCAAAAAGATGCTAACTCAAAAAATCCAGGAAATCCAGGACACAATGAGAAGACCAAACCTACAGATAATAGGAGTAGATGAGAAGGAAGATTCTCAACTTAAAGGGCCAGTAAATATCTTCAACAAAATTAAAGAAGAAAACTCCCCAAGCCTAAAGAAAGAGATGCCCATGAACATACGGGAAGCCTACAGAACTCCAAAAATACTGGACCAGAAAAGAAATTCTTCCTGACACATAATACTCAGAACAACAAATGCACTAAATAAAGATAGAATATTAAAAACAGTAAGGGAAAAAGGTCAAGTAACATATAAAGGCAGACCTATTAGAATTACACCAGACTTCTCACCAGAGACTATGAAAGCCAGAAGATCCTGGACAGATATAATGCAGACACTAAGAGAACACAAATACCAGCCCAGGATACTATACCCAACAAAACTCTCAATTACCGTAGATGGAGAAACCAAAGTATTCCATGATAAAACCAAATCCACACAATATCTTTCCACAAATCCAGCCCTTCAAAGGATAATAAAGGGAAAACACCAACACAAGGACGGAAACTATGCCCTAGAAAATGCAAGAAACTAATCCTTCAACAAACCTAAAAGAAGACAGCCACAAGAACAGAATCCCAACTTTAACAACAAAAATAACAGGAAGCAACAATTACTTTTCTTTAATTTCTCTTAACATCAATGGACTCAATTCCCCAATAAAAAGACATAGACTAGTAGACTGGCTACAAAAACAGGACCCAACATTTTGTTGCTTACAGGAAACCCACTTCAGGGAAAAGGACAGACACTACCTCAGAGTGAAAGGCTGGAAAACAATTTTCCAAGCAAATGGTCCTGAAGAAACAAGCTGGAGTAGCCATTCTAATATCGAATAAAATCGACTTCCAACCCAAAGTCATCAAAAAAGACAAGGAGGGGCACTTCATACTCATCAAAGGTAAAATCTACCAAGATGAACTCTCAATTCTGAATATCTATGCTCCAAATACAAGGGGAGCCACATTCATTAAAGAAACTTTAGTAAAGCTCAAAGCACACATTGCACCTCACACAATAATAGTGGAAGACTTTAACACCCCACTCTCACCAATGGACAGATCCTGGAAACAGAAACTAAACAGAGACACATGGATACTAACAGAAGTTATGAAACAAATGGATTTAATTGATATCTACAGAACATTTTATCCTAAAACAAAAGGATATACCTTCTTCTCAGCGCCACATGGTACCTCCTCCAAAATTGACCATATAATTGGTCACAAAACAGGACTCAACAGATACAAAAATATTAAAATTATCTCATCCATCCTATCAGATCACCATGGACTAAGGCTGATCTTCAATAACAACATAAATAATAGAAAGCCAACATTCACATGGAAACTGAACAACACTTTATTCAATGATGTTTTGGTCAAGGATGAAATAAAGAAAGAAATTAAAGACTTTTTAAAGTTTAATGAAAATGAAGCCACAACATATCCAAACTTATGGGACACAATGAAGACAGTCCTAAGAGGAAAACTCATAGCCCTGAGTGCCTCCAAAAAGAAACTAGAGAGAGCATACACTAGCAGCCTGACAGCACACGTAGAAGCTCCAGAACTAAAGGAAGCAAATTCACCCAAGAGGAGTAGATGGCAGGAAAAAATCAAACTCACGGCTGAAATCAACAAAGTGGAAACAAAAAGAACTATACAAAGAATCAACCAAACCAGGAGCTGGTACTTTGAGAAAATCAACAAGATAGATAAACCCTTAGCCAGACTAACTAGGGGGCACAGGGACAGTATCCTAATTAACAAAATCAAAAATGAAAAAAGAGACATAACAACAGAGCCTGAGGAAATCTGAAATATCATCAGATCCTACTACAAAAGTCTATACTCAACAAAACTAGAAAACCTGGATGAAATGAACAATTTTCTATGCAGGTTCCAGGTACCACAGTTAAATTAGGATCAAATTAACGATCTAAACAGACCCACTTCCCCTAAAGAAATAGAAGCAGTCATCAATACTCTCCCAACCAAAAAAGCCCAGGACCAGATGGGTTTAGTACAGGGTTATATCAGACCTTCAAAGAATACTTAATTCCAACCCTTCTCAAAGTATTCCACAAAATAGAAACAGAAGGTACCCTACGAAATTCATTCTATGAAGCCACAATTACTCTGATACCTAAACGACAGAAAGACCCAACAAAGGTATAGAACTTCAGACCAATTTCCCTTATGAATACCGATGCAAAAATACTCAATAAATCCTCACAAACTGAATCCAAGAACACATCAAAACAATCAACCATCATGACCAAGTAGGCTTCATCCCTGGGATGCAGGGATAATACACAGAAATCCATTAATGTAATCCACTATATAAACAAACTCAAAGACAAAAACCACACGATCATCTCGTTAGACGCTGAGAAAGCATTTGACAAAATCCAACACCCCTTCATGATAAAAGTTTTGTAAAGATCAGGAATTCAAGGCCCATACCCAAACATAATAAAAGTAATCTACAGCAAACCATTAGCCAACATCAAACTAAATGGAGAGAAACTTGCAATCCCACTAAAATCATGGACTAGACAAGTCTGCCCACTTTCTCCCTACCTATTCAATATAGTACTTGAAGTTCTAGACAGAGCAATTAGACAACAAAAGGAGATGAAGGGGATACAAATTGGAAAGGAAGAAGTCAAAATATCAATATTTGCAGATGCTATGATAGTATATATAAGTGACCCCCAAATTCCACCAGAGAACTAAACCTGATAAACAGCTTCAGTGCAGTAGCTGGATATAACATTAACTCAAGTAAATCAATGGCTTTTCTCTACACAAAGGATAAATGAACTGAGAAAGAAATTAGGGAAACAACACCCTTCACAATAATCACAAATAATATAAAATACCTTGGTGTGACTCTAACTAAGGAAGTAAAAGGTCTGTATGATTAGAACTTCAAGTCTCTGAAGAAAGAAATTAAAGAAGATCTGAGAAGATGGAAAGATCTCCTATGCTCATGGATTGACAGGATTAATATAGTAAAAATGGCTATCCTGATGAAAGCAATCTACAGATTCAATGCAATTCCCATCAAAATTCCAACTCAATTCTTCACTGACATAGAAAGGGCAATTTGCAAATTCATCTGGAAAAAAAAACTTGGATAGCAAAAACTATTCTCAACAATAAAAGAACCCCTGGTGGAGTCACCATGCCTGACATTAAACTGTACTACAGAGAAATTGTGATAAAACCTGCATGGTACTGGTACAGTGACAGACAGGTAGATCAATGGAATAGAATTGAAGACTCAGAAATGAATCCACACACCTATGGTCACTTGATCTTTGACAAGGGAGCTAACACCATCCAGTGAAAAAAAAAAAGACAGCATTTTCAACAAATGATGCTGGCACAACTGGAGGTTATCATGTAGAAGAATTCGAATTGATCCATTCTTATCTCCTTGTACAAAGCTCAAGTCTAAGTGGAACAAAGACCTCCACATAAGACCAGAGACACTGAGATTAATAGAGGAGAAAGTAGGGAAAAGCCTTGAAGATATGGGCACAGGGGGAAAATTATAAACAGAACAGCAATGGCTTGCGTTATAAGATCAAGAATTGACAAATGGGACCTCATAAAATTGCAAAGCTTCTGTAAGGCAAAAGACACTGTTAATAAGACAAAAAGGCCACCAACAGATTGGGAAAGAACTTTTACCAATCCTAAATCTGATAGGGGACTAATATCCAATATATACAAAGAGCTCAAGAAGATGGACTCCAGAAAATCAAATAATCCCATTTAAAAATGGGGTTCAGAGCTAAACAAAGAGTTCTCAACTGAGGAATACCGAATGTCTGAGAAACACCTGAAAAAATGTTCAACATCCTTAATCATCAGGGAAATGCAAATCAAAACAACCTTGAGATTCCACCTCACACCAGTCAGAATGGCTAAGATCAAAAACTCAGGTGACAGCAGATGCTGGCAAAGATGTGGAGAAAGAGGAACACTCCTCCACAGCTGGTGGGATTGCAAGCTTGTACAGCCACTCTGGAAGTCAGTCTGGTGGTTCCTCAGAAAATTTGATATAATACTACCAGAAGATCCAGCAATACCTCTCCTGGGCATATTCTGAGAAGAAGTTCCAACTGGTAATAAGAACACATGCTCCACTATGTTCATAGCAGCCTTATTTATAATAGCCAGAAGCTGGAAAGAACCCAGATGTCCCTCAACAGAAGAATGGATACAGAAAATGTGGTACATTTACACAATGGTGTACTACTCAGCTATTAAAAACAATGGATTTATGAAATTCTTGGACAAATGGATGTATCTGGAGGATATCATCCTTAGTGAGGTAACCCAGTCACAAATGAAGTCATTATATACGCACTCACTGATAAGTGGATATTAGCCCAGAAACATAGAACACCCAAGATACAATTTGCAAAACACAAGAAATTCAAGAAGAGGGAAGACCAATGGGTGGATACTTCATTCCTCCTTCGAATAGGGAACAAAATATCTATGAAAGGAGTTACAGAGACAAAGTTTGGAGCTAAGATGAAAGGATGGACTATCCAGAGACTACCCCACCTGTGGATTCATCCCATAATCAGCCACCAGATCCAGACACTATTGCATATGCCAGAAAGATTTTGCTGAATGGACCCTGTTATAGCTGTCTTGTATGAGGCTATGCCAGTGCCTGGCAAATACAGAAGTGGATGCTCACAGTCATCTATTGGATGGAACACAGTGCCCCCAATGGAGAAGCTAGAGAAAGCACCCAAGGAGCTGAAGGGTCTGCAACCCTTTAGGTGGAACAACAATATGAACTAACCAGTACCCCCAGAGCTCGTATCTCTAGCTGCATATGTAGCAGAAGATGGCCTAGTTGACCATCACTGGGAAGAGAGGCCCCTTGGTATTGCAAACTTTATATGCCTCAGTACAGGGGAATGCCAGCGCCAAGAAGCAGGAGTGAGTGGGTAGGGGAGTAGGGTGGAGGGAGTTATAGGGAACTTTCGGGATAGCATTTGAAATGTATATAAAGAAAATATCTAATAAAAAACAAACCAATAAAAAAGATTTATAACTAATTACATTGTGGCATATTGGTGAGAATGTAGATAATGATAGTAGGTAAGGTTATTGGATGACCTGTGGGAAAATGATGGTGGCTTGGGTTAAGATAGTGACAATGGACCCTGAGAAGAGATTGGATATGGGATACAGCTGCAAAAGGAAAGAGGAAAACCGGAAGATAAATTGGGCAAGAGGTTTGAGAGAGAAAAGTCGAGATGATGATAATGATCCTGTATTCACAATGTCAAGGTTTTAGGACCCTGTGTGCACCATTTACTGAACAGAAGCATGACAAAGGAACTAGGTTAGATGATGGTAGGAATCAGATGAAGGTCTTATGTAGGCTGTTGCAGGATAGAGGTAAAGTCAGTACTGAAGCTTTAAATCTGAGATAGCCAGTTTATATGTGGTGCCAAATGCTATTTAGAGGACTTCATGAGGTAGGAACTCAGGTTGCCTTAATCTTTAGATGCTAGAGACCAAAGAAGAAAGAGAAAAAAAAAAAAAAAAAAAGAAAAGGAAAGGAAAGGAAAGGAAAGGAAAGAAAAAGAGGAGGCCAAGGAGTGAAGCTCAATTAGTAGACTGGCTGCCTAGTAGGCATGGAGCCCTTGGTTCAATCCACAGCAGTACATAAATAGCTGTAGTAGTTCTTACCTGTAATCTCAGTACTCAGAATGCAGAGGCAGGAGGATTAGAAATCCAAGGTCACTGGGCAGTGGTGGTGCATGCCTTTAATCCCAGCACTAGGGAGGCAGAGGCAGGCAGATTTCTAAGTTCGAGGCCAGCCTGGTCTACAGAGTGAGTTCTAGGACAACCAGGGCTACACAGAGAAACCCTGTCTTAAAACCAAAAACCAAAAAAACAAAAACAAAAAAACCAAAAAACCAAACAAAACAACAACAAAAAAAGAAAGAAAGGAAGGAAGGAAAGAGGAAAGAAAGAAAGTAAGAAAGAAAAAGAAAGAAAGAAAGAAAGGAAAGAAAGAAAGAAAGGAAGAAAGAAAGAAAGAAAGGAAGGAAGAAAGAAAGAAAGAAAGAAAGGAAGAAAGAAAGAAAGAAAGGAAGGAAGGAAGGAAGAAAGAAAGAAACCCAAGGTCATTCTCAGCTATATAGCAAGTCTTAGGCTTGCCAGGGCCAGAGATGCTGCCTGAACTAAACTAAATTAAACTAAACTAAACTAAACTAAACTAAACTAAACTAAACTAAACTAAACTAAACTGATGGGTAATGAATTTCGAGAGAAATTAGGGTCCATGTGCCAGAAAGCCTTCCAAGAAAAAGGGAGTGGTTAAATGATTGAAATGTTACATGAGCTGAGAGCTGGTCATTGCTTCAAATGAGGTGGGGGAAATGAGGATTTGGTAGCACATGGGAAGCAGAGCTGACCAGAGACAGACCAGGAGGGAAGGATCCTTTTATCTCTGACCTGGGATTCTTGTCTTCTAACTGTCTTCCACAAAAGCCTCTGCTGTAACTTCTTAGTTTGAAAGAAGCCAAAAATCACTTTACTTTGAGGAGCTGATGAAAGACCACTAAGTAGACCACCCAGAGGCTTTACCTCCTTTTCTCAGATTCCTGTAAGCAAAAGAGAACAACAAAGGGATGGAGACCAGCTTATGGGAGATAAAGGATTGCAAGATTCCCTTCGCCTTCATGTTCCTCTCTGGCTTCCTTCTATGATAGCAGATATGACTGTGTGACAACAGGCTCAGTCCAGAAGAAAGGAATAGCTTAGCAATGAAAGAAATAAGCGTGGGGTTTGGCTACACTGAAGGCAGAGACCATAGATTTTGGTTAGCAATCCTCCAATATCCCAGTCTCATAGTGCCCCACACCTGGACATACAGAGTTGTGGTGACTTAAATGACTGAGGCTGTAACTGGAGTTATCTAACCAACCATGAAAGATGGAGAGAGAATTACATGATCTGATCCAGCAATTGTAAAGCGCTATGTAAATAATCCATGAGCTCAGAGACTGGCAGGGCAAAGATAATTGTCGAACATGACCTCTTTCATGTCTACATTGCTCCTAAGCCATCTTTGAGTTATTCTGCCCCTCTGGAGCAACAATCAATGGATTCTAGTAAAGTTTGGGCTGAAGTGGGTGCTAAGTAGTCTGAGATACAGGATGTGGACACTCTAGTGACAAAGATGAAGTACAGAAAATGACACATATGTTTTGAAAAAGTGATTTCATTTGATGTGAAAAGCAATGTTTTAATAATCCATGTTTTCCAAGTGGAAAAGTAAGCCAGAGAATTTTTGCTCAATTTTCCCAGAAAGATCTGATATTATTATTATTATTATTATTATTATTATTATTATTATTATTCCTTTGGGTCTATTGTTGTAACTTAGACATCTCTTTTGTGTATATGTTTGTATATATGTGCACATACACATGCGACTGCACTTGCATGTAGAGGTCACAAGACATTTCGATAATGTTCCTCAGGAATTCGATTTTTTAAAACATTATTTCATTTATTTTTGTGAATATGGGGTATGTGTGTTATGGCATTCTCTCTGAGTGTGTGCGTGCATATATGTGTGTGTGTAAGTCAGAGGTCAACTTATGACATCCCCCAGTTAGTTCTCTATTTCCACCACGTGAGTACCAGGAATTGAACTAAAGTTGTCAAGTGCCTTTTACTTTCTGAGTCCTCTCATCAGCTTCCCTCCTTGCTTTTTGAAATCAGAGTTTCTTTCTGGCTTGGAAGCTCCAGAGATTTACCTGTCACTATCTCTCAAGCATGGGAGTTATGTATGTATATCACCACTCGCAACTTTTTAAGTTCTGGAGACCAAACTCAGAGATTGCAAGCCAAGCACTTTCCCAACTGTGCCACCTCCCTGGTACTGGTGCTGGCCCTAAAGAAAGGAGCTCTTCTGTGTCTAGAATGCAGTGATAACAATGTTTGAACACCATTCCCCAGGCAGGCCCATCACAGGAGCCTAATGCCACCATTTTAATCCTCATGATGGCATATTTACTGCTATTCCTTCCAGTTTTGGAAGGAGGAAACTGGGATTCAGGTATTAAGTAACACACTTTAGGCCATAAGGCTCAGAATGGTCGATCGGAGATTCAAATCCAGGAAACCTGTTCCCTGCATCTCTGCCCTTATCTCTTTGCTATGATTCTGGCACTCTTGAAGGTGAAGAGATGGCACACTGAGTGACAGTTAAGTAGAAAGAGCAAATGTGACATTCATTTTGAAGATGCTCCTTTTAATTAGGATGCTTCTCTGCCTTTTCTGCCTTGTAGCTTGCCCTGGGATAGAAAACAACCCCTAACTCAAATAGAAATGACACCACCACACTCTTGGCTCTTAGAAACGATTCAGCAATTTAAAATCTGATTTCCACTTCTAGTGAGGTGCAGCTGGTGATAGGAGGCGAAAATCTCTTCCCCCTTTGCTGAGCAGAAGGCCATAGAAAATGTCCTCAAATTGTAGGTGGGAAGCTTAGCATCTTTTATTTTCTTTTCTCCCCTTCCTTCTCCTCTGCCTCCCCTCTCCTCCCCCCCTCCTCCTTGACTATGAGTGCTTTGAACAAATCTCAGGTCTGTTATTGCTTAATTTCTTTTCTCATGGAATAAAATGAGTGATGCTTTCTCCCAGACAGTCTCAGTAATGGCAGAGGATATGTTTATCGCTGTGCATTTACACATTCCCGATGCTCAGCCTAGTGATAGAGTAAATATTAATCAATGAGTAAGTGGTTCTATCATCCAGGGTCAAGTCTTCTCTGAAGTTTGCCCTTCTGGACTTTTCTGTATCACAAGATGGAATACTGTAAGGTATACAGTCACAATAGCTAGCATGTGGAATTAACCTGCGTGCATCAACAGGTGACACGATAAAGAAAATAGAGTGTGTGTGCATACACCCAATAAGATACTAAATTTAGCATTTAAAAAGAAGGAAATTATGTCTGTCTTAGTCAGGGTTTCTATTCCTGCACAAACATCATGACCAAGAAGCAAGTTGGGGAGGAAAGGGTTTATTCAGCTTACACTTTCCACATTGCTGTTCATCACCAAAGGAAGTCAGGACTGGAACTCAAGCAGGTCAGGAAGCAGGAGCTGATGCAGAGGTCATGGAGGGATGTCACTTACTGGCTTGCTTCCCCTGGCTTGCTCAGGTTGCTTTTTTATAGAACCCTAGACTACCAGCCAGAGATGGTACCACCCACAAGGGGCCCTTCCCCTTTGATCACTAATTGAGAAAATGCCTTACATCTAGATCTCATGGAGGCATTTCCCCAACTGAAGCTCCTTTATCTGTGATAACTCCAGCCTGTGGAGTTATCAAGTTGACACACAAAACCAGCCAGTACAATGTTATTGCACCAACATGAAAATACTTAGGAAGTTATGGTAAGTGAAATTAACTAGGTATAAAAAGACTAATACCATGTGATTTCACTTATCTGTGCATTCCAGAGAAGGTGAATTTCCATAAATAGAGACCAGAAAGTTTCAGCAGAGCTTGATGGTAGAGGGGTAGACAATGGTGAGAAGTTAACCAAAAAGCACAAAGTTCTAGTTGATATGAGTAAGATTTCAAGAGCTGTTGAATAAAAAGCTGACCACAGTTAATGAAGTAGATTGTATGCTTTTAAATGAATAAAGTATGCTCACTGCATGCAAGTATATGAGGCAATGAGTATTAGCGTATTATAAGCTTATTATAAGCATTCTACATGTGTCCACACACCAGCCCATCACATTATAGCCCACAGATACGCATACTAATTTTCAATTAAAGATGAGACATGAGCTTTTTCTTTTGTGTACGTGTGGAAGACACATGTTGTGTATCTTTCTCAGTTGCTCCTCACGTTTTCTTTCCCTCATGACTTCCTGGAGTCACTGATTCAACTCAACTGGTGGACCAGTCAACTCAACTCGTGGGCTGGTAAGGCCCAGAGATCCTCTTTGCCTCCCAATGGGATCATGTATGTACCTGGATTTTTAAATTGATGTCAGGGATGGGATTTAGGCCTTCATGTTTGTATGACAAGTACTTTACCAACTGAGCCCTGTTCCCAGTTCTAAAGTTTTCTATATGTTTATAATTTTCTATATAAATGTGCTATCATTTCTCTGCTATTGGTCACCTTTCTCCCACAGTTCTTTAAAAATTAAATAAAATTTCAAAAGAAAAGACTTGTAGATAAATCCCCACAGAACTCCATACTGTATATCGGATTGCAAGAAAGGGCATTGCTGGGTCGCATAGTATGCACTTTTTAACCTTGCCCCAAACTTTTATCCAGAACTCATAGACCACCATCCTATAGAATGTCATTTTCTACACAGTATCGCTTGCACAAAGCATCTCTTCTCAAAGATAGTTTTCGCCATTATCTTGAAGAATTATATCACAGTTTTAATTTACATCTATTTTTGTTCTTTTGATTCTAGGCAGCATGAGAAGTGTAGCAAAGATAGCATTATTGAAATATATTAATCCTCGCTTCCTTTTTTCTATTTCTTTTTACATGATTCGTCTCCTATCCAGCCAGAGGCATCCAGTGCTTTGGGGGAAGCTTAGGACTCTCATAATAGAATGAAAAGAGAGAGGAGATGTTCGACATTTAGCTTTTGAATTCTAAAATAGGACTTCTGATCTGTATTAAGATAATTGTCTTAAAAGATAGGCTCTCTTCAAAAAGTAAACTTGAAAAATAGAATGTAAAATACTGACAGAAAGTAATATAAGTCCCAGGTTCCCGTGTGGTTGTTATGGTGTGTTTTGCACTCTGAATACAAAGGCAGGCACTGTGGAGTCTCAAAAAGGAGCAAAGCCAGGACCCCACAGACTCTGCGCCTCCCAGTCTCCCTTCCATCACCACAGATTCCTGTCTCCAACCAAAATGACGTACATGGTATGTGGACAATTTATCTGTATTCTTTCTCTTCAAATTAGGTTTATAAGGTGTCTTCATGTTATTGTGTACAGTATTAGCTTGTTCAATTTCATCAATGAACATTACACTTTATAAATATGTCAACACTTATTTTTCAATTTAGGGAGAGAAAACTATAGGTACCAATTCTTGCTACTGTGCATTTTCAATTACATATATGTAGTTGCATACAGAATGTACTGGATCTTAGGGTGGCTTTAACTTTCATTTTCCCACTGATTAATGATGCTCATAACCCACCAACCTTTCATATACTTATTGGTTGGGTATATATATATATATATATATATATATATATATATATATATTCAAATGCTTACTTAAGTGGTTGATTACGTTCCTTGCCAATCAAAGTTGCTTTGTTGCTTTTTCTTGCTTAGCAAACCTTTGTTTAGCACACATCTTATAACCTTTTCCACAAATATTGAGTTACACTTTTACTTTAATAATGTTTTGTCAAAAAACTCCTATTTTTGGGGTGTGTGCGAGTGTGTGTGTGTGTGTGTGTGTGTGTGTGTGTGTGTGTGTGTGAGAGAGAGAGAGAGAGAGAGAGAGCATGAAAGCCAGAGGGGGACATTGTATGTCCTGTTTTAGCCTTCTCTCACCTTATTCCTTTGAGACAAGATCTCTTGCTGAATCTGGAGCTGGGCAGGTCCCAGTGGTCTTCCTGTCTCGGCCCTACAGCACTAAATGTGTGCTTTATTTTATGTGAGTGTTGATATCATTCTTGCACAGCAAGCTCTTACCCACTGAGCCATTGTGTCGCCCTACTCCACGTTCTTAGTTGTAGAGTTCTTATTTATCAGTCTTCTCCTTTATGATTTATATTTTTATATTTTGTCTAAGCATCCATTACCTACCCCAAGGTCAGCAAGGTGTTCTCTTAAGTAATCATTTAGAAGCTTTGTAGTTCTTATTTTTTCATTCATGCCTAAAATCTACCTAAAGCTAACTTCTGTGACAGGTGCAAAGCCAGAGTTCAGGATGAGTTTTTGCGGAACTTAGGCATCAGTCCTTACTAACACAGGCTCTAGGCTGTCAGCTTTTCTGGCCTCCCACAGAGCTCTCTTACAGGTCTGTGGATGCCTGGCAGGGATGAAGCAGGGAGAGCCAAGATCCTCATGTCAGTTGTCAGTTGTGTTCACTTTAGGATCCTGTTATTTCAAGTCTGGAATCTCTTAGTTTTTCTTAGCTGACTTCAAGCAGCTGCTTTTTTTTTTTTTTTTTAAATCTAAAACCAAACCTGAGACAATTTCTGAACATGTTTTAAACTCAAGTTGGGATTGACACAAGGTTCTCCATTTAGAAACAGAAGCCCAAAGAAGAGAAGCTTTGATGTTAAAAAGAAAGCAAGAGTTTTAGATTTTATTTTATGGCGCTCCCTATTTATGAGAGGGAGGTTTGATGGATCTATGTGTAACCGTTTCAGCATAAGCTATGGGGCAGAGCAACAGAAGAGGTTGGGAGAGATGTTCCTTCCTTACCAGAGAGGAGGAGAATGTAGAAGACATGTCATTATGGGGAGTGGGGTTTAAGGAACAAAGGCAAGATGATATAGTCTGCATTCTGGGGTTCCTGTCCTTACTCATTTGGGCTTTGGTTTAAAGTTTAGCAGAGACAGTGCTGGCAAGATAGATCAACAGGTAAAGGTGTTTGCTGTCAAGACTGTTCATGTGACTGCCATCCTCAGGACCCACAGTGGAAGGAAATAACTGATACTAGCAAGTTATCATCTAACTCCCATATACATCCCATGCAGTGGGCACATATGTGTACACACACACACACACACACGCACAGTACATTATTTTATGTCAAAATCAAATTTCAGAAGGGAAAAGGAGGCTATATAGAATTCTAGGTAGAAAAAGCTCTGCCTTAGCAGTGGCCCCCAGGGAGCAGACTGCACTTTAGTCTGCCTGCTTGGTTCCCCCTGGCATGGGGACACAGAAATGTCCTGGGGGAGTTCCGAACACAAAGAAGACTGAGTTATCCTTAAGTGCAAAAAGATTTAGCTACCTTCATTAGCAAGGTCTTCCCACCTTACATTCACATCACCTGTGAAAATTCAAGCCAAGATTTGTCTCAGTGCATTAAAACAACAACAACAACAACATCAACAAACAACAACAACAAACAACAACAACAAAACCTTCACTTTTATCCTACATCCTAACATCAACTATTTAAGTAAACGTTTAATATCTGTGTAAAATGATGCTTACATGCTCTGTATACAACAGGTCATAATTGAACGTGGTGTGGGTCTGCATCCTCTGTTCTGAATTAGAATTATCCTCTCGCTGGCTACACCACAATCATCAGCTCCTTTAGCTTATCTGTTAGTGGGCAAATGCGTGCTTACATGATCTCTGAAACTCTTTTCAAATCGGTGAGTCTAAGAAACAGGGACAGTTTTCTGTAGTTTTCCGTGATGTTGATACAGAGATGTAGCCGTTCTTTCAGATGTACAATCATCATCAGGGTTGGCGTCATGGAGGCCCATACTTCATAACGATAAATCACTTTGAAATGATTTTTAACTTCCCTTAACAAGTTATGTGTTTTAAGAGTTTCAGAGGCTCTTGTAAAGAGGAGTGGGCAGAGCAGTGAAAGTGAAACAAAGCTTTGGGAGGATTTGTCAGGTAAATGTTATGGATTGTTGTGATTTAATTTATGGGATTAGTTTGACTTTCAATTACTGGGCATCACATTGAATCACTTTATATTTTGAACTCTGTAACTAGGACTCACTACACTCGATCTTTCATTTGGAGAGGGATTATCAATAATTAGACACTGTGGCCTTATTGATCAGCTAATCAATACCTACATTAATCACCAGTGGTCTAAAAACAATTCACTCCTTGCATTAAAAGGAATCAGCATGATCAAATTAGCATGTTTTGCTCCAAGCTGGGCAAAGATGTGCTTTTCCAAAGGGAAGAAATGCTGAGAGCAGGTGAGATGGTGAATTCAAAGGAGATAGGCTGTTGCTGAGTAGGTTTAACTAGAATCACATTCCAATTACGGGTTTGTTTTCACTTTTCTTTGAAGTTTGTATAATGTGGCAAAATTTTATTTATAATATAAAGTTGGGCAGAATAAATACAATCTTTCATATAATATAATTTTTCTTGTTTTTTTCTTCCCCCTCCCTCCTTCCCTCCCTCCCTCCCTCCCTTCTTTTGGCAGGATCTCACTGCACAGCCCAGGCTAGCTTCACACACTCAATCCTCCTCTCTCAGTCTTTGAAGTGCTGGGATTGCACGCATGTACCACTCACTGCCTGTGTTCTCTGTGCCACATTGTAATGTTTGTTCTTTATTCTCCATATCCTGGAATTTAGTTTATGATAAATCATCCAGAGTATCTCAGTGGTTCTAGAAACATGGTTGTGTTGAATCGTGAAAAGGATTATTTAGCTGTGAAGAACAAATGGAGTGTGTGCCCAGAAGGAGGAAGGGCTGTCGCCTCGGATAGCTCCAGAATGGACACGGCTTCCTTTCTTCTCAGTTATGTGGTTTACCCCATTTCAGATCCAAGCAAGTCTGTGGGCAGCAGGAGGGGCTGTCCTTGCCTTGTCCATACTATCATTGACCACACTATTTCTCAGGCTGACACTCAGCCTGGGGACTGTCAAGTAAGGCCAGAGATTCATCCAATGGCTTTTAATAATTTGGGATTCCTTTCATATGAATAATTTATTGTTTCAAAAGCAGAAGACTATGATCTGTGGTTAGTAAATGTGCGAGGGCTAAAGCATAGTCTTAAGGCTCTTTTCATTACTGGGTGTTGTCTGTACAGTTGTAGGAGTTAAAATAAAAAAGGAAGTGGGATTTTTTAAAAAAGATCATATCAGAGGTAGAAATGATACATCACAGATGAGAATAATACTGGCTGTCTCTTTAAATTTATCCATCACAAGCGCCACACAATTTCTTTGAAATGGGAGCTTACAGCATTCTGGTGAGTTTTTGAAGTCAGTCATTTTCACTCTCGGAGGAAATAAAGACCTGACTTGCTTGGTCTTTGAGTCTTGGTCCTACTAGGAATAAGGCAGGATCATCTTTTATTTCTATTTTGGGTTTTAAAGAAGAAAAACAAGTTTTTATTGTAAAATAGAGGAGGAAACAACCAGCTGTTTTCTCAGTGTACAAGTTTCAGGCAATGGTACCTCACTGTATTGTTCTGTACCGTATTGTCTTTGATCTATTCACACTCTGTTAAATAGCTTTCAAAATGTTATTCTTAATGATTGCTAGATATCCACTATAAGAATGTTACATAATTTATTTCTCTATTACTTAATAATTTAGTTCTTCCCAATTTTTATCATTATAAGTGACTCTTTGATCAGAATTTTTGACCATAACTCTTTAATCAGCATATCTGATTATTTTCTCATAATAACTTCCCAGGAATAGAATTATGCAGTCAAATAGTAAGAATCTTCTTTCAAATTGTAAATCTTGAAGTCTTTTTACATTTGTCATTTCTGTATTTGTTTATGCATTTATTTTGTGAACACTGAGGTTAGAGGAGGGTCTGTCCTACTCTGCTTCATTCTCATTAGACAGGGTCTCTCACTGGAGCTAGCCTGGCAGGCAGCGAGACCTATGACTTCTGCTGTCTATGCCCTCCACAGAGCTGCTGTTATAGGAAAGCACAGTTGTGTCTGCCTTTTCACATGGGTACTGGCAACTTCAGCTTGGGTTCTTGCACTTGCACAGCACTCTTGCCCACTAGCTCCCATTTATATTTATTTTTAGAAAAAATATATGAGTTTATTTGTTTGTGTAGGTGCATGCAGTTATCCTTTTTGTTGATTGTTAGGATGTCTTACATACTAAAAAAAAAAAACCCTCTACTCCATCTCACAGTTTAAATTAACCTATACATCTAGTAGTTGAAGAAAGTTATGTAGGTTCTAATTATCTCATTAAAGAAGAAATAGGTAGATGCCACATCTCAAGCAATGAAAATATATCCTATGAAAATTTTTGATTAATGTATATCAAAGTCTATATTTTCAACCAGCAGCAAGTAGGTATTTACTAGGAACCCAGTATTATTAGTTCTTGGTTTTATGTATATGTATAAATACATGTAATTTGAAGCATGTATATATGTATTATATACCAATATATGTTTGTCAACCTGATAATTATTGCTTATCATTAATATATATTAAACCTGTCATTTTCCTACAATGACAAAATTTCCTATCAATACATAGAAACTCTTGTCAATATATGTCCATAAGAAAATGGCTATTTGAGGTGTCTCCTCTTCTTTAGCATTTACAATCTTGGTGGAAAGATGGAAGTATATACCCTTAGCTTTAATGCAAGGCAGAATTTGGTAAGCATCATAAGAGAATCATAAATAGAACAAGCGTGTGTAGGAAAAGTGGATCAATCTAATGAAAGGCAGATCTTTCATGGACAGTGAGTTCTGAAGTATCTCTATATAATAGATAATTTATAGGCTCAATGACTACTTAAGGCTGGCTTGATGTTCAATAAACAGATAGGAATTGAGAACAAGAAGAAACTGAGAGCAGTGGTGTCCAGATTGTGGAGCAGGGACAGGAAAGGAATAGAAAGAGAAGACTGTTCTAGGTGGTGAGGAGTTAAATAGAAACAGAAAGCTGGACCAGGTAGGGCTGGCTGTCTTAGGAAATTGTAAGAGTACAGGTGCAAGTAGTGGGTGGAGAACAGGCAGGGATCGTATGCTAGGCATCTACAGATGCTAAGCTGACAAATAAGATCTTTGTGTTCCAAGCAGTGGGGGAGCCTTTGAGGGTTTTTGAGCAGGTGGATGCCATGACCCAAGCTGGGTGAGACAACTTGCCTGTGGTGGGAGTGATGAATGAAAGGAAGGAGGAACGAGAAGGAGGAGAAGGATCCAGCCGTGAGGTGAGGTCGTAAGTGGTATAATTGGAGGATGGTCAGTAGAGAGAGAATGGATCTAAGGGGCAGTTTGGAGGGAAAATTGATAGGATGCACTGCCTAATTAGGTGTAGTGAGGGAGAAAGGAAGGGAAGGGAGAAAGATGGGTCCAAGATAAGCTCTACGTTTGGAGTCTGAGCAGTTCAATCAGCTCAGCTCCCATCCTGAGACTGCGTTTCCTTTAATGTGGCTCTGGAAGTGGAAGGCACCTGGTGGGATCGAATCAAAGACTGTTATGGTATCAAAAGAAGAGCCTCCCATTTCTGCACTTCTCCTAGCGGTATTTCAAGAACATTGGTCCAGACTCTGGAGACAGGTTGGGGGCTCATCACAGTTACTTACTCAAGCCAGATTCTAATTTATGGGACGTGATACAAGTACCTACCTCTGACAATGTTGGTATTCTTACATGACTTCAGTATTGTATGTGAGTTTAAGAAGTAACTGAATAATGAACATAACTGATTCATAGCATGGCTGGAAAAATGTTGCTCAAGACATGTCCTTTAACTAACAATGCTGAATATTTTTTTTATTCTCTTCAAAACTAAGAATAGCAGTGTTAAGTGCAAGCACTGAATATCCAGATTCCCATTGAAATAAAGCACAATGTGATATTATAGTAGAGCAACTGGCAGATGCGACCCTCACTGGATGATTCAAAGGAGTGCTATCTCTCTTAACAAAGCAGCATCAACATCCTCTTAAAGGAGCAGACAAAGAACCCTAAGCTGTTCTGAGTCAAAGAATTAAGAATAATTTGAAAAAGTGCAAACTTCTACACTCAGTTTTCCTGTGTTTGTGGAGAAACTTAGGGTTCATTTTAGAATGTTCATGTATGCTTAATTAAACGACCCTACACAAAGGTAACTAAGGGATGGAGAGAGCAGGAGAAATAGTCTTCCTCATGGGAGAGTGCACCAATTCCTCATCTAATACCAAAAGGTAAGCCCTGAAAACATACATACAAGTAACATTATACGAGGCATATTTATGGATATACATGGATATGAATATAATTATACACACATGTATGTAATAAAAATTAATGAAAAAGAGGATCTAAAATTGAAAGAGAGCAAGGAGGGGTGAATAGGATGTCCTGGAGGGAGGAAACAGAAAGAGTAAATGATGCAATTATAATGTCAAAAAAGAAAAAGAAAAAAAAAAAGCAAGCAATGGCCATCACTCAACCAGGCTCCTTGTAACTGCTCTGTGGAGTCTGATTGCTTGGGAGGTGTGTGTGTGTGTGTGTGTGTGTGTGTGTGTGTGTGTGTGCTTTCTGCCTTCTTGAAACAGTCAAGAAATGTGAAGTGGAAAAGCAGTGGGAGATTAGAAAAACATTTCCTTATTGTGTGTATGTGCACACATATCACAGCCTGCAAGTAGAAGTCAGAGGACAACTCACAGAAATCAGTTTTCTCCTTCCACCGTGTGCTAGCTGAGGATCCAACTCAGGTCATCAGATTTGGCAGCAAGCATCCTTACCCTCTGAGTCATCCCTCGGGCCCTAGACATAGAGATTTTGTGAAGACAGAGTCAATTATGAGCACTTGAAAAAAAATTCCAAGACTGAGTTCTTCCTCATCAAAATCCAATTGTATGATGATTTTAAAATCTTTCTATTCTTAACAGCCCCTCTAAGCTTTCTCTGCTAACATCTGGATCTTTTTTGGAAGGCAGGAAATAAAAAACAAATTTATTTACTTTCTTGATTTTTGTTTTTAAACATCCCAAGCTGTCTTAGTTTCTTGGCCTTTGAGAAATGGCTCTTGTTTCTAGCACCATTTTAAAAGTATTTGCGGATGTGGACATCAAAAAGACGCTAATGGATTATAATGCATTGAATAAAATAAAAACTAGTCAGTCTAAATGAACAATAAGTACAGAAATGTAAATGAGCTGGAGGAGAAGAGATGATTCTTCTGTATAGTAGACACACAGCCAATAAATGAAAGCCTAATGAAAACTGGTGATGCTACAAAGAAATCACCATTTTGTAATTACCATTAACAGGCACTAAAAGCAGCGGTTAAAAATGTGATGGCAAACACATTTCAGAGTTTCAAAAGATAACCTCAAAATATATCCCCACAATATTCATTAATTAAATAAGAAAAAAATGGTATTGTTACAGCAGAGCAACTGGCAGAGCCATCTGCACCAGGTGATCCAATGAGCATCATGGCTCCTGGGACAAACCAGCCAGCTGCCTGGGCCTCCTGACATGCTCTTCTCTGGAGTGCACACTATCATTTTTGTGATATTCCTGCCAAAAATGCATAACCCAAATCTCACATAATGGTGAGAAAACACCATAGAAATCCAAGTTCAAGGGAGTCCTACAAAATAACCAGCCTGTTTCCAAAAAAAAAAAAAAAAAAAAAAAAAAAAAATGTCAAGAGTAGAGAAAGGAAAAAAGACTGAATGACTGAATTAAATTAGAGGAAGCACAAAAACTCAAAACAATGTGTGATTGCAGATTGGATCCTGGATCCTGAATCAGGGAGAGCTGCACTGCAATTGGTGTTATAGGACAATGGTGAAATGGGTGTCCATGAAGTCAACAGCACTGTATCAATGTTTAACTCTGTTTGTTAACTCATTTGCCATCATGTACACATTATTATTCATGGGAAATATATACTGAAGTTTTAAAAAATTAAGAGGAACACACACACACATGTATATACATATCGTGGCTTAGAAATGAAAGTGTGTGTGTGTGTGTGTGTGTGTTTAGGAGTTCATGCTCACAACACATATATTTGTAAGACAGAGCAAGGAGAAAGAGTTACTGTCTTCTAACTTAAATGGCCTCAGAGGAAGACCGTACTTTGCTGTCCTCAAAACCAAATGTTGTTCAAGCAACAAGAAGAATGCTGAGGTCACTTCTACTCCTCTTCTTTCCTGTCCTCATGGCTGTGTGTGAGAGATGTGGGTAGGGAGGGTTGCCTTAATGTTCATTCTGGGACTGTCTTTTGGATAAATGATTGTGTATCTATTTAAAAGGTGATATTTTTCTCTTTCTGGAAAATCAGAATGTAGATTCTCCTTACATACTGCTCTTAAGCACTTGACTCTCGATAGGAATGATTGTAATACACTTTTATAGTTTAGTGTTTGGTATCAAGACCATAAAATAGCATCTTCAGCTTTGAGGTCTTTAATCTCTCTCTCTCTTTTTCTGTTTTTGGGTGGAATGAATTTTATTTAGCTTGCTTTGTTGTTAATTTTATATTGGTCATCCAACAGGTATGACTTCCAGGTAGATCTCCCTGCTTCTCTCTGTGGTAACTCATCCTATTAGATTTCATTAAAAGCTAGCTCAAGTTTATGTATCACTAGATCTATACATTAGGAGAGTGCTCTGCTCAAAAGGTCTGAAGTGGGGTGTGATGTTCTAACACCTCTCCCCAAACAAAGCCATCTTGGAAATTTCTTTCTTCTGCCTTATCAAAAGTGTGGTTTGAGAGCACAGGCTTTGCCTCCAGGCTCTGGTTGATCACTCCTGGTTCCTTGAACAAACTTCTGCTGACTCTCCCAAAGTTTCTCTCACACATCTTACAGGATGGTTCTAGCCTTTAATAGGGAGGAGGGATCTGAAAAGCGCACAGCCTCGATAGGACTCAGAACTGAGATGCACAGAGATTTTGGCTTTGTTGATTTTCTCACTCATCAGTTATTTCATAACCAAGTGAGACAGGCATAGGCTCTGTTTCTCAGTCATTTCCACAGTATTGTGGGGACATCATATACATTAGATAAACTCTGCTCTAGATTGGGACAGTAGTTTCTTTAGAGCCCCCACTCTAGTTACGGAATATCTTTAGGCTTAGACTCAATCTTAAAGGTTCCTGTCATCTTCCAAAATCAAACCTAGTTTGAACCTTGTCTCAAAGTCCAGCTTCAGTGTGGAGCTCAGTATTTTTAGAAAACAGTGACCAGGTTCTTTAGGCTTAGTATAGACAGGCAGGAGCTTCTGTGTGTGCATCCATTGCAACCGAGAGGGAGCAATTCTTTGAGGCTCATTGCCCTGGTCCATGTGCTTTGTGACTCAGCCTTACATCAGTACTTCTCAGTGTGAAGGTACACAGGGTTAAACATATGACAGATGATTCATCATACCAGGATTGTCATCTAGAACGTCTGCCTGGACAATATTGGTTTTTATTCTTTGACCTTCATTAGTCTCAGACTCAACGTGTAGCTTTTTACCACTTCTTAACTCAGTGAAACTCCATTTTCAGAATAATTATATCAGAAATGAAGAGTGTTCAAGCAATCCCGTTAGTGTAGATTTAATATGTGTATTTTTTGGTCACTCATACATATCACTGGTTCCCATGTCTCCTAATAGCATTAATTAAGATCTACACTCAGTTGACTTTCATTGGCTTTCTTCAGTGTGCTCCAATACTGGGAGCTTCGTGAAGCTATTTAGCATATATCTCCCCAAAGTAAACATTAATAGTCACATCTCAATAAAGCACATTAGTGCATCAGGGAAATAGTAAACTAGTCATTTAGTTATTGGTTGTAGTACGAACAAACTTGGTAATTGTGTTGCTGTGGTGGCTAATTTTGGTCATCCTCTGGGAAATGGGACCCTCAGTTGAGGAATTGCCTCTATCAGATTGGCCTGTGGGAATGTCTGTGGAATGTTTTCTTGATTAATCTTTGATGTGGGTGGTGAGTACATATAGATGCCCAGCTTACTGCAGGTGGTACCATCTCTAGCCAGGAGGATATGAGCTGGGTAAAAACAGTGACTGAGTAAGTGAGAGGAAGCAAGCCAGTAAGCATCATTCCTGTGTGAGTTCTTCAAGTCCGGACCTTGATGGTAAACTATAAGCTGTAAGCCAAATAAACTCTTTTTTTTCCCCAAGTTGCTTTCGGTCAGTGTTTTATCACAACAAAGAAGCAAACTAGAAAACTAATTAATGCAGCCAATTTACTAATTGGGACTTAAACTCTTTGGGCGCTTTCTTAAGATGAATGGCTATTTTAGATATTCAATTTGGCTAAAGCCATAGCATTCTTGCAGAGGTCAGTGACAAATCACTTTTTCGTTTGTTAGTTTCATAGTCTTGCTCCCAGTAGGCATTTGCTTCACTTGTATGTCAGTGCATTCCGAGGCCGGAAGCATTGCACAGTTAGTGTCTGGGTAAAAATCAAGATGCCACTTAATTAGTTGGAGTTAATCTTAGCTTGATTCAATTCTGAACTAAAGCCAGTTTCAATTTGACCTGAGTCAATGTTTCTAGTTTACTCTTAGTGCGTTAGCAGTTGAACAACAGGGTAGTGAGTCTATTTGCAATAACCCTCCTTGGGCCTTGGTGCTGACAGACCTCTGCAGTGTGGGGTCATGCAGTCAGTGTGCCCAGGGGTGATTTCAGGGGTATGAGCCTGGAATGTTGCACAGGTTGCAAACCTCGATGTGAATGTTCTGCTGTTGGCTTTACAACTTCACCTTTTCATCTTGCGTTGAACTCTGGAAATTACATGGGAGGCTGTGGGTGTGCTCAAGGTGTCTTCAGTCCTCTTTGTCTCCATAGCCAATTTAACTATGCTTACTCAGTATTGTGGTGTTCCTTTATCCTCATTATCTTTTTCTTGAGGCCACTTTGGCTGATGCAGATAAGTCTTAGGCAAACGGGCTTCCTTCTTTACTGTATTTTGTGCAGTGGTGTTTATGCACTAAAAATGGTAATAAGATGATAAAGAAATTCATAGACGCTAACTGGCGTGGAGCCTGAGAACTCTGTCAGCATTGTTCATCGCTGACATAAGACTTACAGGAAAAATAGCTGGATTGAAGTGGAGTGTTGCACAGCACAGAAGGAACGTTCTCTGGCATTTCCCACACCAGAGCTGCTTGATTTCTATACATTTAAAAACATACTTCTACCTTAAACTGTAAAAAAAAAAAAGTATAAAAGAAAGAAACAAAAATTCAGTGCTAAGATTCTGTCTTTAGAAGTAGATTAGAGAATATTTGCTTTTTGTCAGTGAGAAAAAACTGACCCTTGCTTTCCATAGAGAAACACAATAGGTATCAGTTATTGAGTGCTTCCTAGAACCCAGGCACAATGTGCTTCTTGTTACTTGATCATACAGTAGCTGCAGGAGGGAGGCTAGAACTCCAACTGACTGGCTGGCTCATGAGTCCCTGTACACACTCACCACCCTCATGGCCTCTCATCAATTAAGTAAGCACACAGCTAACCTTCAAGTTCAGGAAGGCCTTGCTCAGGCACGTGAAGGAGAGGGCAACCTCACCATGACCCTCTCCCCCATTGATTGCTCAGGCCCATTAGATTTCTGAGGTATCCCTATGTCCTCTGCCCCTCTACACTATGTATAGAGCAGGCTCTGTCACTGGCTCAGACAGTAGGAGAATCCCTTCCTGAGGAAGGAAGTGTTCTCTTTAGGCCTGGGCAGCAGACACACTGCTAGTAAGCATCTTGGTGAGACCCATACTGGGATGTTCAAATCCTTTCATAGTATTGGGATGAATGAGGTGGGACAAGGCTTGTACTTTCCTGTAGGGTGACTGTACTAGCCTTCTTCAGTAGCACCCAGGTACACATAGGGTCAGCACTTTAGCTTGCTCCATTACTGTTGCTAACTAGAATACATATGATATAATAGATACATGATACATAGACATAGATGTGTGTGTATGCATGCATATATATGTATATATATATATATATATATGTATGTATGTATGTATATATCCATCTAAATATAATACATACAGAGTTAAGGATTTAGCTATTGCCTTGCTCCTTTACATTGCTATTCGTACTCCATATCATTAAAGGAACAGAGAAATAACTACTTGGAGCATATGCTCAATGCATGAGAACTCTTTCTCATTCTCGCTCAGAAATTATTCCTGTCAAATCAGCAAAGTGGGGTTACCGAACACAGCAATTCTGCTTAAGTTACTTTAAGACCCCAGATATAGTGAATGCATTTCCTACCCCAAGACAAGTTTGACTTGAACCCTCAGTAAGTCAGCCCATCTGCCTGCCCATAAATTATTTCCAGCTGTGCTGAAGGTAAGAGGAATAGGCATTCTTTACAAACTATACAAAAGTAGGAGGCAGTATGTGTGAGACACTTAGTGTCTGCTTAATGGTGAGCACTCAGCAACTGCCATGGTGGCAGAGGAAGAGGTGGCTCTCCTCTTTCCTCACTGCCTCCTTTTCTGTGACAAGACAACCACAGTGCCCCTTTGTACTTCACATTTCTTATCTAAAATTATTTATAAAATTATTATAAAATAATTTATAAAACTAATTTGAAAGAATTTAAATTCCTTGAACTCATTAAAATATCTCAGAAAATATGTACCTCTTTTGTTTTGTCTTTAAAAATCTCATTTTTTTTCCTGGAAGTTTTTTGCCTATATGCACTTAACTTTTAAAAATGATTCTGATTAAAAAAAAACAGTCCCTGCTGATAGCATGCTTACTCATGTGCATGGGGCCCTGGGTTCAATCTCTAGTACCAAGGCAAAATCAAAAGCAAAGGACCTTGCTATTCTTTACAAAATTATACTTTGAAAATGTAATACATGAAATATAATTTGGTCACATTCACCCGCCAATTCCTCTTAGAGTCTGGTTAGTACTACCTGCATGTACATAGTCACAGTGCCAATCACTGGAGCATGAACAACCAACTCAGAGGTTCATAAGGGACTATACACCTGAAGAAATCTTCACCAGCCATGGATTGCCAATAGCTTTTCAGTAAGGGGTGGAGCCTCAGGAGCCCCTCCTTCATCCAGGCTGGATTGTTGACTGGCTTGATTATGTCTTGTATAGACAACTACAGATGCTATGATTTTATACTCTTAAGTTATTCTGTGCATTCAATGTAATTTATATAAAAACCTAAAGGAGTTTTGCCTCTCTTCTTGTAAAGCAGAACATTGCAAAGTTTGTTTGAAATTCACTTGGGGGAAAAAATACACAGTGAAATCTTTAGAAAAAAAATATTATCACAGGACCAGGACTAACCAAGAATCTCTACAAGTTTAGCAGGCCAATAAATTAGAACTGAATAGTCATGGTACAGCATAAAACCAGGCAAGCTTGAATCTTTATGAGCATACTCAAGAATACCTAATAGTATAATAAAGTGGATATTATGTCATTATTAAGCACAGAGTTGAGAAACCTGAAGTATCCATTGAAAAAAAGCTATGCTCCTCTTATTTTATATGAAATGAATTCCATGTGGATTAAAAATATTAAAAGGCAAAACTGAGAAAACACATTTAAAGCCAGAGGTAACTCATGAAATCTCAGGCTAGAAAAGACTTACCAATATGGTTGATGCCAAATGCCATGTCAGATGGACATTGGTGTATTTAAAGTTTCAGAATGTTAAAGTAGATGGAGCATAAATAAACCCAGGTAAATTACCAATTACAAACCTGCACAGTTATTGCTGCATATGATCCATTGTAGCAAGAAGGAGCTCTGCCAAGTACATAGCGATGGTTCTCTCTCCCATAAACAAATGACCTAAGGTGGCAATTCAGGAAGCAATAGATGACCAAACCCAATACATTCAATGCTGTTTGTAAACAAAGAAATGAAAATTAAAAGCAACGCAAATCATGTCAAATGGTAGAGAACTGAAGAGATTGATAAAGGTTCTGTGGTAATATGGATTGTTGCATGTCTATCAAAGGTTCAAGAGCTAACATTTACATGTAAGAGAATGCATAGCATATTTTCTTTTGTGTCTGAGTTGCTTCAATCAGGATGACTTTTTTTTCCTAGCTCTATTCATTTACCTGACAATTTAATGTTTCACTTTTTTAGTAGCTGAATAATATTCCATTGTATAAATGCAGTACATTTTCAAAATCCATTTATCTGTTGATGGATATATAGACTGTTTCCGTTTCTGGCGATTATGAGCTGCAGTGAACATGGATAAGCAAATATCTCTATAGTAGGATACAGAGCTCTTTGAGTATGTACCCTAGGGTGGTATAGTTGCGTCTTGCAGTAGGTCTATTCTCATCTTGCTGATGAACCTTAGTAGTTGTAAAAGTTTTCACTCTCACCAGCCCATAGGCCACAATCTCCACATCCTCACCGACATGGGCTGTCATTTGTTTTATTGATCCTGGCCATACTTGCTGGTGTAAGATTAAATCTTAAAAGCAGTTTTAATTTGCAATTCCCAGATGACTAAGAATGGTGCACATTACATGTATTTTCTCATTTGAAAACTTTTGTTTAGTTCTGTGCCTACTTTTTAAATTGGGTTGTTTTCTTGATGCCCAGGTTTTTGTTTGTTTGTTTGTTTGTTTTAGTTGCCCCCCCATACATACACATACACTTTCGATGTGCAATTGGTAAAGATCTTTTCCCATTGTATAGATTACTTCTTTAAGTTATGGTTTCCTTACTATACAGAAGCTTTCCAGTATTATAAGATCCCATTTACACCTTCTCCTGTATGAATAAGTACAACGCCATTCACCACTTTCTCTCCTATCAGATTCAGGGAATCTGGTCTTATGTTGAGGTTCTTGTTCCATTAGAGTTTTTTAAGATGAAAAATGTCGATCTATTTATTTGTATTCTTATACATACAGCAATACAGTTTGACTAGTACCTTATTTTAAAGTTGCTGTAATTTTTCCAGTGTGTATTTTTGACTTCTTTGTCAAAGATCAGGTGTCTATAAATGATGTTTAGACTCATGTCTGGGTCTTCAACTCAAGTCTGTTGATAAGCATGTCTGTTTTTATGCCAATACCATGCCTTTTTTTAATTACTGTAGCTCTGTAGTACAACTTGAAGTTGGAGATTGGTTATACAGCTAGTAGTTCTGTTGTTATTAAAGGTTGTTTGAGCCATCCTTTCTTTTCTTGCATGTGTGTGTGTGTGATATTTCATATTGTGGTAGTTTGAAAGCCATCCTTTCTTTTCTTGCATGTGTATGTGTGTGTGTGTGTGATTTCATATTGTGGTAGTTTGAAAGCCATCATTTCTTTTCTTGCATGTGTGTGTGTGTGTGTGTGTGTGTGTGTGTGTGTGTGTGATTTCATATTGTGGTAGTTTGAAAGAAAATGGCCCCCACAGGCTCACAGGAATGGCAGTATTAGGAGGTGTGACCTAGCATTCGTTGGTATGGGTTTATTGGAGGAAATATGTCGCTGGGGCAGGCTTTGATGTTTCAGATGCTCAAGCCAGGTCCATGGCTCATAGTCTATTCCTGCTGCCTTGGGATCTAGATGTAAAACTCTCAGCTCCTTCTCCTTCATCACATCTGCCTGCATGTTGCCATGCTTCCTGTCATGATGATATTGAGTTAAACCTCTGAAACTGTTAGCCAGACTCAATTAGATGTTTTCCTTCAGAAGTGTTGTCATGGTCATGTTGTCTCTTTACAGCAATAGAAACCCTCACTAAGACATATATGAAGTTGAAAGTTGTCTTTTAAATTTCTGCAAAGAATTGTGTTGGAATGTTGATAGGGATTGCATTGACTCCCTAGACTGTTTTTGGCAAGGTGGCCATTTTCAGTATATTAATACTACCAATCAATGAGAATGGGAGATATTTCCATCTTCTGATGTATTCTTCGATTTTGTTCTTTAATGTTTTGAAGCTTTTATTATTCAAGTCTTTCACTGGCATGGTTAGAATTATCCTAAGACATTTAATTTTTTGATGTTATTGTGAAAGGCATCATTGCCCTGATTTCTTTCTAAGTCTATTTATCATTTGTACTCTTGATTATTGTATGTTTATTTTGTATCCTGCTACTTTGCTGAAAGTATTTATCAGCTGTAAAATTTTCTGGTGGAGTTTTTAGAGTCATTTATATGTAAAATCATATCACCTGCAAGTAAGGGTACATTGACTTCTTCCTTTCCTAGTTGTACAGTTATCTTCAGTTATCTGATTGATTCATTTATGTTGAACCATCCCTGAATTTCTGACATAAAGTCTTCTTGACCGTGGTGGATAGTCTTTTCGATGTGTTCTTGAATTTGGTTTACAAATATTTTATTGAGATTTTCTTTTTTTTGTGCATCTGTATTCAGAAGTGCTATTGCTCTTTAATTTCTTTGTGTGGTTTCGCAGTGTTTATGGCCTCATGAAATGAATTAGTCAATGTCCCCTCAGTTTATAACTGGATGAATAGTTTGGGGAATATTGGTCCTAATTCTTCTCTGAAGGTCTGTAGAATTCTACACTGAACCATTCAGCCAGAACTTTTATTTTGTTGGGAAACTTTTAGTTACTACTTTTATTTTAGTAGGCATTTTGTGTCTGTTTAAACTGTTTATTTGCTCTTTAATTAATTTTGGTAGGTCATGTATTTCAAGAAATTTCTCCATTCATTTTAGGCTTTCCAATTTGATGGTGCACAGATTTTTAAAGTATTGTCCTTATGATTTTTCTGGATTTCCTTGGTATCTGTTATGATGTCTGCCTTTTGTCTCTAATTTTATTAATTTTGATCTTCTTTCTTGACATTTTAATTAATTTTACTAAGGGTATTAGTCAAATCTTTTGGATTTTCTCAAAGAACCAATTTTTTGCTTCATTGCTTCTTTGTAGTTTTTTTTTTTTATATTTAATTTTTTTCAGGCGTGAGTTTATTTGTTGCTGTCTGCTTTGGGGGGGGGCTGATATTTCTTTTTCTTGTTCTAGAGTTTTCAAGTGTGCATCTATGTTGCTAATAAGATCTTTCCATTTTTTAAAAGAAATGTAGGCCTTAACTTTTTAATCTTGCCTCTTAGAACTGTTGCCATTGCACTGTGCCCCATTGTTTTGGGTATGTTGTGTTTTCATTTTCATTCAACTATCAAAGATTTTAATTTTCTTAATTTGTCTTGGATTTTTTTCAGCAAATTATTCAACTTCCTTGAGTTTGTAAGCTTTCTGTTGCTTTGATGTCCAATTTTAATCCATGGCCCTTAGATAAGATGCAGGGTGTTATTTTACTTTTTTAAAAAAGTAAAAATATCTGTTGAGACTTGCTTTCTGTCCATGTCTGTGGCCAATTTTGGAAAAACGTCCATAAGCTTCTGAGAAGAAGACAAACTCTTCAGTGTTTGAGAGAAATGTTCTGTAAATGGTAGGTCCATTTAATTTATGACTTACCTAATTAAAACATTTCTCTTTAGTTTTTGTCTTAGTGACCTATTAGTCAGAGTGCTATTGAAGCGATTTGCTATTACTGTGTGGAGATCAATATGATATGTGATTGAAGCCGTAGGAGTATTTCCTATATGAACTGGGGTGCTCTTGTGTTTGATGCATAATTGCTTAAAATTGCAATCACCTTTTTTTCTTTGATGAACACTTAGTATCTTATCTCTTTGGATTACTTTTGGTTTATCAGATATTAGAATGGCTATTCCTGCTTGCCTCTTGGGTCCATTTGCTTGGGATTTTCCCCCTATCTTTTTCTCTGAGATGATAGTAAGGTGTGTTTCTTAGATTCTGCAAAAAGTTGTATCACGTTTTCTAAACAACCTGTTAATCCGTATCTTGTTATTGGGAAATTGAGATCATTAATACTGAGAGTTATCAATGAGCAGTCTTTTAAATAATTGTATTATTTTGTTGTTATGTTATTTCCTACATCTCTTTTGATTTAGTGGTTTGGGATTATTTATTTCTTGTGCTTTCTTGAGTGTGTTAAACCTCTGAGGTATCCTTCTAGTGCTTTCTGTAAAGCTGGATTGGTGAATAGGCACTTCTTAAATGTGGTTTTTATTATGGAATGTTTTCTTTTCTCCATCTATTTTAATTGATAACTTTGCTGGGCATTTAGTCTGGGCTGACATCCTTGTTCTCTTAGAGTTAGTAGAGCATCTTCAGGACGCCCTGGCTTTCAGAGTTATCCCTGAGAAGTCAAATGCACTCTAACAGATCTGCCTTTATGTGTTATTTCATTGTTTCCTCTTGCAGCCTTTAATCTTCTTTTGTTGTTGTTTCATATGTTTAGTGTTTTAATTATTATGTGTTGTGAGAATTTTTTTTTTGTCTGCTGTTTCTCTTTTGCTGTGCTGTATGCTTTTTTTGGTCTGCTGTTTCTCTTTTGCTGTGCTGTATGCTTTTTTTGTCTGTTGTTTCTCTTTTGGTGAGCTGTGTGCTTTTTGTACCTTGTTCAACTTCTCCTTCTTTAGGTTGAGGAAATTTTCTTCTCTGATTTTGCTGAAAATATTTTCTGAGCTTTTGACCCATGTTTCTCTTTATTCTATCTATATTATTTATAGATTTGGCCTTTTCATTGTCTCAGATTCCTGGGTATTTTTGCTTGAATTATTATTTTTTTAACGTTCTTTGACAAGGTCTTCATTTCTTCTATTTTGTATTGTGCCCAAGATTTTCTCTTCCACGTCCTATACTCTGTTGGTGACGTACCTCTGAGGTTTTCATTTGACTTCCTAAATTTTTTATTTCCAGTCTAATTATAGTCTGGGGTTTCTTTAATGATTCTATTTCTCTGTTAAAGTCTCCTTTCATGTCTTGAATTGCTTTCATTATTTAATTCTATTGTTTATATTTTCACAGACTTCATTAATTTATTCATACCCTTAAACATATTCATGGTTGCTGTTTGGAAGACCTTACCGTGTGCTATATTACACTCCTCAGGGCCTACTGTAGTAGGATTGCTAGGTTCTGGAAGAGGAGGCAGGTTGTGTTGACTGTTAACATTTGTTCTGGTGTCCAAGCATCTGGAGTCATGATGATGAAGGTGATTCTAGATGTTGATATGTAGTCTTGTGTCATCCTTAGAATTCCATTCCTTAGTCTCTGTTGTCCTCTCTGAATGTTTTGAAATCGAGGTGACTGCATGTTCCCTAGTTCAGGGTGCTTCTGTAGGTTGGTAGTAGCAGAGAAAAATAGAGATAGGCTAGGAGCAAAGACCCTGGAGGTTTTGGGAAAGTCTTAAGGGGATTCTGTTTACACCTAGAGGCAGGATCTCCAGGGAGCTGGGAGTGTGGTAGGAGGAGGGGCTCCTGAAAAGACAGTAGTAGAACATCAAATAATCTGGACAGACAGAGAAGACAGGGTAGGAGGACCCTGGGTCTGTACCAAGAGGTGGAGTCTCCAGCAAATAGAGGGGAGGTATGAGGGACATCTGCAAGCAGGTTGCTTGAAGGCTGAGGGTGAGACAGAAGAGACCATAATGGAGGACCAGGGGGAGACTGAAAGTTAATTACAGGAGTCCATGTCTGCTGTGGCCACTGGGAGTTTCAGGTAGAGGGTGTTTCTAGATATCTGGGGCTTACCCATAGGAATCAGGGTGGGCTAGAAGTGCTGAGAGGTTCCACAGGAAGGAAGAAAGCTGCATCCGCACTGAGGTTCGGTAGTATCTCCAGGGAATGATGGAATTGTGGGAGGAGGGGCCCCTGCATGTGGGCTGCTACAGGGCTGCAAGCCAGACAGCAAAATCATAATAGATGGCAGGAAGGATAGTGAAAATGTGCCTCTCACATTTTACATTTTTCAATTACTGTTGTCGAGAATGAACACTCTATACATGAATAAGAGATCTGGGGGTCGGGGAGGAAGCATGTGTTTAAGTAATTCGAAGGAGTGTATTTTTGAAGAGTTTTCAATGCACCTTGGCAGAATTTGGAACAACATGGAGCTGAGTGAGACAACCAAGGCTGGGCATCTTTGGCTCTAATCCTCCTGTGGACTGTCTCTAGCCGGTTCTCTTTATTCATTTTAACCAGCTCTGACATATGTCTATCCATACTGGAATCACACAGCAAGTGTTAATTGATTGATAGGTTGGAAGGGATTATTAAATTTGGGATCCCTGACTAGAAAGCATAGGCTTCTAGATGATTCTATGCAGGCCCCGGGCCTCATCCAGGACTTGGATTTACCACAGGACTGCTTCCCTATGCCCGGCTCCCTCATGTCATCATTTGCTGAAATGCACATGACAGTTGATTTCTGCAAGCAGCCTTTGTGAGATTCTTGATTCCACCAGGATGATCGCTGTTTCAACAGATGCCAAAATTTCAATTTCCGTTTCTTTCTCAAATTAAAAGGGTCTGGGAAGCCCTCATTTACCCTGTTAGCTCTTGGCTGATTCCTTCCCCTTTGCCAGCTTCCGAACCTCTGCCGATACCCATAGTGGGTAATTAGTAGAACAGTCTCGCCATTGATGCTGTATACACACATTGAGGTGTCTTATGTCTCTTTTGTGATTGTCAGTGTGTGCATCTGAATATGTGCCTTGAGGCTAGGATTCTCAGTGTTCTGTGTTGCATGACAGGTAGTCTTGCAGGGAGGAAGTCTATTGATGGAGACCTTGGAATGCACTTCCTGCTTATCTTGGCTCTCTGATTTTCAGTTCTTCCTTTTATTCTTCCTCTTCCTCCTCCTCTTCTTCCTCCTCCTCTTTGTCATTATGACCCTTGTCTGTTTTGAAAGCAAGAGGTAAGATTTCATGCAGAACAGCAAACAGCAAGGCCTGTAGAAGCAAAGCGGGTAGGTAACCTCAACAAGTGAGACAGGCTGGCTAGAACACGGTTGTTGTTGTTGTTGTTGATGCGGAGATCCAACCCAGGACCTTTCACAAATTAGACAAACTCTTTACCTCTAAGCCATACCTTCAACCACAAGATGACTATTTCCTCAGAAAAATCTATTATTTATTTGAGCAATGCCTCACATTTGGAACCAATATTGGTATTAGGAGTTATTACATTTTTTTGTGAACATGGGGAAGGGGGTCAAATTTGAGAGGAGATGGAATGGGGGAGTGGGAGGTTAATATGATCAAAATCCATTGAACATGCGTATGAAATTTTGGAAGACTAAGTAAGATATTATGTTAAAATAAAAAAAAAATGTATAGTACAATGATAGGAAATGGCAACTGACCCTGTACCTGGCTGTTGGGGTTATAAAAGGGGATGGTGGGGACTGCAGCAAACTCATGACTAATGATATCCACTACATTGTCTCGGGGTTGGTGGTTTCAAGTCCTCAGGAAGGCTCAGGAAAGCTGGGTATGAGGCTCTTAAAGTTAAATCTTGTGTTTTTACATGTTGGAAACTAATAGAAGCAGACCTGAAAAGCAGAAGGTGGGCCTGTCTGCACCCCGTTTAGTCTGAGAGCTGAAGGTTTGCATTTCTGGCACGCAGCTGGTCCAGGTGCCTCATTACTCAGTCATTCTCAGACTGACTCAAGGTGCGGCTGTGGCGAGTGCAGAAGGGGCCCTTGCCAACTTTCCTGAACTCGTTTTTTTTTTTTTTTTTTAAAGGAAATTCTCATTTTATTAGGGGAAGGCTTAAGTGATTGAAGCCCCTTCCAACATAGCCAGGTATGAAAATGATGATGTATACAAAAGGTTGACATCACAAAACAAAACCCAAGCAGTCTGTGCTTCCCTGTCGTAGCCCGTGGACCGTGAACCCGCAGGGTGGTAGAGGAACTTTGGACCATGTGTAATGGATGGCCCGGGCCAGCGGAGGATACATGAAAATAAGCGTAGACCAACAATGAAGAAATCAAGGGAGCTTCGCGGGAGGCTAGCTGAGAAACAAAGGGACCTTTCTTTGATGTGTCCACACCGAGGCGAGGCGATAGGAACAAGGCTGTTCCACTCACACTCTGCCTTGAGGACCGAACATTTGTTTTCAATTCTACCAGTGACATCGCATGCTTTCATTACCGCATTGTCTAAGATATCGCCGAGGCCCTAACCGTTGTAATTTATCTTTTGTACTATATAATTTGGAGCCGCTCAGGCCAGAAGAAAACATCTGTACCGAGAGGCTGAGCTCGACACAGTTTACACTTGTACACCCAGCCTGCTCGGAGGTCAGTCTCCTCATAAACTTCGTTATCACTGTTGGCTTTATTCATTCTATTTGACACATTAAGCTTCCGTATCTTGGCATAAAGGACACAATATTGCAGCATATTGGCAAGCTCATTTGCTTCTCCCAGCTAGTGTTGTGTCCAAATATCAATCCCCAGGGATAAACACGTGTGTATCGACGGCAGGAAAATGAAGCGGAGCAGCAGGTGGCCTTTTGCCGCCTAATGAACATGGCAATCTGTTACTATCACTGCGGTGCCTTCCGCCAGACAATTAGGCAACTAAGCATGTAATTATTCAGGCCAATGAGAAGAGGCTCTCCTCTAATTTCATCTTTTCATTGCTGTTTACAAACCCACACTCCCCTCATTAGCGAGAGATTTTCCAGTCTATGCTAATTGGTTTCAATAACATTCATTTCAGTTGAAAGAGAGTGATTCTGTTAATTGAGAATCGAAAGGATCTTTTCATTTTAAGTGCGTCCTGCTATGGAAATCTGAACACTCTCAACAGGTCCGAGCTAATGAAATTAAGTCGGCGCAGCCATTAGTGGCGTAATAGAAATAAAGTAATTTATTTTCATTGAAGCATGTGCTATCGTCCAGAACAATTAATACAGCTGAGGTGTATGGCAACTTGGAAAATAATAGATCGAGGACAAACGGGGTGCTTTTCCTCCGAATGGCTTGTTTAATTTCTGGTGTAAAAGCCTTCCTCATTTGGTGCTGCTACATTCAGTGTGTCAGACAGGAAGAACGCTCATTTATAAAATGACACTCGACTCCACTAATTGTGCAGGAAGAACAGGGTTTCCTACAGCAGTCACCTCAGAGTGCACCTGAGCTGTTAAACCACTTGGCCCTGTTGGAGTTTAGGTTGACCGTGTTTGTAAAACTTTTATAGCAAACCACTGGCCACCCTATGAGTGTCACAGTCTTAAAAAAAAAATAGTGTAGTGTTACTGTGTGACTTAGAATCACACTGAGTCCTCGGTCACAGCTTTTACCATCTCAAGGATTTGGAACCCATCACAGGTGCTATGGTGTGCAGGCACTGTGGTACAAGTTCGGGACAAGGGCAGAAGCAAAACTTTAAAAATGTGCTATTAATAACTGTACTTATCTAAAATTCCCTCCCAATAAGTGAAATGATGTAAGAAAAGAAATCTCAGGTATAAATAAAACGAAAGTATTTTGTGTCACGAGTCACAATTTCTTATCAACAGGATCAGAAGGCTCATGTATTTCCTTGCCAGGGAGAATTTATTTATTTTTTTTAAAGCAATTCTCTTCCAGTTTTAGTGTGTGAACCATTGCACACCCTATTTTCACACATACAAAAATGTACCCACCTCAAGACACTCTCAGCCAGATTCTCATGTCTTATTTAGTTGTTATTTTTTTAATGGAATAATCAATATAGAACCATTTGGGTTGCTGTCAGACTAGCTGCCTGTGTGTAAAATTTCTTTCTCATGCATAAGAAGCAGAATTTTGCTCTGGCCACTAGACCACAGAGCAGGTTTGCCTCTTTCTAGCTTGTATGGATGTCAGTTGGTGGGTTGATGGGTGGGTGGGATAGGTGGGGGTGGTGATTTATGCAAATGTTATATCTATTTTTTTTTAGTTAGATTCAAAAATGCATAATGGGGACAGACTTACAAAATAATACACTGCATGGCGTTATGAATATTTCAAAGAATTATTTCTTTATTTTGTGCATAGCTCCGAGTGCTGACATTTGATTTATAGCTGCATGGATGTACCTGGGGTTGCTAAGGTTACCCAATTTCATTCACCCATAGATATTTGAGATCTACATAATGCCATCAGATCCTCCACCGCATTTCAAAGTGATGTTGATAAATGGTGCCTTCCTTAGATGATATTTCCATTTAGATGTGATATATCTCATGATTTCTGTCTTTTAAAATATTGTGGTTGATGAAATTTTACATTATGTGCATATACAGAAAGCAGGGACACATATTTTTCCAGTTTTAAAGGTTCAAAAAAACTGTGAGCGGCTTTCCCCTCCCCCTCCCCAGCCCACACCTATTCCCATATGTTCAGGCTTACTGTGACTAATATTGAGTTCTTTAAAAAAAATAAATAAATAAAAGGGAAAAAAAGCCCCTACGTTATTGTTTGTCTTATGTTTAGAGATATAACAAAAGACTGGCCAGTCACCTCCAATCGTTTTTATGATGTCTCGTATCTTTGCAACAAAAGCCTGAGCTTTTCTAAAAATGAAAACATCTTTTGAGGTTGGATGACAAACCTACAGAAGTTATCTTTGCCAACAGATCTTCATAGAAGTAACACTTAGAAAGTTTTATACACACAGAGTGTGTGTGTGTGCACATGCAATTTATATTTTCTGATTGCTTACACGCGATCACTGACCTTACAGCTCATAATGGATCCCAGTCCATGAAAGAGCCTGGTGCAGGCTTTCCCAACTTCAAAGGAATAAGGGATTAGATGTATGGAAGAGGACAGTTAAAAACTCAAAATAACCATAAATTTTTGTGAGGAGAATAGATCTGGCTCCATGGGGTAATAAACTTGCTGGTGGGAAAAGAGGAACACATATGAAAAGCCACAAGCCCCACCTTATGAAGGACTAATCTGTGGATTATATGGTTTTGTTTCTCCTTAACCAGCTGGATTGAGTTCTGTAAAATTAGTTTTTTATTTCCTCTCGTCTGAGTGAGAAAAACAGGTATGCAGCAGACTGCCATGATGAAACGCAGGAAGGATTTATAGGGGCCATGGCGAAGGCCTTTGGACCAGGCTCTTTGGAAGGAAACAGACCTACTGGCTAGGAGTAAAAGATGGGGCGAGAAAGAGGGTGGAGCACATGGTTTGGTTGAGGAGGGGCCTCTGGACGGGGGAGGGACTTATGTAGAATGACAGGATGGGGCAAAGATGAGCAGAGAGGTTCTGTTGTGATTATTTTTAGGTGACAATGTGGCGGCTTGCAGATCTGTGCTTTGTTAAGATGCAAGATATTTAAAAAAAAAAAAAGTTCAGATTTGCTGCCAATATTTAAACACTGAAAGTTCCTGTATTTGGACCTTATTTAAATCAGATCTGAGTTGCTGGCACTAACTTCCCAGACCAAGCGTCTGCATAGACAGAAAGCTGAAATATCCTCACAGGCCTGCACACATCTCTTAAACTCTACCAGTTCTGCTCCTTCACCCAAAGCCTTTATAGACATACCTGGATCCCTGGTAGGAGGGTGTGTTTCTGCTTGACACCAGCAACTCTTGATTTTACATTGTTCCTAGGCCTGGAGGACGGTAGATATTATGTTTTGAATGAATACATGATAGTGCATATTTTTTTGCACACATTTGTTTGTGCTACATGGGAAATTGTGAGATCTTTTAGTATAAGGATGGTCTAATTTGTTTTTTCTTTTTCTTTTTGGTTCCTAGTGCTTCCAGGACAGCGAACACTGGCAAAACACCAGTTAAACACTGTACACTTGCTATGAGCCAGAGCATTTTATCCTTTTAAGAAAAAAAATATATGAGTGAGATGTACAAGAAAATGACTCCTGTTTCTCCTTCCAGCTCCCCCTCCTACCTTTGGTCTCATCTCTAGAAGCCATGGTACTCCTGATCTCTCTGTCCATGTGACTTAATTTTGCCCTGCCCTGCTCCTGTGTCTGCCCTTCTGAGGGCTGTTTCCTCTTCTCTTCACCTCCCACAAATCCATCTGCACACTGGCACTGCCCTTTTCTTGGCCAAGCACAGCACTTACACATTAGCATTGCTGTGAGGACTGAGTGAGCAAATTCACCAACAGAGCTCACTGTGAATGACGGACAAACACTAGCCAATTAGTAAGTCATAGCTTTCTAAATAGTTTTGAATCTCTGGGCATAAAAATGTATCCTTTCGTGAGGCAGGCAATTGGGATGGAGTGAATGAGAATGAAGGATAACTATGTATTTATCATATTGTGTTCAAAGCATTGTCTGGGCATTACTGATGATGTATCACACATCACAGTCTTCTGAAGTCTCTCTAATAATGTTTTACATACAAATCCAATCTTTAGTATGCAATTCAGAAACTCAAAAAATACTCCGAGTGTATAATAATTTTCTTCATAATCTTTGGCCTCAAAATTTGACCCAAATCAGGAGGATAGATGAGCCCTGAGTGGGCAAAAGGCTCTTGTGAGGCTTTACCTATTATTTAGTGCAAACATTCATTTTCTGTAAGATATTAACATATTTATTTTATTGTGGAAAGTCCTTACAAACCCCATTTGATACACTATATGATATATGTACTTAATTATTTTTCTAAATTCTGAGTGCCAAAGTGACCTGGTCCTAGGTTTGAGGGTCCTTCTGCCTGTGTCTGTGCTCTGTTGGACCAGAGGGACATTTTGACTTTTTTTTTTTCTTTTGGAGACAATGCTTCATACAGTAGCCTAGGTTGGCCTTAGTTAGCCTCACTATGTAGCTGAGGATGACTTCAAACCAGTGATCCACCTCCCTCCACCTTCCAAATGCCGACATTAGATGTGTCACCACACAAGCAGGTGAGCTGTATGACTGACCTGTATAGACAACATATGTGAGTATTCAGCAGAGTGAGTGAAGACATAAAACATATTCTGTTGCTTTCATATTCAGCATCCTTCACTGTGTCTTATTACCTCTGCTATCTCTACAGCTGCCTCTTCCTCCTCCTCCTCTTCCTCCTCCTCCTCCTCCTCCTCCTCCTCCTCCCCCTCCTCTTCAATCTGTCCAGTCTCCATTTCAAACTCAGTCATCTATAGCACCCGTTTATTGAATGCTCATTTATATGTTAGACATTCTAGCTCGTCCAGACACAATGGTGGGAATTATGACTTTTGTTGTCATGGCCCTTATATCACACTGATAGATGACATCAGGTTAATGAATAATACTACCTCAACCCCTGAAGATAAAATGTTGGAGTAGAAAAGTACCCCTATCCTACCCTGTGTATGTGTATGTGTGTGTGTGTGTGTGTGTGTGTGTGTGTGTGTGTGTGTGTTGTTACAGATTGTGGTTAGAGAGATTCCTGAGGACTGATTTTTGGGAAGAAATGATTAATGCAAATAACTGGGAAATGTTCTTCAGAGAGGACTAATAGCAACAGGAAAAGTCACAAGCCAGGATGTGACATGAATGTTGGCAGCCTTGAGATGTGGTCTAATATAAGCTCACATACCCTTTGGGGCATAGAAAGCACTGGCTTTTATCTTAGAGGTAATGATACACCGTGAAGGATGCTAAATACGAAAGAGACAAAATATGTCTTCAAACTCTCACCCTGCTGAATACTCATATATATTGTCTATACTGGTTAAGCATACAGCTCACCTGCAAGTAGTAGAGCCTCCAATCACATGACTTTAGGAAGACAGTTATGAACTATTTGGTGAAGGGACTCAGAAGTGTAGAGAGCATCCACAGCTGCTTTGGAGGTTCAGTTAGATGAAACACTCTGGATGAAGTCCTGCTCATCTCCCTGGTCTACCATCCTGTAGGCCTGGCCCTATTTCTTATTGTACCTAAAAGAGGAACAAGAGCCTTAGCTGCTGGCTCTACACTGTAGGCAAGTGTGGGAGACTAGACGTGAATCATCTTTTAAGGAACATGCTAATTATTAATTTTTAACTAATAGTTATTATTCTTTGAAAATTAGAGATTTTATACAGTGCATATTGATAATATCAATCCATTATCACCTCCCTATAAACTCCCTAGTGCTCTCCAAACTCTTCCAACCTTTGTGTCCCATACCTCTTTCATTTCATTGACCAGAACTTAGTCATATGCCCACACTTAATTGTACAGAAGAAGAAAATAGCTGGAACCCCTTGAGCTCATGGCCAGTCAGCTTATCTAAATTAGTGACTTCTGAGTCCAGTGAGAGATCCTGTTTCCAAAATATGAAATTCAACTGAGGAGGACTGATGTCAGCCCCTGACATGCACACACACACACACACACACACACACACACACACACTCCTACTCTTTCATACATACTTGCATGCTTATACCCACGTGAACATGTATATAGCATGTACACAACATGTGCTCCCAAATACCTGCATACATATATGTGTATACATACCCACGTAAACATGTACACACATACACACACATATTCCTATATACATATTTGTATGGGTGCATGCACATTTCTACTCAGAAGTGTGGAGAGCAGCCTTGGATGCTCATATGTCCATGTACCCATACAAACATGTATATAGCAATACACACTCATGTTCCCATGTACCTGTATACATATATGTATGTACATACCTATACAAACATGTACAAACATGCACATGCACACACACATCACATAAATGCCAAGAGTAAATATGGAGCAAACCTGTATTTTAGTTCCCTAAAGGAGTCATCCTGAAGGTGAGGGTCGACAAGCACTAGGCTTAGGCATGGGTGCGCTTTTCACAGCTAAGGTCATCCAGATAGCAGGACCAGTTTTTATTTTTCCTCTGTTCTCTCTTACTTTTAAAAATATTCATGCCCTGATGAGCAACAAATTCCCCAGAGCAGAATGGAGATGACCTCACGGAGCACTGGGCTCTGTTGATGGGAATTGCTTTTACCTTCTGGAAAGAGAATAGGCCACAAAGGATCAGTCTCTTCTCTGTTGTATCTCTTTCAAGTTGAACTGCATCGGACAATGAGTGGATTAAAAAAAAATCCTGCAGCCTGGTGTGCCTCAGATGCATTTGCCAATTTTAACATCATTCCCCAAGTTATATAAAACCAGAGAATAAATGCTTGAGCCTTCTGTAGGGTGAGCAGTTTACTTCCTAGGCAGGGATCGCACTTGTGACAAATCTCCTCAGAGATGCATTTTGTAAGCGAAGTGAAGAAATCATTAGCAAAGCAATATTTGAAGAAGCAGACTGGCCCAGTTCTGAAGGCAACTCTATTTTAACCTTTAAAAGATATCATTTTACTTAGCAGGCTGCTTATTACAATTACAGTGTTTTCCTTGGCCCCTGGCTCCATTAAACATATGTTTTATAGCAAGTTCTCAATTACATTCTCCTGACAGGCTGGCTCATAAGGCCAGGTTATAAAGTGGAGCGACTGCAAAACGGCAAACTGCCCCTCATTAAGTTTATAGTTTTATTACCTTGTTTAGGGCACTTTTTCTTCCTTTCCTCTCACCGACTTTCTTTGGTGACATTTAATTTATAAGAATCAAGGGGACTTTCTTGTCCCACTTTTCCCCATGGCTAGTGAACTTGCATGTTAGGGGCAGACATGCTGGTCCCTCCTCCCCACCTCTTCCCCTTAAAATGAATTGTTCTTTGGCTTCCGAAGGCTATCATCAGTAGGTCAGTACCTTTCTGGTGTTAATGTCAGTGGACTGTACATTGAGGTCTAAAGTCTGGTTGCTCTTAGATAAAGATGAGCTCTTCATAAGCTTGCAAAACCCACTTAGATGGACGGAGCTTTAATAAATGGTGTGCATTACCTCGTCCAGCTGGCCATCTCTGCTGTTCTGCGGGAGACAGTTGCTCTGCAGCAGCCCACAGTCAGCCTCCTGGAGAGGCAGAACTGGATTCTCTCACCGCAGCGCTCAGGTCAGCCGAACTATTTTAATTTACAGAACATTACGCACGCAGAAATATATTTATATCTCCATGCTTCGACAAGGGAATTAAATCAGCTTGAATTTATGTAAAACGTGTTATCATTATTGGACGGGGAGAGAGTATTGTGCTAAGAGGCACAAATATCATCTGGCCACTGCTAATTATAGGCATGTAAAAAATGGCTGGTGGTTGCTTCTGAACTCAGACAGAATCTGTGGATGTTGATTATGAAGAGCTATTATGTATTGATAGGTTAGGATTTATTACTGCAAGTATCAACCAATTGCTCCGGATTGGATGGTAGTCAGACACTGGGGAATTGCTCTTGGAGCTGTTAGAACAGGGTAATCTATCAGGAGGAGGGGAGTGTATTCTATCAATTAAGGAACAAGCAATTCTACTGATTTGCTATTGGCAGACTAATAGGGGTAATGGGTTTTCCTAGACAGTCCAGGTACCATATAGCCGAGTTGGGGAAAGTAGTGACATTAGACAGATAGAAGAGCAGTTCATTAAACCTGAATGAGGGCTGGGATGAGGCAGAGCTTCAGGACGCCAGGCTCAGCCAAGTCCACTGGCGTGTGGCGATGCCGCTGTCTCTATGTATGCAGCAATCTGATGCGTGTGGATGCCTGAGGAAATGGCTGGTAGGGAGGCTTCAGCGCCGTGTATCTGTCAGCTGGTGCCTCGTGATGCTGCCTTAAACACCTCAACATTTCAGTGGCTTGAATGAAAGATATTTATTTTTCTTGCTAATAGGTCAGGGTTTGTTTGACTGATCTTGGCACAAGCTTCAGGTTGTGCTTGGCTCTCTGCCACGTGTTTCACTCTAGGCCTGGGTTGATAGAATGGTGGCTAGCAAGAGCATGTTTATGTCTTTAGCAGGTATGCAGGAGATCCCTAAGTCAAATGTCATTTAATCTGCTGTAGTGTCATGTCCACCAACATCCCATTGGTCAAAGATAGTCACATGGACAGATGTATTAGGACCACACATGAGTGTGCATGTAGACTTTTATAACGGGGAATGCAGCCAATGACCATATTCCATTCACCACTTTGGTTTAATGGGCTTTCTGTGGCTGAGGATACCAGGAATTTCTTTCTCCTCCTTCGCCCACCACAGCACAAAGCCACAGCACAAATTGCATTCCCTTGTGCTTCTCCCAAAGCATGGTAAAGGATATACATCAACACGGTTTAGAAATGAACCTTAGTTCTTATAATTAGAACTTACTAATGCCACCGCAGAAGTCAGTCCAGCAAGTTCCTCTGTTCTCCCAAATCTTGCTCAAAATGACCCCTATGAGCCAAAGGCTGATAAACTAAGAGCCATGAAGATACAACTACTGCTTCTCTGACGTGACCAGAAAGGACAGAGAGACCCAAGGTAGAGTAGGTCATTACATTTGGAATGAGCATTGCTGATGGACCTCTGAGCTCTCATGGGATTTGTGAGTGTTCATGGGTCAGTCCTACATGGCTAGACTGATGGACAGTGTTTGCCAGAGCATAAACTTCATGACAGCGGGAAACTAACTCCCCTTGATTCCTGTTCCATCCTCTGTCCTCTGACTCTAACTAAATGCTGGTTTGTGGTAAGTTTTCAGTATGTATTGGCTGAATGCTGGAATACAGGTAGATAGGTAGGTAGGTAGGTAGGTAGGTAGGTAGGTAGATAGGTAGATAGGTAAATAGAACTCTATTTTGGGCTTCTATGCTTTCTAATGATGTCCAGCCTCAGGAAATCAATAGCTGCTTACAAAGCCTTTCTATTTAAGAATGAAATGAATGATTTGTTAGGTGGCAGAAGAGAGACGAGGGGAAGGAACCATGAAAACTCAACGTGGAGGCCAGGGTTTAGGGAATCCTTCATCTGTAGCTCCTATGGCTTAACTGACCCATTTATCTATCTTACAGAAACTTCCAAGTCACACATGGGACGAAAATGCCAAGTGAAGGGTATCTTGGTTCTAGCAGGCTAGGCAGCTATAAGCACCAAAGTAGGAAAAGGAAAAGACCTTCAGGTCAACTAACCTGGGCCCATGGGGGCTCACAGAGATTAGCCACCAGCCAAAGGGTATGCAGGGGTTGAACCTCTGGTCCCTACACACTTGTGTGCAGCTTGGTCTTCATGTGGGTCCCCTATAAAGTGGAGCAGGGACTGTCTCAGTCTCTGTTCCCTGTCATTCTATCCCCTTCCCCTAAATGCACTGCCAGGTTGGGTCTATGTGGGAAAGGATGTGCCGATCCTGCTGAGACATGATGTCTCAGGGCTATAGTGGTACCCAAGGGGCCTTCCCTTTCTCTGAGAAAGGGAGAGGTTAATGGGAGGAGGAGCTTATGAGGATGTAACTGAGAGAAGAAGAAGGAGAAGGAGGGGGCCTCTGACCAGGATGTAAAGTGAAAAATAAATAAATAAATAAATAAATGAACAAACAAATAATAAAAGAGAAAGCACTTAGGGCTAGCTAGACTGTAGTGAACTAGTAAACAGGAGGATGAAACAGCAGCCAGTTAGAAGGGAAACCCAGCCCTATCACAGACTTTATGACAGAGACCATATTTTTATCACCTGGACAGTTAAGACCATAAGCCAGAAGCCAGCCCAGGATGAGTCTATCAAGAGGAACGCAAAGAGATAACAGGCTAGGGATGTAGGTCAGTGGTGGAGTGCTTGCCTAGCCTGCAGAATGTACTGGATTTACTGCTCTGGACACATAGAGAATGAAAACAATTTAATTACCATCTATAGAGTGATCAGAGGACGAGAGGAATGGGGAGAGGACCTTAAGATAAGATTTGCAAGATTTCCTTGGATAGAGTGTAGTTTTCTGGCTTTCATCCACAAAGAGGACAAGCTATTTGTAGGAGATTTTTAAAGACAGACAACAGCCTGTAGTCATTATGTAATTAGAATTCATGTTACTTGAAGGAGGGCCCTAGTAGAGCGATTTTGTTTTCTGCTTCAACCACTGTTTTCTCACACTGTCCCTGGGAGATTTCTGTCCATCTTGGATTCTAATTTTTGCTCTTTGTTTCTTCCTGACTGTTTCCACAGCTATGAGCATTGGATTTTTCCACTTGGGAACGCCCAGATTTCTTATCAATATATCCCACAGCCGTGTCTTCAAAATTGCCCCAAGCCTTGTTCTTATTTCTGCATGCTGTCTTAATTAATTGCACCAATCCCCCAAGGTATTTTTCCCTCTCTCCCCACCCTACACTTAATTAACAATGTCCTGCTTTTTTTTTTTTCTGACCCGAAATATTTTCTGAATCTATTTCCTCTCTTCAGCCCCGCCCACTGCCCTTGCCTGGGCCTTGTTATCCCTTGCTGGTGCCATCAGTCTTGTCTACCACCTGGTCCCCTGCCTGGGGTCTTATCCTCCTCCTCCCCATCCTTTCTGCTGCTGCCAGAGGGACCCTTCTTGTTATGCAAATCTTACCACCTGAGTCCCTTCTAGGGTCATCTCATGGTAAGGATAAGCTCCCTATAAGCATAGAGTCTTTCCTGGCTGCCCTTCTCCCCTGCTTCATCTCCCTTAGTGCCATTAGTAATATCCTGGGAGGTTTGAATGGTGCAGGATTTTTTATGCTCTGTGGTCTCCTGTTTCTCAGCCTATTCAGATGCTGGCTTGTTTCGGCATTTCTGTACCTGAGTCCCTTTATGTGTTAGTTCAGCTCTTAGCTATGATGCCAATTCAGATCTGGGCTGATTGTTTTTCCTTCAGGTTCCCATAGCACATTGTGCATGGCTCAACAATTTAAAAAAAAAGGATGTTGTCTCTTTTACTGTCTGTTTGGTTTGCTGGGCTATAAACCATTTAGAGACACACAGAGCTTTTGTTCATCTAATTATCTCCAGCATCCCGCACAGTGCCAGATGCATAGAAAAAGATGCTCCACAAATCCACGCTGAAGAGTGAAGTTTCCTTGTCTTTCCCTCACCAGCTATTGCCTTGTTTCTGATTTACCCATCTCCGGTGATGAGAAGTCAGTGTGAGATAGAGGTTTTCTTTGGAACCTAAAATTGGTACATTTGTCACTGTACACTTAGCCAAAAAGGATAAAAAAAAAAAATCCAACTTTGATTTTTTTTTCTGGAGGCCACATTTGAAGATAAAAGGTTGACGTATGCATCATGATATAAAGTAGTAGTCTTTTCAAATGATTTTGCTTCAACCTTCCCAATAAAACAAATGAACTGTGTTCATGGGATTTTGACTTGCTAGCTTCTCTTTGACACTAAAATGAAATGAATGTGCAGAGGCATAAAAACAGTATGTATCCTCAATTGAATAAAAGCTCACCTTTATCTCCCTTTGACCCTTTTATTTTCACAATACTAAAGAAATATTAAAAATGGTTAGGGCTGGCGGATTTTCAGAAAAGGGATCAGTTCCCACTCCCTTTCCGTCCTGTGGCCCCAGTGTAACCTTAGCCTCCTCTTCCTCTTCCCTTTGCAAACCTTTCCCAGAGGGTTGGCTCCCTTGCTTTCTGAAGCCCACAATAGATGTCAGCACAATGGAAAAGTCTCAGCTACACCATCTTTTCTTGGAATCAAATCCCCTGGGGCTGGTGGGGCTTGATCTGACCATTGATCACTGTCTCTGTGGGGAAAACTGCCACCAGAAATGGGCTTCAGGAGCCCTGGGAGGCTGCCCTACCCCAAGGCTGGTAGAGCTTTAAGCAGAGACCTAGCTGGGTTTTAACAGCAGGAAGGTGGCCTGAGGTGACATGTTAGGGTGCTCATTTGGTGGTGTGGAGTAAGCACAAGCCTCGCTCCTCTGACTGAATCACCTTCTTTCTGACTGGGCTTCTTTCATACTGTTTCGTCTCAGAATCATGGCCAGTGAGAACCACGGCCACACTTTACCTCTGTGTCCTTGAAATGGGACCACTCTGAGACAATGAGCAAAGGGAATTTGTGCATCCTTGCTAAGGGACCAGGGCAATGGGCTTTCTGTATAACTTTATGTTAGTACAAGAATATGGGGGTCTACATTTATATGAAAGCAGACATGTGTTCATATGTTTGTAACTGTGAGTATGATGTTTAAATATGTTGGTCAAGTGGTTCTCATCCAGTGGGTCTTGACCCCTTTAGGGTCACATGTCAGCTATCTTGCATGTCAGATATTTACATTATGACTCACAACAGCCACAAAGTTACAGTTATGAAGTAGCAATGAAATAATTTTACGGTTGGGTGTCACCATAACATTAGGAACCATATTAAAGGGTCACACCATCAGGAGAGCTGAGAACCACTGTGTTAGAGCACGTGTTTATATGAATGTGTATATAAACGTGTATTGTGCTTGTGTGGGCATGAGCGTGGCTCTGTGTAGATGAGTATGTAAGTCTGCATGTTTGTAGGCCTGCCTCTGCTGCTGGAATGAGTTATGAACTCCTGAGTCCTAGAGGTATCTAGTATGAACCTGGGAAGCCATCCTAAGGGGTGAGAGAGTTGAAACAGAGTGGGGAATATAGGGTTTGGAAAAGGTGTTTGGGCATCAGAGGTAGTAGCTCTAAATTCTAAAGCGTGCTTATATGTTGTTACTATAGAGCTCCTTAAAAATCACTGGCCAGAGCAGGGTACTATCTATTATCTGCTAAAGTGAGCTGGTAAGATGTGTTTGCACAGAGCACTGTAGTCACAGGTCCCTCCCATAAGCCTTGGCTCTTATTAGTCTTTTTTTTTTTTTTGACAAAAACAATGTTACCATCTAACTACGGAGTCTCAGCTTTAAGAAATGTTCATCTTACTACAACCATCTCTCAGGGCACTCCCTTTTGGATCCCAGTTGCTTCAGAACCACATGCTGAGAGGACCACGTGGAAGAGTACTGATGTACGCCATAATAGTTCAAGCTCAGCTCCTGACCGATGTACAAGAGTCTGCCATGTGAGTCAGCCACTGTAAAGTTTGGCTTGTCTGTGGCTCCAAGGAACCACTCAGAGAAGAATAAGCTAGCTAAGCCCAAACCACCCTGATCGGAAGAATCACCCAGCTGCTCCTACACCAACCACCCTGAGCAGAAGAGTCACCTAGCTGTGCCTAGCCAACATCAACTCTTGAGTGAAAACAGCTGGTTGTGGTTGCTTGAAGGTATCAAGTTTACAGCATCGCAGATAGAGCAGGTGCAGTTACCATGGTAGGAATGAGCTGATGGAACGAAATAAGCTTTGCTCACAACTATGAGAGAGTAGACAGTAACTGTTATTCAGAGAAGCCTCACCTCATTCATAGCTGCCTTTTAAGAAAGAGTCCTGGAAGATTTAACCTTCACAGGGCACAAAATAAAGGGAAATGTTGGGCAACAGCCATGCGTCTACATTAACATCTCTGCACTGAAAATGTATTGCTTTTGTAACAGGATTAAAACGTTATTAAAAGCAATTAATGGGCTTCTTACTTACCTCTTCTGTAGATGGAAAAACACCTCCAGGCGCACGGTGCCTCATGCTGTGAGGAAGGTAGGATATTTTATTTTGAAAGCATTAGCTTCTACTTAATTATTAGAAAGTTCTAATGAGGATAAGCTCATTTGCCTGGTTTCCTAAAACCTAAATTCTCTTTATTCTTTTCATTTAGCGAGAATAGATTTAAATTAGCCTTTGTCCCTTTGAAATATGAAATCCTGCTTGTGAGTCCATCTTCAGTAACTGGGGTCAGGGGTTTAGATGAGTTGAAAGTGAACAGCCCTGGGCTGGCAGAGGGTGAGGAACAATACAAGACCCTTCTTCTACTTGGAGTCAGCTGCTAGAAATCCCTGGGTCAGAGAAATCCTGTTCATATGCTTCCTGCCACCTGGGAAGCTACCCAAGCTACTTTTCTCCATCCCTGGCACATGTGCTGGGTTCAAGAGTCGTGTTGTGTCTAATGGATGGCTTTCTCCATTCCTGGCACATATGCTGGGTTCAAGAGTCGTGTTGTGTCTAATGGACTATTAACACCTTCAAAGTGGCCCTGTCCTCCATTCCCACTGCTATGTATTTCTTGAAAAACACATGATGAAGCCTTTGGATGGAAGGATGTCTTGCTGGGTTCAGCTGAGAACACAGACACAGACACCTGCTTCTGTGACCTGCAGCTGATAACGATTTGAGCATGGAATACACTTTTGGTATGTCCAGTCTCTGAACTTTTCTTGTGGCTGTTGGCCAATGTATATTGCCCATGGTAAAGCAGTTCTTTTACAAGGTGTTTGCAGAGGCATTACCTCATTTGATACCCAGAATGGCTCTGTTGGCCAGGAAGGATGTTGGCCCTCTTTTATAGAAGAGGAATGTGGCCCACAGAGAAAGATTCTCTGCTCAAACAATGCTGCCTTACAGTCCAGCAAGTGGCAGAGCTGGGCTTGTGTTTGAGTTTCATTCTTTTTCATCTTTCCTACCTTTCTCTAACTCAAGCCTGGTTTTCTATTTGAATTTCATTTTGATTCTAGTTTCCAGAGCTGAACATACAAAGGACAGCTTTGCCTTGCTCTTTTCCAATGAGAAAAGCAAACTTCAGTAACTCCTGTTCATCACAAGATAAATTTGGCAGCCATTCCCATGTGTTCCCCAGCAGGTCACATAATAGAATGGATGGTTTAGGCTAGCACCTCACAGAATGTGATCTGGCCACCCTGCTCCTCAGAGATGTGTCTTTTCAAAAGGCTCTTGATCAAATGCAGTGATTGTGGGTGCTAACTCTTTTTGGAGTTTAACAATACACTTCAACATATTAAGGGCCCTGAGAAGTCCTGCCATCTGATGTGTATGTATCAGGGCACCTCTACATAGTCTTTTCGGCACGACTTAGATTTGTTAACTTTGGTTTGGAGATTTTCATTTCTGAATGAAAGAAATGAGATCAAAGATATTTCATAATTCTCTCTCTGTACCTCTTTGTCTGGATAACTTATATTATCAGTTTCTGTAGTATTTTATATTTTAATTTATCTTTAAACAAAACTTTTTAAACAAAAATTTCTTTTCCCCATTTCCCCTTCCTCTTTCCACTCCTTCCATTATTATTTTTCCTCGTTGCTCCCTTCTGTTTTTATCTTCATGTTTGACTTCATGTTCTTCTGAAGTCCTTTGCTTTCTGTTGGTGAGAGAATGCTAAAGGCATAGAACATCTGAATATGAGTAATGAGTTAACGAAATTTCACATTTTCCTTGGATACAGACCGATAAATGTAGGTTAAGTGAATCATGATGACAAACCATAGCAAGTGCATAGAGATGGCTGTCTTTAGTGTCATCTCATTCAACAATTCTGGCAGTGTTTGGATGAGCGCTTAATAGTAAGCTGATTAAATTTGTGAATGATGTGAAAATGGAATGGTTGCATAAATACACTAGGTTCTTGGACCAAGAGCTTTCAAAAGCTTGGACAGGGCTGAATTTAGCAAGACATCATTTTACAAGGATAAATTTAGAGCTGTGCTCTTAAATCTAGAGGATGTACTATGTAACTATAGTATCGTATGACATGACTGCACTGAACCAAATATAAAGAAACTCCTTGGGTTTCTAATTTGATTATATATTCAATATATAATCTTGTGGTTTTCATCTGAAAACTGCAAACTAAAACATGCTTATCCTCGAATATCTACCCCAAACTTGAGAGAGAGAGAGAGAGAGAGAGAGAGAGAGAGAGAGAGAGAGAGAGAGAGAGAGATATGAAATAAGGAGTTAACATACGAAAAAAACCTCTTTATTCAATGTAACCAGAAAAAGGACATAGCTCATTCTGCAAAACAAGAAAAACACATGGCAGATACTGAGATTTCCAGCCTCAGAGGTGAAAGCTTTCTGAGGATGGAAGTATTGACCATTCATATGTCATATGCTTGATGAGTATGGATGGAAATATTTGTGGGGGCAAAGATAATCCAACAGAGAGGTTAAACATGCCCTAGAGAGACTACACTATACTACCAATAGATGGAGACTGTGGGCTTGAGGGAAGACTGTGCTGGCATGCTCTTTCCTTATTGTTTGAATATATATTCAAACACATATATTCAAAATAGCGAGGTCCCTGACACTTTCATGCATGTACATCACTGTATGTTGCTCATATCTAATTCCCTATTATGCGGTTACATGCCCTCATGTCTCTTGCTCCTCTCACTGTTTCTACTCACTCCTCTGTTTACACGTTAAGGCTCTACTTATTAAAAAAATGTGATGTTCATTTTTTAAAATTTTCATGTCTCTTGTTCTCCCTCTAATGCTAGACTATGACTTCCTTTCCCACATAATTCCCCTTCTACACAATCACACACACACACACACACACAGAGAGAGAGAGAGAGAGAGAGAGAGAGAGAGAGAGAGAGTCTATCTCTCTCTATTCATATGAAACATAGGATATTTATTTTGAGTCTGCCTTATTTTATTTAGTATGATAACTTCCAGTTCTATTCCATTTCCTGCAAAAGCCATGCTTTGATTCCTTGTCAGACAGAATAAAACTCCATTGTGCATTCGTATTTATTGAAGGGCATTGTCTTAGGGTTTCATTGCAGTGAAGAGACACCATGACCAAAGTTACTCTTTTAATTAATTAATTAATTAATTAAGTAAGTAAGTAAGTAAGTAATTTTTTATTCTTTAATCCTATTTTACAGTCCAGACTTCATTCATCCTCCTGGTCTGCCCCATGACCACTCCTCATCCCATACCTTCCCCACACTCCAAGAGGATGTCCCCACCCCACCTTTCACCCCACCAGGCCTCTCCACAACCTGGGGCCTCAAGTCTCTTGAGAGTTAGGTGCATCTTCCCTCACTGAGTCGAGAACAAGCAGTCCTCTGCTGCATATGTGTTGGGGCGGGGGAGGCTCCTATCAGCTGGTGTATGCTGCCTGGTTGGTGACTCATCTCTGAGAAATCTCAGGGGTCCAGGTCAGTTGGTTTTCCCATGGAGCTGCCCTCCTCCTCAGCTTCTTCCAGCTTTCCCCCAGGTCAACCAAAGGGGTCCCTGGCTTCCCTTCATTGTTTAGCTACTTGTATCTGAATCTGACGTTTTCAGCTGCTTGTTGGGCTTCTCCTAGGGCAGCCATGTTAAGTTCCTGTCTGCAATCACACCATAGCATCAGTAACAGTATCAGGGCCCCAAATCTCCCCTTGAGTTAGATTCCAATTTGGGCCTGTCACTGGACCTCCTTTCTCTCATGCTCTTCTCCATTTTTGTCTCATGTGTTTCTTCAGACAGGAACAATTCTAGGTCAGAGGTTTTTACTGTGGGATAGCAACTCCATCCCTTCACTTGATGTCCTGTCTCTCCACTGGAGGTGGACTTTATAAGTTCCCCCTCCGCACTGTAGAGCACTTCCAAACATAATAAATGGAATATACAGCAAACCAACAGCTAATATCAAATTGAATGGAGAGATACTTGAAGAAATCCCAATAAATCAGGGACAAGACAAGGATGCCTACCATCTCCATATCTATTCAACATAGTACTCAAAGTTCTAGCTAAAACAATAAAATATCAAAAGGAGATCAAGGGGATACAAATTGGGAAAGAAGAAGTCAAGGTATCACTATTTGCAGATGATATGATAGTATATATAGCAAACTCCATAAATGTTACCAGAGAACTTCTACAGCTGAAAACACCTTCAGCAAAGTGGCTGGTTATATAATTAACTCAAATAAATCAGTAGTCTTCCTTTATACAAATGATAAACAGGGTGAGAAAGAAATTAGAGAAATAGCACCCTTCACAGTAGTTACAAATAATATAATATGTTGGGGTAATTCTAACTAATCAAGTGAAAGATCTGTATGACAAGAACTTCAAGTCTTTCAAGAAAGAAATTGAAGAGGACCTCAGAAAAATGGAGAGATCTCCCATGCTCATGGATTGGTAGAATTAACATAGTATAAATGGCCATTCTACCAAAAGCAATCTATATCAAAATCCCAACACATTTTTTTAAAAGATATGGAAAGAGCAATTCTCAAATTCGTCTGGAAAAATGAATAACCCAGAATAGCAAAGACAATTCTTAATAATAAAAAAAACTTCTGGAGGAAAAACTGTCCCTAATCTCAAGCTATAATACAGAGCAATAGAGATAAAAACAGCATGATATTGGTACAGAGACAGACAGGTTGATCAATGGAATAGAATTGAAGACCCAGAGATATAACCACACACTGACACTTGATCTTTGACAAAGAAATAAAAAATACAATGGAAAAAAAGAAAGCATCTTCAATAAATGGTGTTGGTCTAACTGGCAGTCTGTATGTGAAAAAAATGAAAATACATAATTTGTTACTTTGCACAAAGTGCAAATCCAAGTGGAATAAGAACCTCAACATAAGACTGGATACACTGAGACTAATAAAAGTGAAAGTTGGAAAGAGTCTCAAACTCATTGTCACAGAGGCAAACCGAAACAGAACTCCAATGGTTCAGGTTCTAAGATCTAGAATTGATAAATGGGTCCTCGGGAGACTGGAAAGCTTCTGTAAGGCAAAGGACATAGTCAATAGGATAAAGTCACTCCTTTAAAGAACATATAATTGGGGCTGGTTTACAGGTTCAGAGGTTCAGTCCATTATCATCAAGTTAGGAAACATGGCAGTGCCCAGGCAGGCATGGCACTGGAGAAGCTGGAAGTTCTACATCTTGTTTCGAATGCAAACAGGAGCAGGCTGACTCCCAGGCAGCCAGGAGGAGGGTCTTAAAGCCCACCCCCACAGTGACACACCTATTCCAACAAGGCTACACCTCCTCCAAGAAGACCACACCTCCTAATTGTGCCACTTCCCATGGGCCAAGCCTTCAAACACATGTATCTGTAGAGGCTATCTATACCTATTCAATCCATCACAGGCATTTAGGCCCTTTTCATTCTGCATTTATTGTGACTCATGCTACAAAGAAGCACAGGTATGTAGGCATCTCTGTGGCATGCTGTCTAAACTCCTGCATGTTTGTACCCTGTATTGGCAGAGCTGGGTCATACAGTACTTCTAGTTGTGGTCATTGAAGAGCTTCCATTTGGAAATCTGATGGAGTGTCACCAGTTCACATTCCCACCATTACTATGTAAGTGTTTTTCCTCCAAGCCCTCGTTTAAATTTGTTGTTGTTTGTGTTCTTGATGATATACACTCTCTCTTGGAGACAATCAGTTCTCAAATTTAAATTTCATTTCACTAATGACTAAAACAAACAACACTTTTCATATATTATTGACCATTTGTATTTTTTCTTTTAAACTGTACATGTAATTCATTCGCCCATTTATTGATTGAATAATTTTTATGGTGTTGAATTTTTGAATGAAAAAGTGCATATTTGTATGTTTAGTTTGTATCCTGTTGTATTGTTGAAAGTGTTTGATAGTGTTCCTGCCCCTTGAAGTTTGTGGAATAATTTGAGGAGCATTGGTATTATTTTATGTGTATAGGCTCACATCACTGAGTGAGTATGCTTCTCAGGCCACAACTCATGAGAATTGGCTGTCCTCGTCTATCACATATGTCCTGGGGACCAAACTTAGGTCATCAGGCTTGGTGGCAACTGCTCTTAGTACTGAGCTATCTCATTGGCCTAGGAGTATTTACTGTAGACAAAAATAGTTAGGTTTTCATTTTTGTGATTGTTTTATAAAAGAAGAGTTACATTAGGATTTTTATAGCGATTTCTATTACATTAGGATTTACTGGATTTCTATTATTTGTTACTTGATTTCCTGATTTGTTCAATTGTTTTTGTTCTTTTCTTTCTTCTCTACTCATGGCAGGGCCTCCCTGATTTACTGACTTAGACACAATTGGTTCTTTCCTTGCTCTCCTTTGTTTATCTATCTCTCTCATGAAATTTAGTCTTTCTGTGTTTTGTGATTGAGACTCTTGTGTTTTTCTCCTCAGTGTTTATAATACTTCTATGAAGCTCTTGCAATGCTGCACTGGTGGCTCTGAATTGCTATAGTGTGTGCTTGTACAGAAATGTCTTTATTTCTCTGTCAACTTTAAATAAAACTTTGCTGGCTATAGAGTCCTTGGTTGGAAGTTATTTACCTTAGAGTTGAAAACATATCATCCCAAACTTTCCAGGACTTGAAATGTTTGTTGAGAAGTCTGGTGTTGTTATGTTGTTATGATGTATTTACCTTAGTGATTTGTTTTTCTGTGGACTTTAATATTGTTCTCTATTTTGTAGTCTCAGCATTTTGTCTACATTATGTGGTGTGTAGGTTCTTCTCTGGCAATGTCTACCTGGGATTCTAAATGACTCTTGCATTTGAATCTTCATTTCCTTCTCTATATTTGGTGATTTTTTTCTGCTATTATTTCTTGAAATGGGTCTTTTATGATTTTAATTTTTTACCTCAGCTTCTTCTATTCTGTGTAATATTTGGTTTGGTTTCACTCATGTTTTAGAGATTTTGGGTGTTGTAATTGTGGTTATGTACTTTCTTTATTAATGACCAAAGGATGTATTTCCCTAGTTTGTACACCTGCTGGTTAGATAACTGGCCTGGTTTTACTCAAGAATATTCTTCATGAGCAACCCATTGTTAAGGTCCAATCACAGGGCCACTCAGTGAGGAGAAACAAACAGAAAAATATAGTAACATCCCCCAAACTGACTAAATTAAAGCTACCAATAACCATAGGATGAAACACTGCAAAATAATGTAGGATGTGACACGAAATGAAAGTTATTTAAAGTACAAGTAAAACGAACAAATAAAGTGCTATCAGTGATGTAGTGGGGGGGGGGGGAGGAAACGTGAGGGAAAAATTGAGAAATGAAGATTTGCAGCAGCTTCTCTTTGGTCTTCTGCTGTTGGAGTTGGCTATGTGCAAGGGCAGCCAACAGTTGAGGTTGGAAAGCCTGTCCTGCACATGGAGCAGTGCTGAACCTGGTCTTGTTGAGTGCCAGGTGTCCATCATAACTGTCTTCCCTTTAGGGGCTTCCCTTCTTTGCAGACAAGAGGTCTCTGGTTGGCCACACTTAGCTCTGTTGTTTGTATATCAGGTAGGTTGTCTTATATACCTAAGACTCCCTACATACATAATTAAATGGCTGGTATTCTAGCTATACTGTGTTTTCCAAGTGTGTTGGGATGTTGGAAGCAAGCATAACATTGGGGTTTGTATATGAAGATCAGTCTCAACACTTTCAAAAATCCCACCCCTTACTAGCCACCCTGATGGAGGCCCAGGACTGTAGAAGTCAGGTATTCTGGTAGAGCTTCAGTGTTCTGTGTTCAATCACTAGTGAACCTTGAGGAAGAGGGTTCCTCAAGAGATTGGAACACCTGCTGACTGCAGAGTTAAGGCGATCAGAAGCCATAATTATCCTTAGGAGATATGATTAACGTCTAGCTACCCAAAGTAGAGCTATTGACCACCATACCTTAACTGCTGAAGCCAAGTTTTTGTTACTCAAGTGTCTTTGTACTTTTCTTCTATCTTTTTTCTTTTATATCTTTGCATATAATTTCCTTTTAAACATTCATAAAAGTGACATGAAGGTTGACAAAGAATGAGATAGAAAGAAAACAAGCAAATAAAAAATAAGCATATAAAGAACACAATGAGATAAAAGTCATGTGCCACACAAATTAGCAAGAAGCCATACAAATTAGAAAGAAATTGACAAAAAGTTAGTAACATTGTTAGGCTTAAGAAAATTAACTGTAAGGAAGTAAAGGTAAAATTAATTACAAAGAAAATGATACTTGGAGAGTAGACATGTATAAAGTTGACACTAAGAAAAGGAAATAAAATTGTCATATATTTAAATATATGATGGGACAAGACTATCCCCAGTTAAAGGAAGTCTTAACTACACACACACACACACACAGCACAGAACACATATTCACACATACACACTCAATATATAAAAGAGCAAAGTATATTCCCAGAATGATTAATCTATACAAAACATTCATATCAAACAATTACATTTTGCATTACAATTACATAACTAAGGGACAAAGAGTCAGATGGAGAAGAATAAGGCTTAAAAAATGGGAATATACAGTAGGCATCAAATAAAGATCTATGAGGTGGTATTTTATGGGCAATCCATGACCTGAATTTTGAGATCTTGGAGATTCAGTTGCCAGGCACCATAAGCAAATTCTAATAAAAATCCTGTTGAAAATTAAAAAATAATTATAACCTTTTTTTTTTTGTAAAATAACTATGAAAACATAAGAAAGGCATTTGAAAAAGTGGAATACAGAGAACAGTTAGCTTCCCAGTTACTAAACTGGAATCACAATAACCTGCTAAGAGAGGCAAACAGATCTCTTGTGAAGAAGAGAACATCTGGAACGTCTCCATTGTCATCTTTTCGAGGATTGCTTAGACATCCTTAACATTTCCACTTAGAGCTGACTGCCTCCATCATTTCAGGCCTTCTCATTGCATTTCATATGGACATTTATATTTGTCTTATTCACCTGTTTTAGACTCTAAGAGTACTGTGAGAAGGGCCAGGCCCATTAATTTATAACACAGATGACTAGACACACACATACACACAAGATGTATGAATCTATGGTGTGTGTGTATAAGAGAGAGAGAGAGAGAGAGAGAGAGAGAGAGAGAGAGAGAGAGAGAGAGAGAGAGAGAGAGAGAGAATGATTGCTTATGTAGAGGCCAGAGAAAGATGTTGGTGTCCTGATCATGCTTGCCCTTATTCCTTTGAGGCATGCATCTCTGCTCTTCTTCCCCTTCTGCTCCATGTTGGGGTTACAGGAACATGGCGATGCCTGATTTTATATTCTTAAGTTGGTGCTGGGAATCCAAGTGCAGATCCTTGTTCTTTATGCAGTAAATGTTTTTACTGATTCCAAACCATCTGTCCACCTCGAGAAATGCCAATGTCAAATCAATGACCAGCACATAACAGACACTCAATATTAATAGAATAAAAATTAATAAAATAATAGAATAAAAGGAAAACAAAATCACATAAGTATTAAGTTTGTCAGACTATTGGAAAATATTTTTCCCCAAAGTCCATGCTCAATTGTGAATTGCAGACTTTTCCCAGAAGCTTTGCAGAGGGATTCAGGCTTGGGTTAACCAATGAGAAGTATCCAGTTGGAAGTGGGAAGTGACTCACAAGCTGAATTGCTCCCATCTACGAAGCAGGTAGATCTGAGGATCTAACAGTCAGTAGACATGGTGTTTTGCCATGGTATCCAGGTGTCCCCTTGCAAATTGCCCAGCTCTGTGTCGTGGGCTGCAGATCTTTTTGCTATCAGCTTCCTGCATCATGTACTTCCCGATTGTTTAATGTTCGTGGTTTAGTAAGCCTGCATTAAGCCCTTTCCTGCCTCAAATACACAGAATGGCCTTTTCTTACCAAGCACTTTCTAGCTAATGTTTTATAAAATGAAACAGACTACCAGTTCCTTCTCACACAGTAATCAATGGGATTATTGCCTTATACTACAAACCCCTTGGTTCGCATTAATTCATGGAAATCTTCAGCTTTTGGAAAGATTATCATTTGATGCACTTTAACTCCTCAGGAGCCGCTTCCATTTCCAACAGTTTTGTTTCCCTCCGAGGCACTGCTTTCCACTAAGTGTTGTGTTGTTAGGGTATGCTGTGCTTCTGGGTCCTGCTCTTCTGCTCTGCAGTTTGAAGGGAAATTAGGACTTTCATTCCCTTACATTCTTCCTCCTTCTGACCACTGTGACTCTGGCATAGACATGGTATCCGTATGTAGTGTTCTGATATTCTCGTTGGAACTGTAAGCTTTGAAAAAAAAAATAAATCCCCTGTATCTTGCTGGAATATTTTTATTTTTCCAGATGTGTCCCCAGGGTGACTCCATTCCTTTTTACCAAAACCCTTGTCCTAATTTGGTTTCCTATTGCTGTGATTATGTACAGACCTAAAGCAATTTGGTGAAATATGACTCACATTTCCAAGCCTCAGCCTATCACAGAGGGGAGCCACGGTGGGAGCTCAAACAGGAACAGGGGCAGGTGTCTAGGAGGGATGCTACTTACTGGCTTGCTCCCTGCTGCTTGCCCTGCTTGCTTTCTTATACTACCCAGAGCTACTTATCCAGAGAGGAACTGCCTACAGTGGGCTGGGCCCTCCCACATCAAACATTAATTGAGAAAATGCCCCACAGATATGTCCAGAGGCCAATTAAGGTTCCCTTTTCCCAGGTGACTGTAGTTGTGCCATGTTGACTATATCTCTATCTCTATTTTCTATCTATCTATCTATCTATCTATCTATCTATCTATCTATCTATCTATCATCTATCTATCTATACAGAACAACTTTTTAAAGAACGGTTGGCTCCTGTGTATTTTTAATGATGTTGTTTGCCTTATTTAGGTCCCATGAGTTTTCCTGCATCATTTAAATAGCAGCTATCTGTGCTTGTTACCAGAGCTGGGCTCTTGTCCTTGTTATGGATAAACTCTAATCTATATGTATACTAGGAACAGCTCAAGCAGACATTTACATCATTCTAGAACAATGAAAAGTTTAGAAAAACATATCTCTAAGGTATTTCTTTAATGAGAGAAATAGCATTTATTTATGAATAGTCAAATTGTTTCTCTCTATCTAGGCCACTATTGAGTACTGATAAAAGATTAACCAAGTTAGTGATCTGACTTACATTCGAGGTTGAGAAGAACCGTTCCAGAAAGAATGGGAGGGGAAAAGAAGAGGGAGAGGGGTGATCAAAACTCATCATGTACATATATACAACTGTTGAAGAATAAATAAAAATATTTTAAAAATAAATAAGATTCAAAACCAGTAATCTTAATTTTATAAAAATGGTTTGCAATTGCTACAAGAATGACAGGGGAATTTTCCGAGGTACAACATGATTTATCTTGTCTTCATACTTAGTGGCCTCGCTATTAGTAAGACCTTGATCTTGATAATTAATGTCTGGTAATGCCATAGGAAAATTATGATAGCCCCAATTCTCGAAGAGGAATAAATGAATATCCTACTATAAGCCTATTAAAACTGCCCAGGAAGCAAAAAGTATAGGTTAATAAAGTGCCCAATAAATAAATTAAGATACTAGCCATAAATTACTGTGTTTTGTCAACATCAAACTTGTTAACCACAGGACAGCAGACAATTTGTAGGTAGACATGATAGTGTGACTTAATTAATATTGGATAAGAGAGATGGTATAAGAGTGAAGGGCAACTGTAATTGCAGGAAGTTCCTCCAGCAAGGTAAAGCTTGTTCAGCTATGAACAGTAGTCTATTGATTAGGTTGAGATAAGTTACGATGCTACAACAAAAACTGCAAACATTTGTGGTCTAAATCCACAATGGTTTACTTCACTTATATGTCACATATCTAAAATAGTACTTATAGTGGTGGCTCTTATTTCTAGATCTAGGGTAACAGAGCTACCTGGTAGGGTATTGCCAGTTATTACAGCATTGGGAAAATAAACCCCTCAAAATCTGACTCCATTAGCTAATGATGCAGATTGGAAGTGATACCCATCATTTCTACAGAGATAGTATTGGCTAGAACTAGTCTCAAACATAGCCAATATGAAGAGGAGAGGATGCACAAGCTTACATGTTCAGAATGTAGGTTGAAATCTTTGATAAATACATGAGTTATTAGGGCCTAGCTTGAATGGAAATGCAGGTGGCTTAACAGAAATGATATAAGATTCCTTGTTGGACTTTAAGTGTTTCTGAATGGTAATGCCTTTCAACAAAGAACTTGTCTAGAATTCGTATTACCATAGTAGCTGTGAGGTTTGCTTACAAATATTTTTTCTTCTCTGTAGCATCCATGCCTCCCTCTTCTACCCCAGATACATCTTGCCCTCTTCCAATTCAGAATTCAAAAAATAAAGACTAACAACATTAGGTGTTGGATCACTCTTGTTTTTTGAAGAGTGAAGGGGCTTAAAAGCTTATGAATATAAAATGTTAATCCAAGCACAGGATTACAGTTTGGTCTGTATCATCTTTAGGTTTCTGGTCACATTAATAGTATTTTTATTTCCTTCCTTCTCCCCCTCCATTTCATCTCCCTCCCTTTCCTTCCTTCCTTCCTTCCTTCCTTCCTTCCTTCCTTCCTTCCTTCCTTCCTTCCTTCCTCTTTCTTTCTTCCTCCTTTTCTCCCCTTTCCTTTCTTCTTTCTTCCTGGAATGTTTCAAATCATTTGACTAACAGTGCCATTTAAGATCCCTGGTTTTCCATCCATTCCTCTATTTTTCACCACTAGGAAGGACGATGCTGACGGTTTCGGATCACTCTTCTGATCAGTGGTCTTTAGAAGGTCTCTAGCAAACAGTCACACGAAGACATCCCTTGCACTTTCAGATGGCAGCATGAGGAAAGTGCCTGTTATTATAGTTAACTCTTGATTCTTTGAACCTTGAGCAAACCAGCTTGCCAAAGCTGTTGTTAAAGTTCAACAAAAGGCATGGGGCTGCTTGGTAGATGCAGAGTAATCATGAAAATGCGCTGGATTTTAACTTTACAGTCTATAGGCTTAAGAAAAGATAGAGAGTACATTATAGACTAGGGTAATAAGCAGAATAATTCATGGCTCTCTAAGGGGGTGTTTTTTTTCCTAGGGGGCAAATGAACATGAACAGAATGGCTTTCCAGTCCTTGAGGGAAGAATGCATTGTGGAGTTAATTCTCCTGGGCACAACCACTACTTTATTCAGTGAGAAGTTGCATTTTTTTTATTCAACATCTGTTTTATCACTTTTCCCCTTTTAGCCATCCCTTTTTCAACATTTTACAGACCTTTGAGTCGTATTCTAAGCATGGAAAAACAATTGCTGGTGATCAATGACTTGTATTCATTCTGTCATAATCAGCAGAGGGAAATTAATAATGAAATCACTCATGGACACATTGGGACATTATTCTGACCAGTTACTGGGTGAATATAGATATATCACTGTGTCACCAAAAGTGGGCTTTTGATAGTTTGAAAGCTTTTTAAGTGTATATAGGGCAAAGCTCTCTGTAGATTTGCTGAAAGAGTTCCAGTCCTGTCCTTTGGAACAAAGGGTGTAAATTGGTTCAGAACGTTCGCCATGTAACTGATGGCTACCACACATGCCAAATGAACTACATACTCCTTTCAAGTACTTTTCCTATGTGACTTTGAATTCTTTGTGAGGGAGCTATTGTTACTCCCAATTTATACATAAGGAAACAGAGACACTAAGGTGTTGAGAAACTCCCCAAAGTTCTGTAGCACTAAGCAACTGATTTTAAATCTAGATTTTAGAGTCTTTGTGACTCTAAAGTGTTTTCCTTGCTGTCTTCCTCCCATGTTGCTCTGGAATTTCCAGATCAGTTCTAAGTGTGGCTGCAGATCCAGGCAGCAAATGAAGCCAGCACCATTCTGGTTTCCTCTCTAAAAATCACTTTTATTTCAGACACTCATTGGGGGGATGTCTGGATTTGGAAGGTAGTTCTCTCTCTCTCTCTCTCTCTCTCTCTCTCTCTCTCTCTCCATAATATATTTTTTACTTGTATATAATGCCTATGTATATATTATATGTGCATATAGTATATCTGTATATATTGTAACATATAATATTGTATTATATATATTATCTTGATCATATCTCCCTGTCTATTCCTTCAACACTCTTCTTGTCCCCCTTCCACCTTCATGCTTTTTTTTTATAATCCAGAGTCCAATTAATGTTACTTACTGAACTTGACCTTTTGGTGGCCTAGTGTAGGTCTTTTGCAGGTAGCCACAGTTGAAGTGAGTTTCTGAGTGTGATAGCAGTGCCACATTCAGAACAGCATTTAACACATCTTCCCCTCTGGGCTTTACATTCTTTCTGCCCCTTCTTCCTCACTGTTCTCAGAGACTTAGTGGTGATGGTGGTGATCCAGATGTCTCATTTACAGATGAACACATATCAGCCAGTTCGTCTCATCACTTAAACAAGTTATGAGTCTGAATGCTCACTGCAGAAAGAGGCTTCCCTTGTTGAGGATGAGAACAGCTCTATTATGGGCATAAACATAAAAATTTAGCAGGCAATTGAACAACATGTATATCTAGCAAAATGTTGGTAGTAGGTTTCCTTGCTTGAACCTCCTGAGACATGGGCTTTGACCAGGTTTGATTATTAATTAATTACCAGGAACTAATACCCTCCTGTGGAACAGACTCAAATCCAATCCGAAAGCACTTGGTTACTCCCATAACCTTCATGCCACTATATCACACCTGGGTCACATCTGTTCTGTCAGGTTGGTATTACAGCATTCAGCACTCAGTTGGGCAAAGCTATAGATGTATTTTCTTTCTCAGAGGCCTTTATAGCACCTAATGCAGTAATTGAGAAATAATGTCATATTTATTAACTGAGTTAATTTCTTCACTTATTTTTTATTTTGAAATTAGAAAATAATATTTAAATAATTATAGGGTAGATAATATATTTTATACTGTAAAATATAATAATATATTTTATATTTATAAATAATTTTAAATAATATTAAAATCATTTAATTAAATAATTAAGAAATAAATAATTGTACAGAAACGGAATAAAGATTTCTGCAAAGGCAGTTCTTCTTAATGATTTTTCTCCAATTAGAGAGATCCTTCAATTCTCTCTTGCCCTGTTAAAGCAAAGGTAGTTGTAAACCTCTTTAAGAGTTAGTGGGAGATGGAAATATTGACCTTGGCCTCTGAAATTATTTAATTAAAGATTTTGCCCCCAGAAATTTGTATAGATTGGGGGTAAAAGTAGCCATTGTTTATAAATGAGACATTGGGATCTTGCTATGACTTGAATGTGTCCATTATAGGGTCAGAGCATGAGACACAAGGAAGCTGGAAGAGCTCATATGCTCCTCCTGGTGTGGATCCCAGGCCAGGTCCAACAGCTGAATTCTGGGTTGCACATTACAACTGCTTAATAAAACCTTGGTATCTATTTGTGTTAGTCTCAAAATACCAACACTCTTGTTTTGGACTAAGACTTCTTTCAGTTTAAGGCCCTGTCTGTGGAGATCACATAGATGAAAATAATTTAATGGATTGGAAAGTCTCCATCGTGGCTTTCTGTAAACGTTAGTTGACACAAAAGTATTGATCTTCACAAAAAGCTGGAGTGAGATAGCCAACTTCTTTGGCCTAGTTCTAGAGGTGACTGTCCCTTCCTTTTTCTCTGTTTGATTTTTGCTTATGGTTCTATAGTCAAGCTGCCTGCTTCCTCCCTTCTTTAAACCCATATTTCACACTTGAATACACTTTCTTCTTTAAGTTTTTTTTTCTTTCTTTTTTTTTTTTTGGTAATCACATGATGAGTTTATAGTCCTGATTTATGTTTTAGAAGTTACTTTTCATAAATATCCCAAATGGGATCTGTTTGGCCCCTGCTGCAGACCAGATGCTGGTCAGGTCTGCCAGAGCAATTGGTTTAATCCTGTACATTTTCATAATTGGTAGGAATCAGTTTTCCCTTTATTCTAACATTACAGATTTGTAACAATATGTGAAACAGGCTTTCATGCTTTCGCTTGCTGCTTTCATGTATGGTATGGCCTTAATAAACATGTGGTAGTTTCCTGAAAGAGCATCACATATATTAGGATGCTAGGCTTTCATTTCATTTTCCATTTTTAGAAGTGAACTGGGTTAATAGGAAGATTATTAAAAAAGAAGAGGGCCCAGGGAAACAAGAATGTATACTTTCCTCATTGCCTGTTTTCATTCTTGGTATGCATCAGAATGACTGTCTTTTTTCCCATCTTTGAAATTCTCTTTAAGATTCCACTCTCTTGGGAAACTCATCATGAACCTTATTTGGTATTTTCTGGGTTATTTGGGCAAAGCCAACTTGTGCCTAATTTTAAATCAGACAATAATCCCAATGCTCAAGTTCACTTAGATCTACCAAGCTTGATAATGAAGGGAAGGAAGTTCTTATGGCAGTGTTTGGATATATCAGGCAGGGCCCAGAAGAGAAAAGACCAAGATTGATTATTGCTTTGGCATTTGTTGGCAATATCAATGTGAGAATATGTAGGAGTGGTTTGGAGTCTCAGTTTTCTCATACATTAGTCAGAAACAATGATTCTGAAGATGGGACAACCTTGCATGTGACTAATAGTGCTTATTGAATGAGCATTCAAAAATACTGTTTTTGAATAATATTAACTTCTTTTGAAAAAAAGTATTAATTTATAATTTCTCCCTATCATATTTCTCTCTCATAGTGCTATAATTTCCTTTCTCGAAGTAGAAATGTTGACAAAAGGCCTTGGCAAAGTGATGTATACCGGCTTCTCCAAATTTTAGGAACTTTAAAAGTTGATTTAAGAATTTCAGTTGAACAATTAAATTCTGAGCCATAGATATGAACCATGTGCTGAAGCCTGGCTGATTTTATCTATTAATTCATTTGAGTACCTAATTACAAATTGCAGAATCACTTTTTTACAGTTTAAGTACAAAGGAGATTTCCTAAAGAGTATTAGGTGGCAGGACCATTGGCTCAGGACTAGGGCTACACAACCAAGGGCCATTTTGGAAGTTTTACTTATAAGGTGCTTACCTGAGAACCAGCTGCTTCTGTTACTGGGCTCAGATAACACAGTTCACCAAACAGGATACTAGTACAGGGCGTGTCTTACTGCTGCTCCCTGGAGAAATGGACCAGGATAGCTTTCTGCCATCTTCTGTCCCCTGACAGTATGGAGTCATACAGGGATTTCTGTCTTCTTAATTTTTCGACTTAGGCAAAGGATATAGAGTTGACTTAAGCCTAGGTCCTGGGCCTCAGTCATGTACCAAAGAATGCCAAGAAAACACACTCAATATCTGCCTTGGTAAAGTAGACTTCCTAAGGTAGACAACTCCCAACTGCAGAGCGTGCTGCCAATGGAAACTCCAGGGTCCATATAGAACTGTATTTATTATGTGACAGTTCTTTACAGTGTTTTGTTTCCAATGTGAAGTGCAAAGACTACATTTATTAGCATTTCATGGACTTTCCTGGGCTCCTGCAGGCATCTGTAGAATCCCAGGTAAGGCAGTATATTGGTATGTTGGATAGAATGGGCTTTCCAGGATATTAAATTGCACACAGATTTGGACAAATAACAAGTGCTTATTAAAAATGTGCTTGAACTTTTACATAAACCTTTATATAGTGTAAAGGTTTGATGTATACCCTAAGTTTTAAGACGAATCAAGAAGGAGTCCAAAGTCTGGACTGATCAATGAGATGTTTAACCTATAGCTCATAAGGTTAGTGGTACTGAGGGAAAAACACTATCCTCAGGAATTACACCAGTTCCTAGAATGCTGTGTGTTTTGACCTAGTCTAGATGAGGAATGATGCTATTCATGTTCTTGGATGACTATGATGAAGTAAGCTTGATAGAGAACAAGGAGAACTAGGTGTTGGGGAAGAAAGAACTCAGCTAATAAACACTCAAGGACCATACTGCTATCTCACACAAATGCAAATCAAAACAACCCTGAGATTCCACCTCACACAGTCAGAATGGCTAAGATCAAAAATTCAGGTGACAGCAGATGCTGGCGAGGATGTGGAGGAAGAGGAACACTCCTCCATTCTTGGTGGGATTGCAAGCTTGTACAACCACTCTGGAAATAAGTCTGGCTATTCCTCAGAAAATTGGACATAGTACTACCAGAGGATCCAGCAATACCTCTCCTGGGCATATATCCAGAAGATGTCCCAACCGGTAAGAAGGACACATGCTCCACTATGTTCATAGCAGCCTTATTTATAATAGCCAGAAGCTGGAAAGAACCCAGATGCCCCTCAACAGAGGAATGGATACAGAAAATGTGGTACATTTACACAATGGAGTACTACTCAGCTATTAAAAAGAATGAATTTATGAAATTCCTAGGCAAATGGATGGATCTCTAGGGTATCATGCTGAGTGAGGTAACCCAATCACAAAAGAAGTCACTTGATATGCACTCACTGATAAGTAGATATTAGCCCAGAAACTTAGAATACCCAAGATACAATTTGCAAAACACATAAAACTCAAGAAGAACGGAGACCAAGGTGTGGACACTTCACCCCTTCTTAGAATTGGGAAAACACCCATGGAAGGAGTTACAGAGATAAATTTTGGAGCTGAGACGAAAGGATGGACCATCCAGAGACTGCCCCCCCCCCGGGGATCCATCCCATAATCAGCCACCAAACGCAGACACTATTGCACATGCCAGCAAGATTTTGCTGAAAGGACCCTGATATAGCTGTCTCTTGTGAGGCTATGCCAGTGCCTGGCAAACACAGAAGTGGATGCTCACAGTCAACTATTGGATGGAACACAGGGCCCCCAATGGAGGAGCTAGAGACAGTACTTAAGGAGCTGAAGGGGTCTGCAACCCTATAGGTGGAACAACAATATGAACTAACCAGTACCCCCAGAGCTCGTGTCTCTAGCTGCATATGTAGCAGAAGATGGCCTAGTCGGCCATCATTGGAAAGAGAGGCTCTTTGGTCTTGCAAACTTTATATGCCCCAGTACAGGGGAATGCCAGGGCCAAGAAGTGGGAGTGGGTGGGTAGGGGAGGGGGGAGGGTATAGGTGACTTTTGGGATAGCATTTGAAATTTAAATGAAGTAAATATTTAATAAAAATTGGAAAAAAAGAGAAAACTTCAGAGATATATTTCAGACACATGGAATTTTCTTTATTATGTGATATAAGCTCATCACATAGATAAACATTTATCCTTATTACTAGGCACTATTCTAGGTACTTCATTTCATTATTCCATTTAAGCATTGTAATAAACATTTCAAGTAAAAATCACACATTCTTCTTAGACTACATATTATATCATTTTATAGATTATGAGACAAGAGAACCCTGATTCACAGAATGTTCATAACCTTTTTAAGGTAATCTGTAGAGCACTGTGTCTCTGAAAGTTGGAATTCCTTCCCTTACGTCACATTGCCTCCCCCATATTCCTAAAGATGAGGACCACATTGCAAATGCTTCTCAATTTAGATCTTGAACAGGATGATGAAATTATATGTGACACAGAGAGATGTGGTGTATAGCCCTGGGTGTGCAAAGAAATGTGGCATGGAGCACTTGATGTGGAGTAAAAGAGCTCTCTGAGCACCAGGCAGCAGTGACAAGAAGTTAGAGGGTTTTGTGTTTGAGCAACCATTTTATCTCGTAATAAAAGAGAATAAAACCAAGAAGACTCAAGATCATGAGATAGAAATCCCTGACCTCTGATACAATAGCCTGCTTTGCCATTGGCTGTTCTCATTGAGTCCTTTTTCCTTTTCCACAGCGGGGAGGCTGCTTTGCCCTCCTCTCGCCCCTCTGCCCACTACTCACCTTGAGCGTCACTACCTATGGACGCGATGAAATCAGACACAGAGAGAACAAAACTTAAAAAGAGCAGGGAGGTGAGCCCTTCCCTAACGTCTTAGCATAATTACTAGTCCAAGTGCTTTTGTAAACAAGGGCTTACTCAAAACTAAAACTTCAAGTTCCGCGTTCTTGCATTTGACATATAAATATTGCTAAAACATCACAAGACTCTTAAAAGGGAAAAAAGAAGAACCCAAACAAACAGTCTGCTGCTAGCTGTACTCCAGACTAGCAACCCCATGAGGTCTGGTAGAGTGGTTTGTACTATCTGGCCTCTTTCATCTTATCATAGTGTGTTCTTCAGTGCTACTCTGCCACTCAGCACTGGGGACCAGATGGGCTTTCACACCTGCCCCAGTGCTTTGAGTTGGAAGTATTTGGACTTAAATTTTAAAGATTTGAGTCTTCATAGACTCCTTTGGAGTTTTGTGACAACATTTTGAACTTCATGGGCAATTAATAGATCTGGAATGTGCCAGTTCTTACTCTGTGTCCCTTACATTTTTCTCCGTTTAAAAATCAGAAAGGGTGTATTTGAAAAACTGACATTTTGTAGCTGCCCAACAGAAGATAGTAAGTCTACAATAGTTAGACTTCAGGGCAGGATCTTAGTCTCAGTTTTTTCCCCGAGAAATTCATTAATATAAACATTTCCCCATAAGTCAGTTGTTTTAATAAATGCATGTACATTTAGTATATGTAAATTTAAGGATTATTCTAAGAGTGCTTCAAGGATTGTCCTGATTCCTCCTGTCCTACATTACTTTCATGTAGTCTTCAACCCATATATCCCTCTGCCCAGGAGTGTTATCTCCCCTTTTAGCTGAGCCCATACATGCATGCATGCAGAATCAGGCATACAGCACCTCCTGGGGCTTTAGCTAGTAAGAAACATAGGGGTTTGGATCTGCCAATGGAGCAGCTGTGAGTTTTTCTACATGGAGCTTAAAATACTGAGAAATGGGGGTTTCTGGAGATGGGTCAAACTCTGGCACACTAGGACCTGCCTAGTTCTTTTGAGTGTTCTACTTTGTAACAATCACTCTTTGTGATGTTATTTGGTCAAGATAGAGCACCATGGAACTTTAAACTTATGCAGGTCCAGCAGATCTTGACAAAAGTCAAAAGTCAGTCTGTGACCCTTTAGTCTTGGGAGAAGGCATGATTGCCGTGGGGATATGGCTGCTGAGATGGGGCCTTGCTTTTCCTCTTTCACATCCAGATGGTAGGAAATGGGGAACTCAATATTTCACCCTAGCATGTCCTGAATGTAATTTGTAAGCCCAATTTAATCAATAAACTTTCCTGCCCTGTTGACTGCTGCTCTCACCTGTTGACATCTGATCTACACATGACTCTCTGAGGTCATGAGGACCATCCTGCACCTGGCTCAGTGACCAGGTGCACCTGCAAGTGGCTAGATTCGTGGGTAACACGTTGGCTGTGGAATGTTAATCGTTTTTCACAAGGCTCAGCATAGGGATTGCCTGGCCCCTGGCAGGAACATGGAAATCCCACCTCAGCTCCCTCTGGCTGGAATAGGAAGCAAGTTCAAAGAACTCAAAGTTCAAGAGCTCAAAGAAGCTCTTGGGCGGCAGTTGACACATGGCAGTGCTTAGGTGGCATTTTCCAATGGTCCTGTGGCTACTCCTCTGAGAAGTGAAGAGGATTGTCTCTTTTCCTTACCAATCCTTTGGTCATGTGTCCACAGGTAGGCCCTGCCTGACTTATTTTCTTATTTCTGACCATTAACATTGATCACCCCTGGGTTGTGAAAACTGTAGTGTCAGTGGTAGCCATTTATGTTAATAGATTTTTAATCCTCTCCTTCTTCAGCCTGGCAAGAGCTCAGGTAGTGATACAGAAATGGCCCCAAGTAAATTTATGTAACACAGGTCTTGCTTGTACTCTGCTAAGAAAGTACCAAGCATATGTTTTTCTGTTTAAGTTAAAGGTTGAGGTGCTCTAAACCCTAAATTAGCCAAGTGGAAACATCTCTGGGCAGAAGGATGTGCTGGGAGTGCCAGCATTCAGTCTTCAGGTTCAACCACATTACACACTGAAATTAGATTGCCTAGCTGGAGTTCCATTTGTGGGCTTGTAAGTCAGGAGTGAATAGCAGATGCTATGATTAAGATTTCATTTCCTGGTTGATGTTACCACAGTGATCTGATCACCAGCAGGGGAAAAAAATCCTACTTGCTGGCATGCTTAAATAGTGAGAATATATGAGTTTAACATAAAAATTAAAAATAAGAAGAGGCCACTACTGCTGCTCCCATCACTAAAGTTATTGAGGTTGATCAAGGCAACTATCTTTACCTTTTTCTTTTTAAGATAAAATCCTTGTGTCTTATAAATGCCGATTCTCACCATTCATTATTTAATTCATCTATTTATAGGTACCTACTGACTTTAATGCTAAGAATTTTGCCCTGAACAAAACAAGAATCTTGTTCTCATATAGAGAGACTTTTAGAAAGAAAAAAAAAAATACCCAAATATGTGAGGTTGTGGCAAGCATTACAGAGAATGTATGGGAGACAGAAAGTGATGGGGAAACTATTTTACAAAGGTCAGAGAAGGCCTCTTGGAAGAGATGACATTTAAATAGAAGGGTGAAAGAAGTAGGGGAATGCATCTGGATGTTCAGGAAAAGGAGCTTCCCTAGCAGGGGAAATAGGAACGTAAGCGAGCTGGGTGGGTTAGAGAGTCCTGGATCCATTAAGTACTGGACCAAACAGTCAAGAGGCTAGAGCAGGTGACAGAAGTGTGGTTTAGAAGGCATGTTCTTTCTGACATTTTAAATTTTCCTTCTAGTTATTGCATGGAGTTAAGAGTGAAGTCAAATAGGAGGCTATTCCTATAGTGTAAATGAGAGGGTGGGAGGCAGGAGTTAGTTTTTTGTTGACAATGGTGGAGTGGCTGCATTCTGGCTATACTGCCATGGTGGAGCTCACAGGGTAAGATAATGGTTAGATCAGAGTGTGTAGCAAGAACGAAGCTAAGAATTTTGGAAAGGATTGAGCTCAGATACCTGCTCAAATCAAGTGCCGCTGTTTAGAGATGGAGAAGATGAAAACCAGCAAAACGTTTTTTTTTTTTTTTGTATATGTTTTCTGATTTTTAAACATGTGAAATATGAGATGCCTAGCAGATATCCCAATAAAAAATGTTAAATACAAAGTAGAAAAAGGAGTCTGGTATTCAAGAGAGTTTGAGGGCTACAAGTATACAATGAGGGTTTGGAGTCAGGAATGAGGCAAAGCTAACCAAGAAATGACCTAGGGCAGAGAGTCTGAAGCTTCTACTCTGCCATACTCTGACATTTATGGATGGAGGAGATGAGGAGGCCACAGTTGCGGAGCCTGAGGGTTCCTGCCAAGTGTGTAGGAGAACCAAGAATAAAGGGCTCCCAGAAGCTAGAAGAGGTGTGTTCAGGGAGGACATGTACCCAATGTTTCTGGGAGTAATAAAAACATTTCATAAATCTCCACTGACCTTGATGATATGTAGGTCACCTTGATCCTGGCAAAAGAAGCTTTAGTATGGAGGAGAGGATGGTTTGAGAGAACACCAGAGGGAAGTGAGTGAGCTGGAGAGGCAGTGAGCATGTCCAGCTCTTCTGAGGAGCCTTGCTGCAAAGTAATGGGGATACTTGGATGGAAGAGGTGTGAGGTCAAGGAAAAGTTATCCTTACTAGCCATCCAGCAGTTTCTGAAGAGCATAAGTAGCATCCTCCAGATGGCATTCATCCTGAGTTGGGGTGAGGCAAGGGCCAGAGTTAGAAAAGTTTATCAGCCATGAAGATTGAGTGTAAGTACTAAGAAAGGGGAGACCCAAGAGGTGGATGTAGCCACTTCTGAGACCACTCTCTGGATTCTCCAGATGTCTAAGAAAGACTTAGAGGGGATACATAATTCAAACCAGGGGGGGCTGTGACTGGCTTTTCAGAATTTAAGTCTTGCTGAATGACCTTTTGAATTGAGGAGGGGGGCTTTTAGCTACTATTAAGAAGTTATTAAAATGTTATTTGTTGAGGAGAACATTTGCGCCATGCTGCTGAAGTTCACACTTCTGTCTTTGTTACTGCCCATGTTCACTTCCAACAACATTACACTTTTTGAAGAAATATAGTGACAAGATAGGAAAACAAAGTCTAAATTGTAAGGACTGGAACTTTAAGTGGGAAGCTGGGGGTCGGGTGGGGGGCAGAGATGCAAAAACTACTTGGAGACACTGGTATATATGAGCAGCTCCTGCCAATGGTTGCAAGAGGGTGGAGCCGAGCCTTACTAATTCGTTGCAGCTTAAGCAGGTTTCTGCAAAACAGTCCTTTCATAGACACAGGGCTTGATGAGGAAGAAAGAGCTTATTGTGAGGGAATTATGGCCAGTGGGGTAGGTATATATGGGAGTAAGGGTGGCAGAGCGACCTCCTCAAGATCTCTCAAGTCAGACCACAAAAGCCTTTGCTCTGCTGTGCAGGGGAGGGGGTGAGAAAAGCCATGAGGAGGAAAATTTGATCATTACTGTAACAAATATGGCTTAGTGCCTTTCTCCCCCAAAGTCTAGCTAAGGGCTTGAAGAAAGAAGACTTCCTGTCCTCTTGAAAGTCTGGTGACTTCAAATGAGATGAACTCTGGAAACTAAGTCCAGTGGGACTGTTTCTCCTTCACTAAACTTCCTGACTTCTAGGACAGTAACCATGAAGTGAAATATAGCAATCATTTTTATAAAGTACAAAGTATATTTTATAAACATGATGAAGTACCTCTACTGGACCATGACACTCTATGGCAGAAATCCTGTCTTAGTCCCTTGTCTTTCAAGTCCACTGTATGCTGCATAGCTACAAAAGCTTCTTTCTTTCAGGGCTGGACTAACTCAAGGACTGTTGGCTGACATTGTCCAGCCTTGTCTGATTGACAACTGCTCACCCTTTCCATCCTGCTGGCTGCTGATGGGTTCCATTTTTTTTTTTGCCATTGAAAATGCCATTTTGGAAATGAGTTCTCCCCTAGAGGATACATTAAGGTAACTCTGCTTGTGGTAACCTTCTTCCCTCAAAGGCTCATTATTTAAATTATTGCTCATCATTAGCAGCCCTAGTTCCCCTGGTAGCTATGAGATGTGATGACATTTTCAGGCCTCCCAGAGCATCTTGGGAATGATCCTGCTAACTGAGGTTGCTCCCACTGAAGTAGTATCCACAGGGATTGGTGGGAGGACTTGCTTACCATCCTATCAAGTGGACTGCAGAGAGAGAAAGAGAGAGACAGACAGAGACAGACAGACAGAGAGGGAGACAGACAGAGAGAGAGGGAGAGAGAGAGAGGGAGAGAGAGAGGGGGGGAGAGAGAGAGGGGGGAGAGAGAGGGGGGAAGAGAAAGAGAAGGAGAGAGAGAGAGAGAGAGAGAGAGAGAGAGAGAGAGAGAGAGAGAGAGAGAGAGAGAGAGAGAGAGAGAGAGAGAGAGAGAGAGAGCTAGAGTTCTGCACCATGGCTCTGTTCCGGACAAAGTCTCGTTATCTGCACTTCGTGAAAGAAAAAGAAAGCCAGAGGGAACCTGGTTATCATCCTGTGATGCGGTGAGATGGGACTGACAAGGCTGGACCAGCCTGCCTTCTTCTGGGTTAAAGTATCACAATTGGAGGTCACAGGCAGGGTGGGAAGGAGAGAGCAGAGAAAAGCTGTCTGTGGCTTTAAAAAGAGAGAAGAAAGAAAAGTTTCTGCTTTCCTTTCCTGTGTGAGAAAAACTATTAATTGGCACAAAATATATTTAAGAAGCATATTCTTAGAGTTCCTTAGAAAAATACCATGTATATTCTGGCAGGAGCAAAATGTATCCTTAATAGAATTCATATGGGGGCCTTCAATGATCACGATGTTTTGGAGAGGAGCCAGATAGTAAGTAATTTAAACATCACAGGAAATTAAATTTTAGAATTCAATTTTGCATAAAGTTTTCTGTAATGAAAATGTCACACATAAATTATGAAGTCTGATTATATTCTTTTTTGACTTTTTAATAAAATAATAGAGGTACTTGACAGTCAAGAACAAATGCATATTTTATGTGTATAGTATTGCGCTCAACCAACGTCCTGTGGAAATAATGGAACAGATGTTAACACTGTTCTATCAGCTATCAGGTGCTCTGTTACAGCTCCAAACACAAGTATTTATTAAAAAATGCTAACAGGGTTGTCTTTTAGGGTTATCTAATTGTAGGCTTAAAATGTAGATGGTTAATATAATTAATTATACATGTAGAATTATATAGTTGGGCCATAATTTATTATATGTATGCATATATAAATTATATAATATTCTGTTGCAAATTAATTTAATATGGGCACAGGGAATGACTTCTTGAAAATATTAAATAGTTCATAATGTGGTTATAAATCAAAACTAATCTGAATTTCCACTTAATTTTGAATTTTGAGAAGGAGGATGCTTTAACTCACTGTAGGGGACTTTGGGGGTGCTGATTGTGTTTTAGATTAAATCCACAGCCTGTAATTATTTTTAATAATATTCAACTAAAAAAACCGCCCCAAATAAAAAGCTTGAGCACTCTTAATTTGTTTCAGGCCAAGGAGCATTTTTCTTCAAAGAGAAAAATATAATGAAGGTTTATTTTGAAAATTGACCTCTTCCATCATGACTCCAGGGCCCTGAGCAGATCTCTCTTCAGTCTCACAATGAACTCTTACACAGTCAGGGATCGTGGCCTTGTTCCCTTGTAGGGCAGCAGACATCTTGCCTATGGATGTCCTAGTTAATATTTCCTCCTTTGGATCTCTTATGACTTTGTTTACATGTTTTATGTTTGAAAGAAGGGGGTCTGTACATATTTAAGACTGCAAAAGAGCCCAGCAAAGCTTTCTTATTTACCCAGAATCACATGAAAATTTAGGCCCAATATAGTTGTTCACCCCAAAGCTTGAGTTTGCTGGAAAATGAGCCACGTCAATCCACAGTGGAAGGAGATGAAGATTCTGGTACATGTGGTTTCCAGACAGATGGATAATGTTTTCTCTTCTCTGCTTATCCATGAGGCGATGACTAGGGGGACAGGTTTGTCCTAATTTGTCTTGTGCTCTCCTGGTTTAGTACAGAAAGTCATACCACCTAGGAACCTTCTTTGTCTCAAGTAAATCCAGACAACTGGTCAACCAGAACTATAGCCCAAAGAACTTACAACCCTACACTCTAAAGAGATACATTCACAAACATCTTCCACAAAAGGATGGCACAGAGGGGCCACAGGCTGGGAGTTGACCCTGTGCTCTGTGTGATGGATGGAATAAGCTTCCTTCATCCCTTGTGGTAGAAAGCCCTGGATGCTGAGATGTTTGTGAGCCAGTAACAAGCTTTTGTGAACTAAGTCATTCACATGGGGCGTGTGTGGCAACTGTGCTTATATAAATGAGCACTGCCGTGCCCACTGGGGTGAGTGTGAGAAATCAGTCTTGGCTGCTGTTAGAAGACGAACCCAGTTGTGTTGGAGAAAAAAAGATGTTACATTAGCTGTGTTTCTTTTCCTTTTTCTTTTTCCTAATAGATAGCAGTGCAGCCTGCATAACTCAGGAGATGGCAGTGCTATGAGAAGATAAGGAAAACTAGGACTGTAATAGTGTGTAATATTAGTGGCCATGCTCCACAAGAAAGACCAGGGAAGTGATAAACACAGGAGAGAACTGGTTCATTTGTAAAGCAGAAAATAAAGGCAGTCAGAAAGTTTTAAGTTCAGGACCTTTGGACGAGGTGCAGCCTGGTAGTATACAATGGATTAATTGGGCTAGTCTGCCCAAAGACCTAGGCTGAATTCCTACCACTGTAAACCAGGAAAAGGAGAAAGGCCATGGAACTTGGAAGATTGACTGTTTTAGGAACCCACACAATGAGAGATACTATTTAAAAAAAGAAAGAAAGAAAAAAGAAAATATCTTCCACTCGGTGAATCTGCCTCAAACCACATAAGACAGGAGACATTCTCTCTAGTGGAGCCCAATGGCCTACTTTAAGTGTAGACCCACAATGTTGAAAGAAAGAAGCCTGGAGCAGGAAGGCAGAGAAACAAAACAGGTCCAAGAATCAAATGCTGACAAATTCTTTGGGGCCTTTTGTCTATTAACATGAAACAAAAATACTTTGTAGGGAATTGTATATCTAGAGCAATAATAAAAACATATTTACTATGTACAACTAAACCAACCCCAAGACACTCAGTAGGAAGAAATTAGAAAAGGCTAACAAGCCCCTGAGTAGTTTGCTTTCCCTACAGCTTTCTTCCAATGTGGCAAGGTGAACCAGAGAGCAAGTTGAAGTATGAAAAGGGAATTTTCCTTTAGAGGATTGTGCCCTACTTAAGAAGCCTCCATCATAAGGGTTGGGGTTCTTTCTAGGGTCTGTCCAGCCTGGACAGCCATAGCCCAGTGGTTGCTTTGTGACTTCTGCTTCCAATGGAAGTGTGCACACATATCTGTATGGGTGGAGATATATGCATGTGCATAAATTGGAAAGGGTGGGTGATTGGTTTTCATTTGATTGGGACCTCAGGACCAAGAACAGCCACATCTGCCTGAACTATATTGTGATCAACTGAAGAACTGAATTTGAGTTGGGTGCCAAAGATCTTGGGTGAAATGTCAAAGATGAGATGCATTCTGGGTTAGAGGAAGGAAACAAAGAAATGTTACATAAAGAGAGTGAGTTGAAGCAGATATAGAAACTGGCAATCAAGTAATCAAATATCCCATGTGCTCACTCATCTATACGACACTCACTGATAGGAGATAGGCCGTGAGTTTATTGACTGGCCAATACAATATGATCTGTCCCTACAACAGCCATTCAATTTCCCATAAATTCGTATGTACTTTAATTTCATAAAGTATTTCTTAAGGGACTCCCATATTCCATTGTTTGTCCCACTTAGAGCTTTGGTTGATAATGCTATTTAGTATTTAAGGGTCCAAACTGTGTGTGTGTGTGTGTGTGTGTGTGTGTGTGTGTTTGTGTGTGTGTGAGACCTAGCAGGCTTCTTCCCCCAATATACCAACATGAAATGATCTCTTGCTTTTGTGCATTTGCTGTTTCTGGAGTCTACTAGAAATGCTGCTTATGAGTGTGAGAGATTTCATCGCCACCACAGCTCTGTCTATTTTGAGCCCTTGCTATATTTGTCAACTGGGAAGCTTTGTCTGTGTAAGCCATGCAGAGATGTGATTGGCTGAAATTATACGTTTTCAGTTTTGAAACACTGCTCCAAAGTTTCACCCTAAGGATTTCAGCAATTCTACTTCTTGGCCTAGAAAGAAAATGACTCATTCAACTAGAATCTTTTCTTGAGTGAAAAGTCACACGAGAGACTGCTGCTGATGCTGCAGCCAAAAGGAAGACCCTTGTTCAAGTCATTGCTTTTGGACCTCCAGGCTCTGTGCTGGAATTCTATTGACATCCCTGGTTCTCAGGAATACCAGCAACTCTGGGAGTGAGATTGGACTTATCTGAACGTATACATTTTTTCTTCCAAACTTCTCATAGATAAACATGTAAAACTGTGCCTATATGTAGATGATACCAGAGAGTGAGCTCTCTTCCTCTAATGTCCTAATTCCTATGGCCTGCCATCTTCACTCTGGCTAGCTAAGAGGTAAGACAAGTTTTGTATCTCTGAGGGACAGCACTAAAATAAAGGGTGAAGAGTATAGATAGGTTCACAGAACAGTGCTGGTATCCATATAATGAAGAGGCCAGGCCAGCACCGAGACTGGAAAGTTCCTTGTGTGATTTGGGACATTATTTGCGTGATCTCCTCCTAGGGTTGTTTAGCATGCATGTTTCTAATGGCTTTGAGCATAGTGCCAGGTGAGAAGTTAGAGTTTTTGATAGAAAGCATAAGTGGTGGCAGGAAGTGACAGGCTCGGCATATCAGTAACTCTGATTTTCTGGATATAGGTTATATCATTCCATCCTTACCATGTAGACGCAAGAAAGAATAACCAGAGGATACAGTCATCATCTGAGTACCCAGAAGCTAAGTTTTTAAAGTTACTGTATCAAAAAACCTTAACAAAGGAACCACATTCAATTAACCATGTTAGTGTTTATCTCTGCTCACAGCATTAGTAGTCCTGTGTGCTCAGTCCTGATGGTTTTCTCCTGTGCCAAATATCTGACAATTAAAATAAAAATAGAAACAGGAGGGAAATTGAATGTTAGACATGTGAAATTTTGTATAAAATAAAGTAACAGTGATGTTGGAAAATGAGATGGGTATAACATGTCCAATCGTGGACAGATAACCATCTGTCAGGGTTAACTATCAAAGTCAAAAGAGAACCTCTGAGCACCCCCTTCTCTTTTTCTTGGAAGATTTACTGAAGCCTTCGAGTTTTATTTATTTAAAAAAAAACTTTCCCAGGATCACCTTGTCCTGACTAAAGTGAAGACCTCTGTTATTTTGTGGTTAGTTTGAGTTTCAATGGGAAAATTATATTAAACTCAGTCATGCAGACCAGCCATGCCTGATACATCACTGTTTGTCCCCTTGTGAGAGTCAATAGCTAGCTGCTGCAATTCTGATGTATACTTTGGTAAATAGGATCTAAAACTTATTTCATAATTTTAATTTTGTTTCTTTTTGGGGTTAAACTCATATAGAAGTTTTGGTTCCACTCTGTTTATTTTGTCTCTATTTTAAGTAAACCTACAACTTTTTGAGAACCAAAAACTAGGGCTTACTGATCCACAGTAAACCAATAGAAGCTATTTCATTTTGTTTTACTTTCATAAAATAACTAAAACAGCACTCAGGGAATGAGCAATTACAAATACATTAAAATACATGTATGTTTCTGAGTTTAAAAGACATGTTGTTTTTTTAAAAAATTAATCATCCTACCAGGTTGTTTTTCTCTTAAATTGAGCCTTTCTTAGACTGGTCACCCTTAGCACTAATGTCAGCTAATAAACCATGGCTCAGTACTTAAATAATCCTCTATTACTTAGACATTTACCTCAGTTTATCTGATTTTTTTTCTTATTTCTCCAGCCTTGATCCTGTTTTCTTGGTCTTGAATATTAGAATAAACTCACCCTCATTTTCTTTAAGATGTTTCTTTCTAGAAGACATGTTAAAAGTCAAAGCTTTCCTTTCTGTGTATGTAAAAAAATCTCTTAATTAGGCAAAACTCTAATTTTATATTCTATACAATAGGGCTATATTTCTTACACAGTGGCTGTGAGACTCACAGGCACGCTGTCTGTTTGGGTAGCACTTTGAACATTAAAAATGGGATTCCCATTGACTGAGCCTCCATTGGGAACTGGACTGTGCTTGGGATACTCACAGACTTTATCTCGGGATTTGGACATTATTATTGGTATACAACGTGCCTATCCTAGATAGTCTTTGATTATTGTGAAGCAAATCTCCTGCTCCAGCTCTTTGAGTCTCACAGTGGAGACCTCCAATCCTATTATATCTTCCTGAGTTGTTTCTAATAGACTCACTCAGACTTCCTCGGGTGAGGAACTCAGTAGATCCATGTGACCTTGGGACCCAGTCTGCCCAAAGGGAAGACCACCCAGTAACTCAGACTCCAGATTACATCTCTGAGCCCCTCTTTTGACATCCCCCTAACTCCTGACTTGTAGCATATTACAGAGATTGTCAATTCCACCATCGTGACATATCTTGAATCCTGTTGCGTATGGCCAATTTCATAGGTAATTGGGAAGTCTCTCATCCAGACACTTGTTGGGTAGCCTGCTTTTAGGCCCATGTCAGTAGAGTAAGAATATTTCTGCAGCTCAGAAATCAGTGGGGTAGAGTACAAAGCGCCATCTGGCCTGGGTCTCAGAATTCACTTTGACTTCCAGTGATTCATGCTTCCCCAGTCCTACTGATGGTACCACATGATGATTTGGTATCCTGGGTTGGTGAGCTTTAGTTTCTCCATAATTTGCATCATAATGCTAAACCTGCCCTAAAAAGACACGAATCAAGCATAACCATGCACATGTGGCTTTAAGCCATCAGCACCTCCTCCAGAGACTCTGTCATTGCTGACTCCGTGTAGCACTGCAGAGCCATGGAGCCTGGTCCTGGGACTGGGTTTGCTTGGTATCTACAAAGTCTGATTTGCCATTGCTGGGTCCAGATTTGTCAGTTTTCTTCACAGACTATCTGCTTCCAAGTCTTGATTTCATTCATCTTTCAGACTTCTAATGTTTTTCCATTCTCCAATGTTTGTCCCAACTCCAGACTTCCTTAATTCACCCTCAAATGAAGGGAATCTGGACATAAAATGTGAAGTTCAGAATGGTGGACTTAAAATGATCTTACCTATTTTATATCAAGACCAAGTAAAAACACACACACACAACAAACACAACAACAACAAAACCAACCAAACTACTGATACTAATGTCCATGTAGACAGATAACACTGGTACTTAAAATGGCAATGGCATTTACTATTATATTTTATTTCATTTTTAAAAAAAGTGACAATGCCCTGTCCACCAACCAGCTCCTGGTGGATCCAAGCTCAACTTACTACTGTGTGTACATCAGTGCTGCTGTAATGGGAATGCCTTGTGAAAAAATGTGGAACCAAAGGAATTAGGAATTTATTTGTAATGTCATTCAGGCTTCATTGGAATTTCAACGGCCTGTAATCACCTCTTCTTTTTTCTAATTAGTGTAGATGGGTAGATTTGGAAGGAGAATGTCGATTCATTTCTTTCAGAAACATGGGTCTACCCCAGCAGCATTTTAAGAAGTTGTCTGTTTCTGGAGTAGAAAGTAAAAACATCACTCATACTGTGTACCTCTTGTCTTCAATCAGGGATTAAGAAATGAAGCATAATTGTGTGGGTAATGGTGATAGCTCCATGAACAATTCTGATACTGTAATTTTGTATGAATTGAAGATGTCAGTGTAGACTGCTGTGGATGACAGTGTAGACTGTTGTGGATGGCTGTGTAGACTGCTGTGGATGGCTGTGTAGACTGTTGTGGATGGCTGTGTAGACTGTTGTGGATGGCTGTGTAGACTTGTGGATGGCTGTGTAGACTGTTGTGGATGGATGTTTAGACTACTAACTGGTCCCCATCTCTGAGTTATAATTAGAGGGATGAGAACAAGTGAGAGAGTTAGGTTCTCAGCCTTGGAGAAGTTCTTCATGGAGGTTCGACTGTGACAGCTTGATAAAGTTAGAAGGTTTATGGCACTCACACAAGCCTTATGTATTCAACACTAGTTTACTGTGGAATTGCATGGGAAGGTTTTGTCGGCTAATTTAAAATCTTTAATATCATGGAAGATTTCAAATATATCTATAAGTAGAAAGAAAAATGTAATGACCCACTGTGCACCCATCACTCAGATTCAACTACTGTTACCTTATGCTCACTTTCATTTCTTATATACTTGACCCACTCCCTACATCTGCTGTATTATTTTGGACTAAACCCAAGAAATAGTAACATCTAATCTCTAAATGTTTAATTTCATATTTCTAAAAGATAATGATTCATCTTTTTCAATAAAATCATAATGCCATTCTCAACACAGAAATCTACTAAATTCCTAGACCCTGGCCTAATTAAATCAGACTATCTTTTGGTAGGACCCAAGCACTGGTATTTTTTTAAGCCTTCTAATGGGTCTAATATTTCACCATACTTGATTTGGAGTAGAAACAGAAGGAGCATGAGTAAGGACTCTCTGAATAATGTAGGGAATAACTACAACAGATGCCACTGTGAGGTTAAAGGTCACTTCTGCTCATCTATGTCTATTCTCATGCTCTGAAAATAACCCATTTCAGATTTCATCTTTTTGAGTGAAATTCTCAATGCTAGCATCTCCCAACCTTGGCCTAACCTGTGAACTCTCATCTCAGCTATCTTATTCTAGACTATTTCATTTAGTGTAGACCAACATTCCCAAAACTCAAATAAGAGTTTCTCTGTCTCTCAAACCAGCCATTTCCTTCTTTATACTACTTCATCGGAATAGTTGTCTTTTGGCTTTCCTTGTCACTATATGCCAAACAGAACTTCTGTTGGCCAGTTTTCCCATTTGAAGCAGCACACACCCATCCACCAATCTTCTGTTGGCATACTCACCACCTACTTTTCAGACCTCTGCCCTTTCATACTGCCCAACATCAATAGCTTCCTAATAGCCCTGTCTCCTCATTTCTTATTTGCTTGTAATTTACTCCATACCCTGAAATTCAAGTAGTTATAGTCTTAAATCACTATTGTCGTAATTAATTTATTGGTCTAGATAAACCCAAAATAAATCATTGTTGGGCTATCCTCCCAACTCTATTATAAAATATTTTAAATACTCATTTCCCCATCCCACCCTGTCCTGTCTTATCCTTTCCTAAACCTCAAGGTCTTCCTCCAGAGAATGTTTTAACACACAAGGATATCCTTACCTCTGGCTCTTCCTATACCACTTATTATATATATGGAGGATATTTATTGTTCAACACACACACACACACACACACACAGAGTCAGAGACAGACATAGAGTCAGAAGCAGAGAGACATTTGTATACACCGATAAGTGCATATTGCCCAATGTCTGTTGCTTTGGAAGGGAAAGTTCATTTAATATTGCTGTTTCACTACATCAGCCAGCACTGTATTTTGTATGTGGTAAAAGACATGATATGCTCAGTACATAATTATTGATTAACTGATTGAATCTGAATTACTCTCTGGAGAATAGCCCTTCATTTTGAGAGAGCCATCATTAGCAAAGTAAGAATGCCTCCAATAACATCTTGATTGATTTTCTATTTGCTGTTCTCAATTGATAGTGATCACTCTAAATTTGATAATTGTTTGTAATCTACTGGAAATACCACAGGCAGAATTGAAGAATGACATCCTATAAACCAAACACGGAGTGTTTGCTTCTTCCAAACACTGCATAAGCAACAGAGAACGTTCTGCAGGTAGGATCTCCGGCAAGGCCTTTCTTGACCCCAAAGTATTTCCTTGAAGCCAGGAGATAAAGACTAGATTCATGCATGCTCAGTTTCTCTCCAGCTGGAGCATTTTAAGACTGAATGTTGCTTTTTTCCTCCACTGAATGTTTCTTTCTTCTCCTTGGTGTGCCATGGCCACCCAGAACTTGAGTTATGAAGAATAAGTCATGGTAGAAGTTTATGTTTCTAAAGCAGTAGATCAAACAAGGATTGTATAAACCCCAAATCTACCCACCTTCAAATTTTTAGGTAGGCTTCTATTTAGGAGGCACGTAAACATTTTTAACTACTATAGATGTATTCATCTGAGGAGAAACTTGCACAGTGGGGAAGCTCTCAGGACCAGCATGGGGAGCAGCAGACCCACCCCTCATCTGTCCCACATGCACATGTACATGGAGGGGAATGACAGTAGGCGTGGCCTTCACAATAGAATGTTCCTCTTTTTCTCTCTGGTGTGCGACTGAATTTGCTGAAGTTAAGTGACCATGTGTGTAGTATTAGGGGCACCGCTACCACTTACAGACTAGACTCTTGCTTCTGCAAAAATTAGGAGGCGGAGCCTAAATGCCCCAGAGACAAGATCACTGTCTTAAAAACTTGATGCTAAGGGAAACATCCTTCCCGGTTCTTCTGTTTCTGTGTCTCTCTTGGCAAGCAGCCAGGCCTCCCTCTGATCCCTTCCCAAGGCCAAATAAATGCCAGTTCAGCATCATGAACCATCGGGAAGTGATTGAGAGACAAGCACAGTTCCAGATCTCACATTCAGGATGGAGCAGTATGAGGGATCTGCTTCTTTCTCAGAGAACTGTCAGGCTATATCCCTCAAATAACAATGAATGGACATGTTAATTTGTTTATCAGTGTCACACTTTTGATACAGGAAACCCATTTGGTCATATCTCCTTTGATTTCTTTCTTTCTTTTTCTTTCTTTCTTTTTTTTTTTTTAAGACAAAAATCTCAGCAATTCCCAGCTTTCCCCACAACTCTTCTCACATCCATTCTAAAGAATGTAAGCATGAGAAAAGGACTAGAGAGAGAAACAGAGCGATTATATGAGATTTCATGCAGTCAATATAAATAGAGATAAGACTGAAAACTAAAATTGCTTAGGCTATGAAGATTGTTTAGCAACAGGATCTTGGGAAATCCAAGAAAATCACTGAAAAAAAACAATCCCTGGAAGCTGGCTCACAGAGGGTGGTCACTGGGTAGGTGTTTGAGATAGGGGAGTCACCCTCTAGAACAAATCTTGCAAAAGTGAAGCTGAGACTGGTGCCTTCATCCCTCTGCTGTCTTCTCACTCCTGCCATTTATTTATTCTTTAAAAATCATTACTTCTGCCATATTTCTCTATCAGATCATCTCTTTGAAGCATCTGTCAAAAACTAGGCTAAGATATTTTCTTTTCCAGTCAATATCTGAAACTTCAAAGGCGTGGTTCTCAAATAGGTATTAGGAAGCAGGTTTTCCAACATGGAACCTCGATCAGCACTTCTAGCATATGGAGTACAGACTACTGCAGGCCAACTCACTCTCTTTGCTCTTACTCATAAATAAATGCCATAAAGTACTTCCTTACTAGAGTAATAGAGTTTTCTTTTTTTAAATGTGATGCTAGGAATTGTACCTAGGGCCTTGCACTTGCAGGATGGATGAGCATTAGCACTGAGACAACTAATTAACTCCCTGGCAGCATAGAGGATGGTCACTGTCACACCTTCAAGGACATATTTATAAAATATTCATAAAAGTATTCCCAAAGAGGGAAACCAAGGAAGGTTTGGAGTCAAGGAATGGGGTATCTAAGAACCATTTTAAACTCATCACTCCCTTACTCTGCTCATGAGAGCAAAAAGTAGAAAAGAAAAATTGACATTGTTTAGCAGTCCTTATGCAAAATATTTTGGGATGCATTCCTTTGCTATATCAATCTATTATTCCGATTCACATTTATAGTTAACATTTTTCATATAATGGATCAAGACACAAATCCTTGTTGGAGGAAAATGACTAGTTCCCAGTAAGAAAAAGTTATCAACTGACAAAATTAGGATTTGAACCCAGTCCTATAAAATTCCAAAGTCCTTACTCACCTTATCTGTTCCACTTTCCTTCTGGGAAAATCCTTCAAGATAAGTAACGACTCAGGCCCAAGATCACAGAGCTCATTAGGAGCAGAGCCAACATTAAACCTGACATCACTTGACTCCAATCCAGTTTCAGGTCGCTGATCTGTTGCAAATGAAATAACCTTTTGAGACTCCACTTGTGTATATTATACTGGTCCTTCCTAAACACTGTGGCTCAGGCAGCAACAGTGGCTTCCAAGAGAGGGCTTAGCCTGTGGTCCTTTTCTTCTGCTGCTGTGAGAATGGACCTACATTTCTGATCACCCGAGGTCTATTCTTTTCAGCCCCTTTCCATTGACTAATAGGTCTTCATTTCTTCTTCAGCCTCATCTGCTCACAGTTGGCAGCTGTTTTGGATGAATTACTCTGCAGTCGAAGAGCCTTTGCAAAATCCTTGGCATACGTTGAGGATGGTTTTCAAAAGGATGGTTGTTATTTCAGTGTTGTTTTCCATATAAATTTGGCTGCTTTCTAGAGGGATTAGTAATTGGATCATGTCACCATCCATCTTAATGCCACTGTTGGATGCCCACTGTCTACAGAATGAAACTCAAAGCTTTACCAGGACATATTTCTTGCAGAGTTTCTTCCTGCCTCTGTAGCTTCATTCCCCTGGGCTTGTACCATTTATTTCTTGCTTTATTCATGAAAACATCCTGTGTTTCCCAGGGTCTTCCAAGAATTCTTTCTTTTTCTTTTTTCTTTTTTTTTATAGGCAAATTCCAGCCTGTTTTTTTTTAAAAAACAGTTTTCAAATTCATCCCTGTTGTACAGTGTTTCTTAACTCTTGTGGGGGAAGTGATGTGGCCTCTGAACTCTTTGTTAAGCACTTTACACAAATCTCAGAAGCAGTAGGGTATAGAATTTAAGAACTTCTCTTTGGTACTTGAGTCCTAGATCTGACTTGATTTAGTTAAGCAGTTGATTTAGTTGCTTTTCTATTACTGCGATAAGGCACCATCACCAAGGCAACTTATAAAACAAAGTGCTTGACATGGGACTCATGGTTCCAAAGGGTTAGAGCCCATGTCCATCATGGCAGAGAACATGGCAGCAGGCAGGCATGACTCACGTCTTGACCCACAAGCATAAGGCAGAGGGAGCTAACTGGGAATGGTGTGGGCCTTTGAAACCTGAAAGCCCACCCCCAGTGACAAGCCTCCTCCAACAAGGCTGCACTGTTGAATTCTGTTCAAAATAGTTCCATCAACTGGGAGCCAAGTATTTAAATAAGTGAGCCATTCTCATTCAAACCATCACTATAGTTGTAACCTCTGTAGCGTCAATGGTATCATGTATAATATGAGGACAAAAAGAATGCTACCTCCTAAGGTCATTGTGATATTATATTGATCTATGTAAGATGCGTAGCATGGTGCTCTGCTACAAAGTAGGTGTTCAAGAAAACATATTCTCTTTGTGTTGTGGCTACTTATCTTCTTTACTTCCTATTTACTTGTGTAGGTAGGTCTACCTCTCTAGATAATGAGCTCCCACAAGATAGTCATTTGTGGTTTAATCTTCTTTGGGTCTTTTCTTGATAAAGAATAAGGATTATCACATGTAGTAGTGACCAGTGCAAATGAATAGGACCCAGAACTCAGAAGGGTCCTGTGCTTGGAATTTAGTGTTCTACAGCTATTTTGAAACTCTTAAAATTTTATATTTGAATTTGTATTTATTTCAAAGTTTATATGAGTGTGGTCCAATAGGACACTGGGTTGTGTATCAAGATGCTTGGAGCTTGAGCTCACAATAATTCATTATCTCTGTAGGGTGTGTGTGTGCATATGTGTGTGATATTTTCACTTGGATGTATATACTTGTATATGCAGGTACACATATGCTTTTGCATGTGGAGACCTCAGGGTGATGTCAAGTATTTTCTTTGCTTGCTCTCCACTTTATTTTTAATATATTTTTAAAAAATTAAGTTTGTTCTTTGATAATTTCACACACACACACACACTCACACACACACACACACTCACACACACTGTGCATTCTTATTACTCTCTCACCGTTCACTCTTTCCCTGCCAGTTTTTTTCCAAGATTCATGACCTTTGGTTTGGTTTTTGTGACCCATTTAGATTATTCAAGGGCATCTGTGTGGCAATTGGATTGGAACTACTCACTGGAGACTGGTCAGGTCATCAGTGGATACACAAATAGAGGTAATGACTTCCCTTTTCCTTGACTCTATTAGTAGCAAATGACTCAGCAGTGAGGGATACCACCTGCATCTGCATCGCTCCTCTACCCACACCTAACTGTTGATGGGCCCATTGTTATGCAGACCCAGTACAAGCAGCTGCTGTACTGATTTGCAATTACAGTGTCTTACCTAGAAGATAGAGTTGCATAGCCTTTCTCTCATTCCTCTGGCTCTTACAGTCTTTCTGTCTTTTCTGTTGAATGATCCACAGATCTCTGAGCTGCAGACAATAACGTATATTATTTATATAATATAAGCTATTTTATAAATAGTTTATTTAGGGCTGGACACTTGTTCTCAGCACCTTGGGTAGCCATGATTTTCTGCACTTACCACCGTTCACTGGAGAGACTTCTCTGATTGAAGCTGAGAGTAGCATTTGTCTAATATTTAGAGGGCAGTTTTAGATTCTGTTAATTTAGCAAACGAACAGTATTTAGTTTCCCTCTAGGGCTTAGGGCTTCCACTGGTACGGATGGAATTCCATGTATTACCACCTATCAACTAGAGCTCAAATCCAATCAGAGAACAGTTGGTTACCTCCATAAGAGTAGTGCCACTATTGTGCAAGTGGGCATGTCTTTTCTGGCTGTTTCATCTTCTTCATGAACTCTTCACAGCTGAATAAAAACAGTGATGCTTTTCTTCACCCAGCAGTTGGCATAGCATTGTCCAGGACTACAAATGCTAGCTGGTAGAGAGGAAGCTTCTAGCTCACATCTAGCTTGATGTCCCTATACTATGTAACTAAATCCATCTCTCTCTCTCTCTCTCTCTCTCTCTCTCTCTCTCTCTCTCTCTCTCTCTCTCTCGGAAAGAGAAGGTTTCTCTAATCCTGAAGCTCATTGATTAGGCTAGGCAGGTTAACCAGTGAATTCTGGGACTCTTCTTGTCCCTGCCTTTCAAATAGTGGGGCTTCAGACCATCACACCAGGTTGGGACTGGGAGGTCCAAACTCAGGTCAATAAAGCTATCTCTTAACTTTTAAGGTGGGCTTCTGACTTCTTCTTCTGTATTTGGTGCTTTGGCTTCACCTACATTTTGTTCATTTCTTCCTCTGCCCTGACACTGTTTTTACTTTCTGCCAATGGTGTTAACCGGGTCACATTGTTGAGGTAGGGGGCACCCGTATTCCATTGGCATGCTCAGCTTCTGGTAGGGGCCTGGATGTGAGTAGAAGGCTGGGATTCTGTATTTGGCATAGGCCATCTCAGATGAGATGTAATAGCATCTGTCACTTTTTCAGCCTGGCAGCTCCATACTGCTTTGGGTGGGTGACTCAGGTGATATTGCAAGCTTTTGTTCCCCTGGTAAGAACACGCTCAGGGCAACCGGAATCTTCTGCAGCACAAGCTTTATTGCTTACCCCATCAGGAGCCAGTGGCGAAGAGAGCCAGAGAGGGAGCCAGAGAGAGAGAGAGAGAGGCCAGAGAGAGAGAGAGAGAGAGAGAAATGGCGGAGCCCTCTCCCTTTTATCGAGGACTGTCCTCCGCCTCAGACGTGTCACTCCCTGATTGGCTGCAGCCCATCAGCCGGAGTTGTCGTCACGGGAAAGGCAGAGCACATGGCCTGGAAAGCTACCCCGGCACATGCGCAGCTTGCTTGTTTACTACTTAGAACACGGGTGTCAGTGCCATCAGCACCATCTTGTAATGGTGAATGTGAAGGCGGCTCCTTACAAGGTGAACTTCTTGCTCACTTCTATATCCAACTACTAGATATCCAGAGCATAAGTTAACAAACCACAGTGACCGGGGCACTTATTTACTGTGGGCCAGTGTGCTTGGCTCATGGGAGGAGCCTATGAATGACTTCAGGACTCTGGGTCATAAATTTGAGATAGGTTTTTTTGAAAATTTTGAAGTCAATTTTTGCACTGGGATTGCATGTAGTCATTCTTGACTACAGGTGCTTAATAAAAATGCTGACTGGAGAAATGCAAGCTTACATGGTCAGTGAGAATAATGGGAAGATTAAAGGGGCCAGTGTCTTAAAGATGGGAAACTTCATCACACTACTAGAGAATAATTATGTAGCTCAATGTTGAGTGCATGCTCAAAGTCACCAGTTCAATCCTCCGTACCAAGGAAGTTAAAAAATGTTGTAGCAATTGTGAGACATCTGGCAGGAGTAGATAGCTGGCATTCAGGAAGAGAAGACACCACTCCATAGCTCAACCTGGGATTACATGTGCTTTTTCAAATTCAAACGTGCAGTTAACTTTTTAGTTCAACTTTATTTCACTTTCCCCTTACAATCGGGTATATCTCAAGACACAAAGGATATCGGATTTTCGTTTGCCAGGATGAAACAAGGATCTATTTGTTTCATGGTAATTGTGAAATAGCAATACAATCTCATTAGAAAGAATTCCTTTTTACAGACTATAATAACTGTTCTCAGAAATGTTAAGTACTTCACTTTAGCAGTCGCTGTTCATAATGAAAACGCGACGGGTAATAAATTCTCGGCTGCTCTCAACACAGACTTTGTATAGAGCATCTTATGGTGAAGGTAGAGAGGGGTCTCTGGCTTTGTGCTGTACAAAGTTTTGACTCTGATTCAGGCAGATATCTCTTTGTGGTTCTCCATTGCTCCTAAAGGTCGATGAGCATCCTAATCCTTACGTGCCATCATGGAAGTTCATCTTAGTCGCTATTACTTGCCCCAACATGTTACTTGACTGTGTTGTATCAAAAAGTATTCATTGAAACTCAGTAGATTCAAACTTCTCTTTACTCACCCAGTAATGGGAACATCTGTCTGTCTCTGTCTTTGTCTGTCTCTGTCTCCTTCCCTCATCCCTCTCCCTCTCCCTCTCCCTCTCCCTCTCCCTCTCCCTCTCCCTCTCTCTCTCTCTCACACACACACACACACACACACACACACACACACGAACACACATACAGATAATTTTGATATTCTTTTTACTGTATGCAGACTAGGGATATAATTTATAACAAAACACTAATTAAAATGAAATCCCTGAAAAATAGTTGGAAGCCTAATGGAATTCTTCATAACAGGGTGTGATCTATAGCAGACAATTAAAAGCATACATCAAGCCATCTAATGTATGTGTGTTAGGAAAGGCAGAGGGGAGGGGAGGGGGAAGGGCATAAATGAGGGAGAACTATATCTCCACAAGGGTCATGATCCAGGCTCCATTAGAACCCAGAAACCTCCTGAATATCGCTGAGTAAGCCTGCAGTTCCTTCTCTTATATTTCCAGCCTGTTTCCACATCTCCAGGTCTCTAGCAGCCCACAGCCACCAGCTCTCCTGACCTCCATCCTCTTTTATTTTTCTTGTGTCAGTATTTTCTCCTCTCTCTTCCTCTAGCTTTTCTCTTTTCAAAACCAGGGGCAGTGTGTGAAATGCTAAATGTGCTGCGTAGCTCCAGGCTCAGCAGCATTTCATGTGCTGCATGGTTTTACATTAATTTATCAAAACACAAACAGAGCAACACTGCAGCGCTAATGCTGCATAACGAATGTATTCTGTCTGTTTTTTTTTTTTTTTTTCAAGAAGAGACCCAGGGAGAATATACAAAACCAACCCAAGCAGCATTCAGACTGCTTCGTGAATAAAGTGGGATTTGTTTGCAAGGATTTAAATTGGTAAATTATTTGAATTTCTCCACCCCTGGGTGAATGATTTAGATGGCCTTGACCCTAGCCTGACTGCAGGGATTAATGTGGGATAATGATTGCTGAGGCCATCATTGCAGCCGGCATCATTAATTATCCTTATTGATTGTAGCTTTCAAAGATAAAGCATTATGCTGACTGGAAAATACCCTCTTCCTGCAAGGTCACGGCTAAAATAGGGAAGCTAAATAATTGCATTAACAAACAAAGAAATAAAAATAACCTCTCAGAACATTGTGTAATTAAGATCCAATTACAACGTTTGTTCTTGTTTACAAAATGACAGAGTTCTTCTTGTCAAGCCATTTTCCCGAAAATTGCTTCAGTACATGATAATTGCATTATAGTAGGTAACCCGAAAAGAGCATTAAAGGGGGGATCAGTTTCCTTGGATGGCTGCCACGGCTCTTGCTGTCTGACTCACCTACAAAAGTGTGAGAGCCCCAAGGGACTTGTCTAAAATACTAATGATATGTTAAATGAAGGGGGTTAGATGCAGGAAGTAATAATTGGGTCTCAAATCCTATTATATTTCTTTTGGATAATGTAATGGAGCTCAGAGAGATCCCAAGGATGTTATCGCCCACGCCCCCCCTCCCCCACCCCTTTAACCACATCATTTTCCTTGCTGGAGAATCTGGGCTCCAAAGCCCTGTTGGTTGTAAATTTCTCTGTGAACGAGATCAGCGCCCCATCTTCACTGCTATTGATCAGGTTTGGAAGCTTAAAACATTTTCTATTTTAAACAAGAGGCTTCTAAGGGCTGGACCCAAAGCCATGCATGGTTTTCTGTGAAACAAACTGCCCAGGTTTCCCTTCTGCTAAAAGTCCTCTTTGAAGCAGCAGCACACATTAGGGTCTGATTAGAAAAAAGATGGTGGGAGAGATGCATGATGGGGGCATTTGGGGCAGAAGGTGGGAGTTCCCTCTCCAGAGGTCAGGCTCAGGAGATAGAGCAAACATTCTTCCTTCTGGAGACTTAGTTCTGGGATCTGTGAAGTGGGGACCTTTGGTATAATACTAACTGCCTTAGGGTGAATTGAAGGTCTCACAAAGGGTGACGCTTTGTTTATTTTTCATTTTATGGAAAAAGAAAGATCATTCAGTCCCCTCATACAAAGGCTCAGTGGAAATGCTGAACAATTTAACTATTTTATTTAATGTCCACACCCACTTCATAGAATATTGTTGTTCTCATTTTGCCGAGAGACAACAAAGCTGCATCACAGAGAGGACTGGTAACAAACACAGCACTGAGCCACCAAGTGGTGGCGCAGACTCACACTGGCCTGACTATACACACACTCCTTTAGATCCTTCCACAGTAGTTCCAGGGAAGGGGTGCTCTGCCAGACACACACCTCTGTCCTGCTTCAGCTTCACAGCCCATGCCCTCGTATAGAATGAAAGGTGGCCACGGATTGGTCATACTGTTACACAATGTGTAAGTTTGTAGAATAAAACATGGGAGCCCTTGGTTCCAACCTTTATACCTCAAGATGCAGCAACTCTTAGAAGAGTGTGTCCAGCATTTCCTTTGTGCTCCCATTTTGCTTAAATGCATTGCAATGGCTTTATTTATTTTCTTGGTTTTATATGGAATGAGAGTTTGAATTGAACTTGCCTCTTTTTCTTAAGATTATACCTAGGAAATTTCCTTTTTTTCTAATTTTTCTTAATCATTCCATTCTTTTACATCTCAAATGATATCCCACTTCCTGGTTACCTCCTCCACCAAACTCCATTCCATGATATCCCATTTCCTGGTTACTCCTCTGCCACCCCTGCACTTCACATTGGCCTTCCTCCCTCCCTTTTGCCTGTATAAGACTGCTCCCCCACCCACCCACACTCTCCTGCCCCACAGTTACAGCATCCTCCCCAGAATCAAGGGCCTCCCCTTTCGTTGCTGTCCAGCAAGGCCATCCTCTGCTACAAACTTATCTGGAGCCAAAGATCCCTTTAGGTACACTCCTTGGTTGGTGGTCTAGTCTCTGGGAGAACTGTGGTCAGGCCAGCTCATGTTGTTCTTCCAATAGGGTTGCAATTACCCTCCACTCCTCCAGTCCTTCTGCCAGCTCCTCCACCAGGTTCCCTGAGTTCAGCCTGATGGTTGGCTCCAAGCATCCACCTCTGCATTTGTCATTTGCTGGCTGGACCTCCCCAGGAACTGCCACACTAGGTTCCTGTCCACAAGCACCTCTTGACCACAGCAACAGTGTTGGATTTGGTGTCTTCAGACATGATGTACCCTGGGCGGTGGGGCATTCCCCAATTGGCCTTTCCTTCAGTCTCTGTTCCATTTTTTTCCCTGTTCTTCCTTTGGACAGAAACATTTCTGGGTTAAAAAAACAAAACAAAACTTTGAGTTGGGTGGATGGCTCAATATCTTTACCAGGGCCTTGCTTATCTACTGGAGGTGGTCTCCACAGGTTCTATTTCCCCCTTTTCTGCTCATTACAGCTAAAGTCAATCCCACTGGGTCCTGGGAACCTCACATTTCTCTGGTGTCTGGGACCCTCCAGTGGCTATCCCCAGTTCCTCATCTTCCCTGCTACCTATTTTTATTTGATTTCCAGACCCTCTGTACCTCCCTCACATCTCCTCCAGATTCTGATACTGTCACCCTTATTTCCTCCTCTTCCTTTCTCCCTTCCTTGTCCCCCTCTTCTTTCATCTCCCACTCAACCAAGGAATCTCAAGTGGCTGAGAAACACTTAAAGAAGTGTTCAACATCTTTAGTCATGACGGAAATGCAAATTAAAATGACCTTGAGTTTCCACCTCACACCAGTCAAAATGGCTAAGATTAAAAACTCAGGTGACAGCAGATGCTGAAGAGGATGTGGAGAAAGATGAATACTCTTCCATTTGTTGGTAGGATTGCAATCTGGTACAACCACTCTGGAATTCAGTCTGGCAGTTCTTCAGAAAATTGGGCATAGTACTACCTACAGACCCAGCTATACCACTCCTGGGCATATACCTAAAAAGATACTCCAACATATAACAAGGACACATGCTCCACTATGTTCATAGCAGCCGTATGTATGTATGTATGTATGTATGTATGTATGTATGTATGTATGTATCAGCCAGAAGCTGGAAATAACCCTGATGTCCCTCAGCAGAATGGATACAGAAAAGTTGGTACATTTACACAGTGGAGTACTATGCAGTGATTAAAAACAATGACTTCATGAAATTCTTAGGGAAATGGATGGAACTAGAAAATATCCCGAGTGAGTTAACCCAGACACAAAAGAACACACATGGTATGTACTCACTACTAAGTGGATACTAACCCAAAAACTCACAATGCCTATTGTACTGGCTAGTTTTGTGTCAACTTGACACAGCTGAAGTTATCAAAGAGAAAGGAGCTTCAGTTGAGGATATACCTCCATGAGATCCAACTGTAAGGCATTTTCTCAATTAGTGATCAAGGGGGAAAGGCCCCTTGTGGGTGGGACCATCCCTGGGCTGGTTGTCTTGGGTTCTATAAGAGAGCAGGCTGAGCAAGCCAGGGGAAGCAAGCCAGTAAAGAACATCCCTTCATGGCCTCTGCATCATCTCCTGCTTCCTGACCTGCTTGAGTTCCAGTCCTGACTTCCTTGGTGATAAACAGCAGTATGGAAGTGTAAGCTGAATAAACCCTTTCCTCCCCAACTTGCTTCTTGGTCCTGATGTTTGTGCAGGAATAGAAACCCTGACTAAGACACCTATGATACAACCTACAGATCGATCATCTGGAGCATAGAAGGAAGGAAGATCAGGGGGTGGATGCTTCAGTCCTGAACTGAGAGAGGAACTTAAGAGATTCCTAAGCAGTATGTGGATCCATTAAATTCATTTAAAGCATTTTTATTTATTTTTATTTATTTTGCCACATGCACACAGCCCCCAACACAGACTATAAGACATTGTCGGATTCCCTAGAATAAAAATTACCTGTGGTTGTGAGCTGTCTAGTGTGTGTGCTGGGAACAAAGCCTCAGTCCTCCATAAGAGCACTTAGTGGCTGAGCCATCATTATCCTTCCAGTCCCAGATCCATCATTTGTGTGTGTGTGTGTGTGTGTGTGTGTGTGTGTGTGTGTGTGGTGTGTGGTCTTTTTCAACATTCAGTGTAGGAATATGTCATCATCTAGTTAGCCTACCTTTTACTCTGAGGTCCTTAAGTTGTTTCCAATTTATACAACTACTGCTAATGTTCTAAGCGAATACCATCTGCACATCTATCTTTGTGGACACATGTGAACATTCCTCTGAATTGTCTCAAAAAGTCAAAGTTTTATGGCAAAAGATATGCACATTATTAAATATGACAGATATTTTAAAAATTACCCTTCAAACATACTACGTAATTTATGCATATTATAGAATGTGCCTCTTCTTCATATTCAAAATATAGAATGCTATTAATCTTCTAATATTTCCCTTTTAAGTGAGCAATTATGTAATAATTATAATTTGCATTTTGAAGAATGCAGAAAATTTTGTGTATAGTATTAGCTATTTTTAAAAACTCAAGTGACTATTCAAAAAGTTCACTTATGTTTCTGAGTTATTTAATAGGCATTTTTGACTTTTTAAAAGTTAAAACAGCACCCTGCCTTGGTCAATTTGTTGCTTTTGTCTTAAGTTACTGGAGCTGGAGGAGACAATGTAAATGAGACAATGGACAATGTAAACCACAGGGGCACAATTGTCCTCAGTAGCTGAGCTAGTGATCATGGCTGTGCCTCGCCAGTTCATGCCTGTGCTTGGACCTCAGCCTGTTTCCGGCTGTCTGAAGTCTCCTTATTTTTATGAAAATTTCCAGTGTCCCTCAGATATGGTAAACTACCAGATGACTTCAAAGATTGTTTTTGCTTAAGTTAGCTTGAGATATAGATGTATAAAAATCAATTTTTATTGATTGCAACAAAAAATCCAAGACTTGTGATAATTAAGCAAAAAAGTGGGTGGAGGCCTAGTCAAAAGCGAGGTCTTAGAGGAAGGAAGAAAGATCTGGACCTGGTTAGCCAGGTTGGATGAGGATGAAAGCAACATGGCTCCCTCTGGAATTCGGAGGTTTGAGCCTGACACTACGTGGTGAAGATTGCAAAAGAGTCATCCTGTAGAATTCCTGAAGCCATTGTTTCTAGGGATGTAGAATGAAGTGCTTGTTGGGGTTGGGTGCTTGTTAGAATTGAGGATGGAGAACTGTTTGTTATTGCCATGGGGGGGGGCAGGGGGGGAGGAGGGCTGAGCAATTCAAGGCTGAAAAGGACCCATGTAGCTTCAAGAAGAGGAATAACACAATTTTGACTCGAGATATTGGGAAGAAACCAGAAGACCTACAAGGATTTGCCAAGAGAGTCTTTTATGTCTTGTTAAGCTAAGAATCAGTCAGCTCAACATCAACTTAATATCCTCTGTGCTTCACAAGTTGCACTATTAGTTGAGTTCATAGCTTTGCTGGATTTTTAATACAAAAGCCAAATAATCAGTAAAGAAAGTAGAAGAGAAGGCCCTGAGACAATTCAGTTGGTAGCTTGAGGACCCAAGGTCAGTTCCCAAAGAGCCTCATAAGAGAAAGCCCTGGGAAACATTAAAGAGCTCACAATGCAAGCCCTGGGGATGCAGAGACCTGCAGATCCCCTTGGGCTAGTTGGTCTAGCCTACTGGGTAAGTTCCAGGCTCATGGAAACCCTGTTTCAAGAAACAAGGTGGGTGGCACCCAAGGAATGACACCTGAGGAATGACAAATCCACATGCCTACCCGCTTATACATCACACATGCATACACGCATGCATGCACATGTGCATGCCTCACACACACACACACACACACACACACACACACACACAAACATACACACAGAGAGACACACACACAAAGAGAGACAGAGAGAGGACACTGATATAGAGGTATAAGTTATTTCAGAATGCTTCTGGATATTCTAAGTCCCCTACTCCTCCTTAGCTTCCTTGAGAGCCAGGTTGTCAGCTTCTCCTTCATGGTCAGATGAGTCTATTGTAGTATTGTCGCCTGAGAAAGGCACTTTCTAGAGGGGCACAACTCATATCATGTTCTTCTCCATTCACTGTCCAAATATTGCCTATATAATGAGGGTTAGGGGCCAGAACCTGACCTGGAGCCCATCACAAGATGAAACAAGTGAGTAGAAGAACTTATAAACTGAGAATAAATTTGTATGATTTCATTTTATTGTCGATAGTTGCCTGGATTTTTTCCAGTTTTAAGATAATGCAAGGAATGATATCCTGATATCCTGATATCTAATCTACAGCAATTTATATTTTTGATAGGATTAAACTAGGGAGAAAGTGCGTGCTTGATCTCAAAAGATAACACAGTTTCGACAAGGTTGTGTTCATTTATACTTCTGCCAGGACAGCATGAGTGTCAGAGCTGCTCAGGTCCTTTCTTACCAGCACATGGCATTGCTTATTCTTGTTCGCCCAGCCTTTGTGGTCAGTGTGTTTTGACTTCACTATGGTTTTACTTTGTCCCCCCCTTCTCATTGGCGATTTGGATATTCATTCATATGAAAGGTGCTAGGTATGTAAGCCACATGGTTGAACTTCCCTGACAACGTTTTTCTATCGGACTGCTTGTTTTTCAAAGTGGATCTTTGAGGATCATTACACAGTCTGGACAGGATTTTTCCAGGTTGTGGTCTGCCTCGTAGTACACAATCATTGTGTCTTTTATGAATCTTGAGTATCCTTTAATTATACATCTTCTTCACATAGAGAAATTTGATCATTTTTAATAACATTTTATGGTTTGTAAATCTTTTCTGTCTTGCTTTGGAAGCCTTCTTCTGTTTCAAGACTTCAAAAACTCTTTTTTACACCTTCAAATTCTTAAGTAAAAATGAATCAGTCTGCACATTCCTTTTGCACTTCACTAAATACTGCTCACAGCACGCAGATCCTTAGGAATTGTGGATCTGTTCAAAACTCTCCATCTTGCTTTCGGGAACCATTTGTTGATTTCTGCATCACTATCACTATCATTTCATCCACTGTAATCTCCCCAGTGCAATTTTAGTTGATAGAGAAAATTTGTCAGTTTGTTCTCTCTCAAACAGTCATAGCATATGTCTTTAATATGTTTGGGATATGCTTGGCAAAGTCCATAAAATTTTATCATTAGTTTATACTGGGATTGCATTAAATATATAAATTAATTTAAGGATATAATTTATCCCTTTAAGATATTGGTTTATTATATTTGGGAACCAGTTTAGCTTCTCCAACTAATAAAATACTCTCTCAGATCATTTAATAAAGTCTTAATTTTCACTATGTTGCTTTTTTTTATAGCTTGAACATTTTTGCCTGGGTACTATCTGGAATATAGCTGCTTGCTAGTGGCAATGGTATGTTAGGATCTACTGTATTTTCTAAAATATAGAAACAATTTCTAATTTGGTCTTATGTCAAGCTACCCTAATTCTCTTTCTTACTAATACTAATTATTTACAGTTAATTTCCGTAGACATGAACTTTTTCATGTCTGGAGCAGCATTAACCAATCTCATGCTTTGAATGAGTGTGATAGGTAAGTATTTGATTTAAATTGTTGCTGAGGAGGAGTAGATCTTGACAAAGAACAGTTATCGTTCCTGTAATTGCTGACCTGACATAAAGGTATGGACAATCGTTGTAGACAGTGCAAGCAAACCTTTGGAATGATTTTTGGGTATGAAACCCTCTCACTTCTCACCACCATCTGTAACCTCTATTTTATGGAACCAGAAAGCCATGCAATCTGGGGAAGTTGGTCCGGAGCAAGAGTGAGGTCGAGATGCGTCCAAATCCCGAAAATCTCGTCCTGAGTCTGGCAGGAGTTAAGACAGATTCCTCCCTCCTCTGGGCCTGCCTTTCCTGGTGCACATAGCCCTGTGACCCCTCCACCCCCACGACCCCCACCTCTGCTTCCCTTGAGGAAGTCATCTAGCCTGGTGTCCAGGTTACAGGTTAAAGTTCCTCTCTCCCTATAAGAACATAGCCAAGTAGCACCAGGAATGTCATGCAACTGAAGCTTGCCCAGCACCTCAACCCAGCCAGTGATACTCACCCTGAAAATCTATGCCCACTCCCAAGGTCAGTGGATCCCCTTCTAGCTCCCAATAAGGAGAGCTGTTTCCCTGAAAACTGTCTCTGGAGAAAGCTGTTTCTCCTGTACTCACACTGACGAAGATCCTGCCTAGCCCACCCACCCCGGCTAAACTCCATTCCCGTCAGTCCGACCTGGTGCACCCCATGCTTGGGTACCCAGAGGGGAGAAGCAGACCCGGAATGACACTGTACTGGCTATTTTTGTGTCAACTTGACACAGCTGGAGTTATCACAGAGAAAGGAGCTTCAGTTGAGGAAATGCCTCCATGAGATCCAACTGTAAGGCATTTTCTCAATTAGTGATCAAGGGGGAAAGGCCCCCTTGTGGGTGGGACCATCCCTGGGCTGGTAGTCTTGGGTTCTATAAGAGAGTAGGCTGAGCAAGCCAGAGGAGGCAAACCAGTAAGGAACATCCCTCCATGGCTTCTGCATCAGCTCCTGCTTCCTGACCTGCTTGAGTTCCAGTCCTGACTTCCTTTGGTGATGAACAGCAGTATGGAAGTGTAAGCCAAATAAACCCTTTCCTCCCCAACTTGCTTCTTGGTCATGATGTTTGTGCAGGAATAGAAACCCTGACTAAGACAGACACTATTTGACGGGTGTCAAATAGTGTCAAGTAGACAAGAAGGATTACCTGGAAAGGAAATGCTCAATTGTATCTATTTCTCAATTATTATTTACTCTGGGAAAAGGGTATTGTTATTACTGTTTCTCCTTTTCTGAGTGAGCTTCAATCACTGTGTTTACCTGTAGTAGCCAAATACTCATATTCTACTTATGCAGCTTGTGTACAAGAGACTCATGGTTAGACCGTACGACTACACTGGAAATGGGAATTTAACTACAGGCTTGAATTTAATTGATTAATTAATTTATTAATTTAAAATATTTATTTTTATTTTTTACATATATGTACTTTAATCTGCATGTATGTACATGTACCACGTGTAGACCTGGTGCCTGCAGAGTCAAGAGAGAGTATTCCAGTCCTTGGAACTGATGTTGCAGATTATTACCAGCCATTATGTGGCTTGAATTTTAGCTTTAATGCTCCAGAGAGTTTGAAATAAATCCAGAAACTGAGATCTCTGACTATTTTGAATTTGTGAATATTAGTTGAATCACAGAGTTTTAATTCTGAAAGGCATCAACTAACTCATTCCACAGAAAAGGAAAGAGAGGCCCAGGGAGACCACCAGTCTGGCTATGTGATGGTTTTTGCAGATACTGTGACATGGAGTTTCGTCCTTCCAGACCTTTTGTCTAGGACACATTTCATTGCACCATATATAATTTCCTCTTTCTCAAATGAGGGACAAATTAGTACTCTGTTTTCATTTAGTGAGTTGAAATTTTTGTAGGGGGTCAGTTTTAAGACATCATAAAATGTTAGATTTCTTGATAGAAGCTTAATTTGAAATCAGAATATAAATTTCATTGTATATATATATGTAATGAAATATATATATATATAGGCAGTTTTTGGAATGAGCTTAAAAAGTAAAAACTTTTAATCTGTGGTGAATATAAGCTGAGTCCTGAGTCCTATAAAGTGAAATGCAGATGTTCAGGATCATGGCTCGGGTAAGGGTGCTGGGATTTTGCCCTAACCTGTTTGCAGTGGGCGTGTACAACCTTCGGTCCACAGGCTTCCTAGGCCAAGGATAGCTATGAAGGAGGCTTCAAAAAACTGTTAGCTTAAATAAAACCACATAAATACATCTTATCATTTTTGTGTGTGTCTTGATTATGTAGTTTTCTGTTTTTCTTCTTTGTATTACATATAGATTCTTTTCTAATACAATATAGTGTGAATACAGTTTCTCGTCTCTTCATACCTCCCAGTTCCCATCACCCCCTCTCCCATCCAGAACTACTCCCTTTATGTCTCTCATTAGAAAAGAACAGGATCCTAAAAGACAACAACAAAACTTAACAAAATAAAATAAAATAAGAAAAAACAAAACCCAACATACTGAGGTTGAACAAGCCAGGCTGACAGAAAAATAAAAGATCCCCAAAAGGAGGGGCAAGAATCAGAGACCTACTCATACACACATTCAGAAGTTCCATAAAAGTACTAAACTGAAAGTATACATGAGAAGATTTGTCCAGACCGGTGTAGACCCTGTGCATCATGCCTCAGTCTCTGTGAGTTCATATCAGCTTTGCTCAGTTGTTTAAGAGGGCCTTGTTCCAGTTTCAGTATGAACTTTGTAGCTGACAGTGTCCTGTTGCAATGTCAAAAGGCTGTTGGACATGCCCATTTATAGAGACTGTGTCTTTGAATTCAGCCTCTCTGAACTTTCATCTTTATTCCATGATAAAATGGGGCATTAAAACCACATTTCAGGGTTTTGTGAAGACTAGGTAAGATGACATGTACAGAGAGATTGGTGCAGAATTTGGGATAAAGTAAATTCCCTGCTATTGATGGCTATGAAGTTATTAGACATGTATCATTGCCAATGACGTGGATAGTCTTTTATCTTGTAACTCTCCTCTGTCCTTTGATATTCTATGTACCTGCATGTCTCCAGTATAGGGAAATCACTTGTAAGCATCAGCATAAAAAGTTATGGTGTGTTTGAAGTAGCTTTTCTTTTCATCTACGCACTACATCATTATACTGAAATGTACTGTTAAGATGTATGGTGCCGAGGCACTACAGCAGCCACTAAAGCATTTAGTCATGATTAAGAGTGATTCTCTTTATAGATAATACCCACTTTTTAATTTTACCAGTGGTCCAACTAGTTAGTCACATGGTTACTAAAACACATGAACACTTAAAGGAGTGCCCACTTAAAGGGATTTAAAGTATAGTTACAGATACAAGTCATTACTATGGATAAACTCTCTACCAGCAAGAGGATGCAAATTATTACAAAAGGGAAAAGAGGGCAATGGGCAATAAGAAAAAGGAGAAGGCTTTGACTGAGAAAGATTTATTTTTTTCAATAATGTGTCATTTATTGTGTTTCCTACTCATTGGATTTTTAATTTTTTCTTTTTTCTTTTTAAGATTTATTTATATATTTATTATTACATGTAAGTACACTGTAGCTGTCTTCAGACACCCCAGAAGAGGGCATCAGATTTCATTACAGATGGTTGTGAGCCATTATGTGGTTGCTGGGATTTGAACTTGGGACCTGTGGAAGAGCAGTCAATGCTCTTAACCGCTGAGCCATCTCTCTAGCCCCTAATTTTTTTTTCCTAAAATTTTATATATGTGAGTACACTATTGCTGTCTTCAGACACACCAGAAGAGGGCATCAGATCCCATTACAGATTGTTGTGAGCCACCTTGTGGTTGCTGGGATTTGAACTCAGGACCTTTGGAAAAGCAGGCAGTGCTCGTAACCACTAAGCCACCTCTTCAGTCCAAAAGATTAATCTTAGAGTGCTTTCTGGATGTGAATGGATGAATGGTGGTAGATGTTTTGTAATACAGAAGAGAAAACTCATAAAATTTTATGGTAATACCAAATTAAGTATTGTGTAATGTTTAGTTGTATGTAATATACCAAATTAAAGAGTTAAACAGTCATCTGTTGGCAGAGGGAAGCCATGGAAGATCTGCAGAGAAGATCTAACTCAGCAGTCAGGTGTTTCAGAATGACTAATCTGGAGTCTGAGGGAGAACAGAAGAGGTTACTTGGCTTAATTGTAAGGTGCAGAAGTATTGAGTAATAGCTATGGAAGGGTTGGGGGAAAGGGAGGTGTATTTTTATGCCAGTTACCCAGTGGTGGCTACTTACTGGATATATGAAAAGATGCTTCAAGCATGAACCTGGGTATTCATCAAAACTCTGATGAATTTTCTACAATATTTATCTAACTGAGTTCAAGATATCGTCACGGGTTGAATCACGAAAATGAATTCTGAAAACACTGAAAATGAGGCTTATTACCTGCAGAAGTTATGGGGGCAGTGTGTTGAGGAGAATGAACCATGAACTTTAAAAATGTGGGGCTAGGAGGGAAAAGAACGATGTATGAAGACAGCTTGAGCAAAAAAATCCACCTCTCCTTCCCTTTTCTTCTTCATTCTCACCCCCTCTGGCTCTCCTTTCTTTTCCTGAGAGAATGAGGAGGACTTGTAAAACTTGGAATTGTAGGTGTGTATATAGTGCATATGTGTGTGAAACTATGTAAGATTGTCAGATTCTAGAGAAGGCCCTCAATGGGGACTAAGACGTAAGTAACAGGCAGGGTAGAGCCATGACATAGTGTCCCGTCTCTTCATGTCTCTGCATGGCACTTATGGTCAAGACCCTGTGCTTAGCCTAGCTGTGAATGGATGAAACAGGAAGGCTTTTTATAGGTGGAGCAGTCCAAACAAGTAGATCTGTGGAATGATCCCCTTAGCCATTTTGAAAAACATCAATAAACCTCCAAATCTGGAGTCTATGTGCTGCAGTGTTTATAGGTGAGATCTCTTCCTGAGATTATTCTAGAAAAATAAAAATATAAGTATTTTCCGATATGAAATTAAGAAAACGAATCTTTCAGGTATGTCAGGAGTGTTGGGATGCTAGGATTTGGATTTGTAGTGTTTGATGTCACAATTAATTTTTCATCTTCCAGGTACAACTTCCCGTTTTTGACCCCACACCAAAAAGGCGTAAAGGAGTTTGAGAAGAGAACCCTCTTGGAAGTCAATGGCTCATCCGAAACAGCATTTTAATGATTTAAGTAAAAATGAATCAGAAACATGTGGATTTAATTTCCCTTAAAATTCACATGGGTTTGAAACTTAAAGGAAAATAGTGTTTGGCACAATGTGTTCAGGGTTTGGTTAAACTCAAAACATTTGAGAAGCCCTTCAGAACACTGAATGACTTCAAAATACATCTGGGTTTGTCCATCCACGTGGGCATGGTTACAAAACACCCTCACCCTCCCTAGTACTAGTCAAACATTCTATCAACATATTTCAGTCTGTGGAAAGGCTTAATTAGGATAAAAATCAAAAAATTTTATTGATTGTCTACTATTTGTAATCAATAAAGAAGAAAAATCCCTAGGTCTCTTCTAGGGAGAGCTAGAAAGTCTTCCCTGGGGTGTGGTCAAGGGAAATCTCCAAGTCAGCAAAGTCAGCATGGGCCATGGGCATGAATCTCTGCAAGTTGGAGGTCTCCACTCCATTAAGCATCCGCACTCAAAATCTCTGCGGCTGTAGGCCTCCATTAAATTTAAGGAGTGTGAAAAGGGTATGCTATGCAGCACTTAGCTGGTTGGCCATCAAGCCTTGCCCTGGGTTTTAAATAATCACTTTAAAAAGTCATGACAGCATATCCTGAAAGAGCAATGCATGCTTAAAATGATACAATAAGGACATAATTAAGAGATGTAAAGAAGACCGGGAAAATTCCGGAAACTCATGATTAGCAAAGTACCATCTTTGCAGCTGTAAGCCTCACTAATCCACATGGCAAGCCTGGTTGTTAGTTCCTCAGCGGTGACGGTGTTTCGGTGTTTCGTAATGAAACCCACAGAGGTTGTATCTGAACCGTGCTCATGTTATTTGTAGCCAATTATCCTAATCCCAATGCTGAGTGACACCTAGAGAGATAATTGAATTTCTTAGATTTCTCCCTTTTACACTATCTGCCATGATCAGAAAAGCCCAATTTTGAATGCTCTTCTCTCTTCGGGTGAGACCACACTGTCTGTGTAATTGGATAAGTCTCCAGGGAGTGCTGGCGTCCCTACTGCATTTTACAAAAGCTTTATGGAAAGTTAGCCTCCCTTTTTTTTTTTTGTAATATTTTTTCAAGAAACCAAAGATGTGACTTGAAATAATCTCCTGTCATTTTTGCCCAAGGAAGCTCATGGACCTAAGTCCTATAAAAAGCATCGTGTGACGAAGATAACATCTAGGTTCCATGATAGGACTCTTCTGAAAGGGCATTAGTTATTTAAATAAACACTCAAATGCAATAAAAGAAATCTCCCCATATCTTAAAAAGACAATTGCAGATGATTATGTTGAGAATCAACCCCTGGGGGAGGCTGTCATAAAGTGTCCCAGGAAATTATGGCCAACTTGAATGACTAGTCTACATGTTATGACACAGTAAGAGGTATGAGAAACTAGTTAGAACATCCATAGAAAAGCTTGGATACCCATTATAATCTCCTTCCTATTCGTGCTCCTGATGACCATCTGACATTCTTGGCAAACTTGGGAGGAAATCAACTGTAGATATAATATCCACCACTTTAATTCAGCAAATTTGAGATCCTGAGATTTGAGAATATTGGAGGAAGCAATGCGGTATGTCTTTCATTAGAGGAGGCAGAGAGGTTAATGGGGACTTCTGCGTTACTCAGAACTGAGGTTTTTCTGATCCCTTAGCTACAGCTGTATTATTCTCATCTTCCCTTCTGAGGACATTAGAATACCAACCCCTCCACCACCAAATGTGGACAAATGGTGCAGTGTGTACTCAGTAAACCCTTTGCTGGTGCTGCTAAAACCCTCATGGAATTTCCCACTGTAACATAGCCAGTGCTCTTTCCTTTAAGGAGGACAAAAAAAGGGGGGGGCAACAAAAACATTACAGGCAGTGTGCCTATGTAAGTCATGGGAAGCATTTCATTGCTTCAATTAATTATAGAATGGGGCTAGGTATTCATGGCATCGATTACTGCTCATGAAAAGCCTTTTTAAAATCAGACAGGAATAAATAGAGGATTTTTAAAAGTGGGGAGTATGAATTAAAGCCTTTCCCCCTCCTCTCTTATTTCCACGTAAATTAATTCTACAATTTAATAAACTAACAGGTGGTTCCACTTCAGGCTGAGCAGATGTTAGACTGAATGAATGGAGTCCCCTCTTGTGTTCACTGTCTCCCTAAGCTCTTTCTTTATCTCTCCCCTTTCCCTTTTCTTCCTCTCATTTCTGCCAGATTCATGAGTAGCTACAGTATGAGCTGCTTTGTTTCAGCAATATGAATATTAATGAGTGACACGTGCTGTATTTAGGCGTATTAGTGACATTCATAATCCTGAATATGTAGACATTTTTCACCATATAATAAGGTAGCAGATTGCCACACCAGGAATTTTTTTTTTCTTACTGTCTGTAAGTTGATAATTTCTAGTACTTTACAGATAGGACTCTAAACTAGAAGCATATATCAGAAGAAGTCAATGGAAATTATAAAATTCAGAATCCTGAGGTTACTTAGACTCTGGTATATTATTTTGGTGACATTTCCTTCTTGACTGTTTCTGGGAAATAATTTCCCAAGAAGAGTTTTCTATGCCTTCTTCCCCTCAGATCCAACCAGCCCACTACCAATTTTATGGCTTTCCTTACCTCCCAGCCTTGTGTACAATGGGATGGGTGTGCGGAATGAACTAAGACTCTAAAACTGATAGTGTCCAATGACTCCTAATTGTTTTCTGACAGTATCAGAGCAGTCACATATAGATGAAAGCTACCACTCATTCTTGTAGTAAATCATATGTGCGCCTATGCGCCCGACATGCTCTCAGATTGTACTGCACAAAGACTTGTGGCTCATGCGTCTGATTGCTTGCTAAAAATACCGGGTGCTTATGGCATGTTGCTGGCTCTTCCAAAGCTTTACTGAAAGTCATTCTCTCCCCTTGGGAGCAGCCAGACATAGCTGAGACATTGCTGATGAGAGGAAAAAGTCACCTCAGCCATTGATCATCGGGATTCAGACGAGACTGATCACATCATCCCACCATTGGCTTTCCTGTTTCATTCTTTTTCTGAATGCTGGCTCTTCGATATGAGAGTAAGATAAGAAAGCAAAGTCATAGAGCATATATTAGGAACATCCTTTCAGGCATCTTTGATTTTTTTTTTCTTGAGAAAGCCCCAAAGTATAAATTCAGCGTTCATCACTGGTTATAGGTGGGGTCTGCAAAGTGGCTGGCATTTTACACAGACAGATTATTTTCTTCTGCTATAAAATGGAGCTTATCAGAACTCATGGAGATGTAAAAGTTCTGAGCACACAGGGCTGGCATGTGAGATGGGAGAGACTGCAGGATTTGCCCTGTGCCACCGAGAGAATGGAGGCTTGCAGTGGCCCCTTTCCTGGTCTAGTCCCCCACCCCCGTTCTGATACTCCAGCACCAGCCTGCTATCTCCTTTAGCACCTGCACTTTGCTGTCTGTTGTCCTGACCCTGCCTTTATTTATCTTGCCCGTTCTCCAACACACCTGGTGTTCATTTGACAATGTAATTCTCATCTTACATCGCTCACTTGACTTCCTGTGTGCCGCTTCAGTTTCTTCCTGAATGTTGACCTCTGAATTCCTGACCCCAGGATGATAGACTGACTTCAGCTCTGATAAATTCTTCTTAATAAGCTTAGCTTCAAAGGCCCAAGGCCTGTTCCTGGTAGAGGCTAACATTCTCTGAATCTCCCTATCATACTTATGGAAATAAAATGCTGTGATGGATATTAGCTACCTGGTATCAAATACTTGATCTGTTATGGAATTTATTTTCATCTCTAGCACCATGTGGTCTCTTTAAATCCTAATGAGGAAGTATAGTACAAGTGTGTGAATCCTGGCATTCTGTCATGCTTATTAATTATGTTTTAGTTTCCTTTTGTTGAAAATGAAGATAGCAAGAGTGCTCGAAATATAGAGGTGATGTGCGTGCACACGTGCATGTGTGAGCATGTGTACATGTGTGCCTATGTACATGCACTTGTACGTGTGTGTGTGTGTGTGATATGTAAATGGAGACCTAGATATGATGATATGGAGACCCCACACTTAGGAGCTAGGTAGGAGATTTTGGAGTTCAGGGGCAGGTAGGGCTACATACTGAGACTGTATCTAACCCAGTGGAAAGAAAAATTTCTCATTTCCTTTTTCCATGAAAGACATTATGGCATTTTACGTTTCTTTCTTTTATGTAACCATGATAGAATTGTTATGGATCTGAAATAGAGAGTGAAGTCATCCGGGTATTTTGAAGATCTTTCTATTTTTTTTTTCTCTTACCAAACAAGTATAGTTTTTGTTTTAGTGAGAATAGAATTTAAAAATAGGCACATATTCCCGAAGAGGCGAGTGTAGCGGTACCTCTGGTAGACTTGATGTACTGCATGACTACAGTTAGGCAAGGCCCACAATCCTTTGGATGGGATCAGGTATCTGGTTTTGTCCTACTGACATTTCTGTTTCTAATATACCCTGATCTGAAATGGGAAGCTATAAAATCTCATAAGAACGATTCATCTGGCCAGTACTTATTGAGTGACTATTTTGTTTTAGATACCATCTAGCTCTGGGATTTTGGCCATGATTGAATCTGGCAAGGTCAGTTTCCTGCTGCTTCATACATTCTAATGACAAAATAGTGCAATGAAGTGTGAAAAGATGGTGGTGATTGGCAAGTCATGAATGCAGTGGTCAGCCTTTTCTTTGGATAGAGCAATCCAGCAGGTGATATGAAAGAGAAAGCCATGTGGAGATCCAGGGCCCTGTATAGCAAAGAGACATTCCATTCAGGAATAGGGAATGACCATACATAGTCTGTAATAGGAAATGAAAGTGGCCCACAGAGCAGTCCTGAAAAGCTTTAGAGTTTGAGTGAAATGGAGTCACTGGAGGATTTGGAGCAGAGGAGCCATGCCCAATGTACTTTCACCAGGTTCATTTTGCAATATGGAGAAAGGATGGCAGTATAACAAGTGGGCAAGTGGGGACAGCAAGGAGGACACCAAAGTAGTATCCGGATTGGAAGTCAGATTGAGTAGGCGTGGGCTGCCTTTTCAATCTGGGAGACTACAGTGGATTGCTTTAGTGTAAACGAGAGGAAAGGAGCCCTAGATGATCCTAAATATTTCGGTTGTAAGAATGGGTAAATGATCTTACCATTTCCTCAGATAGAAGATGAGTAAGGAGAACAAAGCTGGTAATGGCAAAAAATGCTTGGTTTTGACTGTTTATTTTTGGAATACTATGAAGCAAACCTGTCAGTGACAGCAGTATCTGCAGTAGAAGGGAGATTTGAGAGGTAGAGTATATTAATAATCAAAATAACTTGTGTACTAAAAACTCCCGTAATAGAGGCTTGCTAAATAAAAAGTGATGAAAAAGGTCTCGCTGGTATTTTGTACATATATAAAGATCTAACGTCAGATAGTCCTTTTACTGCAGATAGCTTGCCTCAAGGTTAGTGAATCTCCTTTTGGAACTGTTGTAACTGACCCTTCACAGACTGGTTGTTCTTCACTACTTTTCTTTGTCAGATTTTAACAAATGTAGCCTGGATTTTTAAATTTTTATTTTGAGCTAATGTAGATCTTTCTTGCATCAGTGGGGAATGATTAGTAAGTGCCAATACAGTCCCCGAGGGACAGGTGAAAGTCTCACTGCAGTCCTGGGTATCAGCCTTCAGTTTGAATATCACCATTGCCTACCTTTCAAGACTCAGAAGGCCCAGAGCCCAGCTCACACATTTACCTATAAGCCAGTGATATCACTTAATCTATTGTTCTTTGATTTTATTACATAACTGTTAGAAACTTACACTTGGATGCCGTATTGTTTTGCATTAATTTTAGACACTACCAACTCCTTTTGGTGCATTAAAGTGTACAGAAACAGTTCCTAACCTTTTCAGAGCAGAATGGAATAGTGAGCTTTCCCTTTTCTTCTTAACTTACAGGCTGAATATGCTGATTTACAAAAACAAAAAAATCCCATCCAGTAGAATGCACTGCGTGCACTGTATATGTGCTGTTTATATAAATAGCATGGAGTTTAATTCAGACCATTTCAAGGGAATGGTTTATGTACTGTAATCATGAGTCAGTATACAAGTCTTTCTAAATGTAAAACAATGTAAATTAGCCAGGCCAATTTAATTCTTGCCAAGAACGTATATTCCTTAAAGCCATGTTTTTTACATTTATTAGGTTAAACGCAACTATACTCTGTAACTAATAAGTGCGAGGACTTATTGAGTTTTGAAATCCACTGATTGTAAGTTATGTTTTTAAAGTTATTTAAACAAGTTAAATATGTTTATAATAATTTCATTTCCTATGTGACATCTAAATAATGAGAAAAAAATTAGGGTAAGGGAGAATCGGAGTCAGTTTTAATCTCTGCCATGGCCAAAGCCAAGTTTAAATCCTGTCCAAATGCCACTTCTCAATCCCAGCTTTAAAAGATTAAACGTGATTATAGTGGCATTTCTCTACTTTCGAGATACACAGGCTCATGTCAGAGCTATCTAGAAGCCTGCCATTGGGTTTCACCTTTGAGGTGAGAAAGTAGCTTGTTGAGTTCTTATTTCAAAGAAGAAAACACACTGCTTACTGTAAGCTCGGTGGTATTCACAGATAGAGCATTCAACGCTCATTGTGTCACGTTTGTGGATATGGTGGATGCCAGCACAATGATTTGGGCCCTTCACTCCCCCCTCGGTCTTATGTTGCAAACTTAAGATTTGTCTGTGCTAAGGAAAATTGCATTTAATAACCCTGAATTTTACTTGTTTAATTGGATGAGAAAAATAACTTTGTTGCAATGATTTTAGAACTAATCTGACCAAGCATTTGTGAAGTAATTGATTTTTCTCTACCTTTGGTGGTGTGTACTGTGGGGTAGAAGGCCTTGGCTTAGGTTGTTGTTAGGATACAGTTCAATCTGAATCTGAATTCCCCTGTTGCTGTCTTTCCTCTTTTCTTATTCACACTGGGACAGAGCTTGTGAGGAGAGCTGTGCCTTTTCAAGGGCAGTTTTTGTTCATGGCCATAATGCCCATAATCCCCAAGTATCTCTCAATTACTGCTCTATATCTACTTCTGTATGTGTAATAACTATTTTAAGTCTGTTTGTTTAATTATTGGTGCTGTCATCTAAGCTTGAGATTGCCATTTCAACCTGATTACAGCAGAGCTTGGGTGAGTTTTCTTTGTGCTCTGTGCCTTAACTGCCCAACCAGTTAGGGGAACTCTGCTTGTCTTATGCATTTGCTCCATCCTCTGTGGGATGTCCCAGATGCCTGTCAGTGACAATGGCTGCTACAGCATTCATTTGAAGAAGCAGGTGTCACTGGAAGCCCTGCGTCCGTCAGCCTCATTTGGCATTTAAGAGAGTTTGGACAAGTTAGCTGCTGGGAAGCTATTTCTTCAAGAATTCTTTCGAGCCCTGCTCTGGTGATAAACCTGCCACCTGATAAGCACTAAATAGTAACTGTGCATTTTCAAGATAATGCCAGAGCAAAAAGGTGACCATTATGTGCCACCAAAAGAAGTGTATGTGATTTGACGCTTTAGATATGTTATTCATTAAAAACACAGTTCAGAGGTTGTGGGGGCTATTTCCCAATAGCTTTCTCTCTCACACACACAAAATTCTTCTCTTAGCATGAGGGGTCCTTGTAATACTGAAAAAAAGTATGCCAGTTTTTTTTTTTTGAACTTTTTGAAATATATGATATGCTTCATACAGTTCCCTGTACTATAAGGGATGAATAGATAAGATACAGTCTCTTCCTGCAAAGGATTCTGTCCAAGAAGGGAAAGACATGCAATTAGTCTAATTGTTATGGGATCTACCAGAGATAACCACTCAGACAGAGTTTAGAGCCAACTGAAAGTCTTCATTCCAACTGTCTGGCACTACACTTAGGTATTCAGGACCTAAATGCAGCCTTGAGCATTTAGAGCAAGGGTCTTTTAAAGACAAAAACGACATCCTGGTATCTCATCTGAAGTTGGAGGGGGAGCTTTGCACAAGCAGGCAGTTTAACAGAAGCTAATGGAAGTTAGGGCATCTTGACCTCAGAGTCCTACTATAGAGTTGGGTAATTGGGTAATTTTCCATGGTATTATCCATCAAGGAGATCAGGTTCTAGTTAAACTTGAAGTGGCCTCAGCAAGAATACAAGATGGAGGAACCTCTCCACTGTCTTGCTCTGTCATGTTATACTATATATTTGTTCAGATATCAGATTAGAAGTATATATGGGGAGTGGATGGAATGAAGAGTTTGGTATTATATGTTACAAGAAGAAAGCAAGGAAGGTCTTCAGGATGCATCGTACTTGAATTGAGTACTGGTCAATTTAGTGTGGGTAAGTACTTAGAGAGTAGTTGGGCAGGGCTTGCACCAAGGCCAGGATCTCTTAGGTTGATGTTGTTGGGGAAATAAATCATTTATGATAATTATTCAAGATGATGAAATTACTTCTTTCAAGACCATAATGGCAGGTGCAAGGATCATTGCAGGAAGATGCTGCAGTGTAGGACACAGACTGGACCCACTTCTCAGCATGAGGGAAAGTGAAAATTTACAGCCAAAAACCTGGGGTAGGATGGAATTACTAAGAGAAAACACTAAGGCTAAATGGGATAGTGGTGAAAGCAGCTTTACAGAGCTCTACTGAAAGCCATCCACACAGGATCAGACATGGAGGGTGATCAGACACAGAGGTAGGGGTTCTGTTTAACCAACTTGGAACAAAAGTGAGAAGAGGACTCGAAAAGGCACGCCTCAAGTTTGACCAAGGAGATAGTTTTTCTTGAGGGCTCCTTTTGAGTATTTGATAGGGAATAAAGCTGATGAAAAGCAAGATCACAAAGGGCCCTGTAGGCTGAGGTCAAGTGTGTTCTTGATCTACTTGGGTGAAGGGATTTCAGCATTTACTCCCTTCAAGAAAGAGAACACAGATCAACAGTAAGATGGACTAAAAGGGAGTCAACTTGGCACTTGTAATTGAGCTAGGATAGCAAGGCCCCAGCCCCGAGGAGAGACCAAGTTAGCCAGAGTTGATGCATCTGTGCAGTCCAGACAGGCAAGGCTGGAGGGACATCTCAGATAGAATGCCTAGCTCTTATCTCATTCACTGTATAATTAGACATGATTTCAGTGTTTCCCACGGCTGCAGGGGTTTGGAGGTGTGGCCTCCTGGATAACAGTTGAGAAGTAGCATTGGAACTTTTAAGAGGTAGATGAGACCCAATTGGAGGGTTTTAGGATCACTGAGGGGTTGTCACTAGAGAGGATTAAGGCTGTCCCTGGGAGAACATGTTGCAATAAAAACTTTATTATTTGTATATCTGTCCTTGTCCTCTGCCTTTACAAATGTTTTCTTCCTCTTAAATTCATTCCCAATGTTGGGATTCTATCACGGTTAGGTCTTAACCAAAGCTGAACTGATGCCAGCATCTTGTCCTTGAATATTTAGAAATGTGAGCTAAGCAGACCTTTTCTTTTCTTTCCTTTTTTTCTTTTTTTATAAAGCTAGTCTATCTCGTGTGCTTTATCATAGTAATGAAAAACTGACAAATGCATCGACTACTTGATAGCAGGAAGAACAACTTGACAGAAGCTGCCTAAGATACTTGCTGGGTGTCATGGTGAGATGATTTGACAGACAATGGAGACATTTACTAAGGTGGGGATACATTGAGACCGGCATGGCCATGTTAGAGCTGTTGGGAAAATGCACATCAATAAGATTATGGCATCCAATAAAGCACAAAACAGGGAATTCTTTTCTGTTTACTAAAGAATACATAATAACTTAGCAACTCAAGCGAGTCTCTTGTTTTCTTCCTACCCTGGATATGCTGACAGTAGAAGTGGGTGTGTGTTTGTCTTGGATTCTTGGGTTGACTTCCTCAATTGTCCACATATGAATGTGAATACAGAGGCCTGAAAATACCTCAGTGTGTCTTCATAGTGATTTTTTTCTGGCATTTTCAGGCATCTGTCAGAGCACCACTGAAGCACGCAAACACAAGCCTGAGGGTTTGTGAGGAGATGAGAGTCTGAGTCATGATGCCATTAAAAACAAAAAACAAACAAACAAAAAAACCCCTCAGATTTTGCAACTAAACATAACTGAAGTTACAGTAATTTTAATTCATTATATGTATATATGTCTCCTTAAGCTTTAAAAATACATGAAAGAATGTGAATTGTTCCCAAGGGCCCTCAAAATAGAAAAGCAATAGTAATTAACCAAAAAAAAAAAACAAAAAAACAAAAAATGGATGCATTAGAGCTAATATAAATCATGAGCAATTGGCATGAAGGAATTTTTTATTTTCAAAACAGAACTAAATCTCTTTTCCATTATAGATTTAATTTAAGTAACATGATAAATAACGGTAAATTGAACTTTATTATGTATTCATGAAATGCAGTTTAATACAATTGTTATTTCTGGCATTTGTGGTTTAAAGATATTCCCTTATGGATAGATGTTATTTTTAATGTGCAAATTCAGAAATAATGACCCACATCTCCACTGGTGAGTTAGAACTGATCTGCACATATGGACAATAAGGGAAAATGGCCTCCAAATTCCTGTTTTTATGAACATTTCGACTGCAATCTCTGATCCTTTAAAACTGACATTAAACAAATTATTTTAAGGTTACAACTATATTGCCAGCGAAGAAAAAAGTAATAAAGTAAATATTTTCCAAAGGTTTTTAAAAGAATGGTCTTTGACAAGGACATACCTGAAAGGGAGAAACTCACTTACCAAGAGCAGGTTATTGAAAAATCTCTGCAAAACTTAAAAAAAAAGAAGACATTAAAAATTCACATGAAATAATATCTTACTAGCGTGTCTGGAACATAAAATTGGACTCAAAAAGAATGTATAAACAGATAAACAGTATACAGCCAGCAATTTCCACAGGCTTGCTTCCCAGATAGTAAGAAACTGGTCAAGAGAAGGAAATATCAGTGAGTTCACAGTTCTTTGTGCTTAGCTTAATTCCACAGCAGTTGAAAAGCTTGCTGGTGAAGATAGGACCGTGAGGTACAACAGCATGCGCAGAGAGCTATCACAGCTAGTGGAGACCCCAGCTGTGCCCAGCAGTGAGTGGAGGGAATCCTTAGCAAATTTTTCTTGTCCCCAAATTGACGCATCTGGTGTGGGTAGTTTCAAGATAGAGTTACTTTACTCTGTGTAGCCCTCGCTGTCTGGCTGTCTGGCTGTCTGGCTGTCTGGCTGTCCTGGAACTCACTTTGTAGAGCATAGACTAGGCTGGTCTCGAACTCACAGAGATCCACCTGCCTCTGTCTCCCAAGACCTGGGATTAAAGACATGCATTACCGTGCCTAGCTCCCAAAACTCGCTCAAAATTTAATTAAGTAAAAACATCTCTGAGGAGTGCTGGAGTTCAACTTTCTTTCATTATCCACTATTGCTTATAAGGACTTAGCCAAAAGTGCCCCAGAACAACTGATAGTGGGGTCCTCAGGCGTGGACAGTCCTTGACTAGGAATTAGAGGTGGCTTGTGGTTACCCATTTGTGACAAATGTTTGTGGAATGTAGGATCTATTTTAGGCTCTGGTGGCAGTCAAATGTCTGAGTGTAATTCTTCATTTTTGCTGCACATTGAAGGATCATTAAGAAAGCTTCTTTCACATTCATGTTTTCAGTGCTGCAGAAATTGGCCACTGCCTGGCCATCTGAGAAGCACTCGCCCGAGAATGTGAAGATCACAGTTACCACAACTATCACAATTTTAGCATTATCAACACTGAACAACTAGCCCAGTGGCTTGCTTTTTTTTTCTGAAGAGATAATTTCCCACAGTGTCACAGGCCAACAACCACAGTGTGACACCTCAGAATACTGGAAAGAGGAAGCTATTCCACAATTCATTCGTTAGAAAACCCCAAACCATCTGGATTTATTTGCTAGTGCAGTCAGATGTAACGTAGTGTAAGGCTATGTATAGGTTTTATTTCATTTAGTGTCAGTGCTGTGATTTGGGGTATTACCCCAACTCCAGTGGAGTAAAATAGATGACTTTTATGCTTCATTCACTTCCAGAGCCTCAAAAAACTCCGTGGAACTTATCTTCATCTAAGGGTTTTAGGTAAGGGACCAGGGAGCTGTAATAGAAATGAATCGTGATTTTCCTTTTCTCTCTATGTTGTGAATACCTCCTAATAACGCCCTTAAAGATAATTTGTCTGGGGAAGTTAAAGAAGCTTTCTAAAATTTGATTTAAGCTATTAATTTGCTTAGTAAAATCGTATATTGCACATAGGAAATTCAGCTCTGTTGTGGCCAAATTATCACAAGTTATAAATTAGTTGCATTTGAGTTAATGAGGTTTTATTATAAACACAAAACAGCATTACACCCAATGCCTGATTTTCATTAGTAGAAGAAAACAGGCCAAATAAAGTTAAAGAAAAAAAAAAAAAAAAGCCTGAGTTGCCTATACCACTTGCTTTGTAAACATTCAAGATGCAGTTGAATTTTCTGTTAGTAAAGAGTTGCAAAGGTATTTACGTTGCCTACCCGCAGTTTGATTTGGATTAAGGTAGCCACAAAAATCCCCTTAGTTCCAGTAGCCTGTGAATCATTTCTGGGCTCCCAGTCTCTTGTTTTTAAGAGTTTTTTTTTTTTTTTTTTTTTTTTTTTTTTTTTTTGTACAAATGAGGCAGCTGATGTCTGAGGGACCATTGTAAATTGATAGAAACAGTTGAAGCTCAGGCTGGTGAAAGGGTGGAATTACAGGTTCAGAGGAGGAGCCTTGGAAAGAGATGGCGGAAAAGGTAGGGCCTGGGCAAGGGGTTCAGGAACGGAGACCACCCCCCCTTCATGCGAGGGGGGGGCGTTCCCCCGCCCCCCGCGCCCCCCCCCCCCCCGCACGCCTCCCAGCCCTGCCACCAGGGCAATAAAGCTTGGGGCTGAGGGTTTAGGCTGGGAAGAGCCTGCCTGTCGCTATGCACTTTTATAACCAGACACCTGGCAGAGAAAAGCTGTGTTGAGTCCCTACTGGGTAGAAGGAGATTTCCTGTCTTTTAACCATAAATTCACACATAAATCCATTTATTAGACAACAATGGTTTTAATCTTGAAGCCTATAGGGCTATGCTCAGTGCCAGTGGCTCTTTTAAGATCTTGGCCAGCTCACCTTTGTCTGTTTTCTTGCTGTTCTGGACCCCTTTCTTCTTGGCTCCTCTTTCAAGGGAACTGTTGTCACCGCTCTTCTCTAAACAGCTCTCTCTCGGCTGATCAGCAGGCAGAGGTTGTGGACTCCTCGCAGGACTGGCTCGCAGAAGGTGTTGATGTAAGCAGATGAGCAGCTTCCGATCAAATACGCGGAGCGGCCCCCCACCCCCCCACCCCCACCCCATAACCTCCCAAACACTGAGGAGCCCCAAAGATGGCAGGAGCCCAGCTCCCCCGTTGAGGCGCTGCGAGAGCTGGATGGACTTCTGTGGAAGGGGCTGTCTGCAGTTCTGTGGGAAGTGAGTGGGCCTGGCTCTCTGGCCTGTGTAGAAGTTGGGATGTGTCCAGGTGGTTGTGCTTGTGCCAGTAGCAACACGCTTGCGTTGATCCTGCTGCAAGCATTGATGAGTTGCTGTGTGTCTTCACAAGGTCTGGTTGTGCGGAGGCTGCTCAAAGGCCTCCAGTGAAGAGGCCGGGCCCTGGCCGCTCCTTCTGCTAATTCTTCATTTCAGGATGTGCTGAGGCGATAGAGGCAGAGTGACATGACGCCTCCCCAGGTGTCAGAGGGAGATAAACTTCACGATAACTAAAACAATCATAAATCTGCCAGACACTGTAAAATATTAAAGAGACAGCAAGGGTTAGGCTGAAACAGTGGGAGAAGGCCTCGGAGTGTTTGGCCCAGGTCCAGGAAACCTTCAATTCATTTTCTACCCTGTTGTTGGTTATCACTAAGGAAAAAATGAAGCTGGTTAACTCTGTTACATCTTATTTACAGAAACCAGCCAATTCCCCTTTGCCTCCAGGAAAAAGTCCTGGTATGCCAAGGCACTTTGTGTGCTGATCTGACCTAAACATCTCTCCATGATCTCCTATATTTTATTTTCTGCCCAACCCAGCCACATTTGCCAATGAACTTCCTACCATGGTAGGAGCATGCCAGAGCCTTGTGTGCTCTGGACAGGGGTCATATTTCTTATTTCCATTTGTTCCTTTTCATGACCTGTTCAACTCACCCTTCAAGGCCTTGGTTCAACCATACCTTGTCCCTGGTATTTGTCTTCATTAGTTCATTCATTCATTCTTTCATTCCCACATAGAGATTCCCAACATCAAGCACTGTGCAGGATCCCAGGAGAAGGGCAATGGTGAACAGGCACTGTAATCCCTGCCTTCTGGAATATCCATCTTAGCGGAGATATTGTCAATCAAAGAAGTACTGAAGGAATTACCATAAGAGCTGAAACGACTTCCCAAGGAATAGGTTGTTGGCATGTGGTATGCAACAGTAACACCTCAGCAGTGTTGAGTGTCTGCCATGCTGTAGGCATCCTGTTGTGTATCTTAACAGCATCACCATCATTTGTGATCTTGATCTTGTCTCACACTTGGTCCACAAATTCCTTAGGAGTAAGACTCCTCTCCCTTAGATCTTTCCATGCATGCAGAATCTGGCTCAGTGCCTGGTGTTGAAGACCATGGCTCAGCCAGAATAGCAGGGATGAGGATGAAGAGCAGAAACAAATTTCTTTCACATCTTGGGACCAGTCAGATCAGAACAGTAGCAGCTTCATATCTGCTAAGGGTTCCTCTTATGTTTGGTATATTTCTTCAGCTAATAATATAATTAAAAACCTTTTATTTGGAGCTGGAAGAAGTATCCTGCTTACTGTATTTTATCACCTGGTGTCTTAGTTTGTGGATCTATGGATGAGATTAAACACCATGACCAAAAAGCACGTTGGGGAGGAAAAGGTTTATTTGGCTTACACTTCTACGTCATAATCAATCATTGGGGGAAGTCAGGACATGACTCAAGCAGGGCAAGAACCTGGAGGCAGGAGCTGATGCAGAGGCCATGGAGGAGTGCTGCTTATGACCTTGCTCCTCATGGCTTGATCAGCCTGCCTTCTTAAAGAATCCAGGAGCAGCAGACCAGAGATGACACCACCTATACTGGGTTAGATCCTTTCCCATTGGTCTCTGACTTAGAAATTGGCCTATGATCAGGTCTTATGGAAGCATTTTCTCAACTGAGGTTCCCTCCTTTCAGATAAATGTAGCTCATGACAAGTTGACAGCAAACTATTCAGCATACCTGGTATTTTACTAGCACCTCAGTGAGGATTGCAAATCCTGAAGTATCCTAATGTCTTCCTAGAGTCTTGCAGCAGCGGCTGTTAGAAGCATGGGGATATTGGCCAAGGCAGGAAGGGATAGAAGAGACTTCCCAGGTTGTGATCTAGCATTGACCCAAGGGTGTGAGTAGCCTGAACAGACATGAGTGGATAAAGAGAGGATCAGCAAGCCCACAGATAACCATTGTAGCCTGATGTCAAGACTTTGGTTCATATAGTAGTGGCAATGAGTAATATTGAGAGCTCCAAGAGGACTCAAAAGAAAACATCTTTATCCAGAAATGGGCAGGAAAGTATTTGATCTCTGAAATGTCACACTCCTCTTTGTGTAAGAGAGCTGATCATAGTCATCCTAAGAGTCACCCCATTAATGTGTGCCTTCCTACCCAGCTTGTATCCTTGACTCCACAGTGTCTTTGAATTTGGAGAAAAGGATGATAGACAATTCATCTTTTTATTGAAGCCATTCTGGGCACTCAACAATGAGATAGAACTACTTCCCTGTAGAACTTGATGCATGTTTTTCCCCCCAATTTTTTATTAGGTATTTTCTTCATTTACATTTCAAATGCTATCCCAAAATTCCCCCACACCCTCCCACCCCCTATCCACCCACTCCCACTTCTTGGCCCTGGTGTTCCCCATATAAAGTTTTTGATGCATGTTTTTAAAACCCCTTCTAACTGTTCATAAGTTACTCTAAGGTAGAAGTATGAAAGCTTTCAGATTGAGTAGCATAGATGCTGGACCACAGGAAAAGATTATACTTTACAACTCCCAAGTCTAAGCTCCAAACACCTTTGCGTCATGGGAATAGAGCAGAATAGATAGATTAAGGCTTGGGAATACACACGGTGTCCCACAATGGCAATGGTAGAAGACAAGCTAGGACTAAACGATTAATGTGTAATGTTAATGACCTTTCAGTTGCTGTAATAAAATATTGTGATCAAAAGCAATGTATGGAAGAAGCACTGACTCTGACTTGTAGTTCCAGAGGGCTGATGGTCTGTCATGGCAGAGGGGCAAAGCAGCAAACGGAAGGCATTGGAGCAAGAGTCAGAGAGAACACATCTTTAACCTCAAACAGGAGAGAGAGAGAGAGAGAGAGAGAGAGAGAGAGAGAGAGAGAGAGAGAGAGAGAGAGAGAGACAGAGAGAGAGACAGAGAGAGAGGCAGAGAGAGAGACAGAGAGAGACAGAGAGAGAGATAGAATGCACGCAAGTGAATGTCCATGAGCAAACACACTGGAAGTTGAGCAAAGCAATGCATTCTCAAAGCTCATCCCTAGGGACATACTTGTACCACCCCCAAATAGCATCACTAACGGGGGGGGGGAGAGGACCAAATGCTCAAATATGTGAGCCTGTGGTTAACATTTCTCATCGAAACCACATCAGGTGTAGAATCCACAAAAGGCAAAGAAGTGGGGTTGGGTGTCTGTGTTAGTTTAGAGGCCAAATTGTTTCCAATCTGAAAAATGCTTCATAATCTTTGAAGTTTGAGAATAATCTGCACATATTATAGTGTCAAATAATTTAAGATAAGTAACTGAATGGAGGATGTAAGTAGGTCCTAGCTTTAGAAGGTTCTATTTTAGTAGGCATGTAAGTTAACATTGTGAATATAGAAGGGTATACATTGGTCAACGGCAAGAAGTGCATCTCAGAGGTCTCGGAGGAATCCTGATAAACAATATGACACTGCCATTTCCTTAATCTTATAAGTCAGGTCTATGTTTACCCCTCCCTCTTAAGTTTAACAAAAGAAGTCCCAGACCCCTGTAAACAATAGGAATATCCATTGCTCTGTCTACTTGGCCTCTACTGAAAATTTTGTTACTATTTATTTTTTCCAAAGAGAAAAAGCAATTTACTGATGATTTTGTGGTGGAGAGTTTTGAAATGATTGGAAGATGAGAAAAATGCTCGGCTGGAACACATTTGTTGGCCCTGAATATCTCCAAGGCCTCTCCCCGGAATATCTTGATTCTGTAATTTGTGGCAATAATGCATGCGTGGATAGGCGATTGGAGCCATGTGGTTAAACTTTGAAAATTTAACCCCTCAATATAGTGGTATCTTGTTGCAGCTCCAAAGCATACAGAACTAAGTGGGGTTTTTGTTGTTGTTGTTGTTGTTGTTTTTGTTTTTTTTTTCTTTTCACTTTGCTCTCTTCAGAAACATTAGTTCTGTTTTGGCACTTGGAGGATATGAATGAACAAACATGCATTCACCTCAGTTAAGACACTTGTGACAGAACAAAGACACAATTCCACCGAGTCTGGCTTGTGAACTGAGAGTTTACTGGGCCGTGCGGCTCAGAGATTATTTACAGAAACACAGTGACTGAAAGGCAGCTGCATCCTTGAAAAGCTCACCTCAGCTGGAGTGACTCATGACAGCTGCATCCTTGTAGTTCCCTGCCCGACTCAAAGGCAGCTCTATCAGTCTCCTTTTCTCTACCAGTATGTAACTGCAGGCCAGGGCATCTTGAGTTTTATAACTTTCTGAGATTCTGAATCTTACATGTTTCATAGTTTTTCAGAGCCTCTTAAGTTTACTTGCTTGCCTGTTTGTTTGTTTTTAATATCCTGAGGAAGAACTGCCTTCCTCCTACTAGAAAGGTGTGTTTCAATTTGCAGAAAATATCCATTGGCATTTTATTTCCTTGCAAAGCAATAATACTTGTAGTACAACAAAGATCTGTGCTGCATTACTTGAGATTCAAGTATTTAAACAAAATATTGGCAGAATATAACCCCTAAATCTGGCCCACCTATTTCTACCCTGCTTGCAAACTTAGAATTTAAAAAAACAATCTTAAAAGAGTTGTACTATGTGTCATGAGATAAGCTGTCTGAATAACAGTCTTGATTTTGACATCTGACCTACAAAGCCTGAAATAGTTGCTATCTGTCCATGTACGGAAATGCACCATACAACTCTTGATGTGAAAATCTGATTTTAATGGCCCATTTTTTTCTGAAATATTGGGAACTGATAATATAGAACAGTGTATTAGTTATAATCAAATACTTGAGATGATACCTTTAAAAGAATCAAAGGCTTATTTTGTCTTATGGCATTAGAGATTCTAGCCCATGGGTTACTTGGCCTTGTTGCTTTGAGCCTCTGGCAGTAGATACATAATGACAGGAGACTGCCCATTTCCTGGCAGACCACAAGGAGGTAGAGAGGAAGGGCTGGGGCCTCAGTATTTCCTTCAAGGGCATGTCCCTAATGACATAACTTCCTTTACTACACCCCACCGTTCAAATGTTCTACCTTCTGTCAGAGCCATATGTATTGGGAACCAACTATTTAGGGGGAATATTTCATATCCAAAAAATTACATACATACATATATACATACATACAAACAAATTAATGAGCATAAATGCAGTTATTTCAAAACATCTGAAGTTCAAAAGGCAAAGATGTAGCTCTCCTCGTTTCTTTGGCCCTGGGAAAAGGGCAGTGCATTCAGGCATTTTGAACCTTTTCAAGGTAATTGTGTGAGGCTGGGAAGTGTGGGAAACACCTAGACTTGAGAAACCAGAGGCCTGGGCTGTCATCTTCCTGGCTGTGCTGTGTGATCCAGTCAAGCCCCTTTCTTCTCTGGATCTTGGAGTGTTCCTGTTTAACACTTTTCCCTTGGATTTAAAAAGCATCCACTCCTTAAATTCCTAATTCACAGTGAATACTCTGTTTCTCTCGGTTGACCTGAACTTAACTGCATTCTTTTGGCCCCGTGCTTTCCCTGGTGCCCCTGGTTCTAAAGAGGTAATGTCAGAGTGTCCTCCTACAATGAACTGATTAAGTTGGAAGGAAGCGATCATATCAGAGCAATATGATATGATCATATGAATTTTCATTATTTCTTGCAGCACCTTCTGGGTTTAGGTGCCTGCCTCCTCTTTAGGCTCATACATTATGGATGAGGTACAGCTGTGGCCCATAAAGATCCTTCATTCAGAGTGAAAGTAGGTCCTCTCAGTGTGGCCTAAAGACCCAGCTTGGCAGAAAAGGGGCCCGGATATTTTCTGGCACATACATGGTCTGTCTTCCAAAAATATGTCCTTTGTGTTTGGTTCTCTGTCTTTTCTCCCATACTGTTACTCATTTCAAACATCATAATACTGACAGATATAAAGGCAGCATGAAAAATATACAAAACAGCATCAGTGATTATAGCTGCAAATGAATAGTCAGAAGGTATAGAGATGCCCAGCTAGCAGGAACATTACTCTGAAGTGTAGAATTTCAAAGCCCGTGTGCTCTGAGGGTAATTGCATTGCATAAATTCAAGGCATCATTTACACCGTTGGCAATAAAAATACAGCTCCTGGAGAGATGGCTTAGTGGTTAAGAGCGCTTGCTGCTCTTGTAGATGATCTGAATTCAGTTCCCAGCTCCATCATGGCCACTCATAACTATCTATAACTCCAGTTTTAGGGGATTCCCTTGTCTCCTAGGTACTAGGGCACCAGGTACACATATGATGTATATCCACAGGAATAGGAAAAGCATTCAAATTCACAGAATAAAAATAAATAAAATTTGAAGTAAGTAAATAATTAAAAAAAAAAAAACAGCTCCCTAGATCTGTACAAGGTAACCAGCCCCAAATCCTATGTACGTTGAGCTGAGTTCTGATCATTTTTCAAAAAGAAAATTAAGAGGAAACATTTTATTCACTGGAGAGATGCAGAATGTGCGAAGAAGGATGAGTAACAGAGAGTCTGACTATAGGACCACTCAACCTCGGAAAGGGACAAAATACCCAGAGAGCACAGAAGGTGTGGAGCATATGCCGAGAGTGGTTCAGAAGGACTCTGGAGAAGGCAGGAACAACTGAGGATATGCAAAGTGTTAGAGTGAGTGGTTCAGCTTCTTTACCCAAACTTCCCAGAGGAAAAGCCTACTATGTTTAGCTGGGGAGAAACGGCTTCCAAGCATTCAATTTGACCTCATCTGCATGATGCATAGCTCCAGAGCTCCTGGTTCTTTCAGGTCATCAAGAATCAGGGCGAGAAGGCAGGATGATGGTGCCTGACACTTCATCTTAGCACCGAGGGCTGCAATCATTCCAGGACTTGTCTCAGGAGTGATAGATTTCTCACCCTTATTTGAATAACACTGGTATCTCATTTCTGGATACAAAATGAGCATGCGTATCCAGCTATCTTCTTTACCATAATCTCATTCTCGCAGAAAAAATACATCCGTGCACCCTGTCATCCATCTAGAAATATCCACCTGGTTAGTATTCTTCCAGCACAGGGCCATCACCTGTCTGATTGCCCCTCCACTTGAGATAGTCCAGATATTGCTTTTACTCCCAGTAAGCAAAGACCTGATCGATTTAACCTGGCCAACATCAACCTGAAAAACATATGCCACTTTATAGGAAAAACACATGTGCATGAAATTGCCCGATTCCTCACCTTCTTTATCATTTGTGGCTATCTGCAGGTGAGACAGAGATGTTGCATGCCTCCAAAGTAAGGCTGAGAATGTGAATCTATCCAGGGACATTAATGCTCATCCAGAGAAAGATCCCATTGATACAGACCCAGGGAAAAGCCAACACTGAGGCCCTTTATTTACTAACTGCGAACTCCCAGGATGAGTTGGCTGGAAAGGAAGGTTTCACATTCTGCCTGGTGTCTAACTTGCAAGATCAACTTCAGTGCTGATGTCTTACTGCAGATTCAGTTTTCTTGCTTGTTCTACAACAAAATGATACAGGTTCTCTGAGCCCAAACAAAGAATGGGCTTAATTAAGCTAGCATATCATAGAAACAGTGGCTTCCTATGAGGCATTGTGAAAAAAATAAAACAAACAAACAAACAAAAACCAAGTCTTGGAACAGCTCAGTGATAGTAACATATTATGATGGGGAAAAGGACAGCCTGTGAAACAGAATGTAATGACGTGGTAAGATCTGCTGCTGCTGTTGTTGTTGTTGTTGCTGCTGCTGCTGCTGCTGCTGCTGCTGCTGGTGATGATGAAGACTCTTATGAAACTAGTACTAGTACCGAGTACAATGCTGGGCTCCTTTATTTTGGCCCATCCAGGAAGACCTGGGGATAATGTATATGCCTTCCATCTCACAAAGAAGGGACTAAAACTCTGTGAGTGATTTGGAACTTGCTCAGAGTTGGATACACAGAACACTCTTTTCAACATTACAACTCCTATCGTCTATGCATTTATGGTCTTTATTTGGTAGGCTTAATTTGCTTTTTTGAATATTGAATGAAAATGGATAGCTGTTGCCAACAAACACAGAATGTTCTTCTCTGAAAGGGAGTAGAAGTTGTTACGTTCCAGGACGGACTTTGGAAGTGCAGTGGGGACAGGAGCAAGACCAGAACAGGGCTGCCACACACAGATGTGTCCTATGCACCATTATGTGTGGCATTGCACTAAGAGATGCTCACCACCTCCATTTAACACAGGCTTTGACGTGAATGGCACAGGGTTGCCTGTTATACATCTTTGCAGACATATAGAGTTCACTCTGAAAGATGGCTTTTTTTTTTTTTTTGGTCCAGCTAGAGCACATCCTGAATGTGTGAGACTAAGAGGACGCAAGAGCCCAAACCTAGAAGCTGCTCTAGAAAATGATGGCCACCTCCAATGGGGCAGGGGCCACCTAGTATACCGGCTTTGAGGAAGCTATTCTCACTGTTGCACTGGCCTGTAGTCTTGGCAGGAGGAAGTGGAAGGAAAAGATAGAGTGGCGACATTCCTTGGTGAGCTCAAGGCACAGATAGAGAAAAAGATACTGTTTTAAAAATCCTTTTTGCATTTTTTCTTTATAATTGCAAACTTTTCTGTTCTGTTACACCTTTGTAAGCATTATAAGCTATAATGATGATTATCCAGCTATACTCACCAAATAATAATTGCCCGTGTCTGCTTAGCATCTGCTTATTACATTAATTACCTTAAAGAACAGACACTCCCCCCCCCCCACCCCCATACACACACTGTTAGCAGAGAGGTTTTCCTTGAGTTGAGCTGGCAACAATGTAGAAAGAAGATATATGTGCCTAACTCTTGGTTGCCCTACTTGGAAGCACACATCTAGTTTTATTTATGTGTATGTTAGTACATGTGTGTGCATTTGTTTTGCATGCATGCATTGTGTGCAGTGTGTGTGTGTGTGTGTGTGTGCCCATGTGCATGAATACCAGAGGACATTCTCAGATATCTTTCCTCAGGTGTTGTCACTGTGTTTGTTGTTTTGAAACAGGGTCTCACTGTGTAACCCTGGCTGGCCTGGAAGATATATATCATTTGTCTAGGACTCACAGAGATCCTCATCCTGTGCAAGGCCATTAAGGATGTGTGGTCCCCACCCGCTTACTTATTTTTTGGTGGGGGAATTATAAATTACATTTCTTCCTTCTCTTTCCTGCCTCCAAACTCTTCAATATGCTTCTTCTCACTCTCTTTAAAATTCATGGCCTCTTTCTTCTCTACTATTTTTTAAATGCATATGTGTGTATGTGCACATACATATGCATATATGTATATCCATACACACATGAGTACACATACATGTACACACATATACATACATACATACATACATATATATTCTTAAATATAACCTGTTTAATCTATATAATGTTAACTGTATGTGTGATTTCAGGGCTGCCCATTCAGCACTAAACAACTAATTGACATGTTTTTCCTTAGGGAAGGATACCTTTCCCATTTCCTCGTGGCCTATAGTTCTTTGTGTAGAATTGAGGCCTCATGGGTTTTCCCTCCAATTTGGCATGTTCATTGGTGTCATCTTTGTTCAGCTCAAGTTTGGACAGTCATGTTGGTGAATTTTTATGGGTGTAGCTTCTGCTATTACTACAAGACACAATCTCACAGCAACTGCTCTGATTGTCTCCTTCTTACAATCTTTTTGCCTTCTCTTCTGCAATGTTCCCAGAACCTTAGAGTGTAGAAGTGCCTTGTAGATCTATGTATTGGAACTGGGCTCACAACTCTGCATTTCAATTTATTTTGGTTTCAAATGTGTTCTCCATCTGTTGTGAAGAGAAGTTTCCTTGATGAGGGCTGAAGACTACACTTATGTGTGGGTATAAAGACAAAATTTTGTAGATTGTTGTTAGGTATTATCCTGGTTTAGTAAATTAGTGGTTATAGTAAATACCCATGACTTCAGTAGCTCCGAGTAGTTAACTAGGCTTCCAGTACCAGGTATGGTCTCCCTCTTGTCTAATGGGTCTTGAATACAATTAGAGATCTCTCGATTACCACCAAGGTTTACTGGGCCTATAGGGTAATTGCATCATGCTGGTCATTGATGTGATTCATAGGTATAATTGCTGGGTGGAACTGTGGGTTTTTTCTTTCCTTTGGAAGCTTCTATGGCCCCTTTTTGTACCAAGGAAACTAGTCCTCAGGGAGGGGGCATTCAAATCAGTTCCAGCTCCTGAGTTTCTGGGTTTCATTTCTGAGTGCATGGTACCTTTATCAGTAGGGACTTACCTCCCACTTCTGTGGACTAACCAAGAGCAATAGCGACTGCCTGTATGTTTTGGGAGTCTCTTGGACAGTCCTGGTCAGCAACTCAAAAGAGGGCATCTCATATCTGGTACTGGGGTCTTTGGCTCTTGGGGGGAGCCTAAGTGATAAAGGTTTATTAAAACTATACACTGATATTGATTTATGGAGTCACATGTTCTAGGTTTTTGATAAATATTTAACAGTACGATTCTCTTCTTTAGGCATTATTGTAATTTCACCCCTTTCCCTCCTACTTATTTTTCCACCTCCCTCCCCTTCATTTGACTGTGAGTAGTAAGTGGTAGAGTAGGGATCACAGTGACCTGGTCAGGAATGTGGGAAATGGGGACTCCTGAGGAAGAGCGATGCAAACCCTGAAGAGGGTAAGAGGGTAAAGGGTGACTGTTTTCTTGAGACGGAGTCTCTCACTGAACCTGGAGCATACCAATAGGCTCAGCTGGCTCTTCAGTAAACCTAAGGGACCTACAATGCTGGGATTATACCACAGGCACTGCTTTTCCTAGGGGATCTGGGATTTGAACATGGGTAGTCTTTTTTCTTTTGTCAACTGCTGAGCCATCTCCCCAACCCCTGATGTCAAATGTTTATTATTATTATTATTATTATTATTATTATTATTGAATTCTTTATTGGAAATTTTATTTGTTTACATTTCAAATGTTATCCCCTTTCTTGGTTTCCCCTCTGCTAACCCCCTATGCCATCCCCCCCTTACCCTGATTCTATGAGTGCTCCCCCACCCACCCACTCCTGCCTCACCGCCCTAGCATTCATCTACACTGAGGCATAAAGGACCAAGGGCCTCCACTCCCATTAATGCCAGATAAGGTCCCTTCAGCTCCTTCAGTCTTTCTCCTAACTCCTCTATTGGGATCCCTGTGCTCAGCCCGATGGTTGGCTTCAAGCATGTGCATCTGTATTGGCCAGGATCTGGCAGAGCCTCTCAGGAGACAGCTGAATCTGACTCCTCAGCAAGCACTTCTTTGCATCAGCAATAGTGTCTCAGTTTGGTATCTGCATGTGGGATAGATCCCTGGGTGGTCTCTGGATGCCCTTTCCTTCAGTCTCTGTTCCACTCTTGCCCCTGTATTTCCTTTAGACAGGAGCAATTCTGGGTTAAAATTTTGGATATGGGTGGGTGGCCCCATCCCTCAACTGCTAGGCCATGCCTAACCTCTGGGTATGGTCTCAACAGGCTCTGCCTCCTCTTTGTGGGGTATTTCAGCTAATGTCATCCCTGTGGGGTCCTGGGAAGTCTCACCTTCCTGGGATCTGGGACTTCCTGGTTGCTATCCCCAGTTCCCAATCCCCCATTGCTACACACTTCTGTTCAATTTTCTGACCCTCTGTACATATCTATCTCCTCCCATACCTGATTCTGCCCCTCTTTTTCCTCCTTTCTTCATCCCATGTCCCTCCAACTCTCTACTTCCCTTGATTATATTTTTCCCCTTTCTTAGTAGGACTGAAGCATTCACTTTTTGGTCTTCCTTCCTCTTGAGCTTCGTGTGGTCCATGAGTTGTATCATGGATATTCCACACTCTTTGCCTAACATCTACTTATCAGTGAATACATACCATGTGTGTTCTTTTGTGACTGAGTTACCTCAGGATGATATTTTCTAGATCCATCCATTTGCCTGTGAATTTTGTGAAGTCATTGTTTTTAATTAACTGAGTAGTACTCCATTGTGTAAATGTACTATATTTTCTATATCCATTCCTCTGTTGAGGGACATCTGAGTTATTTCCAGCTTCTGGCTATTTTATTATCCTTTGTAGGGCTGGATTTGTGGAGAGATATTGTGTAAATGTGGTTTTGTCATGGAATAGCTTGGTTTCTTTATTTATAGTAATTGAGAGTTTTGCTAGGTATGCCTGGGCTGGTATTTATGTTCTCTTAGGGTCTATATGACATCTGCCCAGGATCTTCTGGCTTTGATAATCTCTGGTGAGAAATCTGGTATAGTTCTGATAGGTCTACCTTTATATGTTACTTGACCTTTTTCCCTTACTGCTTTTAATATTCTTTTGTTGTTTTGTACATTTGGTGTTTTGATTATTATGTGACAAGAGGAATTTCTTTTCTGGTCCAATCTATTTGGAGTTCTGTAGGCTTTCTTGTTTGTTCATGGGAATCTCTTTAGGTTAGGGAAGTTTTCTTCTATAATTTTGTTGAAGATATTTACTGGCCCTTTAAGTTGGGAATCTTTGCTCTCTTTTATACTTACTATCCTTAGGTTTGGTCTTCTCATTGTGTCCTGGATTTCCTGGATGGTTTGGGTTAGGAGATTTTTGCATTTTGCAGTTTCTTTGACTATTGTGTCAATGTTTTCTATGGAATCTTCTGCCCCCAAGATTCTCTCTTCCATTTCTTTTCTTTTTCTTTTTTTAAAACAATTTTTATTAGACATTTTCTTCATTTACATTTCAAATGCTATCTTGATAGTTCCCTATACCAACCCCCCACCCTGCTCCCCAACCCACCCACTCCAGCTTCCTGGCCCTGGCATTCCCCTGCACTGGGGCATACGATCTTCCCAAGACCAAGGGCCTCTCCTCCCATTGATGGCCGACTAGGCCATCCTCTGCTACATATGCAACTAGAGACACAGTTCTGAGGGGTACTGGTTAGATCATATTGCTGATCCTCCTATAAGGTTGCAGGCCCCTTTAGCTCCTTGGGTACTTTATCTAGCTCCTTCTTTAGGGGCCCTGTTGTATTCTGTTGGTTATGCTTGAATCTTTGACTCCTGATCTCATTCCTAGGTTTTCTATATCCAGGATTGACTTCCTTTGTGATTTCTTTATTGTTTCTAGTTACATTTTTAGATCCTGGATGGTTTTGTTCAGTTCCTTCACCTGTTTGATTGTGTTTTCCTGTAATTCTTTGAGGGATTTTTGTGTTTCCTCTTTAAGATATTCTACCTGTTTACCTGTATTCTCTTGTATTTCTTTAAGGGAGTTATTTATGTCCTTCTAAAATTCCTCTATCATCATCATGAGATGTGATTTTAAATCAGAGTCTTGTTTTCTAGTGTGTTAGGGTAATCAGGGTTCACTGTGGTGCGAGAACTTGGTTCTGATGATGCCAAGTAGCCTTGGTTTCTTTTGCTTATGTTCTTGCCCTTGCCTCTCACCATCTGGTTATCTCTGGTGTTAGCTGGTCTTGCTGTCTCTGACTGTGGCTGGTCTCTCCTGTAAGCCTGTGTGTCATCACTCCTAGGAGACCAGGTCTCTCGGAGAGGAATTTGGCTATGGAGAGCTGTGGCAAAGGGTCAGGTCCTAGGTGCAGACAGAAACTGGAAGGATCCTGTCCCTGGGCTGCTCCTTGGTTACTGTCTCCTGATAGCTCTGGGTGAGTCCCTCTTGGGCCAGTAATTTGAGCAGAAGTGGTGTTTCACCTGTGTTCTCAGGTGTTTCAGCACTCTTGGGAGACCAGGTCTCTCCTGGTAGGCTTTGGGTATGGAGAGCTGTGGCACAAGGTCAGCTCTAGGGCTCAGACTGAAACAGGAAGGCAAACTTGGGTATGTTTGCTTGCTGTATCTGAGCTTCTTTTCTGTTGCTGTGACAAATCTCATGTAAAAAAAAAACTTATAAGAAGGATATTTATCTGGCTTATACCTGTTTATTACTATGGGATGGGGAGTCAAAGCACAGATTTAAGCAGCTAGTCCCATCCCATCAATAGTCAAGAGGAAGCAGAGAATAAACTCACCTTTGCTTGTGGCTGCTCCTGCTCAGCCAACTTTCTTCACTCATACACATTTCAGCAGCTAGCCTATAAAATGGTACTGCCTACATGCAAGGCTGGTCTTTACAAATGACAATCAAGACCAGCCGTCAGACTTGCTCACGGGTTAAGCTGTTCTAGACAATACCTCAATTGAGACTGCCTTGCCAGGTGATTCCAAGTTGTGGCAAGTTGATGTTTAGAAGTAACCAGCAAGCATTTGGATGACTGCATTATAGTTACATCCTCTAGTTGTAGTTTTAAACAAGTAGAATAAACACAGTGAATATCGCCATCAAGAATATTACTCTCCCCCTAAAATAGTGAAAATAAGCTAAGCCTTTTATTATATATTTAGATAGTATGAACTAAGATACAATAAAAAATGTTAAAACATATCTTAAAATATCTCTAACAGTGAGCAGCAATGGTTTGTGCTATATATTAAGTGATCAATAATATCTAAGAGTTAAGCTATAAAAATACTCCTTATTTTCATAAATTACTTGTCTATCAGAAGAGAAGCTTGCATGCAAAATAAAATGGCCCAGAGCTAAACTAATTACAATATTTACATCTTAGCTTTAAAGGTGACTTGACAGCTTATTATTATTATTATTATTATTATTATTATTATTATTATTTCTATCCAGCCCTTTAAAGAGAGAAAAGATTTAACAGCAGCGTGCTTTATTATAGCAGCTGTGGTCATCAGATCATTCTGCACAATTGAGGTAGCTCTCTGTTATAAAGTTCACCCTTTAAGACAGACTTTCACAGGTTTTCTGTAAAGATTCCATTATCCTGAATATTTGACATCAGAATGTTTTGCTTTTGAAAGTCTAGGTTATTAGTTTAGTCGATGCCATTCTCGGGGCATGGGATTCATTTCTCTCATCCTTGTAATCAAATGACCGAGACTTAAGTGGATGCCAAAGCAGGACTTCCCAGAGAACCCTTCATCTGTGACCACACTCCTCAGTGTACCAGCCTCCATGTTTCTTCTGGTGCTCTGATGCAAAGGACAGCTAAACCCTGTGCTTGAAGTAGCCACAATAAACTCTTTGTGTGTGTGTGTTTTTATTTTTTTTAATTGTTGGATATTTTATTTATTTATATTTCAAATGTTATCCCCTTTTCTGGTTTCCCCTCAGGAAACCCCATATCCCATCCTCCCTCTCTCTGCCTCTATGAGGGTGCTCCGCCTCTCCACCCTGGCATTCCCCTACACTGGGGCATCCAGCCTTCTTCATTTTTTTATTTTATTTTGTTGTTGTTGAAATACTACCTATAATAACCTGTGATATTCATATAGCTATGTAGAGGTGAAAGCTGATTCTAACAGGCATCTTTGTAGCAAACAAAACAAAACAAACAAACAAAAAATCCAAGCCAAACTAGACCAAACCGAGCTAAACACACAGACCAGAAGTTGATACAATTAACTAAAAGTGAAGCATGAGATGCTGGAGTCTTTTGCAAAGGCTTTGAGAACTGAAAGAGACAAAACCATTAAGTAGATTTTCTCCATCTCCTGACCTTTCCAAATTGGGAACAATAAAGACATTGAACCTAGTCAGGTTATTTTTTTTTCTAGGGAAGGAAGGTGATCAATTTGTCTTTATTATGTAAGATACTATTAATGTCAAAAATATTGAAAGTCTGAAATTACTAAATGATGGGTAAATATCCAGTATCTCCTGAGCAAATTGAAAGTGTATCTTCCGGAGGTTCTTGACAAATAAGCACCTCAAGCTACATTGCAGGTTTCACAGCAAGCCCAGGTAAAGGTCACCTATCACCAGTCATTTGATATGGCCATGAGTTACAGCTGCATGCTCATGCTGGCCGAGACACTTAGAGTGACCAGTTTTCATCTTCATTACAATGGCCCCTCTATTGTTCACTTGAAAGTAACCACAAGATAAATTCTTCCTGTGAATAATTATAGCACATCAGTAATTTGATGCCCAACACCAAGAGAATGGTAAGAAAATGCACTACTACAAATGTTTTTGTCACAGAAATTAACAGAGCCACAGCTCTGATTTTGTGTGTGTGTCATTGTTGCTCATAAAAACAAAAACAAAAACAAAACAAAAAATACCACTAGTTTTTAAAAATCAATATATTATACAACTTATAGAAGACTCAGAAACATGATCATCTTTAGACTGACTTTATTTAGGTAAAGGGGAGCCAGGAGACCTGTTGTGAACCCAAGGTGATGGCGTTGTGACTTGGAAGATTGCAGGCTACAGGAGGTGCTGGTGGCAAAGGCAGTTGCCCTGCAATATATACAAGCTGTTCTTTACCTGAAAAAATATTGCTTGACCTTCCCCTCTCCTCAATATTATTTCTCTACTCCTAGGGATCTCCTTGGTGTGAGAACTAAAGCCAAGAATAGAAGAAAATATGACTTAATGAAGGAAACCTCATGAAGGACCCCAGCGAACACTGCAAAAAGTCAAGGGCCTTGCTTCATTGAGAATCCTAGGTTAGGAAGGACTTTAGACCCCATGAATGCCAATTCCTTGATTTTAAAGACCAGGAAACTGAGGCTTGTTAATCATTCATTCATCCATTCATTCATTTAAATTGCTTTAATCTATACATGCAGTGCCTATGATCCCACTAAGGGAAATTGCAGTTTAGAAGACAGGTCCATACACACATACAAAACAGTAATTAAGGTGACATTATGTTACATTCCAGGAAGAAAGCATGTGAGAAGATGAAGGGAGAATAGATTTATGTGGTTGGAGAAGGTTTCCTTAGCTGGTAACATTTGTGCTGAGACACAAATTGTAGCAATGAGCTTACCATGTGAAGGAACAGACAAATAACCCAGCTAAAGGAAGCATTAGATAAAAAGGTCCAAGGCAGAAATAAGCTGAAGAAACCTGGCTCTAACAAAGGTCATGTAGCTGATACAAGCTAGAGTCACCAGAGAGGAAGGAGCCTCAGTTGAGAAAAGGCCTCCAGGAGATGCAGTTGTAGGGTGTGTTCTCAATTAGTGATCAAGGGTGGAGAGCCCAGCTCACTGTGGGTGGTGTCATCCCTGAGATGGCAGTCTTGGACTCTATAAAATAAATGCAGGCAGAGCAACACGTGTGAAGCAAGCCAGTGAGCAGCTCCTGTCCATGGCCTCTGCAGCAGCTCTGCCTCCAGGTACTTGACTTCCTCCAGTGATGTGTTAAGTCAAATAAATCCTTCCCTTGCCCAGCTTGCTTTTTGATCATGATGTTTCATTGCAGCAGTAGAAATCCTAACTATGACAGCTGGAATGAGAAAGCAAGGGGGAGGAAAGAGGTCTGTAAAGGCAGGGGAGCCTTGTTTGTGCAGTCATGAGTTCAGATTACAGGCAACTCATCAGAAGGGTAATTGTGATGAATTTTAAGAGGTCAAGGTTCTGACAACTATGTGCCACGCACCTTTATTCCAAAGGTTTTAATTCTGTGTCTTTTCAATGCCTGATGCAGCACTAGGAAACATTCCCCCATCATCAGAAGCTCACATCTGAGCAAGGTGTGTGTCTCACAAATGAAACCACAGATGTTGCACTTCAGTGAGTCATGGGGATCTGCAGAAAGATAAGATGTAATGGTGAGGGAAAAAAGGTATAGAACAAGTTTTGAAGAAATCTGCTACTCAGAATTTTGGTTTTGCCTTCCAAAAGAGAAATGATGTTTGCCCTATCAGTCTTGGGGCAGGCCAAAGGAGATAATAGAAAGGAGCTTTGAGACAACATTGTGAAAACTACTGAGTGTTGTGTAAGTGTGGCAAGGCTGATCATATTAAGTAGCTGAGATGCAATAGAGAAAGAAACTATGAATAATTTTAACTATAGGTTAAGTGTTTACTTCTCTTTGAGGATAGAGAAGAAGTAGAAAGAAGGCCAGGTGGCCTGGCCATGGACCTGCTCCATTCTCTCTGTTTCTCCAGCAGAACAAAACACTCATATTCTTTTCCAGTACTGCAACAGAACACTACTACTTTCCCCATTTTCTTTGCTTTCTGTGGATACCAAAGACCATCTTCTCCTAACCTCCTTCCCCTAACTCATCCCTACATCCCAGCCTCCAACACTAACAGGCATTCCCTGTGAACATTCGAGCAGAACAGTCAGCACAGACATCTATCACACTCTCTGAAAATCCAGAGGAAACAGAAGCCAAGGAACAAAATACACACCCAACAATGACAAACCCAGAAATAAGCACCTAGCCCTATAATACCCCAAAACCCAGACGCCTAGATGCCAGCTTAAGAACACAATCAATAACACCCAGGACAATATATCTCCACTTAAGCCCAGCTTTCCTACCACAGCAGGCCTAGAATACTTCAACATAGCTGAAACACAAGAAAAAAAACTTAAAAACAACTTTATGAAGATGATAGAAGTTCTTAAAGAGGAAATGAATGAATCTGTTAAAGAAAATGAGGGAAAAAGTAGTTGAAAAAATGAGTAAAAATGGTCAGGAATTGAAATTTTAAATAAAAATAATAAAGAAAAAACTTAAGGAATTCAGAGATGAAAAATCTAGGAATTTGGACAGAAAGCAGAGGCAAGATTCACCAATAGAATATAAGAGATGGAAGAGAGGCTCTCAGGGATTGAAGACATGACAGAAGAAATGGATACATCCATTAAAGAAAATATTAAATCTAAAAAACAATACAAAACAAAAAAAAATGGACACAAATGTCTAGGAAATCTGGGACACTGTGGAAAGAAACCCTAAGGATAATAGGAATAGAAGAAGGAGGAGAACCCTAGCTCAAAGACCCAGAAAATATTTTTAACAAAATCACAGAAAAAGAATTTCCTAACTTGGTAAGAAAGACATACCAATAAAGGTACCAGAAGCTTATAAAAGATACCAAATAGTTTGGACCAGAAAAGAAAGTCTCACTGTCACAGAGTAGTTAAACCACTAACTCTACAGAATAAAAAAAAAAGACTATTAAAAGTTCCAAGCTCTGAGGGAATATTAAAAGACCAAGTAAAACATAAAGGCAGGCCTACTAGAATTATACCTGACTTACCAAGAGAGATTCTAAAAACCAGAACGGGCAGGACATATCTTAAAAACTAAGAGATCAGTCACTTAGAAAGGACACTGTCTAGCCTGTTTAGGCTGTGCAGTATAATCCACATTCTCAGATTTGTGAGCTGTCACCCATTCTGGGGTGAGCGTTCTTTGAGTCATTTCTGCAAGTGTATGTAACCCCTCATTCAGACTTCTTAAATAACCTCAATAAAACTCATTAATTCACCAAAACAAACAAACAAACAAACAACCCCTAAGAGACCACAGATGCCAGCCAAGACTTCCATATCGCACACCATTTTCAATAACTATAGAAGTAGAAAACAAGATATTCCATGACAAAATCAAATTTAAACAATATCTATAGAAGGTACTAGAAGGAAAACTCCATCCCAAGAAGGCTAACTACACACATGAAAACACAGAAAATTAATAATTTCACAAAGCAAAACCAAAAGAATGGAAACATACACAAATTACTACTGCCACAAAAAACATTAACAAAATAACAGGAAATAATAATCATTGATCATTAATATTGCTCAACATCAACAGATTCAATTTCCCAATAAAAAGACACAGACTAACAGAATGGATGTGAAAACAGGATCCATCCTTCTGCTATATATAAAAATACATACCTCAACAACAAAGGTAGACTTTACTTCAGAGTCAAGGGTTGGAAAAAGATTTTTCTAAGGAAATGGACCCAAGAAAAAAGCTGGTGTAGTCATTCTAATGTGAACAAAATATACTTCCAACCAAAATTAATCAAAAAGAGATAGGGAAAGACACTTTATACTCATCAAAGGAAAAATCCACCAAGATTTGAGTTTCAGTTCTGAGCATCTATGCTTAAAATGTAAGAGCACCCATATTTGTAAAAGAAACATTACTAAAGCTTAAGCACTTATTGAACCCGATGCACTAATAGTGGGAGACATCAATACCCCATGCTCACCAATGGACAGGTCATCCAGACAAAAACTAAATAGAAATATCAGAGCTAACATAACTCAAATATACCTAGCAGATATTTCCAGCTTGTTTCACTGAAACAGAAAAGAATATATCTTCTTCTTAGGATCTCACAAATTTTTCCCCCAAATTTACTGAATGCTCAGAAACAAACCAAGTCTTAATAAATACAAGGAGATAGAAATAATCCCCTGAATCTTATCTGACCACAAAGAATTAGTGCTGGATTGCAACAACAGCAGAAACAAAAGAAAAACCTAAATACTCATATTAGCCAGATAACATCACACCTGAAAGCCCTAGAAGAAAAGGAAGCAAACACACACAAGAGAAGTAAACAGCAGGAAATAATCAAACTCAGGATTAAAATCAATAAAATATAAGCAAAAACAACAGTACAAAGAATGAAAGAGTTAGTTCTTTGAAAAAAAATCAACAAGATAGGCAAACCCTTATTCAAACTAATTAAAAATCAGAGAGGAGGCAGAGGCAGGCGGATTTCTGAGTTCGAGGCCAGCCTGGTCTACAAAGTGAGTTCCAGGACAGCCAGGGCTACACAGAGAAACCCTGTCTCGAAAAACCAATAAAAAAAAATATATCCAAATTAGTAAAATCAGAAACAGAAAGGGGAACATAACAACAGACACCAAGGATGTTCAAAGAATTATTAAGTCTTTTTTCAAAAACTGGTACTCAAAACAACTGGAAAATCTAATTGAAATGGACAATATACTTGTTAGACACCACTTATCAAAGTTAAATCAAGATAAGATAAATAATTTAAATAGACTTAGACTTATAACCTCTAACAAAATAAGGGTTATACAATTAAAAGTCTCCCCCAACCAAAAAATAAATAAATAAATAAATAAAAATAAAAAAGCAAGAAAAAAAAAAAAAAGAAAGAAAGAAAGCCCAGGGCCAGATGATTTCAGGGAAGAATTCTACCAGACTTTCAATGAAAAGTGAATAGCAACATTTCTCAAATTATTCTACAAAGTAGAAACATAAGGAACATTGCCAAATTCATTTTATGAGGTCACAGTCCCCTGATACTCAAACCACACAAAGGTTCAACAAAGAAAGAGAATTTCATACCAATTTCCTTCGTGAACATTGATGCAAAAATACTCAATAAAATACTCACAAAACTACTCGAAGAACCCATCAAAAGTACCTTCCACCATGATCAAGCAGTATTCATTTCAGAGATGCAGGAATAGTTGAACATAAAAATCAGTAAATATAATACACCAAATAAACAAACTGAAAGAAAAAAAATCCCACATGATCTTTTCATTAGATACTGAAAAGCTGTTGACAAAATCCAACACCCCCGTCATGATCCAGGCTTTGGAGAGCTCAGGGATACAAGTGGCAGAGCTAAACACAATAAAGGTAATTTACAGCAAGCCAATAGGCAACTTCAAATTAAATAGAGAGAAAGTCAAAGCAATTCTACTAAAGTCAGGAACAAGAACTGGCTGTCCATTCTTTCCATATCTATTCTGTATAGTACTTAAGTTTCAACTAGAGCAATAAGACAACTAAAGGGGATAAAGACAATAAAAATTGGAAAGGAAGAAGTCAAAGTATCATTAATTTGCAGTTGATATGATAGTATACATAAGAAACCCCCAAAATTCTACCAGGGATCTCCTAAGGCCAATAAAAACCTTCAGCACAGTGGCTGGATATAACATTAACTGAAACAATTCAGTAGCCCTCCTATATTCAAATGACAAATGGACTGAAAAAAATCAGGGAGACAACACCCTTCACAATATCCTAAAAAAAAAAAAAAGTAAAATATCATGGGGTAACTCCAACCAAATAAAAGAAAGGCTTATATGACAATAACTTCAAGTCTTTGAAGAAAGAAATTGGGAAAGATATCAGAAGATGGAAAGATCTCCCATGCTCATGGATCAGAAAGATTAACAGAGTAAAAATGGCTCTTTTACCAAAAGCAATCTACAGATTCAACACAGTCCCAATCCAAATTCCAACCCCTTTCTTTACAGACCTTGAAAGAATAGTACTCAACATCATATGGAAAAATAGAAAGCACAGGATAGCTAAAATAACCTTGTAAAATAAAAGAACTTCTGGAGGTACCACCTTTCCTGATTTCCAGCTCTTCTACAAAGCTATACGAATCACATGATATTGTTCCTAAAAACAGACAAGTTGATCAATGGAATTGAAGACGCAGATGAAACATACACACTGAGGATACCTGATATATATATATATATATATATATATATATATATATATATATATATGCCAGAATCATACAAATGGGGGGAAAGTGTCTTCCACAAATGGTGCTGATATAACTGGATGTAGCCAGCATGTAGAAGAATGCATGTAGATCCATATCTATCATCTTGCACAAAACTCAAGTCCAGTTGGATCAAAGACTTCAACATAAGATTACATATACTGAACCTGATAGAAGAGAAAGTGGGGAATAGCTTTGAATGCATTGACATAGTAGACAACTTCTTGAACAGAGTACCAATGGCTTAAGCACTAAGATTGACAATTAGTAAAAGGGACCATAACACTAAAAAGCGTCTGTAAGGCAAAGGACACCTTTAATATGATGAAGTGGCAGCTTATAGACTCCACATCTGCCAAGCACTTCACCATCTCCTCATCTGACAGAAGACTAATATCCAAAACATATAAAGAGCCCAAGAAACTAGCCATCAACAAACCGAATAATCCAATTCCAAAATGGGATATAGATCTAAAGAAAATTCTCAACAGAGAAATCGCAAATGACTGAGATACATTTAAAGAAATGATCAAAATCCTTAACCACCAGATAACTGCAAATCAAAACTACTCTGAGATTCCATCTTAACCTGTCAGAATGACTAAGATAAAAAACACAAGGGACAGTTCACCCTGATGAGGATGTGGATGAAGGGGAACACTCCTCTGTTGCTGGTAGGAGTGCTAGCTTGTATAGACACTGTGGAAATCAATATGGCAACTCTTCATAAAATTGGAAATCGGTCTACCTCAAGATCCATATATACCACTCGTGGTCATAATACCCAAAGGACTCCATCTTACCACAAGGACACTTGCTCAACTGGGTTCATTGTAGCCTTTATCATTATAGCTCAAAACTGGAAAAAAAAAACCCACTAGATATCCTTCCACCAAAGACTAGATAAAGATAGTGTGGTACACTTACACAATGGAGTATTACTCAGATGTTAAAAAATGACATCATGTAGTTTGCAGGCAAATAGATGGAACTAGAAAAAAAAGCAACAGACAACTACGGTATGTATTCACTTGTAAGTAGATATCAGCTGCTAAGTAAATAATAACAACACCGAAATCATAGACTCAGAGAGGTTAAGTAAAGAGGAGGGCTCTGATCGGGGAGCACTTATATTTCCCTAGGAAGGGAGGATTGAATATGTTTTGTTTGTGGACTTGGGGAAGGTGAGGGCAGGAGCAGGAGGGATCAGGCTAGGGGTGAGATGGGAAGGTGGGAGAGAATGTGGGAAGAGATTGTTGGAATTAGGGGCCATTTGGGAAACAGTATGAAAACATAGTACGGTGGAAACTCCCTGAAACCTATGAGGGTGACCCTAGTGAGGACGCATAGTAATGCAGAACACAGAGTTGGCCATCTCTTATAGCTAGACAAGGCTCCCAGTGTCAGGAATGAGTTGCATTCAGTTGAGTTGATGGTCAAGGGGTTCTAGGGGAGATTCCCAAACAATCCAGTCTGATGTTAGGACAGAGGGTTTCTCTCAGCAAACTGACAGCAGAGCCCCATATCCAAGGACAATATCCACACAGCTCACTGAATTTGGAGAGGAAGGCTTGCCTGAAGGAAGCCTTCACCCCTTCGTTCCAGTTTCTTTGGTGCTAGCAGGTACTCTAGAGGCCACTGAAAGCAAAATATGATACCAACATAGCCATAAAACCTTTGACTTATGAACTATCCTGTCTCCACGATGGTGGAGGTCAATGGTGGCACAGAACTGATGAGAGAGGCCAACCAATGTCTGATTTAAGTTGAGGCCTACTCCATAAAAGGGAGGCCATGCCTAACACTGCTTGGATAGCTAAGAATTGGAGACTAGATAGCCAAGTAAAATGAAACATAACTGGGCTTAAGAAAAACAAAAAACAAAGAACAATGAAATGATTCCTAATGATATTCTTCTGAATGCATAGATTGGTGCCTTATCTAGCCATCATCAGTGAGGCTTCCTCTGGCCGCAGATGGGAGAGATGCAAAGATCTACATCAGACATTATACAAGGAGAGTGTAAATTGGAAGTCTCCATCAGGAAGGTCTTTCCCCTCAGAGCTCAGGGAACCCCCATAGAAGAGGAAAGGAAGGACTGTAGGAGTCAAAGGAGATGGGGGAATACCAGGAGAGCATGGCTCACTGAATCAACTAAGCAGAGCACATATGGGCTCACCGAGTCTGAAGAGGCAAGTGTAGGGCCTGCATGGACCTTCACCATGTCCTCTGTGCTTATTTTAACTGTTAGCTCGGTGTTTTTGTGGGACTCCTAGCTGTGAGAGCAGGCATGGTCTGACTCTTTTGCTTGCTCATGAGACTCTTTTCCTCTTGTTGGATTACTATGTCCAGCTTTGGTGGGAGAACCTTTGCTTTGTCTTATTGTATCTAGTTTTACCGTGTTTGGCTGTTGTCGTTTGGAACCCTGCTTTTTTATTCTGACAGTAGATGCAGGGGAGTGAAGATCTGGAGCAGGGCAGGGGACAGAGAGAGAGGGTGGCTGGGAGGAGTGAGCGACTGTGCTCAGGGTGTATTGTATCAGAGAAGAATCTATTTTCAGCTTTTAAATGTTCACTAGAGGGTTTTGACTGGGAAAATCATAATCATAATGAGCAGAATTTTCATTTATTCATTCATTCATAAACTTTCATGCTGATATTATAATTTCATTTTTCTTTTGGATAGTATTTTGTGTAGTTTACTGCTACCTGTCTTTGTTCTGGGACCACACCACCAGCCCCCTCCCAGCTTCTCTTGAATCTATGAATAAAATATATACACACGGTTGTTCCTTATCAACTTGCCTTCTTGGCACAATTGTTAGGCACTGCTATCTCCTATCTGGAAAAAGTGCCCAGATTCTTAGCAATATTCTTAGCTCTGTACCTCCCACTTCCTCTAAACTTCAGTGGCTAGTCCCACCTAGCCCTTGCCAAACATCCCTGACCACCCACCTGTAGCAGTTGCCACAGGCCCCAGCTCCTCCCAAGACCTCACATGGCTGCTGGGTTCTTCTCCCTCCAAAGCATGGCAAAACTTTTCTCTCCTTCCTTGAGTCCACTTTTCTTACAGGGACCTGCCCAGCAATTGACCCATGACTTTCTTTAACTGCCAGATCAAGAACCAATTGAAGAACAGGACCTTAACATCAGTACCACCTCTACAGAATAGGATTCCATTATGCATATATACCACTATATAAAAAAAAAAAAATTGATGGACTTTCAGGCTGGTTCAACATCTTAGCTTTTTTGAACACTGCAGAAATGAACATGACTGTGTGAGTCTCTCTGTGCTGTGCTGTGTTATATTTGGATCATCCCATGGATTTATTGTTAGGTTTCTGAGGAACCTCCATATTGACTTCCATGGGGCTATGCCAGTTTACATCTCACCAGTGGTGCCCCCTTTCTTCATATCCTTGCTGTCTTAGTCAGGGTTTCTATTCCTGCACAAACATCATGACCAAGAAACAAGTTGGGGAGGAAAGGGTTTATTCAGCTTATACTTCCACATTGTTGTTTATCACCAAAGGAAGTCAGGACTAGAACTCAAGCAAGTCAACAAGCAGGAGCTGATGCAGAAGCCATGGAGGGATATTTCTTACTGGCTTGCTTCCCCTGGCTTGCTCAGCCTGCTCTCTTATAGAACCCAAGACTACCAGCCCAGAGATGACACCACCCACAAGGGACCTTCCCTTCTTGATCACCAACTGAGAAAATGCTCCACAGCTGGATCCCATGGAGGCATTTCCCCAACTGAAGCGCCTTTCTCTGTGATAACTCCAGCCTGTGTCAAGTTGACACACAAAACCAGCCAGTATACTTGCCTACAGTTTTTTTGTTCTCTTGTTGATAGCTGCTGTGACTAAGCTGAGTTAGTGTCTCTCTATAGTTTTTAAAGTGTGTGTGTGTGTGTCTGTGTGTGTCTGTGTGTCTGTGTATCTGTGTGTAGTCCAGAAGAGGACTCCAGATCCCTTGAAACTTGCAGTTGCAGTTGTGAGCTGTCCAGAGTGGGTGCTAGACCCCTAATGAAGTCCCCTGGAAGAACGGCAAGTACTCTTAATTTCTGAGCCCATGCTCTGGCCACTCAATTTTTTTGATTTATTATTTCCCCAGTGACTTAGGATGTTGAATACTTTTTCAAATATTTATTAGTCATTTCTTCCTTTGAGAACTCTTGGTTTAATTCATTTGCCTATTTTATTGATTGGATGACTTTTTGTGGTGTTTTATTTCTTTAGTTTTTATGGATTCTAGATATTAATCCTTAGTCTGATATATAGTTGGCAACGGTTTTCTCCTTTTCTGTAAGCTGTATCTCCACTCTGGTGATTGTTTCCTTTGCAATGCAGAAGCTTTTTAGTTTCATGGAACACATTTGTCTATTTGGAATACTTCCTGTACCCCTGGAATCCTCTTTAGAAAGTCTGGCTGGCTGTATCTGGAAGTGTTTTGCCTGTGTTTTCCTCTCGTAGGTTCAGAGTCTCAGGTTTTACAGTAAGTTCTTTGATCCATTTTGGGCCAGAGATGTGGTTTTAATTTCATCCTTGTACATATGCATATCCACTTTCCCTAGTTCATTGGCTGCATAGGCTTTAAAGAGGTGTTTGCTTTGAAGACCTTTGTCAAATATCAGGTGGCTAGAGTTGTATTGGCTTCATTCTGTCATCTTTTCAATTCCATTGCTTTGCATGTTTGTTTGTTTGCCAGCACTGTGCTGTTTATGATGATGGCTCTAGAGGGTACCGTAAGATTAGAAATTTTGGTGTATTTGGGATTGCCTGACCTGCTTAGAGTTGCATTGGTTGTTTGGGATCTTTTGTGCTTTTTCATGAAGTTTAGAGTTTTAAAAACTTGCCTATTTATTCCATTTACAACCCAATATCAGCCCCTCCTCTCCTTCTATTACCCCCTTACCAAAGGCCTCCCCTCATTCCACCTTCCCCTTCTCTTTGGAGAAGTGTTAGCCCCCTCCCCCGTGTATGTCACCTCCCTCACTCCCCCCGCCCCCGCCACATACACATCAAGTCTCTGCAGCACAAGGCATATCCTTTCCTACTGAGGCCAAACAGAGCAGTCCATTTAGGGGTGTGAAATCCACAGGCAGACGGGCAACAGGTTCTAGGAAGCCCCAGTTTTGGGGAGACCTGCATGAAGACCAAGGTGCCCATCTACTGCACATGTACAGTAGGCCTAGGTCCAGTCCATTGCTCTTTGACTGGTGATTTAGTCTCTGGGAATCTCCAAGAGTCCAGGTTAGCTACTCTGTTGGTCTTCCTGTAGACGCCTTGTCCTCTTCAAGTTCCTCAAACCTTCTCCCAACTCTTCCCTAAGACTCCCCTAGCTCCATCTGATGGTTGGGTATATCTCTGTATCTCTTTCTATTGGCTGCTGAATGGAGCCTTTCATAGGACAGTTCTGCTAGGTTCCTGTCTCCAAGCATAGCAGAGTGTCATTAATAGTGTCGGAGATTCGTTCTTGCCTATGGGATGGGTCTCAGTTTGGGACAGTCATTGGTTGGTCATTCATTCTATCTCTGCTCTTTCTTTGTCCATGCACATCTTGAATGGAGTACACATTTTGGGTTGAAGTGTTTGTGAGTGGTTTGGTGCCCTTATCCCTCCCCTGGGAGTCCTGCCTGGCTACACAAAGTGACCATTTCCAGGTCCATATACTACACTGCTAAGAGTCTCAGCTAAAGGCATCCTCATACACACCCCCTGGAGGCTCCCCACAATCTGGGTCTCTGGCACTTCCCTCATTTCCATTCTCTCTCCCTTGCTCTCCCTATATATAATCTCCCAGCCCCTGTCCTGCTGCTCTCCTCAACCCCTCTTCAACTCAGTTCCCTCCTTCAATCAACCTCCAATATCTATTTTGTTTATCCTTCTGAGAAAAATTCAACCATCTTCCACTTAACCCTCCTTGTTATTTGGCTTCTTTCAGTCTATGGATTATACCATGATTATCCTACATTTTATGGCTAATATCCACTTATACATGAATATATATCATGCATGTCTTTTTGAGTCTGGGTTGCCTCACTCAGGATGATATTTTCTAGTTCCATCCATTTCCCTGGTAAATTCATGTTGTCCTTGTTTTTTTTTTTTTTTTTTTGTTTGTTTGTTTTGTTTTGTTGTTGCTGTTGTTTTGTTTTTTGTTTTTCTTGTTGTTTTGTTTTTGCTTTGTTTTTTGTTTTTTTACATTATGATTCACTTTTTATCTTTTTTTATTAGATATTTTCTTTATTTACATTTCAAATGTTATCCCCCTTCCTGATTTCCCTTCCAAAACCCCCTTACCCCATCCTTCCTCCTCCTGCTCCCCAACCCACCCACTCTCACTCCTCTCTACTGACATTCCCAAACACTAGGGCATCGAGCCTTCTCAAGACCAAGGGCCTCTCTTCCCATTGATGTCCAACAAGGCCAGCATCTGCTACATATGCAGCTGGAGCCATGGGTCCCCCCATGTGTACTCTTTGGTTGATGGTATAGGAGGAACAACAATATGAACCAGCCAGTACCCTCAGAGCTCCCAGGAATGTCCTTGTTTTTAATGACTGAGTTGTATTCCGTTGTGCACATGAATCACATTTTCTTTATCCATTCTTCAGTTGAGGAACATCTAGGTCATTTCAAGTTTCTGTATATTTTTGTATATTGAACCACCCCTGCATCCTTGTGATAAGGCATACTTGATCATGGTAGATGAGGTCTATGATGTGTTCATGGATTCAGTTTTTGAGGTTTTTTATTGAGTATTTTTGCATCAATGTTCATAAGGGAAATTGGTCTGAAATTCTTTTTCTTTGTTGATTCTTTGTGTGGTATAGGTATCAGGATGACTGTGGCCTCACAAAATGAGTTTGGCAATATTTCTTCTGTTTCTTTTTCTTTTTGTAGAATAATTTGAGAAGTATTGGCATTGCCTGTTCTTTGAAAGCCTGGTAGAATTCTGCACTAAAACCATCTGGCCCACAACTCTTTCTGCTTGAGATATTTTAAGGACTGCTTCTATTCCCTTAGTGGCTAAAGGACTTTATCTGATCTTGATTTAGCTTTGGTAACTGGTATCTGCCTAAAAAAAATAAATAAAAAAAAAATAAACTCACCCATTTCATTTAGATATTTCAGTTTTCTAGAGGTTCAGGCTTTTGAAATAAGATCCAATTTTTGTTTTAATTTTCTCATTGTCCTTTGTTATGTCTCCCTTTTAATTTCTGATTTTGTTAATGTGGGTACTGTTTCTCTGCATTTTAGATAGTCTGGCTAAGAATTTGTCTATCTTGTTGATTTTCTCCAAGAATCAGCTCTTGGTTTGGAGTTTTCTTTCTAGCATCTTCTGTTAGACTGGGTTAGTGGAAAGGTATTGTTTAAATTTGGTTTTGTCATGGACTATCTTGGTATTACCATCCATGTTGATTGAAAGTTTTGCTGGGCATAGTAATTTGGGCTGACATCTGTAGTCTCTTGGGGTCTGCAAGACCTCTGATCAAGCCCTTCTAGAAATCAGTTGTAATTCAAAAAAATCTGGCTTTATATGTTACTTGGCACTTTTCTTTAACTGATTTTAAAATTCTTTCTTTGTTCTGTATATTTAGTGTTTTGATTATTATGTGGTGGCCGGATTTTCTTTTGTGGTCTAATCTGTTTAGTGTTTTTTTGTAAACTTCTTATATCTTTATAGGCATGTCTTTCTTTAGGTAGGGAAATTTTCTTCTATAAGTTTGTTGAAGATGTTTTCTGGGACTTCAAGCTGGGAATCTTTTTCTTCTTCTATTTTTATTATTCTTAGGTTTGGTCCTTTCATCATGTCCCAAATTTCCTGGATGTTTTGTGTCATGAACGTTTTAGATTTTTGCATTTTCTTTGACTGATTTATTGATTTCTTTTATCATATCTTCTACACCTGAGATTTTCTCTTCCATCTTCTGTATTCTGTTGGATCTATAGTTCTTGTTCTCTTTCCTAGGTTTTCTAACTCCAGGATTTCCTCCGTTTGTGTTTCCTTTACTGCTTCTATTTTCCTTTTCATATCTTGGACAAATTTCTCTATATCTTCACCTGTTTGATTGTATTTTCCTTTATTTCTTTATATTTATTTGCTTTCTTTTTTAGTGTCTCTACCTCTTTGAATGCATTTTTCTGTATTTCCTTAAGGGATTTGTTCATGTCCTCTTTAAAGGCCTCTATTGTCTTTATAAGATTGGTTTTAAGATCCTTATTATGCTCCAGTTTCTTTAAGATATACAGGTTTTGTTGTAGCAGGATAACTGGGCTCTAGTGGTACCATATTGCCCTGGGTCTTGTTGATTTTGTTCTTGCACTGTTTTTTAGGCATCTAAAGATTTTAGATTTTTCCTGGTGTTGGCAGGATCATCCTGATGGCAGCAGGACTTCCCTAGAAGCAGCGGGGTGGGGTGGGGGGTGGGGGGCTATGGACCAGGTTATGCTACTCTGGAGGATGTGCCTCAGGCAGACCCCACTCTGCAGGCTGTGTCTTGGGTGGACCCTACTCTGCAGGATGCATCTCAGGTGGACTCAACTGAGATGGTGAATTCTAGAGTTTTTATAACTCTGTGAAAAATGACATTGGCATTTTTATGGATATTCATCAGATCTATATATCACTTAGATATTATAGCCATTTCTACATTATCACTTCTGTAGACCCAAATGCACAAGGGTCTCTTGATTTTCTAGAGTCTTCTTCAGTTTCTTTGATGTCTTGAGGTTTTCCTTGCTGGGATCTCTTACCTCCCTGGATAGGTATATTCCTAAGTATTTTTAAAGTAATTGTGAATGGAATACCCCCACCTCCAGTTCTCTTTATTGGAAGGCTAACTTTTGATGTTTAGAAAAATCTACTGAATTTGTGCATGTTGATGTTGTATCCTGCTATTTTACTGAAAGTGCTTATTGTGTTTGGATGTTTTCTGGAGGCATCTTTAGGATCTTGTAAGCATAGGATAATTTCTGGCAATCAGGATTTCTTGAGTGTTCCCTTTCCTATTTTCTCATTTTTATTTATGCCTCTTGTCTTACTGCTTCAGCAAAAGTTTAGAGTACTGTATCAAACGAAAGTGGACAGAGTTAAAGATCAAGTGACAATAGGTGTGTGGGTTCATTTATGGGTCTTCAGTTATATTCCATTGATCTACCTGTATGTCACTGTACCAGTACCATGCAGTTTTTATCACAATTGCTCTGTAGTACAGGTTGAGGTCAGGCATGGTGATTCCACCAGAGGTTCTTTTATTGTTGAGAATAGTTTTTGCTACCCTAGGATTTTTGTTATTCCAGATGAATTTGCAAATTGTCCTTTCTAACTCGGTAAAGAATTGAGTTGGAATTTTGATGGGGATTGCATTGAATCTATAGATTGCTTTCGGCAAGATAGCCATTTTTACTATATTAATCCTGCCAATCCATGATCATGGGAGATCTTTCCATCTTCTGAGATCTTCGATTTCTTTCTTCAGAGACTTGAAGTTCTTATCATACCTCCATTGCTGGTGGGATTACAAGCTGGTACAACCACTCTGGAAATCAGTTTGGCAGTTCCTCAGAAAATTGGACATAGTACTAAGATCCAGCAATACCTCTCCTGGGCATATATCCAGAAGATGTCCCAACTGGTAATAAGGACACATGCTCCACTGTGCTCACAGCAGCCCTATTTATAATAGCCAGAAGCTAGAAAGAACCCATATGTCCCTCAACAGAGGAATGGATACAAAAAATGTGGTACATTTACACAATGGAGTACTACTCAGCTATTAAAAACAATGAATTTATGAAATTCTTAGGCAAATGGGTGAATCTGGAGGATATCATCCTGAGTGAGGTAACTCAATCACAAAAGAGCACACATGATATGCATTCACTGATAAGTGGATATTAGCCCAGAAACTTAGAATACCCAAGATACAATTTGCAAAACACATGAAACTCAAGAAGAAGGAAGACCAAAGTGTGGACACCATCCCTCCTTAGGATGGGGAACAAAATACTCATGGAAGGAGTTACAGAGACCAAGTTCAGAGCTGAGATGGAAGAAAGGACCATCTAGAAACTGCCCCACCCAGGGATCCAACAACCACCAAACCCAGACACTATTGCATATGCCAGCAAGAATTTGTTGACAGGACCCTTATATAAATATCTCTTGTGAGGCTATGCCAGTGCCTGGCAAATACAGAAGTGGATGTTCACAGTCATCTATTGGATGGAACACAGGGCCCCCAATGGAGGGGCTAGAGAAAGTACCCAAGGAGCTAAAGGGGTCTGCAACCCTATAGGAGAAACAACAGTATGAACTAGCCAGTACCCTCAGAGCTCATGTCTCTAGCTGCATATGTAGCAGAGGATGACCTAGTTGGTTATCAATGGGAGGAGAGGCCCTTGGTCTTGCAAAGATTATATGCCCCAGTATAGGGGAAATGCCAGGGTCAGGAAGTGGGAATGGGTGGGTTGGGGAGTAGGGGCACAGGTTATTGGGGACTTTCAGAGAGGAAACTAGGAAAGGGGATAGCATTTGAACTGTAAATAAAGAAAATACCTAATAAATAAATAAATAAATAAATAAATAAATATGTTTTTTAAAAAAGATTAGAAATAAAAAGAAAAAAGAAAGTGGACAGAGTTGTCGTGTTCTGAAGTATCCAATTTGCCACTTAGCTGAGCCTAGACACTGAGGCTGAGTTCATAAAAAATGAACAAGCAGGTAAGACATTAGGAGCAACAGTGGTGGGAACAGAAGTGGTGACTGTCCTTAATTGAAGCACTTGGCAGGTGCTTGTGATTTCAAGGCTACCCTAGGCTATACACTGAGACCTTACATATTTTTTTTAAACTTATGAGGGGTAAAGAATAAAGGGGGAGAGGAGAAAGAAAGGGGAATGGGAAGGAAAAAGAAAGGGAAAGAATAGAAACTGCTTCTTCAATAGCTTCCCTGCCCATCACTCCATGTACTTCCATTCTGCTTGATCTGGATATACATAGATGAGTCCTCAGTTTTCAACAACTAAGAACGTTCTCACTAACAGAGGCTACTTCATAGTGCAATATGAGATAGATGATGGTCAGATCTGACAGTAGGTCCTAGAACCAAAGCCCCCAACCCGGGCTTCCTGTCCCACATGAACTGTTTACTGCCTTCTACCTATTGTGTTCTCAGAACCTAGTTCTGTCCTTATTTGGAGATAGTGGTTCCTGTGATAAATATCTATATTTTTGTGATATAGTATGTCTGTGATAAAATATCCTGGCAACAGGCAACTTAGGGAAGGAAGGAACCTCACAGTTGCAGGTTACAGTGCATCACTGTGGGGAAGTCACAGCGGCAGGAGCTTAGGCAGCTGGCTGTATCATATCCACAGTCAAGAACAGAGAGAAATGAACACACACACACACACATGCATGCATGCTTGTTGGTGCTTGGCTCATTCTCTATACTTATAGAATCGTGTAGCCCTAGGGAATGTTGGTACCCTTAGTGGGTTGGGTTCTGATCAACTCTGGATAACACTGAAGATATTCTGTGTTCTACAATATAAAATATTCCTTCAGATATAATTCTATATGTAAAAAATAAACAAAGACATGCATATGATAAAAATGTAAATTTGCATTCATCTTTAATACATGGTAATTCTGTATTTAATATGTAAAGTAAGAAGTAAATGTTTTACTTGTGTATTTATTGTACACACCTACATACTAAGGGTCATATAAAAATTTGTCAGACATAATGGAGCCATAGGGGGTAAAGTTTAAGAAGCTCTGCTCTAGAAGGAACAGGACAAAGTAAACAGACACACAGAAACTTTTGTTGCTGTATGTCCAAAGTTACATGGAAAGTTCTCCTCAGGCAAAAATGAGAGTTAACTGTGGTAGAACAATGTCCCTTTATAAATTCAAAGTGCCCTGCCAATGGGCAAGGTTATTTTGATTTACATGGTGACTTCAATTTACCATGCAGCAACTTTTGTAACTATATTTCCATGAATATGAATTGCCGGCTCATTTGTCAGGTATGAAGCATGGATGTTGCCATGTAGGTCTAAAAGCTTTGCAGAAGATATAACCTATTGGGACAGGAGTCTGTAGAGGTACAGAGAGGAGCCTGAGAGGATAGTGCAATACTGTGGAAGGGATGTCAAAAGTTGATCTGTGGCCTTTCTTTGCATCAGGACATATAATTTCTCATAGAGATTTGAGGTTGACTGTGTTTGTATTTCCAAAGCTTTATTGTCACCTAATGTAAAAACAGCCAGCAGTGCCATGCATCAAAAATATGCCATTGTCTCAGGGGCGCCTGTGCTCTGATTCTCAAATAAAAAGTCTATTCCTGACCCTTCAGAGGCCAGTGGTGGGGCCCCTCCTGGTAGAAAGTATCATTAATTCCTCTGGTAGAGTTAGTCCGAAGGTCTGTGTTCACTATGTGGGGCTGGATATGGTGTAGTCTAACTCTTGGCTTAGACTGAGAGTTCCTATAGGTCAGGGATCATTAAAATTTTCTTTGCCTTCAATCAGAGCAACCCCTCAGCAAAAGACTACTAGGTGGGTGAAGAAAATTTCAGGGGTGTGGGGTATCTCCATGACCATGGCATTCCCAATCATGGATACTTAACTGCTTTTAGACACCTGTGTTGAGAGTCAAAAGGCAATTTCAAGTAAGGCTTAAGTAAAAAGAAGAGCCCTCGTGATGCTAGCATCCAGGGCTTCAGGAGAGAGAATCAGCTGGAGCTGCTGGTGTGTGTGTGTGTGTGTTTGTGTGTGTGTGTGTGTGTGTGTGTGTGTGTGTGTGTATGAAATGGAGTTACCACACTGGATGTCTGAGGAGTGGACATTTCCTGAAGTTGAGCCATGCATATCCATGCATGTCCTGGAGGGGAATTAGGATTATCCATGTTGGAGATTAGGCAGGAGAAACTTGCCACATCAGGAAAAATTCTACTGTTGGCAAGTTGATAAAGTATTCATAGGACACTGCTCATACCAAAAAACTGCCTTTGTGAAGAAGTTGCTGGATACTGGATGCTGGATGCTGACAGTACCTACCAACACATGTCACTGAGTCTATCTATACTCATCTGTTCTTAAAAAGAACCTCATTCCTTCTAGTTGTTTATCTTCTGAGATGTTTCTGAGGAAGCCATGGTCTCTTCTGTCCTATGCTGGAGGACTCTATCTCCAAATATAATAAGCTCTGTTTTACTAATATACATTGTTTCATTTATTCCCAAGAGTTTGCCTGCTTCTCAAAAATTCAAATATTAAAACCAGTTAAACCATTTAGTTTGGCAGTATAATATTTCATTTATATGAAAATATAATACATTTACATGTAAATTCAATTAATACTCTGAGTGGTTTATTTGAACTCTAATGAAACCTAATGATTTTGTGAGCAAATCAAATTACAATTGATATGTTTCCTGTTCCATAAGATAATGAGTAATTTTACATTTGTAGAGGGGACTTAAAAAAATCTTGCAAACCATAAATATAAGGTTTGCACAGATTTTTTTTTTGTTCCAACTCATTAAATTTTTCCAGGTTTGGAGATTTGTCGTAACTAATTGGTGCAAACTGAAAAAGGCTAGCACATGATTTAAGGTATGAGTTGGTGAAAGATGGAGTCAGAAATTCACTGGTTCTGCTGGGTCCTCAGGCTTGGAAAGACTAAAGATCTGAGGGAAATCCTGTCACCTAGGTGTTTACCCTATAAATCTATCCTTAAAGCCAGATGTGTTCCTGCATCTGGATGGTGGGTAGTTTATGACTATCCCAGCCTCCTCTATTTGGGAACTCGAAAGCAGGAAGCAATAAGAAAAGTTCCATTTTGTGTTCTGGAGTTAGCATATGCATCCGTTGTGAAGCCTGAGCATACAATTGGCCACTTTGTGTCTACATTTTTTTCCTCTATCCACATGGAACAGTTAGTATTTGCCGTGTTTTCTTCTCAGGTTTACACCCACAGAAGTTGTAGAATGTCAAAAGTAAACACATCCTTCAAGCAAACCCTTCTGGGTCGAGAGTTAGACGACTTTGGCCCAACTCCTTCCCACTACACGGCCTCACTTGGTTCCTCCAGGACCTCCGTTCTCCAGCCACTCAGGCAGGCTCTGCCCTTTCCCTGCTGTAGACTATCCGTGTCCTCTGATTTCACTTCTCTGAGCCACTAGCACTAGGTAGGCATCACTCAGCTAGCTTACCCTATCGCCCCTCTAACTCTTCTGGATCTTGTGACCATGCACTGTCAGGCTACCCAGCTGGATCCTCAGGGGCTGACTTTGAATTGCTCCTCCCGACCTGATAGATCTTTCGATTACCTACCCAATTTCTTTAGATCTCCTGCCTCTGACCTCTGTTTAACCAGTCTGTCCAAAGTGGGGCAAGAAACACAGCAGAAGGCAGGGGAGGAGGGGAAGAATGAGAGGTGAGCTGCACCTGAAGACATTAGCAGACTCTTAAAGGAAGATTAGGGATAGTCCTTGGTATCCGTCCCACAAAAGCAAACGAGGTCTCAACCATGTTAGAATGCAATCTCTCACCAACAATTGTGCTCACTTACACTGAAAGTAGAGTGGTCATTTGAGAAAAAAGAAAGGCTCAACCAAGAAACTACTTCCCACGTCAAGTTCCAGTATGGAATCAAAGGCAACACACACACACACACACACACACATCCCCCACAACGTCAAATCTCTTCCAACTTGCTAATCTCATCGTATTAAAGCTCAATGGAAATATTTGGAAAATCATTCAAAGATTAGAATTAGATTAGATTAGAAACCATTCAATATTAGAATATTGATTATATATATGCTCAAAAAACTAAGAGGCTATCTTCCTGTCTTCAATTGAATATAAACAAGAAATGTAACAAGCAATGGAAGGATGAATACTTTAGTCCATTGGAAGAAGTTCTTAAGGTAAGGATATTGTTGGTTTCCATTCTCACATCTAAGAAAAAACCATGGACTGTAAGACTAAATGAAATGTTGGCTTTGGAAATTTTACTTTTCTGTTTTCTTTGGGCTACTGTGTATTAGGAAGGCAAAGGATTCACCTTGGAACACTTCATTTCATTTTCTAGAGCATTGTTGTTTTTTATTTCTTCCTTCCCTTATTAATTCCTTTGAAAGCTTTGATCTTTTCCATTAAAAGATTCACAGAATTCATAGAATCTGCTAAGTCATCATAAAAGAGCCATACTCACAATTAAATTTTGCTCAAAACCAGAGCTTTCACATCTAAAAATACTTGTGTTTTAAATATAACCCACTATTGTCTTATTTTCCTCAACTAATTTGGGCTTTATATTTGAAAATTAGTTTCTGTAGGAGTGAATTCTTGGAAAGGACTAGCCTTTTTTTTTTCTGGTTTTGGACTGGATGCTGTTCTTGGGAAAACCTGTTTTTTTTTTTTTTCTTTCACAGACAACAAGTTTATCCATTAAAAAATAAATATATTTTTAATATTTTTTAATTGTGTGTGAGCACACATGAATGTAGGTGCCTACAGAGGCTAACAGGCTCCAGATGCCCCTGGAACTGGAGTTAAAGGCAGTGTGAGCTGCCCCACATAGGTGCTGAGAACTGAACTGTAGTCTTCTGTAAGAGTAGTCCATGTTCTTAACTGCCCAGCCTTTTCTTCAATCCCCAATTAAATAATTCTGAAAGTTAATACTAAACTACTAGAGAAAATTTGAGTTTGACTATCAAAACAAGGCCAGGCTACTAAACAGTAACTACATAGGTGTGAAATGGTGCCATTTATTTGTTCCTTAAAAAGAATATATTACCTATTCCTTTCGAAATACATGCCAAAAAGCTATAGTTTACAAGACCAGAAAATGTAGAAACAGTGAAAACACTACAGGCAGGCAGAAGAAATGTAAGAAATGTCTTTGAGCGCTTCTCTTTCATGGGCAAATCAAGATTTCAGGGTCTCAGACATATTTTAAATTTTGTGGCCTGCTGGTGTGTGTACATGCTCCCTAAAGCCTAGATCTATTATGATAGAAGGTAGAAGTTTTAGAATACATATCTAGAAAGCAGCAATTGGTATGGATTATTTTATACTTCAAACACAGTTAAGAATACATTAATATTTTGGGGTATGTGAAACCTATGCAAACTGGGCAGGCTTTAGACAGAGGAAAATACTCTAAGCATTGTATCAGGAACCAATAATAGTCAATACACCTGTATGAAGTAAGCATCTTTTCTTTAGTGTTTCATAAAATGTTTGAATGCCTGAGACATTGATAAAATCAGCAAAGACTGAAATGAACCTGTGTGTTTGAATTTGGTCTTGTCTGTGGTTAAGCAAACAGACAAAAAGCAGGGCGGGGGGAGAAGCAAAAAACAAAATCCCCCCAAAACAAAACAAACAAACAAAAAACAAAGACAGACAGATAAACAGACAGAATGAAAGAAACAAAGAAAGGAAGGAAGAGGAGAAAGAGAAGAGGAGAGAGAGAGAGAGAGAGAGAGAGAGAGAGAGAGAGAGAGAGAGAGAGAAGATTCTCTCCTGCGTTGCTTAATTCTTGAAAAAGTGAAAACCTCTTGAAGAGGTCACACATATTATTTTGCCATTTACGATGTCTTTGATTTCTCAGTCAGCGATGCTTCTCTCTACTGGAATAATTCCTCACCTTATAAGTTTTAGTGGCAAATAGAGAATATGTTCTATTGTGGAAGTTGAGAAAGTGGACAGTTCCAGATGTGGCTCTGAGAGAGCAAGGGCAGGTGAATGACCAGGCAAGTTTAGGCTCAGTGGTAGTGGGCAGCATGGGGAAGCACGGATGCAGAGGCTGGATTCTTGTATAGGTGATGGCAAGGCTAAAAGATTTAGCCACAGAAACCAGCACTGAGAATGTCAACAGTGCTTGTGGCTGTGCCCTAAGCAGTCAGGCCACTTCTGAACTATGTCTGGGGACAGCTTTCCTGGTCTGTGATCCACACTTTGGCTGTCGTCTTTCTAGCGTGGTCTTTTGCAATCCCTTTTCTGGCTGAATTTCTTGCTTCTGCTGTAACTAAGTCTTCCCAGGGATGAAATTGACCCTCAGTTAAGTCCTGGTTTTAGTCCCGGTGTGTTTTAGCTCTTGTATGCTGTGGCCTCCTAGTGAAGGGGAAGCTCCCAAGGAGCCAGGCCGTCAAGCTTCCTCATTACGCAGCAGTAGCACAACTCAGGGAACAGAGTTTACAAGAACAGAAGCTTGGGCTCTCACAGCTTCAGCAAGCTAGACTAGGTCATCTGTCCCTAAATAAAGAGACAAGCAAGGGTGACAGGCAAAGAGAGAGCCATGCAGTGTGGCCACACAGGGAAGAGTGAAAACAAAGGGCTTCAGGGGCCTCCAAGTTTACTTTTGGTGGACAGACATGAACTGTGGGTTTAAATAGAGGCCGATTGGGTCAAGGGGCAGGGGCAAGGTGTAATTAAACAGTTAGTGGCTGGCTTGGTTACTATTTCAGCGCTGGTTCTGCAAGGTCATCTGAGAAGATCCTTGTCTGAGGGAGTCTCAGGAGATGACGACTTGCGCAGTTGTGTATAGCTTTCCCCTCACAGATCATTGCCCTCATCTGGGACGTGGTCCAACCTGTGCCAATTCGCTGTTCTGTAATTCAAGGTGACTCAAGAGAAAAAGGTTAAGGGCAATGTCATCTTTGTGCCTTCAGCCAAAGCAAAAATAGACAGATAGACCTCAAAGAGATGCTAGGCTCCCATCCTGCCTTTAGTTTCCTTCTGTGCCCAAGTGGGAGTCAGTGCTTCTTCCAGCAGCAGCTGCTTCTGTTGCTGTTTCACAACAAGGAAGGAGCCCTGTGCAACTACAACCCTGACCGTAGTCTTAGAATAGCGGATGCCCTGCCTACCTACAGTTTAATGCTGTTTCATTATGCTGCCTGCTAATATTACTTGTGCTCTAGTTTTCACCACTACATACAAAATGAGTTACATTATGACATTTTCATACAGGTAATTTTGTTCATGTCAACTCCCTAACACTGTCTCTTGATCACCTTTTCTTCCTTCCACTTGTTCCTTTCTTTCCACAAAATAGCCTTCATCTGTTTTAATTCCATAACTATAATGAATATATATATATATATATATATATATATATAAATTTTTGTACGAGAAAAACAGGCAATGTCCGTGTCCCCCAACCACACCATATTTCTAGTGTGAAGATGATCAGTCAAGACCAAAAAGTTACTCTCAATTTCAAGTAAAAGTTCCACACCTGGCAATCTGCTAAAGCAATTAAGAATAAGACATATGTACAGTGCTCCAAGATGGCTCCAAACCCAAAGCAGCTTAAATAATCCTCTGGTTACTGTGAAGTGTCTGTGACACTTGTGAGGCACGCCAGCTCTGTTGTTCTTATCCTCTCAGAAGAATCACAGATATTACTACTACGTGATGCCACCCCGGTTGGAAACACTTTTATTCTTAACCAGAGAGACAACAATATGTTTGCTTCCCTGCAAGTCTTCTGCGTGCTTTCTGCTCACTGCAGCACGTGACCACAGAAACTCATCAGTGGGTGGCCCTCCCTTGGTTCTGCATGCCCAGCCACTGTTTCCTTATCTGTAACATCTGCAGAGGTCATGCCGTTATTGCTGAGACACAAGAAGAAGCCATGGTAAATTCATTAATCTCCAACACGACCCTTTCACTGATTCCTGGTGACTAATATAAACCTCCTTTTTTTCTCCTAAGCAGCTCCTAAAATGGGTTTGATAAGCTCATAATTTAGGCCGCCTTTCCGAGCACAGCCAGGTCTTCCCTGGGCTAATAATTATCTCCCATAGGTAATTTTTTAGGCTACTGATCATTTGTCTCCTTAATCTCTCTATTTGTTCCTGCAGCTAACAGCAGATTCCCAATACCCTCTGTAATTTTCTAACGAGCAGAATTCCAATTCCCCATTAAGAAATCTTGCTTTAAAGTGTAATTAAAGATCATCTAAGAAAAACAAGGCCAATTTTGAACAACCCATGAGCATTTTTTTCCCCTCTGCCTAGAGGAAGGGTGTTTAAAGGGAATTAAAAATCACTTTAGAAAATTATAAACAGATTTAATGCAACCATTTTGATCAACACTCTTGTTATCAAGTAATATGGCAAAAATTAAGGTAATGGATTTAAAAGGAATAGACCAAATAAAAATTGTCTGGTATTCAACAGGCATGTCAACTGAACAATTATGAATTCTGTTTATAAGTGCAGCACTTACTCTTTTGGAAAGGGCAATGAAAGCAAAACTTGGTTTGTGAGTTCCTATTAAATTAGCATTGATTTTGTTTTACTGCCAAGCTAAAGAAATATCAACAGTAAGGAGGTTTTTTAAAAAACCCTACTTAAAGTATGCACACTTAAACAGAGTTTAGCCCACAGGTTATTTATCTTATTATTCACAATGATTTCCTGGTCCTAACACTACCTCCACTCATTCCAACCCCACCCCCCACCCCCAGAAAAAAAAAAAACCTACAAAGGTCTTAGACACTGATGTTTGATGCCGAGGTATATAAGATGTCATGGGTATTTGGGAAACTTAGAAAGCAGTTCTGTAGTAGAGTTGCAAATGCTGCATCTAAGCCATTGCAGAATGCTTGGAAAGTCTCCTTTAATGCAAACAGTGGCTCACACCAAAATTATCTTGTCAATGGTTTTTATGTTTGTTATGTCTGGAGGCAAAGGGGATACATCAGAACATATATGACATGTGTGAACATTGCAGGTTTAGATTAAATAAGCCAAGTATGGGTTTCCTGGGTTAGAAAACCAGACCAAATGAGGAATAAGAATATTCAAACCTTGGAATATAAAGAGTCCAAATACTGTGGCAAAATTTGGCTCAGTGCTGGAGAAGGAACTAACACCCACATGGAGGTCCACACGGGGGTGGGGGTGGGGGGATGGGGAGTGGGAGAGCAGAGCCTTCAGTGGTGCTGATGGTGTCGAATCCTCTGCCCAGGCTTTACTGCAAATGTGACAGTATCGTGCTGAACTCTTCTGCCTTGCAAGAGCCTGATCTTTTTCAGATTATGTGAATTTAAAATTGATTGAAAGAAGGGCAGCTATTAGATTTGTGTCAAAAGGCCTTCCCATAATAGGAATGTACTAGCCATTTTGAAATTTAATCATAATCCTTCAGATCTTCCTAAGCCCCTAGAAACAATTTCTTTCAAAAGGTGTAGTATAATTTTAAATGAATTCTCCATATTCTATCTTTCCCTTACATACTCATCTTAGGATGTGTTGGGTATCCTGAGAGTTTGTTTTATAAATAAAAACACATGAATTAAAGAGTGACAACAAATTATATGGTTAAAATAACCCGGAGCACTGTTATTCACGGAAGGGTTCATTTCCAGAGGCTCTGTGATCCCAAGAATACTGGCTTATGGAAATTAGTAACTTGTGTCCCAAATTCTTGCTTGAATCACAGAACTGGCTCTTCTGCTAGTGATGCAACAAAAGGGCAGATAAGCTAAACGTTCTTCTTCCCTTTTTTTTTTTGTACCTTTATCATGCAGATGTACCATGCTAACCGCTTTCCAAGCTGTTAACATATTCAGTCTTCACAGAGGCCCAGGCATATTTCCATTTCACAGGAGGGGAGGTGTACACCTAAAGAAGCAGCCTGAGAGTTCTTTTAGTTGGGCCCAAATCTCTAGATTTGCCCATTAGATGGCAAGGGCAGCAGAGAGCCACACATTTCCAATATTTGAAAATCTTTCCTCATTAGCAGCAAACGTCATTAGTGTGATAAATGGTCTCTAGAAAATTTTAGTTACATACTGCTTCCAAGGAAGAAAAGAAGAAGGTAGGCAATCACAATATATATACATAACCATGTACACATTGTTTGTAGAATGTAGAGGATGCGTTGTTGTCAAGGCCTAATATCTTAAGACACAATATCAACTAAGGACAAGGGTCATGACTTTAAATACTGGATGTAAATCCACATGACAAATAGCCTTCCTGATAATTCTGAGTATTGGGGGCTGAACTTGTCAAAGCATGATTGGATCAAACATTGACTCGACCCCGTGGAACCACTGAAGAAGAGTCCAGCTGGCAGGGAGGCAGGGGTCAGCTCTGCCATCCTCTGGTGAGTGGCTTGTTCTGTTAGCAATAGCTTCAAGCCAATTCCTGTATAAGAATCTTGTCAATGATCTTCCTGTCCCACAAGCAGATTTCTAAGATATGTTATGATAAACGTTAAAATGTCCACAAATATATTTGACACATTAAGTAGCAACACATCTTAAGACCAGTGTGGGGGTTAATGTCTCCCTAGCCTTCCATCTCTGCTTCAGTGTAATGCCCACTTGTGTCATGTGACCAACAGCATGTCTTGGAAACTCCAGGAGAACAAATATGCCTACTGGTAGTTTAGATTAATTTGTGAAGTTTGACTTCAATATTTTTTGTTAAAGTAAACATCCCTGTGTCTGCCCCTGGCTCATGTGCTGCAGAGGAAGTCTCTACTCCAGCAGAGATGGCTTCTGTTCAGCACAGAGCACAAACATTACCTTTAACACAGTGTCTTCTTAACTGATTTTTAACAAACGTTTCAAGGCACACTTTTCTAACTTCTCAGGACAGAGGCAGGAGAGACAGACAGTCCTAGGTCTTGGTAAGAACCCTAGGCTGGGCCTCTCACCACCACTTCATCACTCTCGCCTCAGGATTTTAGTGACAATTGAATGAGCTGAGTGACGCTGGACAGATACTAATCTCTAGAGACATACAGGAAGTATAAGTACCCCTTGAATTATTACAAAATGTTTGATATTTTAAAATATTTAGTGGACACCCCCCCCCAGAGAAAATTGTCAGCTCATGGGTTAGGAAACACACAGCATTTCCACAGCTAAAGCTGATAGTAATATACCATCGTATCCATTGAAAGACTTAAATCTGAGCCCTAGTATGTCAGGTTTTTAAACATTAATAAAAGACAAATTTAAACAATAATGGCATTTTTTTCATTTTGGTCTGATTTATTCACTTATTTTTAGTTTTTATTAGGTTTATGACAGTTTCATATAATGTATTTTAATAATATTCACGTATTCACCCTGCCTCCATTCTTCTTTTCAGATTCACTCCTGCTTTCTCTAACAACCCTATATTCTTTTTTTTTTTTTTCACCCATTAAGGCCAGTTTGTGCCACTCAGATATTCTTGGATGTGTGGCCTTCCATTGCACTGTGATGGACTTAGCAGGGACTATACTCTTAGAGAAAACTGAACCTCCCTCTACAAGTAGCTAATAATTCCCATAAGAAGAACAGATAAGGGTGAGATGCTATGGCCACCTCTTCTGTCCTTGCAGGACTTTGCTTCATCTGAGTTGTGCATGATGAACCAGCCACTTCATATGGATGATCCATTTTCTAAAATGAACTACAGCTACAAACCACACATTTGTTGTGATTATTGGTGGTGGTTGGATTAAATCAGTGATCTGTCTCCAGATTAGCAGGAGCGCCAGGCTAAAAGCTTGATAGAGCCCGTTAAAATACAAATTTGAGCACCACCCTAGACCTTTTGAACTAGACATTCCAGAATGAATTCCTGTGTACCAAATGAGCTCCCCAAGTGATTCTATAACATGTTAACATTTGAGAATTGCTAGCAGATTGGCCTGTTTCTCATAGCAAAATGCTGCTTGATTTTTTTTTTTTTTTTGGCAGTATGAACTAGAGTGATATAACTTCCCTATGATGCAAAACCCTTTCCCCCTCTTTGTGTGCATTTAACGTTAGAACATAGGAAAGACTATGCTTGCTAAAATTTGGTTTGATTTGTTTTAACTGTTCAATATTGAGAATATATTATAAACTCAAGGCTGTTGTCATTTCACAGTTTGGGGGATGCTGGGGAATGAGCCCAGGATTTTTTGTGTGTAAAGTACAAACTGCCACTGAAGCTTCCAACCTTCAAAACACATGTTTGAATACATTTGTTCCATCATTCACAACTTTCAGGGCAATTTGGCATGGTAAATAGGTAGTTTGTATCTGTTTATTCTCTGCTCTATCTTCTTGGAATATATGTGTGGTTATTTTGTGGTGGTATTTTGAATGAAGAAACAAAATATTTTCACTTTTATCAGAATTACATTTAAGATTATTTTTGCTTATTTTATTGGAATTTTAAATAATCCTTTTATCTTCAAGTTTTTTTTCACTTACTTCATCTATCAAATTTGTCTTTGCAGTTTGTCATTGATCTTGAGTGTTACTGTTTTGTGTGTGTGTGTGTGTGTTTCATTTGGCTAGTTTAATTGGTTCAGGTAGCTATGTGTTTGTACTTTTTTTGGATTATGCCCAGCCTATTATGAAAGTCACATGTATAAGGACAAATTCATACCTGGCTTCCATGGCCTTAAGGGAAGAACAGTAGTATCTGGTGAAATCATGGTTGTCCCTTGTCTAAAGGAGGACCTGCACAGTCTTCAACTGTATGTGCACTTCCTAGCGAGACAACTCCAAACAGTTTAAAATTCACTGATTAAACTTAAATGCACAAATTAGCAGGTGACATCAAAACACAAAGTTACACAGAGCTTCGTCCCTGCCTGCAGCCACCTCCCTCAGTGTCCGCACCCCTCCTTGGATACACAGAGCTTCGTTCCTGCCTGCAGCCACCTCCCTCAGTGTCCGCACCCCTCCTTGGAGCCATCACTGGTTATTAGCTGCTGTTCTCTCCTTGTGCACGTGGTTTCTGGTTTTGGCAAAGACTTGGACCCACTCAAGTAACACTACTTAGAAAAGAGAATATGGGTGATTTCAAGGCTTAGATGACCCATCAGCATTAAGCCAGACAGATGAAATGTTGTAATCCATTTGCAAAATTTGATGAAAGCAGAAAGGAACATTCTCAGATAATCAAGTATGGACCAATTCCAGACAGCCAGCTGAATTTGATTCTTTAAAAATGATTTATGTTATCCAATTGTGCTCTAAAAATTTTTTCTCTTACATATTTTGTCTTGATCTACATCATACGTACATATACATATATGATTTATTTGGTGTTCTTTGTCCATGTTGATTTGTTATCAAATTATTTGGACTCAATTTTCTCTGATCATGTCTTCTATGAAAAAATGATGTAATGTTTTTACACTTATTACACTTAATGATAAACTTTTCGGTAAATTAATCAGTATAACAAATGATGAAAATGGAATGTTTAATTTAATACAACACATGAATTTACCTTTAAGAGATTTTTACATGCATAAAATTCTCCAAGATTTTGGCCTCTATCTAGGTCAATTTGCTCTCAACAAGAGACTAATTTGAATCCATTTTTTCCCTTTTAGATTATATTCAGGTCAAAATTCTTATGTAAGCCTCATGGGCATTTGTGAGACATGAGAAAAAGAACAAATCTAATCATTTGTTTGTAGGCAAAAGGCTTAGATACATTTTTCTTATTTGATTAGTCTCTTTTGTATAAGAGATAAGTGTTTTTATTTCTCCTTCCAAGAAAAAAATTATAAAATCTAATTCTAAACCAACTTTTGGGAGGTCAGATATACACTTCTAAATGGAATGGAATGCCTTCATCAATTGCAAATGTTTCCTAATTCCCCTGTCATGCCACAAGACATGCAGTCCTCAGCTGGGGATAGATTATAAGGGTTAACATATCTTTTTAAGTTAATCAAGACTCAATTTGAGCTAACTCAATTCTTTACCCCCAATTTAATGCTTCCATTTTTTACCACTGACCTGAAAACATTTGATTTCATAGATGTCAATGTAGACAAAAACTCAAAGTGCCAAAGAGTGGGTTTGCATTGCTGTGGGCAACTTCTCAGCTGTTAAGCTGGTTGACACATGCCCACGTTTTAACACTCAAAATATCATGCTTATGCAATTTCAACATCTTGTTAATGTCACAATAGGATAATTTTGTTTATCTTCTTAGCATATTATGAGCTTTAAATTTCAGGTATTTTTTCTATAATTACTTTTGAAATTTAAAAGCCTCACCTTCGTAAGTCTTCTAAAAAGTCTTATGCACTATCAGAAAACGACTCAATTATGCATTTCTCAGTCTAGTCCACGATGGAGAAATGATTTATAGCGCTAAAAAGTAAAATACATGAGTTTGAAAATGCTTAATTGAAGTTGAATTAAAGTCAACAAGTATGAAATAAATTGATTACTCTGCATGGGATTGAAAAAAGATTATATTTTAAAGAAAACAAACTCTATTTTAGGAAGAGAGAAGCATTTAAGTCCAGCCCAGCAGACCACTTCCCCTTTATTCTTTACCAGAAAAATGAGAAGAACTGAGAAATCAGTGCGCAGTGAAGAGTGCCTGGGACTGCAGTGGAAGGAAGCAAGCCACGGTTTTCACTGGGTAAAATACATCAAAACCCCAAAGTGGTCCAGCTCAGAATGGAGGGAGTTCCACATCACATCATCGCATCCTAGAGATTTATTTCAGGGTTTTTTTTCTTCTTTATCTAAACAAAATTCATTAGTTTGCGGTTTTTAAAGTTAGAATTAAGGTTCAATTTAACTTGGAAAATATCACTAATTCCTACTTTTAAAAGCACCCAGTAGCCTTTATTTTTCTGTACAAATGCTTTTATTTACTGCTCCTTCCTCTTCTGAGAAAGGTTCATCCTGTGGGGTTCCAGGATCTATAATGTATATAATGTAACAGAAATCCACCAAACAGTGCAAAGCGGACCCTCCCCACTCTACGGGCATCTGCTCCTTCAAATCACTGACCATTAAGCCTGCATTCGGTCACTAATGCTGTAAAGCATTGCTAATGACACAGAGGTATGACAAGATAAGACTAGTCACGTAATGAATGACTCCACAAAGGCAAAGTGGCAAAAGTAATTATAGAATCACATGGACCATTGGCCTCGAATTACCATGGACAGCCCATTTCATGTTCAGCTGAAACAGCTCAGAGATAACCTTCTGTTCTGTAGAAGCGGAGGTTGATTCACACGTGTACTTCAGCTGACACATGCTTCTGTCTCCAGAACTAATTGTCCTACAGCAAACGTCTTCAGACTCATTTCCAAGAGCACTTAAACACTTCTCCACATTAGCTTCTGACTACACCACGAAACCATGTGGCTATTAGGATAATTAGTTTAAAGATGTTTTAATAAACTTGTATCAGGTTACCAACTTCCTGTGTGTGTTCATAAAACTTCCCGGGAAGTCTTAACTTCTGCACAATAAATAACAAGAGTGATTACAAGAACTGAATGAACTGGAATACGCCTGACTGCAACCAAGGAAAAGATACTTAATGAGCTGAACAAAGATGCTGATACAAGTTGCGTATAGATGGCTTTAAATCACTGTCACTTCAAAAACCGTGAGAACTGATGAATAAAATGTGCCTATGATTCTACTAGGCTTGATATGGAAAACTTGGTTAATACCTAAAAGACAGCTTTTTTCTTTCTGTGTGTGACAGCACCAGTTGCTCCACCATGACACTGAGCCACCAAGCTTCCCAACCAAATGGATGCTGTCATTTCTACCCAGATGGATACTTTTCTCCATGGCCTGTTAATAGATAGTGTGGACATAATGATAAAGTGGGGGGTGTAGGCGCATGGATCAACACACTTGGTGATGAGAGAGGGAGAAAAATTGAAATAACCACAAATTCTAAATAGACGTACTGGCCTGATAACCTTCATAGCAAATGCAGCACTTCAAAGTATCCCTGAACAGTAACCATTTGCTTGAGTTCTGGGTCCAAAATAGCATCGCTCTAATCTTATCAATTTGAGCCTGAGACAAAAAAAAAAAAAAATTCAGAGACATACTTGGCGCTTGCAGCACATGAAATACCAGCCAGGGTTCAGGGTTGAAAAACAGTAAATGCTTTCTTGATAAGCTGAAAATAATAGTAGGTACAAACGGGACATTATATAATCCAGACAAAATGTTATAAAGAAAGGAAAATGTTGCAGAGGACTGTGGAGGAGGAGGAGGAGGAGGAAGAGGAGGAGGAGGAGGAGACAGTATTGGATGTCCCATGAAATACTGAGACAGGAAACTGGATGTGCATGGAGCGTAGTCATTCCATAGTAAATAATATTCCCCACATAATTCTGCTTTAAGCTCTTGCCAGGAAGAAGGCATCATACTTATTTCTAAGTTTACTTCACATAGCTAGAAAACCAAAGGCAATTTTAGAGGCAGAGTTTCAAATAGACAAAATCTTGTAATGTGTATGCACTCAAAATATTTTACTACTTCTTTAGTTTTTACAAATTGCATTAACTACTTTTATATGTGTGGCTGTAAATGTGCGTCTGTGTACTGCTTGCATGCAGTGCTGCGGAGGCCAGAAGAGGGCGTCAGATTCCCCGGTATAAGTGTTTGCCTCTGCACGCTGAGAATCCAACCCGGCTCTCTAGAAGGGCAGCCAATGCTCAAAACTGCGAAGCCATCTCTCCAGCTTCTACCAGACTATTTCATTTCCACAACAAACCAAAGTAATGATTCTACCAAACTCCAAATTGGAGAACTAATGAGATTCTATCGGAATTATTTACAGGGGTATCGGTGCAAGGTTATGTATAAGAACAGGGGCTACTCAAGTGCAGCTCCGTTATAGAAAAGCTCACTCTAACACTGCGTCTCTGGAGCTCTCTGGCAGGCAGTTCATGGTCTACAAATCCGGGCTCGGCAGGTCAGTCTTCTCCAGCAGTTCTTTACTGCTGCTATAACTTTACAGAGTGGCCCTTGTGGGTCTTGTAAGTGTTAGCTTTCTCAGGCAAGTGGAGTTTGTTTACTCTCTCGGTCTCGTGAGGCTCCTAGAGGAAATGTTTCAGTTCAGAGGAACTTGCCATACATCAATCAGTTGCTCAAGGAGCAGGGTATAGTTATCATTAATGTAGTTATTGACTAAAACTGTCTTTGCGTTTTTCCTATCATAAAAGACATATCAATACCAACTAAATATTCTCTTACATCCCACTTAAAAACATACAAGCCATTTATTTTTCATCATTTTGATTATTTTTGAAGAGTTCCCAGCATATTTCATTGCTTATATTCCATATTCATTGCTTCAGTGAAAGAGTTAACTGAAATGTGGGGAAAGCCATGTCATAGCATAGCATAGCATAGCATAGCATAGCATAGCATAGCATAGCATAGCAAGGAGAAAATTCTGCTCTCTGGATGTTTTTCACACATAGAAGGAACTAAATTTTAAGTGGATTTTGGTAAGTTTCTATGTTGCAGTAAATTTCCAACCCAAATAAGCCCATGCAATGAAAACACGACTCAATCTGAGTACAAGCTGCGTGCCTAGATTGGGCAGATCTACCATTACACTGCTATATTCCCCAGCTATGGGATCCCCTATTACTTGTGGTTTCTCCAGGCCACATGTTTCTGCTCCATTTTCCTTCCACTCCTCTTCTTTAGTCTTCTCCTTTCTCCACTCCTCATCTCACTCCCTTTCTCTTCTCTCCCCAAACCCTTTTTTGCTCCACATCTCTTCCACTGCTCAATCACCTGCTCTAGCCTTAATTTTACAAGTTAAAATGGGGAGAAGGTTCACATGATGTCACCTGATTCACTCCTTATTCCAGGCACCCCCCCTCTTAGGGAAGTGGAATTATCATCAAAATACAAACAGCATCCGGGTAATACACAACATTTCTACACAGAGAAACGAAGTGGGATCTTTTTATTTATTTATTTATTTTGAGATTAAAATGCTATTTGTGGACTTGGAAAGCATTTGAATGAACATTTATGATTTTGTTAAATAGTAAATGTTGACCAATTTTTCATCATTTAAAGGGTACTATGCATTGTTGTGATCCTTCTAGCACTTCTAATTGAGTAGTAAACATTATAAAAATACATTTAATCTCAAGATGTACTTTAATTAGAAAAAAATAGCAGCTAAAACATAAATGTATATATGGATGAGAACACACACACACACACTAACACACAAACACACATTCCAAAGAGCTCCATAGTAAAAATTTTAAAACCTGATTATAAGATAATTGGCAATATGAATAGTTGGAAGTTAACAATGGCTTTGCCTGAACACGAAACACTTAAACATTAATGATGGTAGAAAGCTAATTAGTAAAATTTAATTGGATGTATGCAAAATGGTGTAATGAGAAGAGTTCAAGCATATTTAATTTTTAATCCAAACTCAAACTCAGAAGTAAAAAAAAAAAAGCAACTAAAGCCAATCATGTAAATCATTGTAAAACGGGTGAGTGACATCTTTCAAAGGCTACTGGATTAACCCTAGAATGAGTTGATGTTGCAAATTAAATACAGAAATAAATGCTCTCGTGGACATTACATGCAATTATTTAAACTGCTTGAGGATAAAAAATGGAAATGGAATAGCAGACAAAATGATATGGGAAAATGATCCCGCAGAATATAGTGTGAAAATGAATTTAATTTTATTATATGCAGATAAGCAGCCCCAGAAGGCCAGAGAAACCTAGAGAGCAGCAGAGTTAAAAGGAGATCTTCAGGGATAGGGCTAATGTCACTGAACCTGATAGCATAGCAACGTGATACACGAGTCAAAGAGGTCACTACCACTCAGAGCATATACGTTACAGAGGAGCTAACCGTTCCTATCCGCACACACGATATGGAAAACACAGCCAGAGCACAGTGCTCACTAAATAGAATGGCCAGCTGATCACTAGAGAAACCTTAAGTCCTAATGCCCAAAGCCTAGAGTTTGAAACTAGTCTCTAGAACACAGCAAGGTCCTGCCTCAAACAAACAACAGAAATGATCAAAACTGACCACGGTTGAAATGATCGACACGTGCAGAGCGGACCTTCATCCTGCTGGATATTGTGTAAGCGGAGTTGTTTACAACTTAGGCCATGTTTACCAGAAGGCCAAAACGTTGTAAGTTCTCTCCTAAAAGTTCATTGGTGATAAGGCTTGGGAAAGGGCTCTGTGAGTGAAATGATTGCCCCTTGAGAGAGAGAGAGGACCTGAGTTTGTGTCCCCAGCCTTGGGAGAGAGTGGATGGAGACAGCACCTGGGGTGGTCCGGGCAGCTAATCTAATTAATTGTTGATGTTCAGGTTCAATGAGTGTCTGAGTTAGGGTTTTACTGCTGTGAACAGACTCCATGACCAAGGCAACTCTTATAAGGACAACATTTAATTGGTGCAGACTTACAGGTTCAGGGGTTCAGTCCATTATCATCAAGGCGGGAACATGGCAGCCTCCAGGTAAGCATGGTGCAGGAAAACCTAAGAGTTCTACATCTTCATCTGAAAGCTGCTAGCTGAATACTGACTTCCAGGCAGCTAGGATGAGGGTCTTATAGCCTACAACCACAGCAACACACCCACTCCAACAAGGCCACACTCACTCCAACAAGGCCACACTTCCAAATAGTGCCATTCCCTGGGCCTATTCAAACCATAACATTGATACATTGTCTCAAAAGAAGGAGCTCAATAGGGGAAGACCTTATATGTTAACCTCTGACCTACACACACACACACACACACACACACACACAGAGCATATATAAGCAACAGAGACTCAAATATAATAAATGATGCTAAAATCAGTAACAATATGGCAGAGGCAACTTAAGGGATTTGCTTACTGATGTATAGCTTGTAGAATGATGTTGTTTCCCATGCTTTTGTTTCCATCCTCTTTAGAACACCAGAAATGGGAGACCAGTATTTGTTTCATAAAGGCATAGCATGCTGTTGCTGGGGCACTTGCTGCTCTTGCATAGGGCCTAGATTAAGATCCTAGTACTGACAGGGTAGTTTACAACTGTCTGCTAACTGCAGTCTGTAGAGATCTGGTACCCTCTTCTGGTCTCTGCAGGCACCAGGTATCCAAACAATGCACACACACACACACACACACACACACATACACCCTTGTACACATAAAATAATCCTTAAAAAAGAAATGAAGTGCCATCAGCAACTTTTCCTGCTCGTGTACAGTTCTGTAACAAGAACATGTGTGAGAGCAAGACAGATATTTGTGGATGGACTGGGTCTCTACTCTAAAAATTCTGCATGGGAAAGCTGGCTGTAACCAGGACATAGCTTAGAGAGGAAGAACAAGAGGTCTCAGTCAGGTAGCTGTCCATTGTGGGTCTCGCAGGCATGGAACAGCACTAAGAATACGACTGAATGATCTCCATGGTGTTCTCCTGTTTTATATCACAAGCATTCCTGGGATGCAGTGTCCGTTTGCTTCCTAGCTGAGAAGATTCTGGCTTTCGGGACCCTGAATCAAATATAGACCCTGAGTGAAGATTTGTGGCTTCTGTGGCCATGGCTTTTAAACAAAGAACTGATCCTTTTGGGTTTCCAGTATCTTCTTTTCATCTCCTGGTTGGGAAAACTCAGATTAGAAAAAGACACATAGGCCAGCTCACCATATTTGCATAGGCTCCTTCACACACACACACACACACACACACACACACACACACACACACACACACACCAGTACCCTGAGATCAAACAAAGTGTGTAAAGGAAGGTTTTTTTTTTGTTTTGTTTTGTTTTGTTTTTAAAAAGGTGGGAAATTGTTGACATCTTTTAGAAATATTCTTGTGTCTCAAAGGTTTTAGTGTCCATGTGTGACTGAAGTCATAATAGTTTCGGAAGATTTATTTTCTGAATGTCTCAGAAATTGGATACCTAATTTTTCAAGTGGTGCTGCCTTAAAATAACTGTAGTTGACAGTTTGGGCATGAGCCATGTTGCTCAGAGCTCCTGTGACGTGTTCCTCTCAGGCTACTGTAAAGGAAAGCAAACTTGTTCCTAAAGCTCCGATGCCTCTGTCCATGTGAACAGTCACTTCCCAAATCCTGAGGCATGACTCACTCGGTCTGTGCTGGACAGCTAAATCGACCCAGAGTAGCAAGGTATTGGATGGACTGTGGTCCTCTGATATGGAATACGTGGTTATTTTTATTTCTTTCTTTCTGAGATCCACAAACTAGTTAAGGTCTACAATGGCACACCATCCTGTTCAAAGTAACTCCCAAAAAACTTTAGTTTCATCAACTCAGTAAGTTTCTGGATGAACACTTCCAGACTGACCACAGCTTGATGGAGTTTGGAATTCTGGTGAGTCAACCCCCCGCCCCCAACTCTGCATCTGTCGCTCGGTAAGATCAGCATTGTTTATTCTTCATCTCCTCTTAAAAATGTTTCCAATAGAAATACGGCAGCTCCACGGGGCCTTGAGAGCCTTCCATGCTTAAATGGTCGTGGCAGAAAGGAAAACAAGATACCGTGTTTACCACTGGTGATTTCCAAATTGTTGTGTCTTCCAGATGGCTTACGGAGGTTAAATTACTACAATAAATGCCATTTGAAAATGTTTCTTTTTGGTTTCCAAAGGCATCGAATTTAAAATGTTAGTTTCGTGGAATTTCAACATAGCCCACACTTTGGGGCTGGGAGGGACATCACAAAGCATTTTCATGTATTGTTATCTTGAAACCCTGCAATGTTAACTGCCCACCAGCGTTGTTGTCTGGGGAGATAATATGTTCCAGCTGTCCTGTTGCTACCTCCTTAGTTTAACTGAACAGTCAAATCAGTGCTATGTTGCTAGAATACACGTAGTTTATGTCACAGAGTCCCCATATCAATTAGAAACCAAAGTCTACTCTTCAAAGTGGTTGCCATCGAGGCCTGAAGAAGAATGCTGCCACTAGCCAACTGCAGAGGGGTAAAAGTCCTTTTGGAAGTTCCCTGCGTTGTTGATTAGCCAAGCTAAGTCACTCCTTCATCATCAATGCAAAAATTGAACATTCGCAAATACTGTTGAATGCATGCTCGATATGGGATAGACTAGAGACAATAGCCCAACAAATCCCCACACGTCTATGGCAATTTCAACATGTGGCCACAAGGAAATACCTCTCCATACTTCATATTGGTTGTTAAATATATCATCTTAAGGCTTTCACAGATTTAATAAAACCTCCATCAGATCACAGTGCCATTGCGGCCCCAAACAATCAAACTTTAAGGACTTGGGAGGCCTCACCTGGATTTGCACGGCCCTGGAGCCAGATGGAGTTTTTATTACATCTGATCTCACACTTTGGAAATACCTGAGGAGTCAAGCGAATGAGCATATCCAATCGGCCAGCCCTTATGCGGTGGGCATATCCAATCGGCCAGCCTCACGGGCATCGCTCAGTGCTGCCTGCCTGGTGAACGGTGCAATGTTTACACAGTGTTCTTACAGAAGGATCCATTTAGCATTAACTTAATTGAATAAACACAAAGTTGCATAGTTTATGGATCAAAATAGGTTTTTCCTGCTTGGGCTGCAGCCTAGCATTTCCTTTCTTCTTAAAGGAATAGGGTAAAGCATCCATATTGTTATCATCAGAATTTTATCTTTGAGTCAGCTCAGTACATTTCCATGGCAAGATTTTATGATAAGCCATATGTATACTTACTAGCGGAGGTGACCTTTTCTTGGAGGCAACAGATCTATGTGTGTGCATATGTGTAATTTATTTTGCTTAACTTTTATCTTCTAACAGAAATGACTCGGTCCAATAGAAAAAATAATTTCATTGTGGCAATTACACTAAGATCTTGTTAATGTTCCCAAGAAAAGAAAAATAATGCAGTGGTTTAGAGTTTGTTAATGAGACGAGTTAAGTAAGAACATATAGGCTGGAGTGCTGCAGCAGCTGTTTTAGGGTCCTGGGAAATTAGCCATTAGGTGCTTCACCATTTAAAGCCACCAGGATTCCCTGTTGCCTGGTGATATTAAGCTTTGGCTTCTTTGCGTGCATTTCTAGAGATTGTGTAGTCTGGCTCCATCCTAACTGCCCAGCCTGATTAACCCTGCTCATTACTACATGTCCTCTAGTCAGGACCAATGAGCGGTGATAATCACTCCCCGTGGGCTCCGCACACGGCCTCACACCTCATTTGCTGGGAGCGTGATGGTCTTTGCACCTGCTGTTTTCTCTATATTGAATACCCAATATTTTGTGCCTGCCAGTTTAAATTTCAGCTGTTTTAAAAGGTACTGTGGAAGATACATCAACCCCTGAAAAGCAAACTGTCATTGTTTGATCCTCCAATGACCATCTACTTGTGCGGTGGGTTAAAAACCCTCTCTCCCCACAGATGTATCTATGTCCTGATCTCCAGAATTAATTTTCTCCCCTCTTTTTTTCTTTTAAAGCATGCATTTTTTGTTTTGTTGGTGATTTTTAACATTATAATCTTGTTGTTTCAAGACAGGGTCTCACTATGTAGCTCTGGCTGTCCAGGAACTCACTGTGTAGATCAGGCTGTCCAGGAACTCACTGTGTAGATCAGGCTGGCCATGCAAGCAGAGAAATCTACCTGCCTCTGCCTCCCAAATGCTGAAAGGTGTGCACTACCACACTTTTCTCTCTGTCTCTCTCTCTGTCTGTCTCTCTCTGTCTGTCTCTCTCTGTCTGTCTCTCTCTCTCTCTGTCTCTCTCTCTCCTCTCCTCTCTTCTCCTCTCTCTCTCTCTCTCTCTCTCTCTCTCTCTCTCTCTCTCTCTGTGTGTGTGTGTCTGTCTGTCTGTCTCTCCCATATTCTGACCTCAGTTTTCCCTCCCTTATTTCCTAATAGCCCTCTCCTCTCCTTTTCTCTTCAAACAAGGGCTGGCCTCAATGGATATCAACCACACATACCCTATCAAGTTGCAGTGAGGCTGGACACCTACTCTTCTATTAAGGCTAGACAAGGCAACCCAGTAAGGGGTAAGGGTTCCAACGCAGGCAACAGAGTCAGAGATGGACCCTACTCCCACTGTTAGTCCCACAAGAAGGCTAAGCTATACAACTGTTACATATACACCCAGGGCCTAGGTCTGTCCCATGCAGGCTCCCTAGTTGGCAGTTCAGTATCTGTGAGCCCCTATGAACCCAGGTTCGTTGATTCTGTGAGGGTTTGTCTGTGTGTGTGTGTATGTGTGTGTGTGTATGTGTGCTGTCCTTGACTTCTCTGGCTCCTAGAATCCTTTACCCCTGCTTCAGCAGGCTTCCTCACACTCTGCCTAATGTTTTCCTTTGGATCTCTACATCTTTTACATCAGTTGCTGGGTGAAGCTTCTCTGTTGGCAATTGGGATTGGGCCAGATAGGTGTAGCAGAATATGATTGGAATCATTTCATTTCCTTTTTTCGTTCCTATCCCCACCATTAGTTGTGTTTGGTGCTATCTTAGGTCTCTGGGCTACCTGTCTTCTGAGTCCTAGTCTTCTACGCAATGTCTTGGACTCCCTCCCTTGGCATGGGTCTCAAGCTAACCCAGTCATTGGTTGGTCACTCCCACAATTTCTGTGCCACTCTTACTCCAGCACATCTTGTAGGAAGGACAAATGGTAGGTCGAAGGCTTTGTGATTGGGTTGGAGTTTCAGTTCCTCCACTGGAAGTCTTGCTGCATTACAGGAGATGGCCACTTCAGGCTCCACATTCCTTATTGCTAAGAGGCTTACCTAGTGCCATCCTTATAGATTCCCGGGAGTTACATTGTACTAGGTTTCTAGCTAGTCCCAGAGATGTTACCCACCCCATTCCAGTTGTTGCTCCCAGTACTCTCTCCCTCCATCCTCCCTTACCAGATTTCTCTTGCTCCCATCCCAACCCAGACCCATCCACCTACAATGTCTATTCTATTTCTCCTTCACAGTATTCATGTATCCCCACTTCAGTCCTCCTTGCTACTTGGCTTTTCTGGGTCTGTGGATTATAGCATGGTTATCCTTTATGGCTAATATCCACTCATAAGTGAGTACATACGATGTTTGTCCTTCTGTGTCTGGGTTTCTTTACTCAGGATAATCCTTTCCAGTTCCAGCCATTTGCCTGCAAATACCATAATGTCATTGTTTCTAACCGCTGAGTAAGACATTGTATCAATGTATCACATTTTTTATCCATTCTTCATTTGAGGGATACCTAAGTTGTTTCAAGTTACTGGCTATTACTAATAAAGCTGCTATGAACATAGCTGGGCAATTGTCCCTGTGCTATGGTGGAGCATACTTTGGGTATCTACCCAGGAGTGGTATAGCTGGGTCTTGAGGTAGATTGAGTCTCATTTTCTAAGGAACTGCCATATTGATTTCCATAATAGTTGTATAAGTTTACACTTCCCCCCAGCAATGGAGGAGTGTTCCCCACCAGCATGAGCTGTCTCTTGTGTTTTGATCTTAGTCATTCTGATGGGTATTGAATATGCTTTCTTTTTTCCATTGCATGATTCTGACTTCTTTATCAAAATTTAGGTGTCCATCAGTGTGTGGATTTATTCCTGAGTGGTCAGTTTGATTTCACAGGTCAACATGTCTGTTTTTATGCCAATACCATGCAGTTTTGATTACTATTGCTTTGCAGTACAAGCTTGAAATCAGGGAAGATGATACCTCCAGAATTTCTTGAATTGTACAGGATTATTTTAGTATTCTGTAGGTTTTGTTGTTGTTGTTAATGTTTCTTTTCATATAAAGTTGAATATAATTCTTTCAAGATCTGTAAAGTATTGTGTTAGAGTTTTGATAGGAATTGAACTGAATCTGTAGATTTTGGTAAGGTGTCCATTTTTACCATGTTAATACTATCTATCCATGAGCATGGGAGATCTTTCCATCTTCTGATATCTTCTCCAGTTTCTTTCTTTATAAAGACTTTAAGTTGTTGTCATACAGGTCTTTCTCTTATTTGGTTAGTCACACCAAGATATTTTACATTATTTGTGGCTATAGTGAACAGTGCTGTTTCCCTAATTTCTTTCTCAGTACATTTTTATTTGTGTATAGAAGGGCTAGTGATTGTTTTGAGTTAATCGTTATTCAGCCACCTCATTGAATGTGTTTATCAGCTGTAGGAGTTCCCTGGAAGGATTTTGGGGGTCAATTATGTGTCCACATATCATATCATCTGCAAATACAAACACTTTGACTTCTTCCTTTCCAATATGTATCCCTTTGATCTCCTTTAGTTTTTCTATTGCTGTAGCTACAACTTCAAATAGTATATGGAATAGATATGGAAAGAGTAGAAAGCTTCCTCTTCTTGTTCCTTATTTTAGTAGAATTGCCTTGTGTTCCTCTCCATATTATCTATTGGCTTGTTGTATATTGCCTTTATTGTGTTTACGTATGCACCTTGTATCTCTATCTCTCCAAGACTTTTATCATGAAGGGGTGTTGGACTTTGTAAAAGATTTTTCAGAATCTAATGAGATGACTGTATGTTTTTTTTCTTTCAATTTGTTTATATAGTGGATTACATTGACAGATTTTCATATGTTGAATCACCTCTGGATGAAGCCGACTTGATCATATTGGATGATATTTTTGATGTGCCCTTGGATTCAGTTTGTGGGTATGTTATTGAAAATTTCTTTTCTCTTGTTTGGATAAAGGTCTTTACAGGTGGGATTAATTTTATAATTTTGAGATATTATCCTGGATGATGTGTGGTGAATCTACAGTTTCAACACAATTCCCATCAAAACTCCTACACAATTCTTTGCAGACCTTGAAAGAACAATGCTCAACTTCATATGAAAAAAAAAAAAAACCAACCAACCCAGGATAGCTGAAACAATCCTGTACAATAAAAGAATGCCTGGAGATAGCATCATACATCCTTTTGAGAAAAGGGGAAAGAAACAACTGACATTTTTAAAAAAATCCTACAATGACCTTGTAAGCAGGGAGTGAAGTGGTACAGTCACAAATCACGGAAGCCTGAAGCCTCCAGAAGCTGAAAGAGGGAGGGAATCAATTCTCCCTAGTGCCTACAACCCTGCTGATGCCTTCATTTTGGACTTAGGCCTCCAGAATTGAGAGAAAACCCATTTATGTTGCATTAAGCCAATAACTTTGTGGTATTTTGTTCCATCAACCACAGGAAATTAATACTCAGTGAGGAGCACATGCTGTATTCAAACAGCTAAGCACTGAGCGGTTCCCTAATACTTGGAGTGCGACTTTTCTTCCGAAATCACTTATAAGTCCCGGGTAGACTCTTAGAGTCGACTGACAAAGATGTGGTCATAGACTTATTCCTGAACTACTTGGTTTGTTTCTGTTTGAGACTATCTCTCATGTAGCCCAGACTGGCTTTGAACTCGCAATGTAGCAGAGGATGACATTGGATTTCTTATGTTCCTGCTTCACCTCTCCAGTGCTAGGATTAAAAGGAGTGTGCTACTACACCTGGTTTAGGAAATACTGAGCATTGAACTTTGTGCATGGTGGCCAGGTGTTCTATAGCCAAGACATCTGCTCAACTCTTTTGAAACAGTTTAGCAGTTATTTTTGTGAGAGTTATTACTGTGAGAAATAAAATTTCCATTGTATCTGAGTGACCTGTTGACCCTGATGTTCATATTTTAGGTAAGTAGTTGACTTGAACTAGATAGTAGTTCTATTAAACTTATTTTTACAATAAACATAAACATAAAAAGAACAATAAGCATAGTCGTTTTTCATCCCCTTCACTCTCTCCCTCCTCTTCCTCTTCTCTTGTACTTTACCTACATGGAGTGGTATTGATATTTTTGGTGTTGGTGATTGGGTGGTGGTTTGGTGGTGGTGGTAGTATTGTGGTGGTGTGGTGATGGTGATTGTGTTGTTGTTGTTGTGTTGGAGGTGGTGGTAGTGGTGGATATTCCCAAGGTTGCTGATGTGCCTGTAATCCATTTTCCTGTGGTGCAGACTGTCAGCATTATGGCTGGCTTCTGCTCACATTTTTCCTTTCCAGAGTAAAGGGACCAGAGGGCTTTTGCAGTTGGCAACATCCTATCTTGGCTTAGCATGTTGAGCCAATGCATTTCTGAGAGGGTTAGCAGAATTAGCAGGCACAGGAAGTACACAAGAGTAGTACTTATGAAGCCAACATTGCCCTTTCTTCTGATGTTATGATACTCAGAGACAAGCTCAGTGCTATCTCCCGAAACATGACTGAAGTGCAGCACTCTAACCCAAGAACCACCTTGTAGACTTTTGAAATGACTCCTTTATTAGAATGCTGGATATCCCAATAACAGGTCCTTCATGTCCAAGGCCTTTGCCCCTAATTGCATTTGCCCATTCACTGTAACTTTTATGTAGTCAGATATGACCCTTCCTGGCTGGGAGGAGTGGATACACCGGCTGGTTGTATCCAGTTCTAAAACTTAGACCCTACTCTGGGGGCCATAAGTATTTGAAACATTGATTAGCAGAATTCATTGAAGAGTCATATGTAGAATGTCTGAACTAGTCTCTGGATGTAGAGATGAGCGTAATGCATCAAATTAGCCTGTAACTACATCTTAGAATTGTTTCATAGTAACCCATGGAGATTCTAAGGGGGACTTCAATAGTGGTATTCAACTGTCTAGTATTCATCAATGCATACCTCCCTGCTTATCTCTATGAGAAGAAAAATTTGGATAATACAAAACTGATCAAGTCTCTTTACTTTGATAATATAAACATGGACACCTGTGCAGGTCCCAGGACTGGCTTAGCTTGCCTTGGGAGAGAGGAATCACATAAGCACAATTCCTTTCCTAAAGTGGTTTACTAATGCTGACAGTGTGTGTAGTCGGCTCACTGTGGCACCCCTTCAAATTTCCTATAGATGGAAGAAAGCCCTTGTCAGGGAGACCCGTAGCTGTAAGGGTATTAGTGTGGAGCCACTTAACTAACTGAATTACTTAGAAATAGTTAAGGTAAAGTGAACACTAAAATCTCTATTTAATTTACAAAAGCAATAGTTTATGGCAACTGAGCTGTTTTCCTGAGTGTCCATCTGCCTCCCCACCCTGAGCTCTGCACCGTCCCCCCCCCCCAACTCTAAATAGACTTCCTTTTGGATAAACTACAGATCTGAATCTTTCAATCTTTCCTTTCATAAGATGATCAGATAAAATACAGGTTTACTAATTCTATTACTAAGGACTCTTATTTATTTTAAAGAACTTAAAAATTTTAGAACAACTGTAGTCATTCTGTAGAATTCACTGGCCTATCGGTGGCCTTTGATTCATATGAGAAAGCTGTCAATGATGGTGGTGGGGCATCTCACCTTGCTCTGGCCCTTTCAAGTTTCTCTGTAACATTTGTGAACATACCATATTTAAATCACAGAAGAAATGCGAATTCCATCTGTGGGTACGATGAGAAAGGGCTTCCTCCTTTCACATGTGTTTCTGGTGTTTTTTTCTGTGGGTCTTGACGAGCTGAGTGCTGTCTGCCAATGCATCAAGTACTTTGCATTCTGCTGGCCCTAGAATGCCACTTAGACTCAGTGTGGCTTAGGATTCAGGGATGATTTCATATAAGAGGTGATACTTGAAGAGTGGCTTAGTCAGACAGATAAGTGGTCAGAGGACACTCTGGCAGAAGGGATGGTACACTATTTATACAGAGGTGGGGCACCCTAAGTGTTGCCTTAGGGCTCATCAGAGCCCCAAGATGGAAAAAATCTCACTTTGAATCTTTCGTTCCACATATATCAGTGTGACAGACAGTTGCTTTTCAGTCCAGAGATATTTTTTTCCCTTTTAGCTTCTGCTTTAATTTTATCTTGCCTTCTGTGCAGTCCCTGAATTTGGTTCCTTTTCCTTCAGATAAACTCCTTCCCTCTTTCTTGTCTTGAAGACCACAGATAGAGGGATGTTTGTAGGATTTTATCCCATGTGTTTCAAAAATCAGCCTGCCACCAACTGGGCTTTCTTTTGCAATAGTTTGTAGGCAAGCCACATTCTCCTGACCCAGACCTTATCCTTTGGACTGGGAGCAAAGGGCCAGATTGCTGAAACCTCTGATTGTTCACTGTAGGCATTAGAGTCTGTCCACAGCAGTGGAGGGCAACTGGATAACATTAAGTAGTGGCGTGGCAAAAATCAATATCCATTTTTGAAAGATGACCTTGGAGGTCTGATGGGAAATGAATGAGGTAGAGGGGACAGTCAGGACACTGTGCCAATCCTCAGCTAAGGACTGGGGACAGACATAACAGCAGAAAGGGTAGCTGTTGCTTAATGCATCATTAGCTTTTAATACTTTCACCCAAACATTTGTACATGGGTTGTCCAAGCCTTTGAAGATCACAGTGAGCCAGAGAACCTTTAGAAAGCGCAGAATGTGAATGAAGCACAAATAGCAAAAAAGAGACTCAAGAACATTTCAAATGCAGTAGTGACTTGGATCTCAAAGTGGGGCAACAGGAAAGATGGGGAGCTGAGGGGAGTTCCAAGGTGATGGGGTGAGATTCCTTGCCATCGGGGTGCTAGAAGGGTGATCAGGTTCAGTAACGCCTATTAGTCATTTGTAATATGCCTTGAACTTGTGGTTCCCATGAGGCTCTCAGGCGTGCAGTCCAAGAGGCTGCTGAAGGGAGAGTACGAGGAGAATGAGTGAAGATGTAGGTTGGCATCTAGAGAGCTTTAGAAGATTTTTGAGACCTTACCATTACAATTACTAAGACTGAGTAGAAAAGTGATAAAATGACAAGAATGCTGGCAGAGCATAGTTTACGATTACGATGGTAAAAATTACGTTTCTGAAGAAATAAAAGTGGAAAAGGGAAGCATAGAGCTTAACAGATTTGTTAAGATGATAGACACTTTTTAATTTTAATTATTCATATCCTACTTCTTTCCAAAAAGAGCTTATAGTATTATGACTATTTAAAAAATAGTTACAATGATAGTCTTCTAATATTATAATGCTGTTGCTTAATGCATCATTAGCTTTTAATAGTTTCACCCAAACATTTGTACATGGGTTGTCCAAGCCTTTGAAGATCACAGTGAGCCAGAGACCCTTTAGAAAGCGCAGAATGTGAATGAAGCACAAATAGCAAACTCCTGGATGGAATTTGCTTGAGCTATGAGATCTATTTATCGAGCAACATCTAGATGCTCGGCATTGCCAATGGTGTATTTAAAAGAATAAAATGTAATCTCCATCTTTAGAGGTCTTACAGGATGGTGCAGCAATGAAGAGTAAAGAGATTTCTTTAATGGGATGGGTGAGGGCAAGGGACCTTACACAGAGCTGAAAGAGCACACACTGAACTGACAACTGGGGACTCATCTGATGGTATGGTTTCTGCAACGAGTTTGGAACTCCACCAAGAAGTTTGGTGAAGGGCTGGGAATGGATGAGATGGAATGGGAGGCGCTTGCCACAGAGAAAGTATTAGATTTGAACTCTCAGAACTAGGAAAGTATAGTACAACTAGGGAATGCCAGTGCCCACGTGGAGGTCAGGGGAACTTGTGAAGTTTGTTTTATGTTTTCATATTTATGTAGGCTCCAAGGCTAGAACTCGGGTCTCTGGGTTTTTGTGCTGTAAGTAGCTTTGCCCATTGAGCCACCTTACCAGTCTTAACCTTTACATTTCTGAGAGCTGTCTTGGCCACCAACTTGGAGTCAATATTTCTTTCCCTTTTCTGAGATGAGGTCATTTTGTCTCCATGTGAGCATTAGGAAAGACTTGTCTCCTTCTGGATGAAACTTTGTTACCAGTGCCAGTCACAAGCCATGACCTGTACTGCACTGTGGCCCTCGGGAAACCCTGGTGTTTTCAAGATATATTTGTGTGATAGCTTTCTCACTGCTGCAACTTTTCTGGATAACTGAAAACCAGTAATGCCATTTCCAGGCTCTCTCTCTCTCTCTCTCTCTCTCTCTCTCTCTCTCTCTCTCTCTCTCTCTCTCTCTCTCTCTCTCTCTCTCTCTCTCATCCCAGATGAAATGAAACGAAGCAGTTAATGACAAGCGGGATGGGAAAGGCATCTGGCTGCTTTGCAAGGTACTGGCCGCCCTCTGCTCGCGAGTGAGACACCTTGCTTTCATTTTGCTCAGCTCTTCAAAGCAAAATGGCAATAGCATTAGCAGATCAGGCCCGAGGCCTTCCGGAGACTCTGTCCTGAAATGTGGTGTTTCCTTATAGTTGGACTCATTTGGGCTAAGTGCCTTGATCTGTTCATATATCAGAAGAGGAATTTGGGGATTTGGATGACACTGACTGCCAGGCTGGGGGAGGTTTGAGGGGTTAGACTGGGCATGCAGGAGAATCAGCCTTTTCTTAAGGCCTGCCTTCTTGAAGCTGGAGGAAGAGGTTAGGGAGCCAGGTCTCATTAGGGAGAAGGCGCTTTACATTCTCAAGGCAGACCTTTACCAGGGCACTTTGTCCTCCTGCCTGGGGGAAGATGAGTTTTCTAAATGACTTAACTAACTTCTTTTTTGGCATACTTTGGCCTTTGGTTCACTTCCAGGTACCAGAAAGAATGTAAATATGGAGTGAATCAACTTTTTCCACATTTTTCTCTCGCGGTTCTTTTATGAAGACCAGATTTTCCATAGAGGAAATTAAAAAATACATAAAACCGAGAGGCCGTGGCGTTGTTGAGAACGGTCTCATTTTCCACGTCACTTTGTGACTGGCAGCGCACACTGTATTCAAATGGCATTAGTACAGAGTGCCGAGTTTGTTTCAATTAGCTTCCTTTTTGCTCAAGAAGAGGAATTACCATAAACCCCTGGAATGACAGTTGACTCACAGAGGGGCTGGTGTCATTGTGTTAGGAAATTTTTTAGAGCTTTAAAAAAATAACTATACCTAGTTATAAAGATGATTAAGCTCTGATCTAATGCATTTGATATGGGCCTCTGGCCTAAATGAGGAACAAGAGGAGAAGGGCAGTGATATAATTCATTCCAAACGACAGATAACTTCTCCTTTCACAGTAAATGTGGGCAAAACAATTTCTTTTCCATTTTAAAGCATTTCTCTTCATAAAACACAAGGATTTTCATAAGCATCCCATCGGGGATTTTTCCCCCACTTGGATTCTATTCTTTCAAATGATTTGAATGATTCTAGAGTGTCAGTAAACATCTGAAAATTCGATATTTGGTAAAGACAATTGATAAGGACAGCTTAAAAAAAAGATGAAGAAAAAAAAAAAAAAGAACCAGAATGTTACGCAAAGTGGTATCTGGATTGCCATCTAAATGAAAACAGACACACAGAGACTCTGTAAATACGAGTCCAGACCGTCACCCCTTCGAGCTCATCTGCTGTGAGTCTTCAGATGGCTCGGCTAGCTACAGATCTTGTGAAATGCAGTCTGTTTGGTATGCTGAAGGCAAGTTCAGGTTGCTTGCCTTTCTGCTGTGACACTACAAGCCTAACCTTTATTGTCGGGGTCTCCGCTGAATTTTCTAACGGCAGATCACTGGGAACGCATGGAAATAGCACACGTTTCTCCAGCTTCCTTTATTTTTCCCTCAGGAGGAGCGGCTGTCAGGTCAGCCCCCCACTGCAGAGCTTGAAGCCATCAAGAGCGGGGATATATTTGCTTCATTCTAAGGGCAGGTTTTTTGCCGACTCGGAAGATCACATAAATACCTTCAGGCCAGCGTGTCTAAGTCATCAGTGAGTGACCTCTTGACAAGCTGAAACCACAAAATGGGACTTATGGAGCCCGGGAAGCCGGCTGCCCAGCTTCAGGTTCAACTAAAGCAATCAACAGGCAGGGGAAAGCTCATTCATGCTCACATATTTTTCTATATGGTTGGAAACTAATTCCAGAGAGTAATAGTAGCATAAAAATGCATCCATATAACTTTTATAACCCGGTTACTTCAAGTGCTTTGCAAATAAAATCTGGAATCTGATAGAATTGGTTTCATAGCCTGAGTTCCTATTAATTAGAGTTAGATGGTATTGGAAAGGAGCTTGGAGCTCACTCAGTAGGCTAGGCCGTCTACCCAGAGAGCCCCAGAGATCCATCTGTCTCGTCTCTCCAGTGTTGGAACTGCATATGCTCTTCATACCTAGCTTTTTGCATGAGCGCTAGGGGTCAGATTCAGGTCCCGATGCCTATGGAACAAGCACTTTACTGATTGGGCTGTCTCCAGAGTCCCATTTGTGGTTTGTAAGCGTGTTGATCCTCTCCTGGTTTCTTCTCAATTACAAACTCTTACATGTACTTATTGTTGGACCGTCCACTTTGCATTTACATCTTGAAAGAATCTGATGAAGTTGGTCTTCATGTTATTGCCCTCCTGATGAAACTAAAGCGGACGGCGTATAGTGTCTTGCCAAGAGTCAAGCTAATAGGTCAGGATGATTTGAGTGGTCTTCTAGAAATTTATATGTTGGAATGTAAATTCACAAATTCATACAGAAATGGTAGTTGGAGATGGGGGCTTTGTGAAGTACTTAGGATTAGATGAAGTCATGAGGGTAGACCCTCATGTTGTTGGGGAGGCCCAACACAGGATTAATGACTTTATAGGAAGAGGCAATGAATGTGTAAAATCCATGCTAAAGTTCATAGAGATTTATACACTCTGGTCTGACTAATTTCCCTGTGGGATGGTTTTGTTATTGGTTTTTGTTTCTCTTCTTCTTCTTTTTTTTTTTTTTTGTAAGTTCTTCCTAGGAAAGTTAATTATAAAATCTAAAAAGAGAAAGAGACCTGAGTTGGCAGGCTTGCTCTCTCTCCTCAAGCGATGCCCTCCTATGTCAAGATGTAGCACAAGGCCTTCCTCGGAGTCTGGACAGATGCTGGGATGAACACATGGGCTTTTAGCCTCCGGATTTAAAAGCCAAACAAATCTATTTTTTTTTTTTTTGTAAATTATCCGGCCTGGGTAATTTAGTTTCAGCAACAGAAAATGGACTAAGACATAAGAAATAGTCAGCCTGCGTGGCCACAGAGTCTATGTTTTCACTGAGGATGGCATGAGGAATCTGAATGGCCAGGAGCTCTGCTGATTGTACCTTTCCATCACAGGTCTGACAGACTGTTAAACTGCATTTGTTAAGAAGTACCTTATTCCTTAAGGTTTGGAGCCTGTACTCATTTATCCAAAAGACAGTTAACAAAAGCTTCTATGGGTTGAATATCCTGCTAGGTGGTAGGGATGTGGTTGTGACAAACCGAGTCTTTCTCCTTAAGGACCTTCCTGTCAGGCCTCTACCTTCTGTGCTTTGGGACGAAAGCCCAGAGGACAGGGCTCTAGCTCTGACCAGGAGACCCCGAGCCAAGGCCACAGAGGAGGTGATGACTCAGTCAGAGTTTTCAGGACACCTGGGAATCTACCACCTATTCAAGGTAGAGCAACACATTTCAATGGATAGAGGACTCAAAACCACATACCTGTTGGCATCTTGACCTTAACCCAGAGATACTCATGGCAGATTCGTGGAGCTGAAAGGTAATAAGTTTGTATGGTTTCTGGCACAAAAAAGTCTATACCAACAATAGTAAACTGATACAAGTCAAAAGGTTGTTTGAGATTTTTGGTACGGTGAGATTGACTGTTTTCATGACCCTTCCTGTGCTGTCAGGGAGAGCTTACAGACTGAGAAGCAAAACTGAAGGGAAAGATCTGAAGTCAGAGATATCATTGCAAAGGCACCAGTGGAAGGTTAGAGTCTACTCTCAGCTAGATGACGTGGGCTTGTTGCTTGCTTTTAAAAGCACTCATGGTAGTGCCAGGTGGTGATGGCACACGCCTTTAATCCCAGCACTTGGGAGGCAGAGGCAGGCAGATTTCTTAGTTCAAGGCCAGCCTGGTCTACAAAGTGAGTTCCAGGACAGAGAAACCCTGTCTCAAAAAAACAAAAAACAAATACATACATACATACATACAAAATAAAAATAAATAAAAATAAAAAATAAAAGCACTCGTGGAACAAATGTTTTAGTGGTGAAGAAATAGAATTAGAGTGGAGCACTTCACACTTTGGAATAGTCGGAAATAGGTGCCGACTGTTTGAAGGAGAGAATGCTGCTCTGATGGATAAATGGGAAACTTTCCATAGTAGGATCAAAAGGTACCATTGCTTCTGGTGGCACTGGGAAAGGATTCTGGTGATGGTGGTCATGATGGTGGTAGAAATGATGGAGACGTTCTTCAGTTGTGGTTCCCCTTTCCCATGTGACTATATTTTGGGCACAGAAACGATGACAAAAGAGATGGGTTGGAATGAGAGATCTTTACCCCCCATGCCCCTACCGCCCCTTTGGGGATTGGTAGTGTTCACATAGGGTACAAAAGAAAGACCATCTCATTTTATCAGAAACTAACTTCACAAGTTAACAGGCACGTATACCCTACAAAACCTCCTCGTTCCATTCAATAATGTATCCTTCCAAGATCACAACTAGATCAAGTCAAGACCATTGTCCTAAGACAACCAGCCCTGAAAGAGTAGTACCACAGTGGGACAACCCCCCCCCCACCACCACCACCACCTTCCCTGGGAAGAAGAGTGTAGCTTCTTCCCTGCAGGTGGAACAGGGCATTGCAGGGCATGAATGAAGAGAGGAGGGGCATAGTAGATGGCCAGGAGGCAGCGCCATCTGGAGGACAGAATAGTGTATTGCTGGAACTTTGGGGCGGGGGCGGGGGTACCGGTTTCTCAGCTCCCCCACACACATGGGGTTCCTAAAGAGAATGGGTCTGGGTCATGGAAGACTAGATGGTATTTCTTTTTTATTTTTGATGTACTTACACCTTGAGGTAGGTGTTTATACGAGCCTCTTTAGAGGAAAAGATGAGAAAACACAGGAGAGCTTCAGGACTACGTGTTCCTCCTGGGCTTAGAAGATGCTCTGACCACTTAGTGCAACAGAGAGAACCGGTGCCGCCTTATGAAAGTCAGTGTAGGGAGATGAGAAGACACAGGACTCGATCCAAAACTTCCCTGAGAACTGGGAAATCTCTAAGGGAGGGATACCCTAAAAAGAATGTGCAGCTCGCTAGGGTTAGAGTTCTGTTCAGTATCAAAGGAAACATTTCTCATCTTTAAAAAAGAAATGTATAAAGAGAGCCTGTAATCCCCAGTGTCTCAAATTTATGCTTTCCAAATGTGGACATGTATTCCTCCATGTGCTTGATAGCTTTTTAATGGACTACAAATATTTGAAATGTGTAAATATCTTGGGAGGATGAGTATTTTAAGTTTGTGGGGGGGGGCTACATTGGGGTTAGAGTTAGAATGTCACTGAGATCGATGACAAGTCCCAGGAGTCCAAATTGCTGCTTTAGTTTGCACTCTTATAACTGATAAAATGGAGACGTTCTTGGATTTGAACTTTCAAAAGTCAGCAAAACAGGAACAGGAAGTATCTTTACTCGATTTGTGCTGTCTTTGAATGTTGTCTGTCTGGGGAGAGGAGAGAAGAATCATATTATTCTTCCTTCTGTGATGATCTGCCTCCTGAGACAAGTGGGGTCAAGTATATTTTGGCTATGCCCCTGGTGATTCTGATAAACTTTTCTGAGCCTTTATCCCAAACCTTCCCCGAGGAGCATCAGTGTGTTTAATGCCATAGACTGACAAGGTCAGAAAAGGTTGCGCCTTCCAAATACAAGTGCTATGTTCCCAGTCAAATCATTCAGGGTTTCTTTTGTGGTTTGTTTAATGGACTTTCTTGATCAGACATATCTCCACTGGGTGGCCTTTGTTCCCCCAGGCAGAGAATGGGAAGACAGTCCACTGTGCCATGCTTTGGTCATGGTATAGTGATATATAATATAGTGAGCCACTTACACAGAAAGCCTTCAGTAAATGTCCCTTTACCTCCTCAGCATGCCATCAGCTGACAGTGAGTTGGTTTTCTCTCTTCATAATGCACATTTAGGTTTTAATCCATTCATATACCTATTAGAAAATTTAGGACAAGAATGTAGGCACCAGGGTCTTAGCTGTCAGTATTTTGTGGAGAGGGGGTTGGGGGTTGGTAATCAGGTCTTCTTGGTGAATAACAGCATGGCACAATGGTGAGAACTGTTCCCCAGAGTCAGTCTGACCAGGTTTGAATCCAGGCCACATTGGCCTTCCAAGTGCCGAGTCCTGGTGAGACTCTTCACTATTTTGTGCCTTGATTTCCTCACTTCAGTGTGGAGAAGATGGACATCTTTGTTCTGAGGATCATGTGAGTGGTATGTATAAAGCATGTAGTCAGGGTCTGGCATCACATGAGGGTTTCGACCATGACTGTTGTTATGATTCCGTCAATCACACATAACACATTTTAAGCAATGTTCAGTAAATGTTAACTCTAGTGTCCACCATTATGCGTTCTGTCAAATAGAGCCAGATGGCTCTTATGGAGAGTTCTTTCCCTCTTATAAAGGATCAAGGTTTGATTACCAGCACCAAATAACAGCTAGTAACCATTTATAACCTCATTTCTGTAGGATCAGACATATGCTTTGGCCTCTGTAGGCACTAAGCACACAAGTGATGATCAAACAGATATATATGCAGAGAAATAGTCACATGACAAATAAATAAATAAATCTTTAAACAAAAACTGATAAAGCTAGATTCCAATTTTTGGAAATTAATTTCAGATTCCTAAATCTTCCTGAACTGGAACTAGGGATTAACAAGAGCAACCACATAGGCAGAGCAGAAGAGCCTGCAGAAGGTGATGGCTAATTTATAGTGCTCTGAGACATTAATATACCCTCTAGTGAATACCAGTCAGCTTTCTGTTTCTTAAATACTATGACTCACCTTTTAGAAACTGTTGGCCCAAGGACACAGTTTGTCCAAACACACTTTTGTCTAGACAGAATGACAATAGAAATAAGTGCATTGGTTTCTGATGTTTACAATTGGGGCTATTTCTTGATGATGATAGACTTTCTGAGTTTCAAATAACTGGAGGACTTACTCTGAGCTTGATCTGTATGACAACTGCATAGGACTACTTATATCAGATCAACAGTTTGCTTTTCATTTTCCACAGATCCCACAACTCCCTATTATATGGTAGTTCTCCTGCTTTGCTCAATAGTATTGTTGCCCAATCCATGTATGTCTTTGAATTTCAATTTCTATTGTATACTGATATAAAGAAAGTACTGTGATATAGAACAAGGAGTATAAATAATCTGGAAACTAGTGTTTTTAGTCTAGACTTGACTCAGCCTATGAATGAATTATTTGCCTTGGGCTGTCATTGGTGTCTCCAAATACAGCAAATGCCTGCATCTCATGCGTGCCACCTTGATACCTGGTACTGGCAATTACTTCTAAATATCATTCATCATATATTGGGAATCATGAAGAAGTGGCACCAACAATAGTAATCTAGGCTACTAGAGTCACACAGAAACATTTAAAATAAGTCATTGTAATATAGTCAATCTAGGAAAATAGCTTTCTTGAATAATTGTGAATAAAACAAAGATATTGGAAACTAATGTAGATATATCTTTCAAAATAAGACAATTGAGAAATTGGGCATAGCTAGGATTTGAATCTAAACTGTCCCCCATAGTCTTGTTTTGAATATGTGGTCTCTAGTAGGTGACACTACTTTGGGTACCATGAGCGACTCTGGTAGGAATTCAGAAGACCAGAAAGCCAATAGAAGGGCAAATATTAAAGTCTGTACTCAAGTTTCAAAAGGGACTCTACTGGGAAGCAGAATAGTGACTAGTTCTGTTATAGTCTGGCAAAGACTCTGGCTATATTTTGCTTGTATTTTGAAATTTTGAGTGAGGCTAAATAAAAAGTATAATGGGCCAGGTTATTGGACAGAGAAGTTAAAAGAAACATGACCAGTAGATTGTGGCATGGCTACTGCTAGCTCCTCTTAGGCAGGTTTACAGTATGAACCAGAAGCAAAAGAATGAAGCAGAAACACATGAAAAATATGCAGTTTGGACAGAAAAAGAATATATAAATTTGCAGACAAGGCAATGTACAGACAGAATTGCCATTGTTGTTCAAGAAATTAGCACAGTTTTTTTTTTATATTTACTTTTCTGTTTTACATGAGTGTTCTGTCTTTTTTTTTTCTGAGACAGGGATTCTCTGTATAGCTCTGGCTGTCCTGGAACTCACTTTGTAGACCAGGCTGGCCTTGAACTCAGAAATCCACCTGCCTCTGCCTCCCAAGTGCTGGGATTAAAGGCATGAGCCACCACTGTCCGGCTAGCACGATTTTAAAAAAAGAAGCCACACAGCTTGTACTGAGACAATATCAAAGGTACCTAAGGGTGAGATTCCAATGGTCAAAGGCTCTAGGGCTTGTACTCACTTGAAAGACTTTCCTTTAAAAAGAGAGTGCCTTAATTAAGTCTGTAGGCATATCACTGGGGAATTAAGCAGCTGAATTCCCTAAATTCATCTCCACCCCAGACATGCAGGGACCTCTGCAGCCTTGGCCAAGTCAGCAGGAGAACTTGGAACCATCTGTGCTGTACTGGTTTTACAAGAATAAAGAATGCAGGAGATCTGGAGGCCATAGAGGCTTGCTTACATTCGTATTTTCAAAGGAAAGTCTGAGAGGCCAGATAAAGTGTAGCAGGGTCATGGTCTCTGCAGAGAGCCCCCAAATGGGTTAGGTATGAAGCTGTGATGATGAATCCTAAGTTGTAGTGAGGCCCCCAGTATGTTGGAGATGACAGCAACATGGGGAATCTTCTGAGGAAAAGTATAGGTGTTGTGCCAACTTAGCCTAAGAGAGAGAGGACACACAGTAGGGCAATAGGTTGCCCTAACACAGTGGCACTTAAATAATGATACGAGTACTTTAGATGCCTGACAAGGAGCTATAGGGTTTAATGTTTGCCCTGCTGGGCTTTAACCCTGCTTGGCTTCAGTCTTCCCTGATGCCCTCCCATGCCTCTCTTTTGAAGTGGGGCTGTTTACTGGTGTCTCTGTAATTTGGAAGTATGCGACTTGGTTTTTATTTTTCAGGAGCTCACAGGTAAGAGTTTGTCTTGAGTCTCAGAAGAGACTTTTGACTTTGAACCTTTGAATAATGTTGAAACAGTTAACACTCCGGGGACTCTTGAAATTGGACTGGATGCATTTTGCATTATAAGATGGCCATGAGCCTTTAGGGTCTAGGGGAAGATGCTGGTTTGAATCTGAAATGTCTCTCACACACTTGTGTTTGAATGCTTGTTTCCCAGAAGGTACTGTTATTTCAAGAGATGTGGAGACTTTAAAATAGAATATTTAGAATTAGTTGTCAGAAGTCTACTACTAAGGGGGGCATTTTGGAAGGTCACACTTAGTCCCTGGTTCCAATTCTGTTCTCTGTTTGCTGGTCTTACACATTATGATAGGCCTGTGCCATGTGCTTCTGTTGCTATGCCATTAGGGCTGCCATGCCTCCTCCCCCTCCAGCATGGGGGAAGCCATGGGCTAAAATAAATATTTTCCCTCATAAGTTGTTTCTGTCATATATTTTGTCATAGTTAAGCAAATGTAACTAATACAGGCATTAGGTTTCCTCATTTGGATCAGGAGAAGTGAGTCTGAGGGTCCATACAATTAGATTTCTATACATATAAGGAATGGAGAATTATTTTAGTCTTACATACAGTTGTTTTGACTCCCACAAGATTATCATCCTAGTGATGGTACTTCCCTGTGAAGCAAGGCATCAGATAAAAGAGGGTGTCTGTTATTCAGAAATTCTAGTGCTCTGAGGATATCCTATAAGTTAGAAAGTCAGGGGCATGTGTCAAGTGTTCCTAGGTAAGAGATGTGCCTTCTAGAAGCAGGAGATGTCCCGTTGATGCCAGAATGAAAAGGCTTCCTTGTTTCCCAGAACAACGGAGGATGCAAGGAACTCCATCTCTGCTCAAGGCTTCCAGGGAGCAACTTGTCAGTGTGTACAGCTCACCACAGCACAGCGCATTGCAAATGGCAAGGCAAGCTTCCTTATCAGCGGAGTGGTATGCTAATGCAACTGTCACATTAAATATCTGCTGCTGTGGCTCAGTTAATGACTGTCATAAAAGCATGGCAATAGCTAGCATTTTAAGTGTTTGTGGTACTCAGTGTACTTCTTGCTATTGTAAATAGGCCACACATTTAGAACTAATTACATGCAAGCTATGATAGCAGGTTTGTATTTTACAACTATCTGAGCTGTGATCAGCACTTGTAATCACAAAGCAAGGAAAAAAATAAGCAGCGACAGCGGCACCTCCGTGTTGAGAACCATCTTGTTTTGACGTGTTAGAAAGAATGAAGTGTTGTTCATTGAAATGAAGGCACTTTGTCAGAAGCAGATAACATAACAAAATGGCCTCCATTAGGCCTTTATACCATGTTTACATCCATGTACATTTTTCCCTTCTATAGCTGTATTCACTCCAGTAAACACCCCAAATGCTCTGTTTTCTTTGACCATTTGCATGGGTATGTGAAAAAAGAAATAAATGCTATCTTTTTTAGCTTTAGTAACACATCATTTTTAATTGCTTTTGGCTGAAGTACAGTTACAAATTATCACATGCACCAATTTATGGCATCCATGTGTGTAAGATAACATGCAGTCTATAAAGGAAATAGACCATTTCAATCCCTCCAAGCTGAGCAATGCCTCATGCTTGTGTTATAGTGTTGAGAAATTTTCAAAGCTGGGCCCCATGTCCAAGATGAAAAATCAGAGATTTCTGAAAACCCAAGAGTTGCAGACCCAAGAGTCTTAGTCTGTAGTCAATTAGTAGAGTTCACAAATAGGGGTATAGTGAAAGAAAAAAAAGGAACACAAATTCTCTACAATGCAGCCAAATTTTTGTATATATGCCCTGCCTTCTGCCCCCTCCCCTCCCCCTCCCCCTCCCCTCCCCCTCCCCCTCCCCTCCCCTCCCCCTCCCCCTCTCCTCTTCTCTCATCTCTTTTCTTTCTCTACCTCTCAAAAGAAAGGTGTTCAGGGCTTATTTTGGAGCCAAAGAAAGAACAGTAAGTACTATAAGTGGAGACTTTGGCCAGGTGTGGGGAACAGACTTTTGAGTTCAGACTGTTCTATACAGAGAGAGTTCTAGGACATCCAGGGCTGCACAGAGATACTCTGCCTCAAAAAACCAAACCGAAACCAAACCAATAAGCCACCACCACCACCACCAATAGCAACAACAAAAACAACAGTAAGAGAGAGAGTATGTGTGTGTGACAGAGACAGAGAGAGACAGACAGAAACAGACAGAGACAGAGAGAGACAGAGCTCACTTAGACTATAACAAGCAGTGAAGAAGTGGTTTCTGGGAAATCATCTAAGAGAAGTGTCGAAGGTACTGATCTAAAGTCCAGATGAAGCTGAACATCTCCTTCCCAGCCACCAGGTGTCAGAAACTCATTGAAGAGAACTATGCATGCAAGTTTTGTAGTTACTATCAGAAGCACATGACCACAAAAGTACTTGCTGATGCTTTAGATGAAAAGGGGAAGGGTATGTGTTCTTACCAGTGGGGCGAAAGACAAATAAGGTTTTCCCACAAAGCAAGGTGGGTGTCTTGACCCACATCAGAGTGTACTGGCCATTGACTGAGGGCATTCTTGTTATAGACCAAGGGGAACTGGAGAGAGAGAGAGAGAGAGAGAGAGAGAGAGAGAGAGAGAGAGAGAGAGAGAGAGAGAGAGAGAGAGAGAGAGAGCGCAAATCTATTTAAGTATGCATTGTGGATGCCAATTAGGGTGTTCTCAACATAATTATTTCAAACACAGGAGAGAAGGATACTTAACAAATATTATTGTATCTCAGCTTTTGAGGCCCACAAGAGCTAAGAGGATCTGAAAGCTTTTCAGTATCTCTAAAAGAAGTTATTATCCACCAATATGTTGTCAGAAATCCCTTAAACAAAGAAGAAGCCCATGACCAAAGAACCCAAGATCTAGCATTCTGTTATGTCATCTCTCCTGTAACTCAAATGCTGACTTAGAAGAAACAACCCACTAAGCAAAACAAGAAGAAAACTAAAGAATATGTTCAACTTTTGGCCAAGAAAATGAAGGAAGCCAAAGAAAAGCACCAGAAGCAGGTTGCCAAGAGGCATAGCCTGTCCTCCTGAGAACTTCTACTTCTAAGTCTGAATCCAGTTTAAAAAAAAAAGTCTTTAAGACTAACAAATAGGCCTGGCAGTGATGGTATACACCTTCAATCCCAGCACTCAGGAGGCAGAGGCAGAAGGATCTCTGAGAGTTTGAGGCCAGCCTGGTCTTCAGAGTGACTTTCAGAACCCCCTAAGGCTTTACAAAGAGAAACCCTGTCTCAGAAAGAGACAAATAAGTGAGCAGACCTTAACGGGGGGCTATTACTGAAAACAATGCTTACACACTTTATTGAACTCTCAGAAATAGAGCTGGTGCCTACCTAGAAGCTTCACCCCTTCTAAAAAACATTGTTCATGGTGTTAGAAGGTATTCTACACACTACCAGAGGAGAAAACATTGTTCATGGTGTTAGAAGGTATTCCACACACTATCAGAGGAGAAAACATTGTTCATGGTGTTAGAAGGTGTTCCACTACCAGAGGAGAACGGCAATCATCAATACCCACCAGCTACAATGCCTGTGACCTACAAAAGTGACCTGCCTACAAGATATATTGGTGCAATAACAGCACAAATGTTATGGCAGTAACCAGCCACTTCTGATTGGATTTAATGCCCACACCATGAGATAGAACCCATGCCTGACATTTCTCCAGTTGCCAAGCACCTGCGACTAGACGGGTCATGGGCCTAGGGGAAAACCCATTACTATTATTCTGCTAAAGGAGCATTGCAATAAAATAACTTCTAATGACATATTGCTATACCGGTAGATCAGGCCCTTGCTCACCAGAAAAGCTTCTTCTTGCAATAGATGAGAACTAACACAGAGACCCACAACTAGACAATGTGCAGAAAGTGAGAGACTTCAGAGCACTCAATCTTAAATAACATGTTTTCATAAAATCCCTCCCTTCAAGGCTCAGAGATCTATATGTAAGCTGAGAGATTGTAAGAGCCAGAAAACAGTGTCTTCCAGGGCTGATGCACATATAAACTCACAGAGACTGACAGAGTGCACAAGACCTGGACAGTTTCAAGCAAGACAAGATACCTGGTACTAAGACACAGATGTAGACACTGGCTCTTAACCCTAACCCAGAAGCTATCTGCAATTGATACCATTGGCCAAGGAAAAATCAGTTTGCTCCAGTGGAGTCGTACAGGGCATATTAACCACGCTTCAAGGTATGTCCTATGTCCAGCAGTAAGTTGGCCAACACAAAATAATCTCAGTGATATTTTTGTGGAATGTTTGTCTCATTTTGCTTTGGTTGAGTTTTGTTTTGTTTTGTTTTGTTTTGTTTGATTTGTCTTATTGGTCTCTTGCTTATTTATTTTTGATTCCTTTTGTGAGTGTGTATAGGATTTGTTTGTTCGGTTTGGTTTAAGTGCAGAGGAAAAGAGGGTATCAGAGAGAGAAAGAGGGTCTAGGAGGAATTAGGGAAGGGAAGATATAACCAAAATATATTGTATTATTTTTCCAATAAAAAAACAGTAAAACTGAAAAAAATATATCTTGAAAATAAAGCAAATCTCTGAGAAAATATCTGCTTATTTTAGAAAGTTTCACAGAGCCTTGGATAGTGGGGGCTCTTCTGACAGCACTGGAATGAACTTACTCTCTGAAGCGTGGTGCTTGAGTCTAGCCGAGAGTAAGACAGAGGATGCAGAGGTGGTAAGACAGTAATTCTCCATCACCCCTTTTCCTGTCTAGTTCCCTGGCACTAGGGAGCACTCTTTCCAACCCAGTACAGCCTAGAGAGCTGACAGTACTGGGCTCTTCTTTGGTTCAGGTAGATGGGTACAAGGCCCAGATACTGAAATATTGGACTGAAGAAAAATATGTTGGTTGGTTTAGGAGACAAATATATATATGATGTTTGTATGTGTGTATTGTATATATTGTATCTATTGGATTTATGTATATATTGCATCCATGTTCCTTCCTGTTTCTCTCTTCCCTTACTGCTGCCTATAGATAACAAGAGCTAACTTCAGATGCTCAATACCTCTTCATTCCTTGTCCTTCTCTATGCCCCCATTTTTGTTTCTCTCCAAACCTTTTGTTCTACTTATATTTTTAAAACTTTTATTAACTATTTGAAAATTTCAAAGAATTTATTTTGATCATATCCATCCTACCTATCCCAATGCCTAGAACCCACCCCCACCTTCCTAGCCATCCAACTTTCCTTCAAAGCCACAACAAACAAACAAACAAACACACACACACAACTCCTGGTGTCCAATCTGTGTTACCCAGATACTCCTGGGTGTGAGAGCTGCCCTCAAGTGTGATTGACCCACCTGGTGTCACACTACTAAATGAAGTGATTCTCTTTCTCTAGGCAACTCTCAAAAGCCGATGGTGTTCTTTCAACTTTACTTCCCCCATTTTTCTTTTCTTGTTTATATCTGGAACCGTGTCTCTTTAGCTCTTTAGTTTTGTTTGTTTGTTTTCTTTTGCTTTTTTGCTGCATTTGATTCATATAGCTGAGAAAAACAACTTCAGGGAGGAAGGGTTTACTTTGGCTCCCAGTTTAAGAGAACACAGTTTATCATAAAAAGGTGTCTCTGTGGCATGTGACAGCTGTTTGTTACACAGTGTTGATCAGAGATAATTGTCTAGAACTACACCTATTGTCCAAGCCTGTCATGGAGGCCCCTAAATTTTCCACAACCTTCCCAAACAGCACCTATCAGTTGGAGGCCAACTATTTATACAAATGACCCCTTGCCAGATATTTCACCTTCAGAGCATAATGTAGCCTGTCAACCATTGGTTCTCAACCTTCAGGTCTCAACCTTGTCGGGTGTTAGGGTCACCTAAGACCATCAGAAAACACAAATATTTACATTGCAGTTCATAACTAGCAAAATTACAATTATGAAGGAGAAACAAAAATAAATTTATGGTTGGGGGGTCACTACAAGTTTATTAATGGGTCGAGGCCTTAGGAAGGTTGGGAACCACTGTTCTAAACCTTCTTTTTTTTAATTTTTAAAAATTAGGTATCATTTTATTTACATTTCCAATGCTATCCCAAAAGTCCCCCACACCCTCCCCCACCCACTCCCACTTCTTGGTGTTCCCCTGTACTGATTCATGTAAAGTTTGCACAACCAATGGGCCTCTCTTTCCACTGATGGCCGACTAGGTCATCTTCTGATACATATGCAGCTAGAGACATGAGCTCCAGGGGTACTGGTTAGTTCATATTGTTGTTCTACCTAAACCTTCTTTTTAAGCAAGAATATTGCCGCCTGTGGTAAACTTGAGCCCATCATTTCCCCTTCCTCTGTCTGATCCTTTACCCATCAAGGGAATTCTTCCTATTTCTTCTGTGCCCCACTGCTGGCCTTTCCTCTGGATCTCCGCACCCCCCTCCTCCCCGCCCTGTGCTGCCTCCTCTGCGGTGCCTTCTAAACTCCTCAGTCAGGATGCCGGTCTTCCCTATGCTCACAGGAGCTCTTCTTCTAACAAAACCAATCTTCCAAAAGTTAAAAGAATGTCCTTGGTCTTTGTTCTTCCCTGGGTAAAATACCTGCGTATCTCAAGCTGCCTTGACTTCTGGACAAGTGTGCACCTCAGGAGATGGTGAGAGGGACCCACCTCATCTTGGCAGTTCTTACTTAGTAACGAACACAGCATGGCTGCCAAGAGTTACTTATCAATAATGGTTGGTCTATTTTCACGACTAATACACCTTACCTTTCACAAGTTCAGTCATATTTCCCAATTTTTTCTAGACCTATTTTACAGAGAGTATTGAAGGTTTGGTCCTTATTCTCCCTGGAAAAAGTGATTGGTTTTTTTTTTCTTTCTTTTTCTTTTCTTTTCTTTTTTTTTTTTTTCTGTCTCATAGGAAAAGCCAAGTACTCACTATGAACCTAGTACCGAGCCATAAGTCCTTGGCCTCCAAAGTCTCTTTCCCCAAACTTTATTTTTTTACAGGAGAGGAATGTGTAGGGGTGTGCTTCCTGCCTCCTTACTGCCTACTCATAGGCTGCTTGGCACATCATGGCTCAGCGCCTTTTCTGGTGTAGCAACATCTACCAGCACCTATGCCCCAGACTCTGGGGCCTTGTGGCTAGCTAGTGTTCTTTGGAAGAGACAGCACCATAGCCATTTGCTTGGAAAGATCACAGCCTTTGTGAGGATACACCCCCACCTTCAGTCTGCTTTGGGGCAAGCACCTGCTTTGATCTGTGTGCAGGCCTGGTAGGTCATGGCCTACATTAATTCATGCATAACAATATGACTTTCCTTTTCGTTCAGAGAACTGCATAATCACTTCAAGGCTCTCCTAACACTGAATTCTTAAAAATCCAATTGAATCTTATTTTCATATGTCTGCTGAGCGATCACTGAATAGCACCAAAATAAGAAGATAGCAAAAATTGGTTCCTTTAATGACTGAAGACAACTGCTGTTTGAAGATGAGCTCTTGTCAGAAGAAATAATTTTAAGGAGGGGAAACCCAACCTGTAGTAGGCAGAAGTGTATCAACAGATTTCGCATCAGAGTCCAGGTGTGTTGGGCACACAAAATCACCGGGCTATGAATACAGCCCATTGTATGGAAATGCCGTGTAGCCTGAAAAAAGATAAAAGTGAGGGAAGGCACGGATATAAAAAGCTCTTTGCAAGCAGCAACATGCTTTGTTACTGTGACTTGATATTATAGCTTCCCTTGTGGTTCCCTTCCCCATAGTTAGACACTACTAGAGGCCCCTTGACTCCCACCAGCCTCTGTTTTAATGATCTTTAAGCCGTATTCCTAAAGGCAGGACGCGGTACTTGGCAGGAAAAGAACTTAATAATTTGTTTGTGGTAAAATGCTATCCTAATTAGTGGATCTCATTAATTTCAATAAGGCTAGCGCTAGCTTCCCTTCCCCACAGTAAGTCAGGCACCATGTCCTGCTGACTTTCCTAGGGGATCTGTCTCTTACTGTTTTCTTTGTCCCCTGGAATACTGTCAGATTTGTGACCTCTCATGTCACACCTGAGAAAAAGCTGCTCATGGCCATCTGCAATTCACCTTTCCTGGGAGCCACAGGGGTCTTTCTGTAACCAATATACGTAATGATGTGCCCTGTGGTAAACACTTCATGCTGCCTTGTTGGGTCCACCCCCGCTCATTCTGTATCTCGTGCACTATGGCAGTCTCCCACACACACCTTAGTTCTCAGATGGTCAAAGGTTCAAAGATCCTTTCTGTCTCTGCCTTGGTCTTTTCTGTTCCTTCTGCCTGGATTACATATTTCTCAATCTCCATGTGGGCCCACGCTTGCATGGCAAATCTTAATCTCGCTGTTTCCTCCTCCTAGAGTCAGCCCACGAACATCCCAGCCACAGACTCTGCCCACTTTGACCAGGTTTGCTGGCTTCTTTAATTTGTTCAGAACCCACTCTTATGCATGTGACCATTTATTACTTATCCCTCGCTGAGAAAAAAAATGTTCTATGTCAAAAGAAAGAGACAAAAATATAGTGTTACAAAGAGTGCAGATTTTTTTTCGGGGGGGATAATAAATATGGGGAGAATTCAAGGGAGTGTGATGTAGGTCAGAGGAAACAGATCCATATAGAACTGAGACCCTAGTGACTTCATCAAGCTGGTTCACCAAGACAGCACCAATGACACTGGTCACGTTTTGGGTGCTGAAGACATGGTTCTGCTTTTAAAACTCAGTATCACACTTTATTTATATCATTATATTATATTATATTATATTATTGACTATGACTGTACAATTATTTCAACTGGATACCAAGAATGTTGATATAAATTCCAGGGAAAATGTATATAATTATGTTACTTTTGAGAGATTTTTCTGTGTATTTTGACTCTAGACTGGACCTATTTTCTGTGTTGCCAAGGATATAAACATTGTGTACTTTAACATAAAAGTTAATTTTATTAACTGTCCATTTTATTAAAATAGATGAATTAAAACAATATCAGTTATAGCAAAATCAATCAAACAAACAAACAACTCCACGTTCCATGTGTGACTAAATCCATCTTGTTCCATGCTTGTCTTGGGAGCTAGCAATGGGCTCACGCACAGCACACACATTCATTTTCTGAATGAATAAGAACCAACTAAAGGTTGACTAGGAGAAGAAAATGTAATTGGGACTTTGTTAGATTTCTAAAACAATTAGTAAAATTCAGTTCTGTGAAGAGATGAGGTCAAAATGACTGTTTTAACCGATTCGGTTACAGAAGAGTGGCTCATTGATAAGAAAAGAATAGTAGCTACAATAGAATTATAGCAGTTTTTTGATGTTGCTTGGTTCCATTTGCTAGAGCAGTTTGGCATCTTGTATTCTCATTCTAAGTTTACCAAAGGGAAAAAATTACATAGTGTAGTTTTTTTGTTATGTTTTGTATTTTTTGTTTCCTCTTAGATACCCTTTATTTACAGTAGAAACCACTATTTTATTTTATTTATTTTATTTTATTATTATTTTTTTTTGCTGTGCTAGGGATTGAACCCAGAGTCTTGTGGATGTTAGGCAAGTACTCTACTACCAAGCTACATTTTCATCCCTCTCTTAATAAGTTTTATTCATTCATTCCTGTGTGTATTACTTTATGGTAGAGTATGTTTATTTGTGTTTTGAATGCCCTGTGTGCCTGACTTTGTGGGAGCCAGATAGGTAATTTCCTCCCATGAGAAAGGCTGGCTAGCAACCTCTCTTCTGTAGTAATTTTGGACGAACACACCGGGCATGTCCTGTTACCATGTAGTTGTAAGGAAGGCGGGAAGGGATGGAAGCTTGAAGTTCTTAGAAGCAATGCTTCTTGTCTTTCTAGAGAATAAGTTCAAGACCTCATGGAGAAAAGGTGAACTAGGCTAAAGATTTCTGGGATGGGTTTCATGGTCAAGGCAGGAGGATAGGATAGGCATGCTCTCCAGTAAACCTGCTTGGTAAGCTGAATCAAGAGACATCTTGGATAAACTCAGTCTTTCACTCACTGTGAACTCCATGTCTGATACCAGCTCTGGGCCCTTTACAGTGATTTCTGGTCACAGTTAAAGAAAGAGGAAGGAACATATGGAGTCTGGGATTACACAGAAAAAAAAACTGAACTAAATTTAGCTTGATACTGTTGAGTTAAAAAATTCAGAGACACTTGAACCTAATTTTCCTTAAAATTAACATCAGTTAAGAAGGAAGAAAGAGAGAGAGAGAGAGAGAGAGAGAGAGAGAGAGAGAGAGAGAGAGAGAGAGAGAGAAAGGAAGGAAGGAAGGAAGGAAGGAAGGAAGAAAGAAAGAAAGAAAGAAAGAAAGAAAGAAAGAAAGAAAGAAAGAAAGAAAGAAAGAAGAAAGAAGATCAAGCAAAATAAATCCCTTCTAGACAAAAGTTGTAAACTTAGACTTGCTCTGGCTTCATCCAGTTTTTCCATCCTTGGTTGACAAAGACATAAACTTGAGAATGTTGGCAGGAGCTAAAGGCTGAAAGATTGTTACAAAATGGGAATTCTGAGTTTTAGAGATGTTTAAAGAGTAGAATTCTTCCTGACAGATTTAATTTCTGCTGAGTCTTGAAATGTACCACCCATATAATCATCACTGGCCATGAAACTTCGCATCTGGATGGACCCCCAGGATTCTCTCTAGTCCACATCTTTCAAATTCTGTAGAAACAGAATCATGAAGTGAAGACCGTTGCTCAAACTTTAGGCTTAAGAATGGACCAGCCAGGACGTGAGTTCATTTCATCTCATGAAAATGTCCCCTACTGAACAGGTCCAGTCACAGTTCCCCAAGAATACCTGATGTTTTGATGGAATAGTTTTTACTCTAAGTACTAGATTTTGATGATCATGATGGTCTCAAGTAGGAGGTAGCTACAATCACATTCCTGTTGCTTCCTCCTGAGAGTTTTAATAATGATGGAGTTCAAAAACAATGGGCCTTGAGGATAGTAGTATAAAGACATAATGCAGGGACTGGAAAAGTTGCCCAATGGTTAGGAGTACAGACACAAGTTTGGTTCCTAGTGCACTTTGAGGGAGTGGGGACTTATAATTGTCTGTAACTCCAGTTCCAAGAGATCCAGCACCTTTGTCTGGCCTCTGCAGGGACATGTAGCACTGACACACACACACACTCACACTCACACACACACACACACACACACACACATACACACACACACACACACACACACACCATTTTGCCTAGACTGTTGGCTGAGGCTGAGACCCAGGATCCCAGAAACCAAGAAAATTAAAGCAGTTGGACAGCAAGTTCAAGAGTTCAAAGTCAGTTTGGGCAACGTGGTGAGGCATGTTTCCAAACACAAAGTAGACAGAAAGCATAACAAGTACATCCAAGGCCCTAGTTCAATATCCAAAGCCCAAAGGAACAGCAACACCAACACCAAACAAAGATGTAAGGATCTGAACTGAGCACTTGGTGTCTGGAATTCTTTCTTCCCACAGGGGGGTTTTAGTGGACAGTGCCAATAGCAAAAACCTAGGGGGTTTTAATCCCTACGTCTCCACACAGCCTGATGGGAAGCAGTCTATACCCTAAAAGCAGGAGGTGGTGACTTGAGTAAATCACCATCACCTTTGTGAGAAACAGAATTCCTCTGTTTCAACTTCACGTAACCAAGAGCTGCGTCACACAGAGGACATAAAAACATAGAGCCAAAGGCTTTGAGGCTCTTGTTTCTCCTTTTCCTAAAATATATGGAGGTGCATCTGTAGGTTGCTATGACGAATTGTCTCTTTCCAGCCGGACAACCTCTACTTACATAGGAACTGTCTAGTAGGGAGCATGTTCATACATGATTTGGGGGTCGGAGTTCTTAGGAGCTATAAGCTGACAATTAAACCCAGGACTTTGTGCATGTTTGTAAGACTTCTATCACTAAGCCAAATCTTCGGGTATTATAACTAAAAATTTAAAAGGTTCCAAGTGAGGAGTAAATGCAGCAGAGAGGAATTGGGAAGTGTTGCCTGAGCAGTGACTGTCTGCCTGGGTCCTTTGAAAATACTGTGACGTTACCTTGTTGAGGAAAAAGTGCTTTAACTGTTAAAAGTAAATGATCATTTTTCCTTCATCCTACCCCAGCATGCACACAAATAGAAATAGAATATATTTACTGGTTATATCCTTTTTCTTTTGAAAAATCAATGAGAAAAGTAAGCAGAAAATAGATGAAGGGGAACAGAACTACTTAGATGCAGGCAGGCTACACCTAGCTCCAGAAATGGTCCTAGCTCCTTTGGGACCTCAGCCTAGCCAAAAAAAAAAAAAAAAAAAAAAAAAAAATTGAATTCTCTCTGGGGTTACTATGAAAATTACATTTTGTTAACTAATACAGTTTAATCAGTAAAATCAAAGTGTAGTTAGATTTCCTCTTGAAAGATATCAATATACAGTGATAAGGAAACACTAACACATTTGATTAGCATCAGAAACTTCTCCTGTGCACTATCTTACATATGCATCTTGACAACTTCACTGGTTGAATTTGTCAGTGAAATGTGCTGACTCGGTATTTTTCACAATGTTCTGGTGATGGTGGAAACTCCTATTTTAGAGAATATGTTGGATATACTTTACTAATACCATCAATAACTGAGCGTGTTTGACTGAACTGAAGAACAGGAGGAATTCGTGTCTTTGAGGAAGATTATTTTTCTATTTTCCTCATGTTGTGTTGTAAAGAAAAGGAGTAAAGCCATTTCGGAGTCAGATGTGGGGTTGGTGAGGACTAGAGAGCTTCCCTCCCTATAGCTTGGAAACTAGTTGTTATCATAGTTATTCTTCCTGGCATCTAGATCTTCAATTTTCATAGACTCATCAAGGAGAAAAGAAGCTTTCTTATGAGCGAAAACTGCAGAATGACTCCACCATGGCCACCGCTGCTGCCTTCCTGAGTCCCCTGGATTGTGTCTCCAGTAGTTACCTGCTGGGATGCCATGCAGTGACTCTTTCTCAGTGAGGTTTGGACTTACTACTCATCTTCAGATCTTGTTAAAGCTTACTTGGCTTTGATATTTAAGGATACCCATGCTCCCCCTCCTGTTCTCCAACCACCACCTCTCACAGACAACATCATAGTGTGTTCATATGCGGTTCTTTTACATAAGCCTTAGCTAAGGCTTCACCTGGGAATATCCTCTGGGCATGTCCTCTGAAGATCAGTTACCTCAGTCCTCAGTCTCAGCAAGAGGCCTCCCCAAAACTGCATTCTTGAGGCAGATTGAGAGGGACAATATCTCTCTTAGTTTCTTCCCTTCTGGGATGTCTTCTGACATGCTGGGACCCAAGATGAAGTCTATGACTAGGAGGGAGATTTGGGACTGGGATGAGTCCTGAATCCTGGAAATCAAGCCTTGTTTTCACAAGCTGAGTAGATAGGGTTCCATGCTTCAATCCCAACCTCTTTCCCTTAATTATTTAAAGTAATGCTGTCTTATTTGCCCTCGACTCTTGGACATTAAGGGGGAGGATTTGGGTGATACTTGGATTAAAATGGAAAGTGCATCTTAGATTAGGGCACTGAGAGACCCAAGGCTGAAGAGAAGGCAGAGTACTTTTAACACCAAAGTCATGGTCTTAACATTGCCCTCCCCCATCCTGGATGGCCTCCCTTCCTCCCATGAAGATCTTTCAGGGCCTACTTGGTGGTGCTTCATGAGAAACTAGATAGTCCCCTCACGTCATGTTGGTTCTGCTATAGCATAAGTTTTTATTTGTTTCTTTGTTTGTTTCTAGTTGCTTTATTGTTTGCTTCAAAAATTTCTAGGGAGAATAGAAAAAGAAAATTGTCACAACCAAAAGAATTGCCAGAGGCACCCTGTTTGAAGCTAATTCTCTGGGTTTAGTCTCTAGGGAGAGAGTACACCCTTAGCTCTATATGGTCAACATAAGCAGGGCTTTTTTCCTCCTTTAAATGCTGTTATGGCAAGAGCTGTAGTGTTGTTTGAAATGTAAAAAGTTAGTAGATATATATTGAATGCTTCCTGAAATGGTAAGGCTGCAGGTCAGCTAAACAGAGAACTGAGACTTCATTCAGCATCTATAAATATAGCATCTTTCACAGGACTACCAGCACCCCAGCCAGTGTACATCGGAAAAGTTACCAGTACTGATGTTCAGGTGGTCAGAAGTGATGGACTAACATGTTTCTGTAGTAGGGACCAAATCTGCTGTGGCTGTCCGCCAAACCCAATTTAGCAGCATAGTCACACTTAAGTGGTTCATATGAGAGTGTCATAAGCTGGCATATCACAGTCTGCCTATTTATTTCCTTTAATTTCTGAATTGGGTAAGTATAATGTGCTAAATGGTTTTTGTTGTTGTTGTTTTCGGAGAACTTAATACAGACATATCACTTGTTTTTAAAATATATTAATTTATGAATTCTTTGAAAATTTCATGCAAAGTATGTTAATCACATTCCTCCCTCATTCTCCTCAGGGATCTACCCCACATCATACTTCTCCCAACTCTGTGTTCTCTTTCTGCGTTACTTTACAGTAACTCATCACCACTAATCCGGGCTGTCCATACGCTCCTGGGGATGAGGCCTCTTCCCTAGAAGCCATCAGCTGACCACGGCTTCTCAGTTAGAAGTCAGAGCTCATGAACCCCTCCCCTCTCCAAGCTAGAGTGTTGATTGGCTCGATCCTGTTCTAGCAAGCATCTCTGTTATAAGTTAAAGACTTCAGCAGTCCAGTCCTGTCCTGTCCTGTCCTGTCCTGTCCTGTCCTGTCCTGTCCTGTCCTGTCCTGTCCTGACCTGACCTGTCCTGTCCTGTCCTGTCCTGTCCTGTCCTGTCCTGTCCTGTCCTGTCCTGTCCTGTCCTGTCCTGTCCTGTCCTGGAGACAGTGTTCAGTTGAGAATCCACCAATGTTGTCTGTCCTTTGACCAGTTGAGAGATTCTACCTTAGCCACCATCCATAGGCATAACAGCTGTGTGACTCAAAATTTCAGGAGAGAATATATCTGAAGTGTTTCTCTTAATTAACTGTAGCAAAACCATGTGACTATGCATGATTTCTACTCACCAATTCACTGGTTTCTCTCTTTTTTCTAGATAAATTTTCTCCTGAGGTAATGGCCTGTAGCTTCATTGAAGTATATATAGTGTGTGACATTTCATTAGACTAGAAGCTCTCTGGTGAGAACACTGGTTCTTATGGGTCACATGAATGACTGGAAGTTAGCACTGTGCTTCATACACAGACAGTCCTCAGCAAATTCTTATTTTTAAATATGGGTGCTGCCAAACTCAGGTCTTCATGCTGGGATAACAAACACACTTATCCACTGAACCATCTCACCAGCTTTCTCTTTCTGCTCACGGGGCTTGGGAGCGGGGCGTGGGGAGCATATTCTTTTGAATGAATGTGTAAACAGAATCTCTTCATCCAGTCTTTTGGGATATGCCTGTAATAAATAGCTTCACCTCAAATGATCCTTCTTTGAAGAGGCTTCCCTTGATTTTAAAAAGAATAATCTAACTGTTTTATCTCTTTTATAGAGACTGGTTAGCTCTACCCTCCAACCATGCTTATCATATTAATTTATTTGTAGTTTATTTAGTTGAATTTGTCTCATTCGACACAAAGCTCTATTGAATCTGAAGCCAACATCTGTTCTGTGCTTCATTCTAGAAGACTTTCTAGTGCACAGTGGTGTTTAATAAACAGTGGGTGTTTATACATAAATAGATGGTTGGTTGAGTGGCTGTCACAAACCCTCATGCACAGTTGTAGCTGTGTGTTGGCTCTCTGTTTTCTTAAACAATGCAGAGCAATGGAGGAGAATTTCTTGGGGAATGGTCACAAGCATCCCTTGCCTCAACCAATTGCTGGAGATGAATAGTTACAAAATGTACTGAGTAGGATTATGTTCCAGGGTAATGAGGCCACAGATGAAAACCTTCTCTATCTCCGGATGTCATAATATGCCCTGAGAAGGGCTGTGCATGCAATTCTGGCTATAATAAACTTATCCTGGGCAAGCTGCAGAACCTTTCTGAACCTCTTTCCTAATATGCAAATCTGGGACATAAATAGTACTTAACTCATGTGGTTATTTAGAAGATTAAGCAGATAATGTATGTAAAGTACATAGTTTGGTGCTTGATATAGAATAAGGAAGAATAAGTACCCAATACAAGTTATTATTAATAAGAACATTTGAAGTCCATCAGTGGACTAATAGTGAACTGGGACACAATTGGATTATAATTAAATATATTAAACAATGCCTTGCTCAACCTCAGTGAAAGGAATTAGTGCTTTGCTTCTAATGGCTCTAAAATTCTACTGAGCTAAATAATGGAATCGGTATGAATTCCCCACAGTCACAACTGGATTTATTATGATCTGGAAGCATATAGCAAAAGACACACTGTCATTTTAGATTAACATATCTCCACACCCCAAATTGTATATTATTTAATAGGATGCTAGATGGCTTTTTAGAATTTCTTTGACAAGAAGAAAATTTGAGCACATAAAATAAGTGTTTAAAAGAAATCTGTATCTATAACCTTAGCTATGATCTAAGCAGTATCCTATGATAAAATAATTATGTAAATACCTTTTTGTCTTTCTGTCAAAAGTACATTTCTAATGTATTGCTTTTTTCTAATTAGAAAATGAATATAATCTTTGAATGTAATATTTTAAAATGTTTAGCCTTATTGACGTGATGCAATTACATACGTAAATATATATACACCAATTTAGGTAATTTGCAGTGACATGTAAGACCTAAATTACAGGAACCAGAAACCTAATTATTTCAAATTGAATAATCTTGCTAACCAGTGTCACTCGTTCCAAGGGAACAAAGGCAGTGGCTTTTTAAAATGTCTTACTTGTATTATTAATTCTGCTATAATTCCCCTCAATTATATCAGAGTTCTTCTGTATCACAAGGACTGGAAAAGCAAGAATATATTTCTTCATCAAATGCAAGAGAATGCAAACACTGTCTAACTCCTGACTGTCCACTTATATGGGGATCAGTGGAACCTCTCACTTCTAACAACCAGCCTACAATTTTCTCATCATTCTTCATTTGGCAGTGAGGGAACCTACTATTTAGAAGAAAACCCCTACATTCAGCCCCTGTGATAGATGAGAGAGGTATATTATAGAACTCGTGCCTCGTTTTTAAGCAGGAGAAAGGCTTTGACTGGCCATTCTATCTCTCCTGTTGCTCATCTCTTTGCTATTTGGGGGGGGGGGGGTAGGGGGATTGCCGTGAGTGTGCTGAAGAGGAGGGACTGAGTACTGGAGTGCTGGTATCTAGATTCCGAGTCATGTTAGGGACACTAGCTCATCACGCTCCTCTTTCTCATCTTTAGAACACTAAAGAGGTCATCTTCAAGGATGCCCGAGATGATGCAAAGGTCTTTGTCACAGCTGTATCCGCTGTTACATAGCTCTATTCTTTTAAAAAGTACCATGAACTCAGGAAACGGGTAAGATTGACAGTTCAATACTTTGTATATAAAATGGGAAGACTTTCTTGATTGAACTTATGTCTTTGTTGGAGTTAATGCAAAAGAAATATTTTAATGGTTAAATATTCTTGCATTTTAGTTAATTAAGCTTACAATGTGTCTCCTTATGGTATTTCCCTACTCGGGGTTGGTGCCTCTTCTCTTCTACCATATCACTGTGCCCCAGTCCCAGCCTTCCCACTTCCATTTTTATATCTTGTGTTATGCTGTCCTTTCCCCATCCCTCCCTTAAAGTCTTGCTTTCCAAATCTCTCTCATGGGCTTCTGTCTAGTTTTCTAGCCTCCTCTGCTCTGCTAACACTCATCCTCACCAAAACAGACATATTTAACCATCAGAAAGTAGGATCCACATATGAGAGATGGTACGCGCAGTATTTATCTTTCTGAACCTGGATTACCTAACTGATGATTTATTACCTATTATTAATTATTAATATTATTAATATTTTCCAGTTACATCACCTTTCTTGAGAATTTCATTTTTCTTTATGGACCGTCATTGTATATATGTTGCATCCTCATTGTCCAGTCATCTGAGTGGATTTTATTTCCTTGTAGCAATAAACAGATGTGCAAGGAACTCTGTGGTGGAAGGTAGAGACCTGTGGGTAGATACCAGGCATGTTAGATCTGGGACATAGTAGTTCTCTTTAGATGTTTGAGAGTGCTTCACACTGATTTTCGTCGTGGATCTACCAGCTCATCCTCCTAGCAACAGTCAATGGGGGATTCTCCTCTTAGATCACATCCTCTCCAGCATTACTTGTTATTTGTTGTCTTGATCATAGCCATTTTAACAGGGATGAATGGAATCTCAAAGCAGATATAATTGGCTTTTCTCTGATGGCCCAGATAATAAAATATTTATTAGTTATTTGGGTTTCTTCTTTTGAGGAAATATGCTTAGTTCATTGGTTCATTTATTGATTGGCAGTTTTGATATTTTTTGGTATAATATTTACAATTCTTTATATATTTTAGTTAATAACTCCTATCTGAAATGTAGCAGGCAAAATTTCTTCCCCCATTTCTAAAGGCTGTCTACTTTGTTGACAGTATTTGCCTGTGCAAAAGCTTTTGGATTTTGTGTGATTCCATTTATTGTATTTAGAAACACTTCAGTATTGGATGGGTTAATGATGGCCCTCCCTTACTGCATCATCATCCACATGGTTCCTCATTAGCATATTTATATAAACAAAGAAGTGCTCTTTTGAGATTTCTCAGTCTCTCCTCTCTCCAGTCCTGCCAATTTCATGGGAAGAATAGCTTGGTTTGGTCTCCTTGCTACCTCACCACCCTTTCTCTCAGCTGCTGCATCTCAGCTTCCATCCCCAGTGGATTTAGCTCCCTCATAACCTTATCTGGCCAGAGCCACTGTCTAATTTCCCATGCTTATCTTACTTCCCCAATTAGTAACAGTTATGGAGCACATTCTTCTAAAGTCGATCTTCCTCTGACTTCTGCCAGGTACTTATTTCCCTTCCTCAGGATTGCTTTATCTCATGCCATGTCTGCATCATCCTTCCGTGAAAGCACTCTGTACACAGGAGGTCCCAAGGCAATGTGAGCTCTTTTAGTCTTCTAGCTCTATGGTGTTTTCCCCTGCCCCGATGCACAGACATTATAGACCCAGACAAGAGCAGATGCTCCAATTTTCTTGCATCTCTTTCAGGGAACCCAGTAGAGTAATTGCAATTACAGAGGATATGATGCTCTTTTCTGGCCTCCACGGGTGCCACTGCACATAGGCACATACTTATACATGTGCCTGGACATAAACAATTTTAGAAGTCTTTTACCAAGTAGAAATTAAGAAGAAAAACAAGAGAAGAATGAGTTAAAAAGACAAATGTACTTGAGACACAGCCAATGTACTATAGTGTCAAGTTTGGACAAGTGTCAAGACTGAGACCATGAAAAATGGGTGTGAGTGTGGGTGTACAACTGCCATTACCCAGCTTCCAGATACCTTACATGGTCCGACGCCTTTAGAAAGGGACAACTCCTGAACCCATTTCCCCCCACCCCACCCCCACTCCCAATTTGCTTCCCTTTTACTCCTGGCCCAGCTCTTACACCTTTACGGGCTTCTCAGATTAATTTCCTGGTGACTCAGTGTGCCCAAAGTACCCATTAACTCTGCTCTTCCAACAGTCCCAGCTTCAGGCCACTCATCATAGCTTTCTCCTTGCTCTTATTCATGAGATGAATATTGTCATCATCCGAAAGGGCTTCTCTCAAATGATCCATTTTTATATCAGTCAGGAATTTTAAACACATGTGAGAATCAAACACCAGGCTTTTAGGGGAAGATCTAATTCTTTATTCTTTTTCTTATATCCAGTGATTGTAGCTGTCATCACAATTATTTTAAAAGCATCTGGGGTTTAGTGTTTTAAATGAACTCACTCTCCCGCATTCAGACATAGCATTCCAAATGGTACTTGCTCGGTGTTCTGCATTCTCCTCCCCACTCCCTGACCACCCAAAAAGAATGCTCAGTTATAAGGAAAGTCCTTGCTAGCTCACATCATGTTTCAGTCTTGCTCAAAGAAAAAAAACTTTTTTTCATCCTGCCTCCCACATGTTCCCTTCCTTTTTCAATAGGACAAGAATGCTCCATAGGACTGGTAACTTTTGCTGACTATCTCTTAAAACACTGTTGGTGTCTCTGTTCTACACATGGCTTCCGATCTTTATTACCTTTAGGGCAGTGACCCTTTTGTTGGCACTATTTTGGAAGGCCATGACCACATGTGTCTCCTGCTTCAGGACTTAGGAGATGTCATCCTGACCTCAAACCCAAGCCATACTTATGGATGTGAGATTAGAATGTTTTCAGGTGTTCCTGGTGCTTCTAAAGTCACAGTGAATAACACTGTGTGTCTTGATTTTTATGTGGTTATCAGTCTTTGGAATTGCACTCAGTAAGAATCCATTGAGGAAGAGAAGCTGAAAAACTCCCAAATAATAATGGAGACAACATATGATCAAAAGCAGTTATTGATGCATGAGGTTTCAATGCTGCCTTCACCAATTGCCACAGGTTTAGTGGCTTCAAACAACACCCATGCATTGTCTCAACATCCCCAAAGCAGAAGTTCTGGCCCAGTGTGGCCTGGCTGGCTCTTTCCTTAGACTCTCACAAGGTTGAAATGAAGGTGTTGGCAGTGTTGAATTGTTTTATGGAGGCCATGAAGATAAATGTGCTTCTAATCTCACTCAACATGTGGGCAGAACTCATAGGTGCAGGACTGAGCCCCTCTTCCCTGGCTGGTGGCCATGCTGGGCTGTTCTCGGCTTCTCCAGTCTAGCTACATGGGTTTTGTCACACGGCTTCTTCTTCCATCTGCAAAGCCAATGGGTACAAGTCAACGTCTCACACTTTGAGTCTGTCCCCTCTGCTGCTTTATAGTTTGTCTGCAGAATCCCTTCACCTTTCTTTTGTTTGAAGTCTTAGGTAATTAAGTAGAGCTTGCCTGGATGATCGAGGCTAAGCTCCATATTTTCAGTTCAGCTCCTTAGTAACTGTAACCCCACCTGCAAAGTCTCCTCCCAGCATGCCAGTTCTGGCTAAAGCCTCACTTTTGCCCTAAATGTGTAGGCATCAAATTTTACTTTGTAAGATTGCTTCTCCACAGTGCCAGCCACCCTCAAGCTCTCTCCAGCTGTGTTATGCTTGGCAAGCTCTGTGCTTCTCTGAGTATCAGTTCCTTTACATACATGAAATTGCCAAATCTGACGTTTTTCCAAGGACCCAATAGAAATGCATTGCAAACACGCTTTGAATACTGCAAACCCAAATACTAATATTTACTGTACTACTTCATCTTGTAAAGTATTCCAAACAAATGGTGTACAGTTTTAAGTTTCAGAGGAACAGAATTCAGGCGTTCAGTCATTACTAAGTGACTGTGAGCACGCCCTTTAGTTTCTCAGACCTTTTCTCCTTTGTTAATTAATGTGTTTGACCAAAGGGCTTACAATGCCCCATTCAGCTCAAACATTCTACAGTTCTATTTTATGTTCTTTCTTCAAAATGCGCTAAGAATCAGTTGGAAGAAGCAATCTATTTATAGTCAGCTCTTCACACGATGAGTGTAAAATGCCCAGGACAGGCTCATAACATGGGGGCTAGAAATCTCCTCAAGGATAACCTGAAATATCTCTGTAAATCTTGGTAGTTTTGCAGTCCTTCATCATTATAATCAAGCTTTTCTTCCACTCCTCATTCCAAGATATCCAACTATTGAACAGTTTCAGTTCTGAAATCCACATGAATCAATCAGAGAGGATTGATTCAGAAAAACACAAAATGTGTTATATTAATAAAAACTTGTGTTTGGATCAGTTCTGTTCAAAAAGTTAAAGTTAATATTTATAATTTTTGAGGTTTGTATGTTAAGAAACAGTTGTGAAATTTCACATTTCCCTTCTACCCAACAACTTTGTTCTTACTTCAAATAGACCATGAAGAATAATCTGTAAGTATTCAGTTATTGCTTCAGGGATCACTAATGACTACATTCCATTTTTTTCTGAGTATTCCTCTTTTCTTCTTAGATCTGGAATAATGGTTATTTTTTATAAATTGTAGTTTTGGACATTCAAAAAGGAAATATTTTTCCTCAAACTCCTTTAAGGGAGATTGCTAACCCTTGTTTTCATTACAGCACTGGTGAAGGACTTCCGGGGCTAAGATGGGAAGCCTTGGGTCCTCGCAGGTTGACTGGTGCTTTGGAGAAGCCAGCTCCCTGTGAGTCCTGGGGAGGGCAGAGCAGAGAAGAACCTGACTGGGTTAGGTGAGTGTGGCCACAAGTCTCTGACTGACACATTTGAGTTAGTGCTTCTTAAAGAGGGAAACATGAGGTATTTTGAGCATGCCGTGGTGGTCAGCCAGCCTTCACTTAGATCGTTTTTCTTTGCCATGGTAATCTCCTAAGCTGTTGAAGCTGGCTGGAACTGAAGTTTCAAAAGATGAATGTGACATACAGTATGTTTAGCTCTAATTGTTTGCATGTGTGTAATGTTTCCAGCCTCATGACTCTGGCTTAAGGGTGAGGGGAAATGTCAGGTGGACTGGAGCATGGATGGGGCAAGGCAGGAGTATGTGTGTATGCATGTGCGGACACACACATACATTTGAGCACACACACACATGCACGCACACGTGCACACACTCGAGAGTGCTCTCTCTGTCTGTCTGTCTCTGTCTGTCTCTGTCTCTGTCTCTCTGTCTCTCTGTCTCTCTGCCTCTCTCTCTCTCTCTCTCTCTCTCTCTCTCTCTCTCTCTCTCTCTGTCTGTCTCTCTGTCTCTCTCTCACTAACTTACAGTTTCTTAACCCAAACTTGACAGAGTTAACTTGGAGATAGACACTAACACCGTAGAGACAATGGTCAGGGTCAGGAAGGAAGGATACTATTTAAAAGGAGAGGAAAGGAGTTACATGTTATGTAGCAAACTTCCAGCAGACCTTGAGTTTGTTCTTGAAAGAAACAAAATGTGAGAGGTAAACCGGAAAGAAGTGAGGGGATTCAATTTATTAATTACACAATAAACTGAGTACCAGCTTTGTATGCAAGACTGCTAATTGCCCGTAACAATGAATAGAATGGGTATCTCTCTGCCCTGCAGGAGTTTGGTCTAAGCATAGGGGCTCCTCACTGGGCCTGCCTCACTGTGCTTCCTCAGCCATAGAATCAATGGCTGAGGAAATTGAAATGAGGATCCATTTCAATTCTCCCGATTGGAAGGACTTAGCAACACATAGCTCTTGGCTAATCCTCCTAGACAGGCTTATTTATGTAGGGGGAGGAATAATTATAAGGTTATACATATGTTAAGTAAATGTGCTGGTCAGGATTTTCACTGCTTTTGACAACTGAGAGAAACAGTTTAACGGAGGAAGGAGTAGTGGATTTTAGCTCACTGTTTCAGAAGTTTCCACACATCATGGTGGGGGAGGGTGTGGTGGATTGGAGCAGCTCATATGCAGAGTAAGAGGCAAGGAGCAGAAGCAGCTGGTCTGTAGCAATAAGCTCCTCCACACTTTATCCCACTCCAACCCTGACAGATGGCAGCACCCACATTTGTGCAGTCTTTATCCCATCATAACTTTTCATATGTGGTTCTTCTCTGGAAATGCCTTCGCAGATATGGCCAAAAGTGTGCTTTATTATCCCCAAGGTCACACAGGAAGTGGGATATTTATGTAAGGTACAAGGTGTTTACTTCTTTATATGAGTAAGAGAAAGAGGGATAAATTAAGAGAGCTCTATGGACTCTAAACCCTGTCCTTCAGACACTGCCATAGACATCACAGGCACTGCCCTCTGGGAGCAATGCTGACTCCACACTCCTCTTTGTCTTGGATCTCAGCTCTACATCTTGCTTGGTAACAAGAAGTGACTGACAAACTTCTCCACCCTGAACCGCCATTGGCAAATACATGTTTAACAACTACTAAATTGCCACTGGACTTAACTGAGTTAGTAATGGAGGACTTGAAGTACTAGGCAAAGGGAAGAGAATTTAGGTATCAGTGTTTGTTCAGATTACTCTAAAGTATACAAGCCTACTTAGGGAAGGCTCTTACACAGCCACGGGTGACTTGAAAAAGGTAGTGGCATGTGGCAAAAGGTTCCTATACATAAGAAAAATTCCTACTTCTATGATTCTTGTGGGTAATAGTTGGAAGAGCTTAGGATCAAATTCTGATTCGACTTTTAAAAAGTTCTTTTATTAATATTCCAAAACTGAGTAAGGACGCTTCTCCCAGAAGCTCTTTTGTCAGAACCCTCTACATCACAAACGTGACATTGTAAAATCAATCTCTGGCTGAAACATGGCTCTGCTTGACACCATTCCCTTCCTCTCTCTGTCACTGTTTGCCTTTCTCCTTCCTAAGAAGCATTCAACAGAGCAAAACACCTGTCACCACGTCATGGGGGCATCCCAGGATGGCACCAAAGGAAGGTGGATCAAAGAATCCTCAGGACATCCTGCTAGTGGTTGGTTCATTTGGAAATCGGCTAGGAGAGGAAGGTTTTGCTTGGGCTTGTTTCTATTTTAAATAAATATTTATTTTATTTAGTATTAGTGTGGGTGTGCATGCATATGCCACACACGTGTGAAGTCCACAGAGAAATCTCAGCAGTCAGTTCCCTCCTTCCACACCCCTGCTCCGGGGACTCAGCTCAGTGTCATTGGCTTCTGTGACAAAGATTGTTACCTGTTGGGCCATCTCACTTGTCTCGGTTTATTTAGGTTTTTTTTTGAGGTTTTATTAATTTATTTTTAGTGAAAAGGTATAATATTGAAATTTGAGGTAATGTTTATCTTTATAAGTGTATTTGTCTATAGATATATATGGTGACCTTTATATTCCTAAAGACATTTGAAGTACTATCTGCATCCTATTTTGCCATCCCCATGGTACTTCATACACAAGTTCTTACTTGGTCTTCATAGTACCTGTATCTCCTCCCCAAGAGGAAGTAAAGCGTCCCCATGCCTGCCCCTTGCTATGCTAGCTACTTCCATACAGATCAAATAGGGGATGGCTAATTTATTCGTTTGACTAGTGTCTTAAATAAGCTTATATGTGGACATGCAATTTCACTCAATGTAGCACTATGAAGTAAGTATTATTTATAATATTCATGATTTTGCAAGTGAGAATCACTTCATTTTTAAATGGGAAAGCTCAGGACTCAAAAGCAGACTAAGTCAACCTCTGGGCTTTGTGCTCTTGTCTGCTCCTCTACCTTTCTGTCCATCCAAGGTCAGGCAAGTCTTTCCCTGAATGCCCTAAAACCTCTGTCTGTAGAAACAAGTTGTTCCTAGCCGTGTCCAAGGAGGCTTTGGTCTGCTTGGGCAGTATTACCAATCACTGGGATTCTCCCTCCCTGGGCTGCAAAATTCCATGGGAGAGATGGACAATGTGCCAGTGGATGCACACTACCCAAAGCAGACACTCCACTGCTGTCCATGATGCCACACAGCCTCCCATCTCATTTCTGATTCTACTGCCTTAGCAGAGAGAGGACAGCTGTCCAGCCACTTCTTTGTGTCCTTCTGCCAGTTCCTTTGGCTTTAAAAAACAAGAGTTTTTGTCCCTCCACTCCACATTCATATGTACCCCTCCCCCAAACTTAGAATTGTTGGCTTATGTCATAATGGAAGGCAAGGGGTATGGAGGAAAAATCAATGCCAGCCTCTGGTTATCATTTTAACAAAATAGAATTGGCTTCTGTCAATACCTGCTATTCTCAGGCTAAATTATGGTGCTAAAAGACTTCAAATTAGAGAAAGTACGTTATAAAGTCTGTTTTATGAGTGACACTTTGGGGATTCTAATATTTTCAAAACACATTTGATCTCTTATTTCTTATCTCATCTACTAAAATTAGGGTTTGCCAAGTAGATGAAGTGATGTGGATTAAAAAGGAGTAACGTTTCAAAGCCCAGACAAGAAAAGCCATTTTGCAATAATTATGACTATCTTCCACAAACTCTTGCCAGTGTTGTCAACTCTAGTCTTTGCTGAACGTTTCAACATGGCACCCAAGGGGAGCTTTCAAACCTGACAGCCATTTCCTATTTGTCAGGAACAAGAAGGAGGAGTTTTAAAGAAAATGAGGTCTTCCCCTTTCAGATGTAGAAATAAAGGGGTGGCGGGGAGACACATCGGAGAATAGGCAATGTGAGGCCCTAATGGGTCACGACAGCTCGGATATAGTAGTTTTCACTCCTCTGTAGGGACAGCCTCATTACCCACTCCTGCATGTGTTTTGCTGCAGCATCTGTGAGTGATGAGGCCACCCTTATCTCACAGAACCGAGGGATGCACTCCCCACTGCTGTGACAAGTTCTTTTGAGATAAATACTCATAACAGATTTTATTTCACAACACCACACACACACACACACAAAGAGCTATGAATCCTTAAGTGACACAAATGTGTCACCATCCATGTATTAAAAAACCTCCTTACACACATGCACAACTGTAGCACTTGAATGGTTTTCTCTGTCAATATGATATTGACACTGATTTAGTTCCATATGCCAAATCGTTTTAGAAATGACACCAGCAAATTCTTAAAAGGAGCGAGTGACATCCTTTGTCTGTGAAGTAAAAAGCAAACAAAATCCTCAGCCATCAAGTTCAGTGTACAAGATCACCTTTGTCCCCTGGGCCAATGGCCTCCCAAAGCTGACTATGATGCATTCTCAGGTCAGCTCTTGTCTAAAGCAGTGCTCCTGGTGGGAAGCCTCGTGACACCAGAGTGCACGAATCTTAGCTCTGCTTAATCAGACAGTCATCCTATATTGCACTGTCTCTTTTTCAGTCTTAAATTATTTATTAAAAGATCCAATGCCTGTTAGGGCAACCTCATCAGGATGGAAAACATGGATTCTGTGACTCCTGCATAAAATCTGCAACTCAAATGCAAATGGTGGGCAAACTTCAAACGGCCATGGAGGAGGAAGGAAGGAAAGCAAAAGTGAGGTGTTCAGAAGGAGCTTGTAAATATTTTGGTATTATTCCCCAAATGTTTCCTTTTTCTCTTTTAAAGGTTTTGTCTTACAAGCCCACAGCATGGCTTTCTTCCTAAAAGCACAGGGAGCCTCACTTAGGGCTAGCCTTGCTTCTTCTTTAGGAGGTTCAGTCCGGGTGTTTGGGAGGTGAAGGGCTAGCTGCTCGTTTTCTTTGCTTTGATGGATTCCTCCCCTCATAAACCATAGCCCAGCTCATAATTATAATGCAAAACAGCATCCCTCCAGCCTGCTTGGTGCATTTACAATCTGAAGTTCCTTGAAGTTCTAAGGATTTTTAAATATTGATATTCATTAATTGTATGGCTTTTTGTGACATAAATGCACATTACACACTTTTATGTGCTGGAAACAACTAAAAATGCCATGTCACAAATGTTTACATGGCTGTTATGGAAAACAGTTCCATGCTAATATATGCCTGCTTCTTAAATTCTGTTAGCAGTTGTAAGACAGTCAGATACCACCCGTGGGATCTGGTGCCCTCATGAAACACAATTACAATGAGAATATCTCATTATCTCATTGGCTTTAGCTTACTGCTCTGTTACCATGGTTTCAAATACACAGAGGAGTCTGAAACTAAGAGTGCTGCTAACAAAGAACATATCCTTGTACAATGACATCAGATCATGTTAGACAGAATAGACTTAATTAAATACCCCCTGATGGAGGCCAAAATACAAAAGTTGGGTCTACTTTTTTAAAAGGAAACCAGCCATTTTAAAACATTGTGCTTAATTTAGTTGGGAATTTTTTTTATTCCTTTTTAATAGCAGCTACAACTCTAAATTCAGATCCTATTAATATTCTCTGGTAGTGACAAGGAGTTAAGGGGGTGGAAGAGGAAAAAGACAACTGTCAAAAGAGAATGATGTCAGATGTTCCTTCCAAGGGTCCGGCCACCAAAGCAGCCAGTTCACAGAACACGAGATGTTCATTTCCGAGGGTTCAAACTGCTGGACCGTCCACTATAAAATGCCCTCAGATTTTCCAGCACCGATCCCCACCTTATCGAGTGTGGTTGGCCTCTGTTGGACACAGCACTTCAGCCCCTGTTCTAATGCACTCGGTGCTTAGCTTCATAAAAACTAGAATTCTATTACTTTAGTGATGGGAAACTATTTTGTTATAGGAGGAACCGTAACTCCAGAGCCTTGGGCTTGCAGTTTCTGTGCTGCTTACTGTAGTCTGATTGACTTCCAGCCCCTGACTTACTACTCTTCACGGAGGAAAGTCTCCTGGATCCAGCCAAGTTGGCTTTTGTTTAAAAAGACCTTTAAAATACACTTCAGTGGTGGCAAATCATTTAGGCTTCAGAGCTATCCTAGTGGATAAACATTTTTCTCTCAAAGACCTAAAATGGTGGCTTGCAGTTTTCTGAAATGTTGTAAAATTAATTCCCCTATAAAAGAAGTCTCCCTTGTCAACGTGAAGCCTGCCACCCCCATGCCACACAAGCACACTAGAATTATAGCTGTAAAAAAAAATTTAAATCACTTATAGGCTCCAGAGACTATCAAGTGACATAATGTGACGATAATGACATCCCTGGTGGTGTTAATTGATTTTGTCCTGGTAGAGAGGGTAATTTGGTTTCTGCAGCAATGCAAGATCATGGACTAAACTGACTGGTCTGCCTAGGTAGTATTACCATTAATGAACAGAAAACACACTTTCTGCCTTAAATATTGGTAATTACAGGGAAGGGAAGATGGAAAGCCAGAGGTTCTTAATCATGGAAGGAGAGTTAGTTCTAAGTTGTTTGCATTCACCGGGGAAGTGTGTCAAAGGATTGTGAATTAGCAATTCGGAGTCTTGCTCCATAAAATCCAGCTGCTTTCCTCCTACCTCAGAAAGATCTGTAAATAAGTCAAATGATTTGTAAAGTGTTCTTCAACAGAAAAAAAAATCACACTTGGCAGCTGCATGTGCCGTGTGATTAAAAGTGATACATCATCCGTCAAGCTGCCTTCCTTTATTGGTCTACATTCCTTTCTTTACGGTTTCTAATTGGTGTGATTTTGAAAATATTTTAAGTGAAAAATACACTCTTTCTAAATTGTGCATGTAGACAAGGATATTCAGATAATTCTCTGATTTTTCAGAGGCATTGCATAGATTTGGAAGTCATTCAAGTTCACACAAATAATTGTGATTATGCAAATAAAAACATTGTGCCGTTAAAGGTACCTCTGTTCTGTTGGAGAGCTCAGTTTACTTTTTACCCACTGAGTTTGACTGTCTATCAAGCCCTATCCATCCTACTAAAACTAGAGATCCTGTTTGTAGGTGTCAGCTCTGCCTGAGCATAGCCAGCATCCCTCTGATCAGCGGGGAGCTGTGCAGGTCTCACTGTGAAGTGTTTTGTATATCGTGCCTGCATCCCACCATCTCAATATCTTATGAATCTGAGCCTTTATCTCTGTTGACACATTTCTGCCTCAGGTTGGGTTTTATTATCTATAATTTGAACTCAAGTTATCATTTCTTATTTCTTTTCTTAATAATAGAATTCGGTCCAGCCTTTTTTTATTCCAGTTTATGCTCCATGCTCTATCCACAAGGACTCATTTAAAAAGTTTCTAATGACTTGTATTTATTTAGAAAGCTAAGAAAAGTTACCTTTTGTCGTTGTTGTTGTTGTTTGTGGTTATTGAGACTATTTTTTTTTAATCCTAGAAATAAGCCAGGCATGATGGCATGTTTCTAGAATCTCAGAAACTGAGACAGGAGGATTAAAGGTTTGAGGATACCTTGGATCACATTGTGAGTGTGCTGGTTAGGTTTTTGCAAACATAACACAAGGTAGACTCATCTGGGAAGACAGAAGATCAACGGAGGAATTATCTAAGCCAGACTGGCCTGTAGGCAAATGTGTGGGCCTTTTCTTGATTAATGATTGATGAGGGAAGGTCCACCCCCTGTGGCTGGTGTTACACTGGGAGGGATAAGAAAGGTATATCCTGGTCCTTGAAGGGATAAGAAAGAGCTGAGCTTGAGCCTGAGGGAAAGCACTAAGCAGGAACGCCTCTGGTTTGGTTCCTGTCTCCATGTTCCTGCCTTGAGCTCCTGCCCTGATTTCCCTCCATGATCCACTGTGATGTGGAAATATAAACCCAGATAAAACCTTTCTTCCTCCAGTTGTTTTTGGTAATTATCACAGCAATAGAAAAACCCGAATATAGCAACTTTTGGGCTGGCCTCACTATATATTACGACCCTGTCCTAAAGTATATTTTATATGCAGAATAACACACATCTCACATGATGTACATGTGCACTGCTGGGGCACAGCTTTCCTTGAGAAAAAACGTAAAATGGCTTGTTTTTCTGTGCTAGGATTCGAACGGGACCACGGGTGTATGAAATGGAGATGTTTATGCCAGTGAGTTGCTGATGGAGCAGTATTAAATGAAACACATGAGAATAAAGGCAGGAGACATTGTGAAGAAGTAGGGAGGACTCACAGGTTTCCTTTGCAGGTTCATGAACATCCTGAGACAGCAAGAAGATCTGATTCTTCCCATCAATATCAGTATCAAGTATCAGCATTTGTACTGGTTCTCTGAAGTTCTGTTCCTGTAGGCTAATGCACAAAGGACGAATGAGTTCCCTGCAGAAACGGAAAGCACCTGAACTTGGGGAACATGAAATTTTTTATATAACAGGCAGTAAATGGCCTAAATTTTCCGTAAAAAGAAATCTTATTGTTCTTAAATTTAGATTTATGGTAGCTGATCACAAAACCTGCCCTTTGTTTAGGAGGTAGGCACCTTTCCCTTACAAGAGTGTTCATTATAAAAACATCCTTGGGAGAACACCACTGAGGAAGCTGTTGCTTCTGGCTTATAAAATATGCAGAAATGCCAAAGACCTGTCTTCATCGAGCCTAGTCTTGACCTCGATGAAGGTTCTGGAGTAGTAATGGCCCCACAGATAAATGGGCCGACCTTATTTCTTTTACACCTATGGATCATTTGGTCATTGGCAATGAGTCTTGAGAATAGGAAAGTATGACCTCCTCAGAAATATGAAGGAAAGATACTTCCTTTGGCTCAGGTAATTCTTAAAACACTGATCCAGGCCTCATCCGGCCGGATCAGCGCCAGGGTAGCTGGAGCGCAGGGTTGCCTGACACCCGCCAGCTACCCACGATCCCCACCGCAGGATTTTGGGACTGCTGGTGAGTGGAACACAGCTTCTGCTCCAGTCCAATCACGCGGGACCTGAGACTGCTCTGGTTGGGGAGAGAGAAATCCGGCCTACATAGGGCCACAAGCCTTTTCCAGACAGAAAAGCACCGGGGCAGCTGGGACGCAGGGTCGGCTGACACTCGCCAGCTACCCACAACACCCACCACAAGATCTTAAGACTTCTGGTGAGTAGAACACAGCTTCTGCTCCAATCCAATTGCACTCGGGACCAGAGACTGCATTAGTTAGGGAAGCAGAAAACCAGCCTGAGTAGGACCACAGGCCTCTTCCGGCTGGACCAGCACCGGGGTACCATCAGCTACCCACGACCTCCGCCGCAGGATTTTGAGACTGCTGGTGAGTGGAACACAGCTTCTGCTCCAATCTTTAAACAGTGACAACGATAACAACTAACCCCAGAGATTACCAGATGGCGAAAGGTAAACGTAATAATCTTACTAACAGAAACCAAGACCACTCACCATCATCAGAACCCAGCACCCCCACTTCGCCCAGTCCAGGGCACCCCAACACACCGGAAAAGCTAGACACGGATCTAAAAGCATATCTCCTGATGATGGTAGAGGACTTCAAGAAGGACTTTAATAACACACTTAAAGAAATACAGGAGAACACTGCTAAACAGGTAGAAGACAATAAAGAGGAAGCACAAAAATCCCTTAAAGAATTGCAGGAGAACACTGCTAAAGAGTTACAAATCCTTAAAGAAAAACAGGATAACATAATCAAACAGGTAGAAGTCCTTACAGAAAAACAGGAAAACACATCCAAACAGATGATGGAAATGAACAAAACCATACTAGACCTAAAAAGGGAAGTAGACACAATAAAGAAAACCCAAAATGAGGGAACACTGGAGATAGAAACCCTAGGAAAGAAATCTGGAACCATAGATACCAGCATCAGCAACAGAATACAAGAGATGGAAGAGAGAATCTCAGGTGCAGAAGATTCCATAGAGAACATCGACACAACAATCAAGGAAAATGTAAAATGCAAAAAGATCCTAACTCAAAACATCCAAGAAATACAGGACACAATGAGAAGACCAAACCTACGGATAATAGGAGTGGATGAGAATGAAGATTTTCAACTCAAAGGACCAGCAAACATCTTCAACAAAATTATAGAAGAAAACTTCCCAAATCTAAAGAAAGAGATGCCCATGAACATACAAGAAGCCTACAGAACTCCAAATAGACTGGACCAGAAAAGAAATACCTCCCGACACATAATAATCAGAACAACAAATGCTCTAAATAAAGATAGAATACTAAAAGCAGTAAGAGAAAAAGGCCAAGTAACATATAAAGGCAAGCCTATCAGAATTACACCAGATTTTTCACCAGAGACTATGAAAGCCAGAAGATCCTGGACGGATGTTATACAGACACTAAAAGAACACAAATTCCAGCCCAGGCTACTATACCCAGCCAAACTCTCAATTAACATAGATGGAGAAACCAAAGTATTCCATGACAAAACCAAATTCACACATTATCTCTCCACGAATCCAGCCCTTCAAAGGATAATAACAGAAAAAAACCAACACAAGGACAGGAACCATGCCCTAGAAACAACAAGAAGGTAATCCCTCAACAAACCTAAAAGAAGACAGCCACAAGAACAAAATGCCAACTTTAACAACAAAAATAACAGGAAACAACAATTACTTTTCCTTAATATCTCTTAATATCAATGGACTCAACTCCCCGATAAAAAGACATAGACTAACAAACTGCCTACACAAACAAGACCCAACATTTTGCTGCTTACAGGAAACTCATCTCAGAGAAAAGGATAGACACTACCTCAGAATGAAAGGCTGGAAAACAATTTTCCAAGCAAATGGCATGAAGAAACAAGCTGGAGTAGCCATTCTAATATCTGATAAGATTGACTTCCAACCCAAAGTCATTAAAAAAGACAGGGAGGGACACTTCATACTCATCAAAGGTAAAATCCTCCAAGAGGAACTATCAATCCTGAATATCTATGCTCCAAATACAAAGGCAGCCACATTCATTAAAGAAACTTTAGTAAATCTCAAAGCACACATTGCACCTCATACAATAATAGTGGGAGACTTCAACACACCACTTTCACCAATGGACAGATCATGGAAACAGAAACTAAACAGGGACACAGAGAAACTAAGAGAAATTATGAATCAAATGGATCTGGCAGATATCTACAGAACATTCTATCCTAAAACAAAAGGATATACCTTCTTCTCAGCACCTCATGGTACCTTCTCCAAAATTGACCACATAATTGGTCACAAAACAGGCCTCAACAGATACAAAAATATTGAAATTGTCCCATGCATCCTATCAGATCACCATGTACTAAGGCTGATCTTCAATAACAAAATAAATAATAGAAAGCCAACCTTCACGTGGAAACTGAACAACACTCTTCTCAATGATACCTTGGTCAAGGAAGGAATAAAGAAAGAAATTAAGGACTTTTTAGAGTTCAATGAAAATGAAGCCACAACATACCCAAACTTATGGGACGCAATGAAAGCATTTCTAAGAGGAAAACTCATAGCTCTGAGTGCCTCCAAAAGGAAACTAGAGAGAGCACACATTAGCAGCTTGACAACACACCTAAAAGCACTAGAACAAAAGGAAGCAAATTCACCCAAGAGGAGTAGACGGCAGGAAATAATCAAACTCAGGGGTGAAATCAACCAAGTGGAAACAAGAAAAACTATTCAAAGAATCAACCAATCAAGGAGCTGGTTCTTTGAGAAAATCAACAAGATAGATAAACCCTTAGCCAGACTCACTAGAGGGTACAGGGAAAGCATCCTAATTAACAAAATCAGAAATGAAAAAGGAGACATAACAACAGATCCTGAAGACATCCAAAACACCATCAGATCCTTCTACCAAAGGCTATACTCAACAAAACTGGAGAACCTGGATGAAATGGAGAAGTTCCTAGACAGATACCAGGTACCAAAGTTGAATCAAGATCAGGTTAATGATCTAAACAGCCCTATATCCCCCAAAGAAATAGAAGCAGTCATTAATAGTCTCCCAAGTAAAAAAAGCCCAGGACCAGATGGGTTTAGTGCAGAGTTCTATCAGACCTTCAAAGAAGATCTAATCCCAGTTCTTCACAAACTATTCCACAAAATAGAAACAGAAGGTACTCTACCCAACTCATTCTATGAAGCCACAATTACTCTGATACCTAAACCACAAAAAGACCCAACAAAGATAGAAAACTTCAGACCAATATCCCTTATGAATATTGATGCAAAAATCCTCAATAAAGTTCTTGCTAACCGAATCCAAGAACACATCAAAACAATCATCCATCCTGACCAAGTAGGTTTCATCCCAGGGATGCAGGGATGGTTCAATATACGGAAATCCATCAACGTAATCCAGTATATAAACAAACTCAAAGACAAAAACCACATGGTCATCTCGTTAGATGCGGAAAAAGCATTTGACAAGATCAAACACCAATTCATGATAAAAGTCTTGGAAAGATCAGGAATTCAAGGCCCATACCTAAACATGATAAAAGCAATCTACAGCAAACCAGTAGCCAACATCAAAGTAAATGGTGAGAAGCTTGAAGCAATCCCTCTAAAATCAGGGACTAGACAAGGCTGTCCACTTTCTCCATACCTATTCAACATTGTACTTGAAGCCCTAGCCAGAGCAATTCGACAACAAAAGGAGATCAAAGGGATACAAATTGGAAAAGATGAAGTCAAAATATCACTCTTTGCAGATGATATGATAGTATATATAAGTGACCCTAAAAATTCCACCAGAGAACTCCTAAGCCTGATAAACAGCTTCGGTGAAGTAGCTGGATATAAAATTAACTCAAACAAATCAATGGCCTTTCTCTACACAAAGAATAAACAGGCTGAGAAAGAAATTAGGGAAACAACACCCTTCTCAATAGTCACAAATAATATAAAATATCTTGGCATGACTCTAACTAAGGAAGTGAAAGATCTGTATAATAAAAACTTCAAGTCTCTGAAGAAAGAAATTATAGAAGAACTCAGAAGATGGAAAGATCTCCCATGCTCATGGATTGGCAGGATCAACATTGTAAAAATGGCTATCTTGCCAAAAGCAATCTACAGATTCAATGCAATCCCCATCAAAATTCCAAATCAATTCTTCAACGAATTAGAAAGTGCAATCTGCAAATTCATCTGGAATAACAAAAAACCTAGGATAGCAAAAACTCTTCTCAAGGATAAAAGAACCTCTGGTGGAATCACCATGCCGGACCTAAAGCTCTACTACAGAGCAATTGTGATAAAAACTGCATGGTACTGGTATAGTGACAGACAAATAGACCAATGGAATAGAATTGAAGACCCAGAAATGAATCCACACACCTATGGTCACTTGATCTTCGACAAGGGAGCTAAAAACATCCAGTGGAAGAAAGACAGCATTTTCAACAAATGGTGCTGGCACAACTGGTTGCTAACATGTAGAAGAATGCGAATCGATCCATTCCTATCTCCTTGTACTAAGGTCAAGTCTAAGTGGATCAAGGAACTTCACATAAAACCAGTGACACTGAAACTTATAGAGGAGAAAGTGGGGAAAAGCCTTGAAGATATGGGCACAGGGGAAAAATTCCTGAATAGAACAGTAATGGCTTGTGCTGTAAGATCGAGAATTGACAAGTGGGACCTCATGAAACTACAAAGCTTCTGCAATGCTAAAGACACCATCAATAAGACAAAAAAACCACCAACAGATTGGGAAAGGATCTTCACCTATCCTAAATCAGATAAGGGACTAATATCCAATATATATAAAGAACTCAAGAAGATGGACTCCAGAAAGTCAAATAACCCCATTAAAAAATGGGGCTCAGAACTGAACAAAGAATTCTCACCTGAGGAATACTGAATGGCAGAGAAGCACCTGAAAAAATGTTCAACATCCTTAATCATCAGGGAAATGCAAATCGAAACAACCCTGAGATTCCACCTCACACCAGTCAGAATGGCTAAGATCAAAAATTCAGGTGACAGCAGATGCTGGCGAGGATGTGGAGAAAGAGGAACACTCCTCCATTGTTGGTGGGATTGCAAGCTTGTACAACCACTCTGGAAATCAGTCTGGCGGTTCCTCAGAAAATTGGACATAGTACTACCGGAGGATCCAGCAATACCTCTCCTGGGCATATATCCAGAAGATGTCCCAACCGGTAAAAAGGACACATGCTCCACTATGTTCATAGCAGCCCTATTTATAATAGCCAGAAGCTGGAAAGAACCCAGATGTCCCTCAACAGAGGAATGGATACAGAAATTATGGTACATTTACACAATGGAGTACTACTCAGCTATTAAAAAGAATGAATTTATGAAATTCCTAGCCAAATGGATGGACCTGGAGGGCATCATCTTGAGTGAAGTAACACAATCACAAAAGAACTCACACAATATTTATTCACTGATAAGTGGATATTAGCCCAAAACTTAGGATACCCAAGATATAAGATACAATTTGATAAACGCATGAAACTCAAGAAGAATGAAGACCAAAGTGTGGACACTGTGCCCCTTATTAGAATTGGGAACAAAACACCCAGGGAAGGAGTTACAGAGACAAAGTTCGTAGCTGTGATGAAAGGATGGACCATTTAGAGACTGCCGTATCCAGGGATCCATCCCATAATCAGCTTCTAAACGCTGACACCATTGCATACACTAGCAAGATTTTGCTGAAAGGACCCAAATATAGCTGTCTCTTGTGAGACGATGCCGGGGCCTAGCAAACACAGGAGTGGATGTTCACAGTCAGCTATTGGATGTATCACAGGGCTCCCAATGGAGAAGCTAGAGAAAGTACCCAAGGAGCTAAAGGGATCTGCAACCCTATTGTTGGAACAACATGATGTACTAACCAGAACCCCGGAGCTCTTGTCTCTAGCTGCATATGTATCGAAAGATGGCCTAGTCGGCCATCAATGGAAAGAGAGGCCCATTGGACTTGCAAACTTTATATGCCCCAATATAGGGGAATGCCAGGGCCAAAAGAATGGGAATGGGTGGGTAGGGAAGTGGGGGGCGCTATGGGGGACTTTTGGGATAGCATTGGAAATGTAATTGAGGAAAATATGTAATAAAAATATTAAAAATCAAAAAAAAAAAAGAAGAATGAAGACCAAAGTGTGGACACTGTGCCCCTTCTTAGAATTGGGAACAAAACACCCAGGGAAGGAGGTACAGAGACAAAGTTCATAGCTGTGATGAAAGGATGGACCATTTAGAGACTGCCGTATCCAGGGATCCATCCCATAATCAGCTTCTAAATGCTGACACCATTGCATACACTAGCAAGATTTTGCTGAAAGGACCCAAATATAGCTGTCTCTTGTGAGACGATGCCGGGGCCTAGCAAACATAGGAGTGGATGTTCACAGTCAGCTATTGGATGTATCACAGGGCTCCCAATGGAGAAGCTAGAGAAAGTACCCAAGGAGCTAAAGGGATCTGCAACCCTATTGTTGGAACAACATGATGTACTAACCAGAACCCCGGAGCTCTTGTCTCTAGCTGCATATGTATTGAAAGATGGCCTAGTCGGCCATCAATGGAAAGAGAGGCCCATTGGACTTGCAAACTTTATATGCCCCAATATAGGGGAATGCCAGGGCCAAAAGAATGGGAATGGGTGGGTAGGGAAGTGGGGGGCGCTATGGGGGACTTTTGGGATAGCATTGGAAATGTAATTGAGGAAAATATGTAATAAAAATATTAAAAATTAAAAAAAAAGAAGCTGGGAATATAAATTTATTTCGTTAAAACTTAGCCACATATCACTTGTCCATAGACTTTATCAATTCTGTTTACTACTACTTTTCAAAAGAGTTTTATTTTATAAACAAGCACATGTATTGACAAAAAAAAAAACAAAAAAACAAACAAACAAAAAAAAAAAACACTGATCCAGGCTGGAGTAGTCACAACTTCTAGCAGTTGGGGAATGGTATATACCAATGTACACATATAACACTACACTAACTAGTTATTTCAAAGAGAAGATGTCCTGAATGTAGGCATGGATGATGAACATATTCAATCCCAACACTTGGGTGGCAGAGGTAGGCAGATATCTATTCGTTCAAGGCTATCCTGGTCTACGTAGTGAGTCACAGGTCAGCTAGATCTACACAATACATTCCTATCTCAGAAATTTAAAAACAAAAACAAAAAAAAAAAAAAAAAAAAACAAGCCTGGCATGGTGGCACACGCCTTTAATCCCAGCACTCGGGAGGCAGAGGCAGGAGGATTTCTGAGTTCGAGGCCAGCCTGGTCTACAAAAAAAAAAGGAAGAGAAAGAAAGAAAGAAAGAAAGAAAGAAAGAAAGAAAGAAAGAAAGAAAGAAAGAAAGAAAGAAAGAAAGGAAGGAAGGAAGGAAGGAAGGAAGGAAGGAAGAAAGAAAGAAAGAAAAAGGAAGGAAGGAAGGAAGGAATAAAGAAAGAAAGAAAGAAAGAAAGAAAGAAAGAAAGAAAGAAAGAAAGAAAGAAAAAGGAAGGAAGGAAGGAAGGAAGGAAGGAAGGAAGGAAGGAAGAAACAAAAACAAAAACTGTCTAGTCTAGGCAGTGTTGTCTTCTCCTTTGATCCCTTTAATCACAGCATATTTGGGAGGCAGAGACTAATAGACCACTGTGCTATCAAGGCTAGCATGATCTGTATGAATTCCAGGCCAGTCAGGGCTACAAACCAAAACCCTTAAAATACTGAATGTGAACTCCTAGAAGACCTCTTCTATGCCTCTGATCAGTTATTATCTATCCATCCAGTATTTCCAAATGATTGCTACAGGGAGGAAAAACATTATCTCCTCTTAAAGCTTAGGAAATAAACAACATACAAGCTTCAGGAATTTCCTGAAACTGACCATATTTATTAGGCCTCTCCCTCCCAACTACATATAAGCCATAAGAATTTCTCTAGAGACTTAGATAAGCTGAACTGCCAGAGTAAGCTCCCACGAGACAAGTTGTCTGGAATTGACTCAGAGCCTCGGCTTCCTGCCTGGAAGAGATGCCCCCCATCTGGCCTGTTAACTTATCTGTAAATTAAACAGTGAATGCCAGGGATCTGGCATTTCTGAGCCATCAGCCATACTGAGGTGGTATTTTTATGATATCGCTGTCTTTGAGACATTTCTGGTCCTGTTAGTAACTGCAATCAAACTCTGGTTCCCCAAGCCAGAGTTAGTGAAACCCTTCCTTTGTTCACTCATCAGTTTCTTGTCTGGGGTGAGTAGCCTGACAATGATGTGTGTGTGTGTGTGTGTGTGTTGTTATTATTATTTTAAGTATTATATTGATAAATTGGTTTTCACCTTGAAGATGTCTTAAGCCACTTTAAATGAGTGGTTAAATTCACTAAAATTGCTAAATATGTACAGTTTTCATTGTCAAGTTGTGAGATAAATTTCATTTCTGATACCATAAATGACTTGATAACCTGCCATAAATCATGAAATCTCTTTGACATTTGGCCTTAGCTTCATCTTACTTTCAAAAAGCAAGTGATGTCATTGTTACGGTAGTCAGCATCAACACTTCTAAGGAATTCCTGGAATTGGTGATGATTTAATCCTTGTCCCTTACAAAATTCACAAGGTTGATGGTAATTTGTATGATTTTATCCATCTTTAATGCTTTTGTGAACACACTGTTTTGATATACTCTGCAATGGTACCTTATTAAATGCAAGTTTAGGGACCCAATTGCATCATCTTGTATTAGTTTAAAAGTCCCTTTATTATGTAGTAGTAATAGTAGGACACTATTGTTAACTATACCAGATACATTGATGTTGAAAAAAGAGAATTATTTGAACACACACACACACACACACACACACTTTCGAGTGTTGCTGCTTGTTATATTTTCATTTAATTATGTCTGCTTTATTTAATTTTGTCTTTTAATGTCATTAAAGAACCTGTTTCCTCAGTGACATTGTCTGTCATCAATAACCCTAACAAAAATGACAAGTTAACTCACATTTTCTCGGTCAGTGCTGTCATCTATCAGCAAAGCATGAAACTTGAGATCAGTGGCTTTCCTCTCCAAACTCCTTCCCGTAGATTTTCCTCCAGTGTCTTAACTTAACTGGCTGACAGATCATTTTGAACCAGCCTCCCTGTTTTTAAGAGTATATTCTATGTTCCAAATATTTTTATTGAAAATAGTTTTATTTTTCATACAACATTTTGTGATTATGGTTCCTCCCCCAACCTCTTTCAGACCATCTGAGTATCCCACCCCATCCTTTCTTTCTCTTGGGCCTGTGTCTTCCCATTAACCAGCAGGTTTTTTTAAAATATTACCTTCATGTGTACATGTGTGTGTGTGTGTGTGTGTGTGTGTGTGTGTGTATGTATGTGTGTGTAAAGGAAGAGAGATTTTAAAATAATATTAATAAGATAAGTTAGAACAAAAGCAAACAAACCAGAATAGGACCAAATCAGCAAACAGAAGAAAAAGAGCCAAAGAAAAAGCAAAGTGCAAAAACACATATGGACTCGGAGACACATACATTTGCACACAGAGACATCACAGTAAAACACAAAACTCAAAACTATGATGTATATACAAATGACCTGTAAGGGAAAACAAAACAAAAACAAAAACAAGAATCCAATGCCCTGACAAAGCATTATGAGACAAAGAACCTCCAAAAATACCATAGAGTTCATGTCATGTTGCCCATCTATAGCTAACCATGGGGTCTGTCTGAAAGAATGGTTTATATACCCAGTGAGACTCCATTGGAGAAAACTAATGTCTCATTTGGGCTTGTTATCAATTGGAGATAGCTTCTGGGTTAGGAGTGGGTGCTTGGGCAGGTGCAGTAGTATGGTTTTTCTCTCAGTTTGGAGAACAAACAAGAATCTTGGCAGTCACTTGGGTTGGTTCATATGGGGCTTCTTTGGCTAACAACTCTATCGGATGTAACCCATTCCCAGAACTGGAATCTTTATGTGGTGATTAGAGATGGCCAGTTGGGTCTATGTCTTTCTGTTATCTGGCAGTTTAAAAACAGATCATGTGCGTGTGCATGTGTGTGTGTGTGTGGTGTTAGAAATCTTCTACTTCTGCTTTAGGTTTCCGTATGACCCTCCCCAAATGGCCCTTAGTTTTATCTGTCTCTCCTCACGTGTCCTCCTTTATCCCTCTTCTCTCCCTTTTCTTCTTTGATCCTTCTGTCCCAGACCCCTAACCCTTCCATCTAAATGTAACTGTATATCCAATTTCTCCATCCAAGAGGCATCCGTCCTTCCTCTCCAGTCCTTGTAGTTGTATGGATGGTAGCCTGCTTATTAAAGAATTAACAGCTAATATCCACACATAAGCAAATGTATATAATATTTTTCCTTTGAGGTCCAGCTAATCACACTCGGGATAATTTTTTCTAGCTCCATCCATGTACCTGCAAATTTTATGATTTCATCTTTTTAACAGCTAAGTAACATTCCACATACCACAGATTTTTATTCCATTAATGCACTGATGAGCACCTAGGCTGTTTCCATTTTTGAATATCATGGACAGAGCATTAATTAATATACTTAAATAAGCATCTCTATAGTAGGATTAAGTGTCCATTGAGCATACACCCAAGAATGCTGAAGCTGGAGATTGATGTAGATTGATTCCCAGATGTCAGAGGAACTGTCATACTGATTTCTATATTGGGTGTCTAACTGTAAACTCCCACCAGCAATGACTGAGTGTTCCCCTTGTTCATTGATAGGATTTTTTTTCTTTTTTTTTCCTTTTAATTGATTTTTAACTTGCTCTTGTAAAAGTTAATTAATATACTTTAGGGTTTAACTATTTGAAATGTATTGAGTGTTACTAAATTTGAAAATCAGAATAAGATCAATATTTATGTTTCACACACTTAAAATTCCATGTACTCTGTAGTTTAGTATTCGAGTCAATTAAATTGTTCTTTTGTATGTAAGTGTATGTATGTTCATACATGTTCCTGTGTGTGAGTGCAGTCATGTACAAAACACAGTACACATGTGGAGGTTAATGAATAGCCTTAGGTGTTGGTCTTCTCACCTCCCATCTCCTTTGAGTCAGGCATCTCTCTGTCTCTCTGTCTCTCTGTCTGTGCCTCTCTGTCTCTGTCTCTGTCTCTTTAAACTCAAGTCCTCACACTGGTGTGACTCGCACGTTACTTCCTGAGCTATCTCTTCAGTCCTTACTTTTATTTTTTGGTTTTTGTTGTTGTTTTTAAATCCAGGTGTTTGAACTTCTATAAGCACAGGTCTAAAAGTTGTGAGCATCAGTGTCACCCATTATGGTTGTGAATTTATTTTTCCTTTTAGTTCTTCTTGAATTCACACGTTTGAAGCAATTTGAATTTGTGACGTCAGACTTGGAGTTGCAACATATTTCGAGTTAGATGATCCTTTGTCATTTCCAACAATGTCTTCCATCGTTAGAAATGCTGTTCTCATCCACCTTATGTTAATATCATTACACAGATTAGTTTCTGATTGTCACAGAGATATTTATCTTTTTAATTTATTGTTTTTCTCTGTTCTTTCATTTAACATCTGTCATTTGCTATTTATATATAGCTACATTTTTAATACAACCTGATATGTTTGACTACAGTCGGTCCTATTGAGCACACCTTCATGTGAGGTACCTCCCGCTTGAGCTGTGTTTAAATATTGTACCTTCCTATCAGTTTTCCCCTCTAAATCTTTCCACCTGTTTCCCTTCTGTTTTTGTCTTCTTTTTAATAACCCCATCTTTTCTTACAGTATTTCCTTCACATTTATGGGTTCGTATATTCTCTTTCTATCATTTGAATGGATATTTTAAAGTTATAGCATAGGTTCTCAATTTATAATCTTTAATACAAATTAATGTTTTCCTGAAAAAAATAAAATCTAAAGGACTTCACTTAGTGTCCTTTAAAATTGGATTAACTGGTAAAAATGGTTATTTTTCTAAACAATATTATTTAACCTGGGTTTCTGTACAATAAGATCCACCATTTTTAAGTGTATAATTTTTTGAAATTTGTCATACTTGTATTTAGGTAACTATTCCCATGATTACAATATAAAATGTTCCCATGTCCCTGTATCTTTCTCCAGTCAATCCTGATTATCAAATCTGATTATCAAATTGGTTCTGCTTTTTGACGCTGAAGTGGCCTTTTCTATGAAGTCATACATATGTCATCAAATACAGTCACTTATGTCTGGGTTTCTTCACTTAGCACAGAGCGTTGAGAACTAGTCAAGTTGTGGTGTGCATCTGAGCCGTATTCCTTGTACTGTTACTGTGTACTGGTATTTATTCTATAAACATGTGCTATGTGCATGGCTGTTTCACTCCTTTTGACTGTTTTGCCTATCATGCCTCGCTTTTCACTCACCAGTTGATGGACATTTGGTTTGTTTCTAGAGCTTGCCCATTCTGAATCAAGTTGTTCTGAGTGATCACATACAATATCTGCAAGACACATGCTTTCATTCCTCTTGGGTATAATCATGGAAGAATCATATGTGGAAACTGAAAAAAAGTAAAGAGTGAAATAAGATGGCCTGAAAGAACTAAAGAAAGGGACAAAGGAAGAGAGGAGATAGAACATGAGGGCATGGGGAGGGTAGATGTGAGCAAGGCATTATATGTACAAGCTCTCTGCATGACTAATATGAGTGAACAACCATGAAAATGGAAAAGTACTTTTTGAGAAGAATAGAATGTTCTTCCATGTTCAACCATCTAAGGAACTCCACCAACCGCTATGCAATTTTCCGAACCTATTGTCAATGCATAAGAGTCTTTGTTCCACACTGCTCATAACAGCTTATGTTTTCAATCTTAAATTTTTTAATCATTCTAGTGGGGACCATGTTTCCCTATTGCCTAATGATGTTGGGAATATTATTTCTATGGATATTTTGTTAAAGTGTCTGCTCATTCTGTTAAGCTTCTGTTTTTGTTTTCTGGTCTTATATACCTAGGCTAGTGTTACTTTCTAGTTGAGGCTAGCCTTGAACACCCAAACTTTGTGTCTACTTCCCCAGGACTGGCATTACTGGTGTGTGCTACTATGCCAGGTTTCATTTGCCCATTTTAAAACTTGAGCTACTCCTCTTTTTTATTACCACCTTCTAAGAAGTTATTTTAAATAATTTATTGTTGTTATTAGCCCTTTAGTACATGTAAGTTTTGTTAGTGTATTCTTTTATTTTTTTTTACAGTATCTTTTGAAGGACATTAGTTTTAATTTTAACACAGTTCAGCTTATAAATTTTTCTTCCATATTTGATAATTCTTTGCTTTTTATTTATTAAATGATTGTAAAATGTTTTATGTTTTATTATGACTTTTTCAAACATAATTGGTTTTTGCTAATTCTTTTCTTTTACCTGGTCTCCCATATCCTTCTACCCCAGCATCCCATGCCCAATTTTTATGGCATATGCGTCTCATTCCCTTATTCTTTGTTCTTCCTCAATTTCCCCCCTTTAGGCCCTCCAGTTTTAGGACCTATTCATACACCACACACACAAACACACTCAAATGGACACACACACTCACATGCACATACATACACACACACACACACATACACACACACAAACACCACCACCACCACACCACACACACACAGAAAGACTACAAGCCACACAAACACACACACACTAAAAGCTATTATATAAGAGATATAAGAATTCTGTAGTATTTGTCTATCTGAATCTGGCACATCATGCTTAACATAGTAATTCCCAGGTTGAGCTAATTTTTTCTGTAAATTTTTCTCTACATCTTAAGAAAATTCCACTGTATATACAATATATATATATATATGTATATACATATATATACACACACACATATATGTGTGTGTGTACTATATACTGCACACATATATAGGCATATTTTTATCTATCTATCTATCTATCTATCTATCTATCTATCTATCTATCTATCTCTCTCTCTTACATTTTCATCAGCCATTCCTTCATCTATTGATGAGCATCTAGGCTGGTTCCACTCTTTGCTACTGTGAATAGAGCAGAATAAATGTGGATGGGACAAACATCTTTGTTGTAGGATGTAAAGAGCTTTGGGGATACACTCAGGAATATCTAGCTGGGCCAGTTCTATTTTTAATTCTTGAGAAACCTGCACACTGATCCCCATGATATCTGTGTCAGTATATATCACTGAAAACAAGGGACTGGGTTCTTCCCTCTCATCCTCTCAAGTGTCTGTTACCTAATGGTGTTAGCCATTTCTGATCCAGGTGAGAGGGAATGGAAAGGTAGTTTGGGGAGGAGCTCTGAGAAATTCCATCTTCTGTATAAGTCATGGCTCTTGTACTCATGAATTCACACCAGGTGGGGTTACATACACAAGATCTGTATAAGACCAAGGCAAGCAAACTCTCACACAGATTGTTAGAGGACCTCCAGGCCTCGTCTCATCCCTGAGGAATTGTTGGCAATTGATAGTTCCTGGGAGGAGAGATTCATTATTCTTTTGAGGATGCATGCATTGATGGGATTCCCATGCTACTATGCATGGCCCATGGATGTGTTCTCATGTCACATATGGACAGTGTATAATAAATATTAATTTAAAAAGATATGAAGATGGAAGGAGAATGTGTTGACGGGAGTATAGAATGAATTAATTGGGAGTGGGATGGTGTATACATGGTTATATTTTACTGCATATGTGCAGGAAATTCTTAAGAATATAAATACCTATACTGGGCGTGGTGGCACAAGTGTTTAATCCCAACACTCCGGAAGCAGAGGCAGGCAGATTTCTGAGTTCGAGGCTAGCCTGGTCTACAAAGTGAGTTCCAGGACAGCCAGGGATATACAGAGAAACCCTGTCTCGAAAAAACAGAAAAAAAAAGAATAAAAATACCTTGTATTTATTTAGTTTTGATTTACATTTCCCTGATGGACAAGGATGTTAATTATTTAAAAAAGTATTTATTGGTCTTCAAATGACCAGAAATTTTGTTTTTGAAGTATTGAATTTTTGTTGTCCTTCATGTTACCTAGATGATAAGCCCTTGACTCAAGTATAGGTGGCAGTGACTTTCTGCTCAGTTTGTCGGCCATTCTGTTCACTCTGTTGATAATTTGCTTTCTAAGGACAAAGACTTTTAGTTCATGCAGTCTCATTTATCAATTCTTGGTTCTAGTTCCATTGCTTTTGGAGTTAGTTTAAGAAGACGGTGCCTTTAAGAGTTTTTATTTTGTTTTGTTTTTCCTTTTTTTTATTAGATATTTTCTTCATTTATATTTCAAATGTGATCCTGAAAGTCACCTATACCCTCCCCCACCCTACTCCCCAACACACCCACTTCTGCTTCCTGGCCCTGGAATTCCCCTGTACTGGGGCATATAATCTACGCAAGACCAAGGGCCTGTCCTCCCAATGATGGCCGACTAGGCCATTTTCTGCTACATGTGCAGCTAGAGACAGGAGCTCTGGGGGTACTGGTTAGTTCATATTGTTGTTCCTCCTATAGGGTTGCAGATACCTTCAGCTCCTTGGGTACTTTATCTTTGATCTATTAATTTTGAGTAGATACAATTTGAGCAAGATACAATTTGAACAAGTCTAAATTTATTTTTCTGCAGATGTATATTCAATTTTGTCAGCACCATTTATTATATAAACTGACTTTTTTCAAGCGTATGCTTTTGATATGTGTGGAAAGATTAGATGGCCACGATAGTTCTGTTGGTCTTTCGTCCTACTCGATTCATCTATGTGTTGCAAGTACCATACTGTTTGTGTCACTATAGCTCTCCAGTGTAGTTGGGTATTATGATGCCTCATACAATGTCTTTTCTTTTTACAATTGCTTTGACTATTTGTAGTCTTTTGAATTTCTATATGAAGTTTTGAGTTGTTTCCCTCTTCTTTGGAAGACATCATTAGAAAATTTATATATTTTTAGAATTTCATACATGAGTGCTATATTTGTATCATTCTCACTCTTGCCTGTCCCTTTAACATCTCCCATTATCCTTCTTTCTATTATCTCACTTCTTATATTATTGACCCCTTCTTCATATATGTATATATACACACGTACATACATATACACAGTCTAGTGAATCCACTTAGTGTTGCTTGCTTGTATAGATGTTTAAGTCTGACCATTTGGGGTTGGATAAATCATCACTGGCCTTGTCCCTGGAGAAGACTGATTTTACCACTCTCAGCATCCATTAATTCCCAGTAACTCTTCATCTACTGGTGAAATCTTGAGAGATTTATTCACCCATATTGGCATGTCTCCTGGTGTTGTCATTATTTAGGTCTTGTTTATGTGAACACATTGTTTAGATTTCATGGTTACCCTGTCATAGATTCAGCACACTATATTACACTCTTTCTGTCCCCTCTTCCATGAAGTTTATTGGATCTTAGATGGAGATGTTGTGGTGGGAATGGGTCAGGTGGTGTTGGGCACCCTATGATGACAAGTTATGGAGTTCTGTAACAGTCTCCCTCTGCTGTGAAGAGAAGCTTCTTGGATGAAGGGTGACAGCTGCACTTACATGTTTAGAATGATTTTAGGAATATAATGGTTTAGGTAAGTGTCAGCTGTAGGGTCTCCTGTAGCGTGTATGACCTCACGAACCACCAGGTTACTATGTTTAAAGTTCCAGGCAGGGATTCTCTCCCAGTAATGGGGCTTAAGTCTAATTATGCAGCTTTTGGTTACCCCAAAGTATAAGTGCCACCATTCCTCCACTGAGATACCTTTCTAAACTGGTCATTGTGATGGTTTCTGTCACCCCTGGGTGGTATCGTTAGTTGCTTTTGTCCCTTGGAGGCTTGTACAACATCTTCAGATACCATGAAAGCAAGACCTCAGAGACGAGAATTCTAGATTGGTTCCAAGTTGGTTTCTTCAAGTTCTGTGTCCAAAATGTGTGTTGTCTTAGATGTTGTCTGTTTAATCTTTTTCTAGTCAGTAGTATTTTCATTATTTTTCTTTAAATATATAATTTTTTTCTTATAAAGAAAGCATTTAATAAAGGCTGGTTTGCAGTTCAGAGGTATAGTTCATTGTTATCATGATGGGAAGCATGGTGGCCCACAAGTAGCTGAGAGTTCTACATTGGGATCAATATATAGCAGGAGGAGTGTGCCACTCTTGGCCTGGTTTGCTCATCTGCAACCTCAGAGCCTGCCCCCAGTGACACACTTCTGCTAACAAAGTCACACTTCCTAATAATGCCATTTCCTATGAGACCATGATGTGGGGGGCATTTCCATTTAAACTACCACAGAATAATTACAAACAGACTCTCAAGATCTCTGTGCCTCTTAGATGTTTGCAGCTGAGGTGGCTTCCTATTTTCTCCAGGTCTGATTCCTGACCCTCTTGACTCAGGGAAATCTTATAAAGGAACTATTTCAGTGAGTGATCCTGCTTAAGACTGTGTTTCTGGTTTCTGTGTAGGGATCTCAAAGGAACATGTCTAAAACAAGACCTTTGAAAATAGCCTTTCCTGCCCAGCTAGCTGTCAGAAGGCATGAAGAAAACAATTATATATTTCCCATACTTGAAAGGCAAGTAATGTGATCATATTTCTGCATTTTTGTGCTCAAAATGCTAATATTAGGACTGAAGAGATGGCTCAGTGCTGAAGAGCACTGTCTGCTCTTCCAGAGGACCTGGGTTCAATTTCCAGCACTTACACTGTGACTTAAAATCATCTAGATCTCCAGTCCCAGCAGGTCTGATGCCCTCTTCTGGTCCCTTTAGGCCCTAGACACACATGTTGACAAAACACACATAATGCAAGGCTTGACATTATTACAGAGGCTATGGAGCACTCACAAAAAGGGACCTAACATGACTGCCCCTTGAAAGACCCAACAAGCAGCTGAAAGAGTCAGATGCATATATTTGTACCCAGCCAATGGACAGAAGCAGCTGACCCCTGTTGTTGAATTAGGGAAGGCTGAAAGAAGCTGAGGAGAAGGGTGACCCTGTAGTGGGACCAGCAGTCTCAATTAATCTGGACCCCTGAGATCTCTCAAACACTGGACCACAAAACAGGCAGCATACACCAGCTGTGAGTCCCCCAACATACATACAGTAGAGGACTTCCAGGTCTGTGTTCATTCAGAAATGATACATCTAACCCTGAAGAGACTGGAGGCCCGAGGGTGTTTAGAGGTCAGATGGGGTGGGGAGTGGGGGCATCCACATGGAGACAGGGTGCAGTGGGGAGGAGGTGTGGGGTGTGGAGGAGTAGGAAGGTGGATGGGGAGGGAGGGCAAGGAATGGAATATGGAATATAAAAAATAAATTAAAAATTAAAAAGAAGAACAGAAGGAAGGAAGGAAGGAAGGAAGGAAGGAAGGAAGGAAGGAAGGAAGGAAGGAAGGAAGGAAGGAAGGAAGGAAGGAAGGAAATATTTTCTTTTATAAAGCAACTTTCTGTGTAAGATCTCCAGTATTCCAGACAGAGTTTTAAACTCCTTGGAATTACCGATTCCATTGGTTTCCATGACAAGCCCTGAGACAGACTGTTCCACCTCCTGCACATCTCAGAAAGTACATGGAGTCATGGTCTGAGGATGACTGCAGCTGAGTCTGTTGTCAGTCTTTCAAGCCAGCAGTTATAGTTTTTATTTTAAAAAATTAAGAACAGGAAAAAAGTCTGAGCCTGTTGGAGACAGCACAATTGCTTTTCTAAAACATACAAATACAGTGTCATATTTTTTTAATTTTAAATTTTTTGTTCTTTTAATTTTATGCCTTATGTGTGCTTTGTCGGTATTTTTATTTTTGAGAAGTTTAGAGAAGAGTATTAAGCACAAATACTTCTCCCATGTTTCCTTGCCCGCATGTATACATTTAACACCCCTTATTATTAGACGTTTGCAATAAATTATCACGAAACACTGGTATATTATTACTGACCTCCATGGGTCACATAGGCTTGCTTTTCATTCTACTTTGAATGGGCTCTGAGCAATGTAATAAGAGATAGTCCCCGTTATCATACCGCACAGAACAACTGCAATGCTCTAAAATTCCTGTTATTTTATTATTCTCCACCCTCTTTGTCCTCCCATGTCCCATGGCAACCATTGATCTCGATGTTTTCTTAGTTTCTCATTTTCCAGAATGCCCTATAATTGGAAACACACATATCCTGTATTTCCAGATCCACCTCTTCCTTCATCATGTACTTATGGCTTTTTTGTTGTTTAATGTGTTTCATGGCTCACTAGTGCATCACTTTGTGTTGCTTAGCAACATTCCATTGCATGGGTGTGTCACAATTTGTTTGTCAAGTGCTTATTGAGAGGCATCTAGATTACAGTCCAGTTTGGACAACTATGCATAAAGCTTTTTAAATATTAGTATGCAGATTTTTGTATGTACATTGGTTTCCAACTCATTTGAAAATCCGTAGTTGTCTGATCACATGACTGACTTTTCAGTTTCGATAGAAGTTACCATGCTGTCTTCCAGTGCGTCTGTGACATATTGCATTCCCAGCAGAGGTGAGTGAGAGTTCCTGTCTACATCCATGCCAGCACTTGTGATTATCAGTGTTTTGTGTTTAATCTAGCTAAGTAGATATATAGTATCTCTCTTTATTAATTTACAGTTCCCTAGGGGTGTCAGACACTCAGCATCTTTTTCCTGGTCTCTTTGCCTTGTGTTGCTATTCTGTGTATTTTCTTTGGTGAAGCTTCCATTTAGATCATTTACCCATTCTGTGGAATTTAAAGAGTACTTTGCATATTTTGAATTTTAATCTCTTATCAGAGCTATATTTTGCAATATTGCTTTCTAATTTCTATGTTTACTTTCTTAATAATGGTTTTATAGAGTTTTAATGTAGGTGACTTTCCAATTTTATGTGTGTGTGTGTGTGTGTGTGTGTGTGTGTGTGTGTGTGTGTGTGAAACATGCCTGTGATATTCTCTCACCAGCCCAGGTTTTCAACTATAGTATCTCATATTGTCAGGTTATAGTTTTTTATACTTAGGTATAGTTATTGTATACTTAGAATAAAGTCTAATTTATTAAGACTGGAATTTTGGTCTGGAATTTATTAAGACTGGAATATTAGGTCTGGAATTTTGTTTATCTGCCTAAGAAGGTGCCTAACTTTAAAGAGAAAGGAGAACAGTACAAAGGGGACAGGGGAACAGGAAGGGGGTGTCAAGAAAAATAAAGTGTGTTTTAAAATGCCACAATGAAACTATTGTTTATGCTGATTATAAAAGGAAACTGCCTGTCTACACAGCTCACTGATCAACAATGACCATGAGGATTTGAACTACTGATTTCTCTATACTGATTTCTCTAAACCTTTTTGTTTGTTTAGAATCCGACCTCAAGTCCTCACTGGTAGCTCTGAAGTCTAATTTTCGTCTGTCTGATTCAGATTGCTGGAAGCATATGCTGTTCAAAGCATCTTTACCCATGATACTGTGGGCTGGAATCACCTGAGGAAAAAGAAGGATAGAATATTGTGTTTGCCTTGATGAGTTCTGTTATGTCTGCAGATTGACCCTCAACTCCTAGTGAGCCAGTAGTTCTCAGATGTGTCCAAACTAAGAGTTTTAAAACTACTAAATTGTTTCTATTTGTTCTTGACAAGAGAGTTGATCTGCTCTGAGCCAGTCTTCTCAATTGGCAAGTTTTAGTTTCAAAACAAGTTCAAGATCTGAATGTGGCGGCTCATACCTATAAGCTCAGTACTTGGGGTGCTGAGGCATGAAGATTGCCAGAGTCTGAGGCCTAGCCCTATCTCACAGTTCACATGGAGCTTGCTTGCCTACAACCCTCTGCAGCTGCCTCTGTGCCTTATCTGGAATTCCAAACAGCAGAGCCTACAGTGTATTTCATTCCCTGGTCTCTGCTGTGTTCTTCTGCTCCTTCTCATCTATGAACAGCAAAGAATCACCATCATCCACAATCCACAGTGCCTTCTCTTGCTCCTGTTTTGCGGTTGTTTTTCCATTTGGCAGGCACATTCTTCTGATGGACCTCCATATGACCCAATTTTGCATCTATCTGTTCTCTCACCAAACATCACTCTTTTTTTTTTGATTTTTAATATTTTTATTACATATTTTCCTCAATTACATTTCCAATGCTATCCCAAAAGTCCCCCATAGCGCCCCCCACTTCCCTACCCACCCATTCCCATTCTTTTGGCCCTGGCATTCCTCTATATTGGGGCATATAAAGTTTGCAAGTCCAATGGGCCTCTCTTTCCATTGATGGCCGACTAGGCCATCTTTCAATACATATGCAGCTAGAGACAAGAGCTCCGGGGTTCTGGTTAGTACATCATGTTGTTCCAACAATAGGGTTGCAGATCCCTTTAGCTCCTTGGGTACTTTCTCTAGCTCCTCCATTGGGAGCCCTGTGATACATCCAATAGCTGACTGTGAACATCCACTCCTGTGTTTGCTAGGCCCCGGCATCGTCTCACAAGAGACAGCTATATTTGGGTCCTTTCAGCAAAATCTTGCTAGTGTATGCAATGGTGTCAGCGTTTAGAAGCTGATTATGGGATGGATCCCTGATACATCACTCTTTCTGGGAACATTCCTTGAACTCTTCTCTTCGGCAATTTCAACAGTGTTCTCATGTGATATCACAGACTATTTTGCAAACCAATCCCAGTACATGCCACATGGTTCTTGATCAAGCACCTGCTTCTATGTCTCTCAACATGCTTTGTGGGCTTTCCTATTACATTGTAGAGCAGAACATGGCTCAATTCATTGTTCAATGGCTATGCATAGAAAATATTAATTCATCTGCTTATTTCAGTATAGTTTCCTATCTTACAATTTTTTTCAATTATTTCTTGGGAATAAGGTTAGTTAATTTATTTTTTTTTTAATTTATTCATTCAACAAGCAATTGACCAATATCAACCACATGTCAAGTGCTTTCCTAGAGGATGTCATGGTTGTGATAATAAATATAGAATCTGCAATTGTCTTCATGCTCCCTCCAATTTCCCTCTGCTGCACTTCTATTTAAAAGACATTCTGAGATGATTGTCATGGGTTTCAGCCAGAATGTTTTCATGTTTTCTTCTTGTCTTTCTTTCTTTCCTCTCCTTCCTTTCTTCCTTTCTTCCTTTCTTCCTTTCTTCCTTTCTTCCTTCCTTCCTTCCTTCCTTCCTTCCTTCCTTCCTTCCTTCCTTCCTTTCTCTCTCTCTCTCTCTCCTCTCTCTCTCTCTCTTTCTTTCTTTTCTCCTTTTCCCCTGGATCCATTAAGCTAAAACCCGTTCCTCCCACATTTAGACTCTTAACTATTGTATTCTATATAAGGTGGGCAACCAATAAACTCGCATGCTGACACTACCAATCTCAAAGAGAAATTATATTTTAGATAGATCCCATTATCCAAATCACAAAGATTATTTTGTTAAGAAATGCAATTATTTCATCTTTATTTTAAGTGACAAGACTGTCAAATCTTTCATATTACCAATTGAAAGGTTGATAGCAATTTTTCCTTTGATATCACCTAGCTCTTTTTATGTTTAACTTTCCACCCATCAACTTGACATATTGAATGTGTGTGTGTGTGTGTGTGTGTACAGGAAGTGCAGTTCTGTGTGCAGATGCGTAGATAATGAGATCAGAGAGAAGAAAACAATACAGTTTATCTTGAAACACAGTGCAGTTTGCACTTCAGCTGCAAGACAGCTGCAAGCCCTCATTTGGCCACAGGGATACCAAAAGCATGTGCAGGCCAGGGAAATTAACTGCCATGCTTTGTTTAGAAGCAGCAAGACAGATAATAGATGGTGGCTTTGGCATATTTAGAATTCATCTTGGGCTTCCTAAGCCATCAGCTTTCCTCAGCTTGAGGTTGGTTAGGGATAAGAAGAAAGCACAGAGCTCCTGTGGGATATTTGTTGAGATGCTCAGAGCTGCTAATGAATGGAGAAAGGTACCCGCATAACAAGGCTTCCCACTGAGGATCAGCAGAATGCAGAGAAGTTAATGCTTTGGAAAGTTAAAGTATGAACAAGACCAGTCACTAGGGTAAAACTCAAGACAATGTTGATATCACCTTTCCTCCTGCGCCGGCCCTGTAGCTGGGACAGGAGGGTCTCTGTCACATATTCACATTGACTCTCAGTTCCCAGATCTTCTCACGGCCCTGTCATTCCTGGTCAAATACCTTTTGCCCCAGCCATAGTTTCACAACTCTTCTTCAAGCACAGCTTGGACACTTAGTCATGTGACTTTCTCTGTTTTGAGATGTTAGTGTTTTCATCTTTCTGAGTGTTGCCTGTCTCTGAGAATGGACTTGATACCCTTTTTTCATGCCCGTTCTGCTTGTCTGGGTCTCTGGATCCTTTGCAATCACACAACACTGACTATGTACTGTTACTTTAAACAAATGATTAAATTTATTTTTTGACAATGTCATATATGTATATAACACATCCTGATTACTCTTACCCTTACAATCTCTCTTATCTCCCTGCACCCCCCCACCCGTCTCCTGGCAGTCTTCTCTCCTCCCTACAAATCTCCTTCCCATATTTGGTTTTGTACCTAATGAGTTTAATTAGAGCCATTTGTATAGCCATGCATTTGGATCTATCCACTGGAGACCTGTGGGATCATCAGTGACTACAGATTTGATGACAATAACTGACTCCTCCAGAATCTATAAGAAGTCACTAACTAGATCAGCAGAAAGGGTCAGCATCCTGTGGCCCTTCCCCCATTCATTCCTGATTGTTGACAAGCCCATTCTAGTATAGGCCCCCTGTGTGCGACTGTGCAACTGCTGTGAGTTCATGTTTTTAAAGGTTGCACCATGCCTAGAAAATAGCATTTCACAGCCCCTTTCTCTATCTTCTGGCTGCTAAATTCTTCCTGTCCCCTCTTCAACTGTATTCCCTGAGCTTCAGAGGAGGTTATATAAATGTCTTGTCATTAAACTGTCACTTAATTCACAGCATCTGGAGCAGTCATGAGTCTCTGCATTCATCACAGTTCACTGTAAAGAGTGGCTTCTCCAATTAAGCCCGAGAGTAGCATTTCCCTATGGGTATTAGCATAAATATTTAGAAAGCAGTTTGACTCCTTGTCAGTTTAGCTAAACTATGGTAGTAAGTTTTCCCAGGGTCCCAGGAATGGGGTTTTGCCATACTTACAGTACCAGGAATGGATTCCTCTACATAGTAGGCCTCAAATCACAGCAAAGAGAGTTGGTTGTCCCCACTATAGTCATGCCATTATTACACAACTGGACACAGCTTGCCTGGTAGGTTGGTATTGTAGTTCATACAGCTTGCAGCTATATATTCTCTTTCTTAGCAACTTGCAAAGAATCTTCTGACATCATGAAAGCTAACCAGCAGGGAGGAAGCTTCTAGTTCAGTTCAGCTTGATTTCTCTATATCTTGCAATCAAAGAATATGGGGTCTTCAGCAATAGGGTCATGCCATCTTGGTCTGGTAGGCAACCAAGAATTGTAAATACTGTTTTGAGTTTGCTGAGGCCTCATAAAGTGGTATCCCATGCCTAGCACTGGGATTTTTGTTTTCTAACTCACAGTATTATTCAGCTTTTCAAAGTATCTCTTCAAATGCTTTTAAAAATTATGTTTTAATTAGATTATAATATATTTCCATACAGTTTTTCCATAACAGTTTAATTAGCTCAGCCCCCTTGTCTTCTCCACCCCATCACTTCTGTCCCTGATTAAGTAACTTTCTCTTTTTTTGAGACAGAGTTTCTCTGTATAGCCCTGGCTGTCCTGGAACTCACTTTGTAGACCAGGCTGGCCTCAAACTCAGAAATCCACCTGCCTCTGCCTCTCGAGTGCTGGGATTAAAGGCATGCGCCACCACGCCCAGCTCTGTCCCTGATTAAAACTTTTCTCATCCCTCTATGCTTTTGTATTCCCTACATTCTATTAACCCCACTCTCTTAAGACATCCCACAATTTCATGGGATCTTTCTAGTTTCCTGGCTTCTATAGGTTAAATACTCCAACTTAAACACTTAGAAATATGAAGGACCCACATATGTGTAAGATTACAGTGTTCCCTGCCTGGGCACATAATATAATTTTCCTAGTTATACGTATTTACCTAGGTTTCATATTTTCTTTTAATAGCTAATTGGAATTTCATTATGCATCTGTACCACAATCTCATTATCTGCTCATCAGTTGATAGACACATAGGCTGATTCCATTTCCTAGTTACTGTTCATACAACAGCAAGAAACATTGATGGGCGAGTATCCTTACAGTAGGACAAAGAGTGGAACAGCTTATTTGTATGATAGTTCTATTTCTAGCCATTGAGGAACTGCTATGTTGATTTCCATAGTGGCTGCACCGGTTTGCACCCCAACAGCCACTGAGGCTCCTCTTTTACAACATCAACAGCCTTTGTTGCCATTTGATTTTTTGATAATAGCCATTATGATTGGTGTGAGGTAGAATATCAAAATAATTTTAATATGCATTTCTCTGATAGCTTACGATGTGGTGTCTTGTCATATTTTACAATCTGTTAGACATTCCTGTGGCTTCTCCTTTGGGGTATAAATTGCATGAATGTCTAGGCACAAACATAGAGTAAGCTCTCTAACTTAAGGCTCAGAAAGATTAAACCATGGGCTGCTGTTTCCACAACTGGGAAGAAGGGGCAAAATTCTAGACATCAGACCAGATCTTGTGATGCCACATTCTAATTTTTCCAAACTGTACTCTTCCTTAATAAGTGATCATGAAATTAATTTAATGGAACCTCTGGTCTTCATTGTAACAACAATGACATACCCTCTAAATATCCGCTTGTATCTACATACCTGCTGCTGAATGAGTTCACAGAGAAGAGCCTTGGCTCACGGCTTGGAATTTGCAGCTGCCTGAAATCGCTAACTGCATTTGACTCTGAGTCAGTCAAGAGGGTATTTTCGGCTTTGTTTTTGCTTGAGCTTTGTGTGAGGGCTGATTAAATGCAACCAATCTCTGCTCTTTCCTGCTCATCTTGTCAAGTAAGAGGCTTTCCTTTCTTCCCCAAGAGGAACACTGGAATCTCATCAAAGCAAACTGGTTTAACTTAACACTCATGACAAACCAAAAGGAAAAGGCCGGAGATGATCTGGAGAAAATCCAGAGTCTCTCTCAACAAAAAGCACAGTTAATCTGAGAGTGCAGATGAGAGGCAAACCCAGCCCCAGTCGGGCCTATCCACCGCAAAAACACTTGGCGACAGAACAGCTGAGATGTCTTGGAGTCCTGTAGTAGAATATGGGAGGGATTATCTGAAAACTCCATTTCACACCCAACACTCCTGAAGAGACAGCAGAGTGTCATACAGGGGAACAAAGCCCTGAAAGTCTCAGTGCTGTTTTGCAGGATTTTGTATAGAGAGCACTCTCGCAGCACCCTGCTTGGGAGCATATTTGAATCCTCTTTTGTTGGAAATTGCTGTTGGAAAATAAGAACACATTCTCTTTTGATATTGAACATCTGACTTCTCTAGGATTCAGGTTCTAAGGCAGACGATTATGTCTTCTGTTTTCCAATATGAATTTTGTGGGGCTGATACCGCATCATTGAAGACACAGTCAATGAAGAAAAATGTTCTGCAAGGAGTTTGGTAACAAAGCAATTTAATCTGCCTCGCAGCTTTCTTGCCTTGGGCTTAAATCTGGTTTAGATTCCACAAAGAAATATTTCCCAAGTCTCAGAGACAAAATTCCCAGAGAAGTTTCGCCCCATCCCAAGATGGTCAATAGATTATCTCTTTTCTTGCTTGCTAATCATTGGTCTAGTCTAGTCCAGGTTACCTCATCCTGGAATACAGGAGGGCTGTAGTGTAGAATGAGAGCCTTGCCCTTCCCTGTTCATACAGGACCAACAGCTTTTTTGGATGATTTCCATGTAGTCTTCCTGTGTTCATGAATAATACAAGAAACTACCATGGATGTTAACTGTCTTTTGCTCCCAGGGTACCACCTAATTTCACTCATTGTTAACGTCCCTAAGCAGGTTCCCTGGTGCAGCCCCCATAACAACCAATGTCTTCGGGGATCTGCCACTTCGATTTCGCTCTCCCTCTTTCCACCACCTGTGGGCACTGTGTCTCATGTGACAAGTCTGTGTCATTTCAAAAGCTCCATGGCACATAGACATCTAAAACACACAGTAAATATGTCTATCTGTCTCCTGAGCTACACCCTGTTAGCAGAGCTACAAAGCAATTCCCTGTGCCTATCGCTTTTTGGTGATCTTATTAAAAACAGTTATTTAAACTATTAAAGTGTAGCCCCTGAAAGCTGCTCCCTGGGGTTGCGCTTGAAGCAAAGGGCTATGGGGAGGACCACGTGCACTCCTCCTGATATCGCTTTCACTATCTGTTTTTTCTGAGGTTTTACCACAAGGCCCTTCTTGCCTGCACCAGTCCTTCTGCTATAAGTTACAAGCATATTTAAAAGTATCTCAGGATCATTTTTTTCTGCTACTTTATTAGTTTTCTACTGTTGCTGTAACAAATTATCACATATTTGGTGGCTTGAAACAACACAGATTTATTAACTTTCAATGCCAGATGTCACAAACGTTGGCAATGGTTTTGCCGATTCAACTTGGGTCTCATAGGGTTGGGTGCCTTCTGGAGACTCCAGAGGGAGCTCATCTTTTCCAGTTCCTAGAGAGCTTTTCCTTCTTTGGCTCATAGCCCTCCTTACCATTTATTCATTTGCTTGTTTGTTCATCTGCAGCACCAAGCAAGCACACTACTACCACCATGGTTTCATTTGAAAGAAGATATCATGATATACCTCAGACTGGCCTAGTCATGATCCTTCTGTCTCAACTTCGTGGATGCTGGCATAACAGGCATAGGCTGCCATACATGTGTTTGTTTTTTTTAGAGAGGATTTGGGGTGGGGTCATAGAATACCTGTAACATGAAAGTGCACAGAAGACAGCTGGGGAGGAAGGGAACAATATGGAGATGGGAGCAGCAGGGCAGGGAAGAGCCTGGAAAGAAGACTGACAGAAAGAATGTTGAGAATGGCATAATAAAGTCCACTGCAGTGGGTGGCGGTGCTGCTAGACCTTAATCTCAGCACTTCGGAGGCCGAGGGAGGTGGATCTCTATGAGTTTGAGGCCAGCCTGGTCTACATAGTGAGTTCCAGGATGGCCAGGGCTGAACAGAAACCCTGTCTCAAAAAACAAAGCAAACAAAAAACAAAAATTAAAAAAAAAAACCCAAATGAACAAAAGCAAAAACAAAAACAAAAACTAAACAAACAAAACAGACTAAAAAAAAAACCACCACCAAAAGAAACCCAAAAAAACAAAAAACAAAAAAACAAAAGCAAACAAACAAAAACCCACTGCTTTCTCTGTGTTAATTAAAAGACAAACATATACATTTATTAAAAAAAATGTTTGTGGTTTTTGAGGACAGGACACAAGGGTTTGTGCCCACTGAAAGAGCCTCTCTTTTGTTTCTTATTACTTTACTTTTGGGGAGGTTTGTGAGACAGGGTCCCATGTGACTAAGCTAGCCTACAATGTTAACATAACTGAGGAGGGCCTTGAATTCCTGGTCATCTGACCTGTATATCAAATGCTGGGAGTCCATGCCTTAATTGGCATGCATAGCTGGTTATCTTAATTTTTTTTATTTGGTATTTATTTCATTTACATTTCCAATGCTATCCCAAAAGTCCCCCACACGCTCCCCCACCCACTCCTCCACCCACTCCCCCCCCCACCCACTCCCACTTCTTGGCCCTGGCGTTCCCCTGTACTGAGGCATATAAAGTTTGCACGACGAATGGGTCTCTCTTTGCACTGATGGCCGACTAGGCCATCTTCTGATTCATATGCAGCTAATTTTTAAAAGCCAGCCATCACTATCCGAATCTTTGTCATGACTCAGAAGAGTCTTGCATTTAGATTGACTGACTTTTGTTCACTTTCCTCTCTTGTAAGGATCCCTGTGGTTTCCATGAGCACAGGGGGGTAGTGCAGAGTAACCTCTTCTAGCCAGCCTCACTGACTGCTTTAATGTGCCTCCACAAAGGTTCTAGAAGTTAGGATTGGTTGTGGATACTTTGTCCAATGTTGGTGTTGGGTAACAGTTTCCTCCAAGATTGAGATACTCTATCCTGCAGACAAACACTTTAAACAGGAAGGAAAACAATGCAAAGGAGCTTCAGGGAGTCCCTGAAACTGATCAGATTCACTAAGTTCCTCCCAGGCAAAGTAAATGATAAAAGCCCAGAATACCATTCAGAGGAAAGGATGAATGCTGAGATGCAAAGAAAACTCTGCGAGCAAACCAGCCCTCTGGAAGAGTTTTAGACCACAGTCTCTTGAAAAGCACACTCTGTAACCTGTTGAGCTACCTGCTCGAAGCTAGGAAAGTTTTGTCCCACAGTTCCTATCTACTAGTCACAAATTGATTTTTTCAACACAATATTTTTTATTGATTATTTGGGAATTTCACATCATGCACCCTGATCACATTCACTTTCTAGTCCTTCTGTGTCCATCTCCCACCTTTGTGACATCCCCCAAAATAAAATAACAAAAAATGTCCAATTTGTGTTATCTGTATATTCATTGTAGCATCGTCAAGTTCTCAGTGTTTGTAGCCCCTAAAATAGAACAGAGTCCTTGTCCTCTCTCATTCCCATGAGAAGCCATCAGCTGTGGAGCACTACACTTCAGAATCTTTATCACACTTTCTCTTTCCATGGCTTCCTGTTTCAGATGTTGCTTTGGAGGAGGAGATTCGGGGTGTAGATTATCACAGAAGCCTTCTATGTCCTACTTCCTCAATTGCATCTGCAGTTATCAATATCACTGAAAAGGGAGCTTCCTTGTTCTTTATAGTCAGAGTGAGCACAGATCATGGACTTCCATGTGGTTTCTGGTGACAGCAAGACCACAGACATAGTCCCCAGCTGCAGTAAGACCACAGACCTGGACAAGCCCCTGGGAGGCAGCCTGGACCATGGACATTCACATGGTCTTAGGAAGCAGCCCAGGCCACTCACATCAATATGGCCCTCTTTGGCAACACAGTCCATAGACATCTACGTGGATTCAGGATGGAGCACACACCATGGGCATCCTCATGGCCTTTGGTGGTAACATGGGCCATGGACATCAACACAGACCCTCAGCTGCAATAGAACCTATGGACCCAGACACGGCCCTGGGTGGCAGCACAGACCTGGACATCACCTCAGGTGGCAGTGCAGGCCACTCAGATCGGCAGGGTGTCACCAGCAGTGGCACACAGGCTTATTTTTGAGAGTATATAGCTCAGAAATAACTACTCCTAGAGACAATATATTTGCAGTGGGTGGGTGGAGGGCAACAGAAAGGGAATGGGTCTGAGACATGGTGTTTTGTTATTCATTTGCTCTTGTTCCTACAGCAAATAATGTCAGACACATTCTGGTTCCCTAATTCTGGGAAGGGGGTCCAGGTTTATTATAGCCACACACTGACCTGCTCTTTTTTTTCCCCCTTGGAAATTTCCATCCTCCAAAGCTCTGACTTAGCACCTCATCAGCTGCTGGAGGTATTCCTCTGATTTTGGCAGATCTTTTCAAGGCCTCCAGAATAGAAACGATGATCTCATCCAGTTCATATACTAGGTGCCAACAGGTGGGGCAACAGAGAGCTACTTCATCTGTTTCAGAATAGCACCCCCTCTGCTGGTCCACATGTTCAGGAGCATAAAACCAAACCAAACCAAACCAAACCAAACCAAACCAAACCAAACCAAACCAAACCAAACCAAACCAAACCAAACCAAAACAAAACAAAACAAAACAAAACAAAACAAAACAAAACAAAACAAAACAAACAAAACAGAAGCAAAAACCCGAAACAAACAAAAAACTAAAGCTTGAGAATACCACATTGGTTATTTCAATTGGGTCTAACTTTGACTCCTTATAGACCTTTCACATGAAATATGTGTGTGACAACAGTGACTGTCTCTCTTCGTTTATGTAAGGAGCCATAGGTTGCTAAGTCACCTAGCCTGATCTCAATCTATTCTCAACTCAACCTTCATGGCATCAAAGAGCCAAGATAGTAATAATGGAAAAAGGACAAGTAGATATGGCTGAAGCCATAAATTAAAGGAAATCTTCACCATCTCCACCAGAATTCTGTAGATCTATAGGGAGTTTATCAGCTCTTCTCAGCCCCCAAACCATCTTTGGATCAGGAAAATAGTTCGGCTATTTGTGCAATGTTTGTCACCATGGTGTGCACTGGTTGTAGCTTCCCTTGTAGCTGCATTGGTGCTGACTGCCTTTCCTCGTACCTTCTCTGGGAGTGTGCACTTAATTTCTATATGGATTTGGGCATAGTGGGCTGAAGTGTGCATTGTTTTCACAGCTAGTGTTTGCTAGTCTATGTTCAAGCAAACCAAGCTCCAACCAAATGAATATCAGCAGCATCTCCGATTCAGAGATGGACAGTTCATTTCTTTTCTGAAAGTGCATGATATTCAAAATAAGGCTCTCCTGAGAGTACTAGAAATCTTACAAAGCGTCCCATCTTGGCATAATTTTGATCTAATTTATGTGGAAACTATGAGAAATTTAACTTAATTTAACATGGAAATGCAACCCATTACAGTGTCTATACACCCTGGATGAATAAGAAGGAGTCGCCAATCTCATGAGATGCAAACGTATCTCCCAAGTTTGCATTTCTCATTCCACAAATCCCTTGAGAAGGAAACTCTCAAGAGGAAGCAAGAAACAGTGAGAGCAGCATGCGGTCCCTGTGCCCCACAGCTAATTTGAGCATCAGTGATAGCCTAAGCAGCATCCCGCTGCCATCCATAATGAAGAGCATACTTATTCCTAATTTGTAGCATTCCTCCCCTTTCTGATTATACAAGATGGGTTCATTCATTATTAATCTGGTTTGTCAGACAGTACAGCCCTCCAAGTGTCAGGCTTCCTTGTCAGGCAGTGAGTTTGTGTTGGAGCAGAGAAATTTTAGAATGCACAGATCATCAAGCTCTTGTCTGCACCCGATTAAAGTTAGGTAGATCAGCTTTAAAACAGCCTTGAAATAATTCAGCAGGAAGCAGCGGGATATCTTTCTGTATTTCTCCTTATTATTATTCAAAGGAAATTGGACTAAAAAAATACTTTTCTTTCAAACTGCACCTGATTTGAAAGGGAGTGGGAGAAAGAAAATGAGTCTTCTGTATATACACCAAGCATCCCGCTACCGGAAAGCAGGAGGGGCAACATAAACTGAAAACGTATTGTGAAGACAGCTAGTGTTTAGACATGTATGGGCCCAGCTTCGTGGAACTTACAACTTAATGTTAACTAGATCGTGATATCACACTGTCATTGAAAGGGTGTTGGACTTGCCAAAGGAAGGCTGGAGTTTGGAGATTCTCAAGAAAGGGCTTCAAAGGACATGGGACTGGGCTCTAGTGTATATCTCGAAAAAAGACATGGGTACTGTGCATTTCAAAACACTATGTGAGGGAGGGAGAAACAGACTTCAGCTTAGAATCACGCCATCTGAATGAACAGGAGAGATGTTTTTCTTTGTAACCAATCACCTAGCTTCAGAGAGAATGAGTAAATGTTCTTGCTGAAATTAAAAAAAAAATTTAAAAGATACTACATAAAAACATCTTGAAATAATAAATAATTTTCCTCTAGGCCTAATGAAGCATTGTCTCTGTTCTCTCTCTGTCTCTCTCTCTTTGTCTCTGTCACTCTCTTTCTCTCTCTCTCTTTCTTCCTATGTGTCACAAATATGAAAGAACATATTACTAAGGAAAGTTAGAGAATAAAGACATGCAAAACAGAGGTGATGATTCTTATGACCAAGACCTATAGAAATATTGTCCCATAAGTTTGGAGCTAAGATGAAAGGATGGACCATCCAGAGACTACCCAGCCGGGGATCCATCCCATAATCAGCCACCAAACATAGACACTATTGCATATGTCAGCAAGATTTTGCTGGAAGGACCCTGATATAGCTGTCTCATGTGAGGCTATGCCAGTGCCTGGCAAATACAGAAGTGGATGCTCACAGTCAGCTATTGGATGGATCATAGGGCTCCCAATGGAGGAGCTAGAGACAGTACTCAAGGAACTGAAGGGGTCTGCAACCCTATAGGTGGAACAACAATATGAACTAACCAGTACCCCCAGAGCTCGTGTCTCTAGCTGCATATGTAGCAGAAGATGGCCTAGTCAGCCATCATTGGGAAGAGAGGGCCCTTGGTCTTGCAAACTTTATATGCCCCAGTACAGGGGAATGCCAATGCCAAGAAGTGGGAGTGGGTGGGTAGGGGAGCAGGGAGGGGGGAGAGTATAGGGAACTTTTGGGGTAGCATTTGAAATGTACATAAAGAAAATATCTAATAATAAAAAAGAAATATTGTCCCATAAATTTTAAGGTTCCCACATACAATTTTAAATATTGTAGTAGCAGCACTCACAAATAGTAAGCAAAAACCTCGACTGTAATGATATATTTTACTCAACTATCTTTTACAAATATCATTTCAAAATATAACCAGTATGTACTTGTTAATAAGGTAGCTTATTAGGTCTTCAAAATTGGCTAGCTGTTTTAAACTCACAGCTCATCTTAATTTGGACTGGTGACATTACCAGTGTGCTATGACTACATGCAGCTAGTAGCTGTCTTGTTAGACAACACATACATTATAGTTCTAAACATGCCATGCATCACAAAGCTAAATCTTAAATCTGTGTGCCAAGCAAGAAGAGTAAGACAGACAATGCATACTTGTGGATGTGGGAAGGTAACAATAAATATTCCTCAATATTTTTAACTTTTGCCTTTTACTCATGGAAGTGTATAGCATAGTAGAGAGAGTTAAATCTTGCCCTAGTTTAAAGTATTTGAAGGTTGAAGTTTCTAATAAAATCTTTTTGAGGTCTTTTTGATTGCTAAAAAAACACGAGTAAAATGCCAGTTGCTGGGCAATGTATGTTTGGAGAATAGACTTAGGAATGAAGAATGACAATAGAGGCACTCAGGCATGTTCAGGATGAGCATGTGCCTTCTGATTTTCAGGAGGAGCACACTGATTCGGTATGTCCCATGAAGGAAAGCGCCATCTGCATCCTAGGTTTCATGTGCCTTCGGACTAGGGAGTTAGATCATGAGTCCCATGGTGTGAATGCTCTAACAATCTATGAATTCATGTGATAGCCAAGGATGATACGTGACCATGGGTGAGGAAAGATATGCTCATGAGGGTACAGCAATAGTATATGAATAGTAGCTTGCATCAGCCTTACAGCATTTCCACAGTGTGAGAGGGTCTCTGGTCTTGTATGATCAAGAGGCGGCAGGGTTCATAGCACATCTGGTTTCAGCAAGAAATTCAAAACATATTTAATGGCACTAATGATTAATTTAATATTAATTCAGCAGATGCCTACTGAGTATCTACTATATTTAGACACTGGGGATATGATATGAATGATGTCTCTTAAGAAACTAATTATGTAAGTTTGCTTTATGTAATAACTTGGCATAGGAATTAAGGAATAGATCAAGAATGAAACCCTGACCGCTTGGGCTCTTAGTCTTGGCAATGGGAAGGAGATTTATTTACTGAATGAGAAAAAAATGGAGAAAGAGAAAGAGGAGGTTTGAGTGGCTGTAGCTGCTATGCTTTTAGATGAACTGAGATGTGAGTATTGGGGATATCTCTCCATGGAGAGACTCAGTAGGCCAGGGAGCCCTCAAAAGATACTGTGATCTAAAATGAGCATCTTAGATGCTGTTAGCATGAAATGAGAAATGGAGGAATTGATTGTGGGTAAGATACCTCAGGGGAATAGAATTTAGACGCTGTATTTAAATACTTTAACACTTATGCTCTGTGATGTGTTTGAGCTTTATCAGTGTGTTTTCAAATGAGAGAATTTGGATTATTAAGAGTACATTACAAGAAGGTAGATATAGGTTCTCTACAAGGGAATCCTTATCTCATGACTGACCCGTGGTGCGACTGGTTGCTGCAGGAAGTAGTGAGCTGTTCTTCATCTACATAGGTATTCAGATAAATTACAATGTGTGGGGGAGACATCCATGTATCTGGAAGGAGCGAAACCAAAGGCATCGAAAGCAGGGGTCCTCGCATTATACCACCAGAGTCGGTGAGGGATTGTGGAGCTGGGAGGAGATTTTAAAATGACGTGGTACTGAGGTTCAAATCTTAGAAACTGGCTCAGTAATGCTGGCATTGCATTATTCTATAAGATGTTCTAGGAGTACCTGGGTTCCGTTTTTAAAGGCATATCTGTATTATTGTAGTGTGTATCTGGACAGGAGTGTGTGCATTAGAGTGGAGGCAAGGCTAGAGCAGAGGGTACCTGTCATCTGTGCTAGGAGCTGAGCTCATGTCCTCTGGAAGAGGAGCAAATGCTCTTAACTGCGGAGCCCCTAACGGGGTCTTAAACTGGGTTTTAATTTCCCTAAAATATATAAAACACTATCCCAGTACTGTGGGGGACTTAAGCATAATGGCTTGGTAAATGCAAATCCAGGCCATCAGCAAGCACAAGGCTCAGTGGCACAGAGGTCAACAAGCTTTTCCTTAATTGAAGAGAAAGTAAATATACCCGTTCCTTCCAAAAACACTGATGCTTAGCATTTCACTCGGGCCTCATGACTCATTAAGAAAAGGAAATTCAATAAAGTCCAGCAAATATGACTGCAGGAGGAGCTGCCTCCGATGAACTGGATGTTTATAGGACTTTGGGTGAAATAGAAATCAATTTCCAAAATAAAATACTAAACATAGGCTGTGATGGTCATTAAAAGCTTGTTTTTATTTTTATCCCTGTAGTGACCGTCTTTTGTATCCGATACAGCTGTGCTTTTTTGATTCTTTAGAGTGTGTCTTAGAGAACCCCAGAGGGCTTCCGATTTGAACTTGTGGGTCAGAAAGTAAATCATGATGGCTAAGATTCTATTTTTTGACTTCCCCAAACCAAAAAGAAATGATTTTTTTAGGGAATACATTTGGGGGGGTCAGAATTTGAGGGAAATGAAGTAGGCATACTACTTTGGCAGTAGAGGGGAGGCAGAGAGTAATAGAAAACAGACCTGGGAACTGGGGAAGTGCAGACAGTCATCTGGGACCATTTAGGGAAGGGGCAGGCAGTTCTGCACACCTCAATGTTCCCCAGGGCATCCACAGATTGGAGGACATAATTTGTTTTATAGGGTTTTTCATCCGAAGGACTTTCTAAACATGTATCTCAATAGTGTCTGTGCCCAAAGGGCAGAGGAGGTGCACTGTGCAGAGTGGAGAGGCAGTACTTAGCAGAGAGAAATGTTTGGGGATTAAAAACTAAAGGTCTAGAGGGGTAAAGGAAACCCAAATTGGTTGACAGTCATATTTGTGTTCTCTAATGTCATGCAGTTCTAAGTGCATTGTTTTAAACAATTAGTTCTGGTGAAAATTATGAAGAAAATGAGAAGTCCGAGCTCATGCTGAGAGGGACACAGCCAGAGTTCAACGATTTCTGCATAAGAAATGAGACAGTCACAAGTTTCATCCTGTCTTTCCCAGGCTTCTCCATGGAATCAAGGATGACAGCCCCATTCCTTCTTCCTCTAGCCAAGACTCCTTCCTGCTAAGCAAAATGAGCACCACTGAGGTCATTTTCTTGTTCCCACTGAGCCCAATGCAATCAGGTTAAGAGAGTGTGAGTTTGGAAGATGAAGGCTGACAGCTGAAAGCTGAAGGATTCTGTCAAGACAGCAACCGTGATGCCGGCTTACCAAAAAGGAGGTCAGAGGCTAAATATAGAAATAGAACAAGTCTCCAAAAGATGGTTAATGAAGCAATGGCTAGGACCTGGAACCATGCCAGTCGTCTTATTTGCGACATGGGCTCAGGTATTGTTTTAAAGTGACACTTATTGGCACATCCACTATTTGGATACTTTTGCGTATATTATTTCCTCCCCAGTTAGCTTCTTAAATATTTAAACAGTCTAATCGGTGTCGTTATAACTCACTGCATTAAACTATTCTTTTGTTTCTACCGAAGGAAGAATAGCAGATTTAAGAGAATCTTTAGCGTCTGTAAAATATACACATAGGATTTTTTTTTGTGTGTGTACTTATGGTTTAAAAACTCAAAATCTAAGAGGGCAAAACTGGAATGGATTTGTAGCACCACGATAAAAGGACGGGAACAAGAGGAGCGTGTGGCGTGAGCACTGCAGTCTATAACTCTGCCTTTTCTCTGCTTCCTTTGCAAAGGGGGCTTTGTCATAAACCCAAGTGCGTCAGAGTCCCCAGGGACTCACATGGGACACAACTCAGAATGAGCTTGCGGATCTGGGGAGCCTTTGCTAAAGTGAGAAAGAACAAAAATTCTCCGTCCTCCCTATGCTTTGTAAAACGTCCTCCCCTCCTAAGCTCGCTTTCTTTTCTCACAAAAGTTTTACCCTGAGCTTGCGCTAAGCAATGTGCTCAATCTAGCAGGAGAAATCAGGGCTGTGATTCAAGGCCCTGACAGGATATGATCACACTTGACTCTCATGGATGGTGACTGTGCGGAGAATTAAGCCCAACTTGAGGCTGGCGTAACTCAGCCAGCCAGACCTCGAGGCTCTGCCAAGGAGCGTGAGGACTCTCATCTAATGTGCAGCAGGGACTTATTCAAGATTTCATATGCAATGCAAGTTAGTATTACATTAGATCAGATTTTATGACTTTCCTTTTTGGGAAGAAACTTAGCATCATATAATTGGTGCTGTTTCAATCCCTGCTCTGTTATATCTGCTAACAAGAAGTGCTGTATGGAATTTAACGAAGTAGTTTTCAGCTTACCACACCCTCAGACTCTACACGAACTCTTGGTGGTGTCAGAAAAGCTTCCCCACAGGTAGGCTCAGTTACCAACACTTTATTAATGAGTTGCTTTAAGGTTTTTTTTTTTTTTAATGTTGCAAAGAGTTATTTCTTTATTGGAGAGCACGCAGGTTACAGAGGAGCTGGAAGGAAAGGACCTGAGCTTTGCAGTCTATCAGTTAAGCTGAATTTTGAATCATCACTGTGGATGAGTTTAAGTTTGCCAGCTTCTTAGCTTGGTTTGATTGCTTTAATTAATATTAAATTGGAACAATAGAGTCATTTTGAAGATCAGATGAAGGAATTTGTGTAAAATACTTAAGGCATCTTAGTCAGGGTGATGGCAGTGGCGATAATGAGGATGGTGGCTTTGTGACTGTATGCTGACCACGATGATAATGGCATTATAGCAACAAAGACAATAGATTAGGGAGCCCCACTCCTGCCTTCTCCACTTACTCGTTTTATGGTACTCTGCTAGAGTTCTCTGCACAGCTTACAGGCAGCTCCACCCAAGAGTCTTCTTCTTCCTCAGAAACTGTTCACTGTCTGTGGGCCTTGAGAGCCTCGGGGGCCTTCTGGGATTTTTCTCAAGGAGGGAATGTTCCAATTCAAAAAAACTACTTACATAAAAATATCAATTACATTATGCTTCATAACAAACTGCTCCAAACTGAGTGAGTCTGAAACAACACTGTTTATCATCTCATAGGTTGGGTGGGGCACGAATCTCCACTTAGCTGTGTCCTCTGTTATTTTGGGTCTTAACAAGCTTATAATGAAGCCATTGGTCCAGGGTCTGTGGTCTCATCAGAAGAGGCATTTGGGGAAGGAGCAGCTTATGATTAACAGAAAGGTTTTATTGGATAAATAAGCAAATTCTTTACTGATGATTGGCTGGAAACTGCTCTAAGCCCTTGTACCTCATGGGTGTTTTCACACAGCAACTTGTTTTATCAAAGTCAGCAGAAAAGCATCTATTTATAAAACAGGTGCCAAGTCTTTCCGTAATCACATCATGGAAACAATTTTTTTTGCTATGTTGTGTTTGTTTGATATGGGTCACAAGGTCTAGTTCAAACCCAGTGGGAACGAATTCCACACTTCCTGGATTCTGGAGTGGCAGAGAGATCAATGGAAACTATCCAAGCAGTGGTGAGCTACCTAATATCTTTATATGTCAGTTCTTTTGTCTGTTAAATGGAACTTGTAAGAATGGTTGTAGTAGGGCTATGTAAAGATTCAACAGGCATTATTTACATTTGTCTATGCTTATCATATAGTGAGCACTCAATAAATATTTGGTATTCTTCCTTCAAAAGCATCAATTTCCAGCCTCTTTTCCATTGCTGATTCAATCTGCGTAATGACCCTTGTCATTCCATGTCACAAGGATAGTTGTATTGTCAGTGTATAGACAGAAATGACAGCCAACTTCAAAGAAGGAGACTGGCATGGGGACACCAGAGGAGCACTGTGGAATGCTGCTCATATAGAAATTCTAATATTCTCTTATTAAAGTAGGAATTAATTTCTGTAGCTGTGTCTAAATCAGGGGTAATATTTATAATCGTTAGCAACCATGTGAGCTTCGGTCACAGGTCGGGAGCTCATGAGCAGACATGTGCCATGACATGGCAGTGCTCCAATGGGCTGGCTGCATCTCAGGCAGGAAGTTATCCTTGGAGTCTGGTCTATCCTCAATCCCCTAGGATCCCTTAACTGGCTTCCAAAAATACTTAATGACTTGTGATCCACAAAGCCCTTGAGCTTTGTTCTTCTTCTTTCACAACATTTTGCCAAGGTGGTTTATGAGCTAGCATACTAAAGTGATCTAGATGAAAGGCCATTTAACGTGATAGGATCATCCTACTCTGTGGTTTTAAACAGTGTGAGCAAATGTATCTAGACAGAATCATTGTCTTTGATTCAGGAGCTCATCGCATTAAGGGTTTTGTTTTGTTTGGTTTGGTTTTGTTTTTTAATTCAACAAATGTTATATCAGAGACTCATTACTAGAATGAAAATCTGGAATTTGGGGGGGGGGGTTGGGGAGGGGCAGATCTCTGGGTCCCCCTCAAGGAGCTCCTGTATGCCTTCAAATAGAAATGTCACCCAGACATGTGAGAATGCCCTTGCTCTACTCTGTTGTTCCCCAAGCCTCCCCATGTAACTCATCTCTTTCCTAATGTGTGCTAAGTACCTGATACTTTCCTATGCAGGAAGCTTATATGATCTAATTAACATTTAATGAGAGGAAACCGACTGATTAGAATGCTTTTCGTGGTACTTTAGCTAATAAATGTTGTATACACTTTTGACTGCATCTCCTCTGCATGTAGCGTCTCCCTCCCGACGGCACCCCTTTCTTCACAGCTCTGCCCTGCTCCAGGGCGTTCTGCAGCAACCTGGCTGAACACTGTGCTTTAGTTAATTTGAGGAAAGTGTTGAGCCAAATTATTGAGGTAAATATTTTGATTAAATTTTGCTTAGAGCGGTGTGAATGTAGCTTCTGAGTCCGGATTCAGACTAAATCCTTCCAGCAACACTCCTGAAGAACAGTGAGGGTCCCAGGCAGCTGGGACTGATTTCGTCTATGTTTATGTAGTCAATTAGGGCTGGGGAAGTGTTGCTCAGGAGGTTCTGATGGTGGGACTAGGAGGTGTGACTTTCCAGCCCCAAGCAGTTCCCCTGGATGGCACAAATGCAACCATCAGGTACTTGCTTTTGCCTTCCTGATTATGGGAAGTGCCCTAAGAGAGGATGGACTATGACTTTAAAATATAGCAAGTATTATCAGATTATCTGGGGTAGGGAGCCAATGACACTGAGATGCACTCCTCGTGCATCCTATGAACTCTTCCCACGTAGTCCAGTCATTAGCTGCAAATCAGAGTGTAACAGACACTCTGGTTGAGTTCTGTGGTCTATGACAGTAGACCAGTCCACATTGATGGTTTCTAGTACACTGGGACAAAGCTTCATAGTTTGACTTCATGGTATAGGCAGATCAAACTAACCATGAAGGATTGTAAGCAGGGCCATTGTGGGCTGGTGAGAGAGAAATGCTTCTTAGTGTCCACTTCTGGTTGACATACAATGGTTTCTTCTACATTTGGTTCCTTGTAGGAGTATGTTAGACCACAGCATAATTTTGTTAAAATTATAAAAATAAATCCATTCAAAGAGGATGGTGTAAATAAACATGTGCCAAAACGACAAAGTACGGGACCATGGGAACATCCTGTACTTGATGCTGCATACAGTGGATTCTTGTCAGCCCCTAAGCATGTCATATGCACTGTTTGTCAGGCATGACATAAGGAAGGCATAAGACCACGGTCATTAGCCTAGTCAGTAGCTATCAAAGAAGCTTAATTTTGTCTTATTTTATGTTATTATCCTGCTTCTCACTAGCTGATTTAGAGAAACTCCATGGGTCTAGATTGTACATCTGAATCTATAATCTAGCCACTCTCATTTCTACTGGAGGGAGCCTCTCAGCCCTCACGTATTTGTGTTCCCGGCCCCTTGGCCCTGATCTGGAGAGCACAGCCAGATGTTTCAGTTAATTTCAAAGTTTGGAATCCCTTGTACACACACTGTACATAGTGGCTATACTTCCCTGGAGCTGTTCAATTTGGTTCTGATAATGGCACGTCTCAGGAACTGCAATGCCTCTGTGCACAGAAAGACAGCTATGAGCTCCTCTGCTGATAGGAATCTGAACTTCTCACTGTTGAATGTTCATTCTTCTGACCATCACTGGATATGTGTTTTGCTTTGCTTTGCTTTGTTTTGCTTTGTTTTCTGCCAGGAAGGAATATGTTATAAAGTGTGGGGTTCGGTCATCAGATAAACTTGAGTTGAAATCGTGGCCTGGCAAGTTTTAACTGTGTGACCCAGAACAGATTCTCTAATATCTCTGAGTCTCATCTCCTAGTGAGTGTAATAATGAACTTATTAGATTACTATGGAATTTAGCAATGATGTATAAAAACATCTAGAACAATCATCAGAGGCAGATTTTCTTATTCCTAGAAATTAGTGACAACAGGTTTTGAGCCAACATAGTTCAGTGACACCAAAATATACTTCGTATATGTTAAAATTGTCAATAAACACCAATTCTATATACTAATTTTGGGCTCTTACAAATACTTGGTACAAGTGGAAAGAATGTTTTATCTTAGTAAAATTTAACAACACATGCTGCACTCATACCAAAAGCTTTTATAAGATTTTATTTGAATTATCTTTTAATCATACAGTAAAAATTTTTAAATTATTTTGAACTTTCTCACATATTAGAAGACAGGACTAAAGTTGATATTTCGAAGCTACCCATGCCTATGATGTTAAAAACAGGTAACCAGTAACATTTCACTGTCATTGTATTTTATAATTATATAATTTTCTCAGTTAGAAACAGTAAAACATGCAACAGAAAAAAAAAAGATAAGACCAATAAAAATTGTATCCGACAAAATGGCCTGAAGACCAGAGTTCTGGATGACACTAATTTGCAGCATGCTAGACCTAGGTCAAGTCACCCAGCGCTCATCAGTCTGTAAACAAACTTGGGCTTCACATTAAACTTACCATTGAAATTTACTGTTGTTCTTTAACCATTCAAGTTCTTTTATGGGAATGAGGGTGTTCTCCGTGTATACTAACATTTTTATCAGAAATAGGCTTAGTAGAAACAGTAGCAACCTGAGGCTGAAAGAGTTCGCAGATCATCACCAGCCAAACAGACAAACTGTTTGTGGAAATCAAACTCTCATGAAGAAAGCCAAAGCCCAAATAGAAGAAGGCTAAATCGTAGTCAGCACCCGAACACACAGCTAGCCAGCAAGGAATGCTGAGCTTCGAAAGCATCCCGTGCACAGGAAGCTTAGTGTTGGAGGGATGCCTTGTGCTAAAAGACAATCATAAGACCAGAGGCAGCAGACATGGTCCTCCTTATGGAGTTCACCAGTTTTATCTGAGGGAAAGGAAACTGGAATTTTGTTACAAATTCCTCATGGGTGCCTCAGTACAAAAGGTTCATTTTTCACCTCCTTAAATCTGAGGGTATTCAGGTGTGGTGGTGCCTGCCTTTAATCCCATCACTCAGGAGGCAGAGGCAGGCAGATTGTGAGTTTGAGGACAGCCTGGTCTACAGACTAAGTTCCAGGACAGTGAAGGCTATGTAGTGAGACAGTCTCAAAAACAAAAACACAACAAAATGTTCAGTATGGGTTGCTGATTCATATGCCACCATCCTCAGTGCCCTCTCATATTGCTGCTGTGGGAAACAAGAAGCCAGGACCATGTTGTGGAAGTGTTTATGGGTGGAGTGTGCAAAGGATACATTGCTCTTCTGTTCACATCCCCTTGGCCAGATCTCTGTCCTATGGTAACACCTAATTGTAATTGCTATTTGTAGATAATTTAAGGTTTTCTAGCTCTGGTGACTATAAGGAAGGGAAAAGTACATATTAGTAAGTAAATTCAACTTAATAAATGGCTCTTAATCCCTTTAAGTTCACTTACAATAAGCAATCAATTTTATGTCCATATTCAACAGACACTCACATGCCCAAAACTCATATCAATAGCTGTTCTCATATAAATCATGGAGCATTTTATATCGTAATTCACTGAAAATACTATTTGTAGCACATTACATTAAATTTACAATTTGGCAGAAAGAAAAACTATTGTTGATTATAAGTTTGGATACTTGGAATATTTCACCACCTACTACTAGAGAGAAAGTATGATGCCCTACCTGATGATGGATGGCTTGGCAGATGGCAAAGCTCATCGACTCCCACCTACATGGTAAAGATGCTACTCAGGGTGAGACCCACTATTCACATTCCCTTTATAATACAACTGCTTTGAAAAGTAGTTAAGAATAAAGACAGAAACAAAATTGAGCATAGCACCTCTATGCTTCAGGACACTTCTACTTATCCCCTGTACACTGAAAAAGAATGACACTCTCATGAGATATATTTCCTCCCATTTCCCCTACACACATTAACAAAAAGGATTAGTGTCTCACTTCAGAAAGTCACTCAACGACTGAGTGAACAATGGGCCTGAAAATTTCACTGGTCCTCCTAAAGGATGGAGCATGAATCTATATTGTTCAGAGTGACAGACTTGCCTCATAGTGTGGGTGTGCAGTCCTCCACTCCTCACTTCAAGGACCTTGTTCAGTTCTACAGGGATGCCAAGTTTCCACCTAGAGCTTGAGGTAGGAAGCCTTGTAGATAAGAGAGCACCAAATCAGATACCAGGGAAGCCTTCATAATCCACTTCCACTCTGTGCTGGATGTTTTAAGTCACACTCTCATCTGAGAAGAGAAGAGAAGAGAAGAGAAGAGAAGAGAAGAGAAGAGAAGAGAAGAGAAGAGAAGAGAAGAGAAGAGAAGAGAAGAAGAGAAGAGAAAAAACAAAAATACCTTGGTTCTGTATGTGAATTGCTAGCTTTCTAACATTGAAGAGATCAGTTAGACAATGAATTGACAAGTGAGGGGCAACCTGAAACAAAGCTTCATTAGTGACAGATCAATGGCAACAGCATGAATGATGGCTATAAATTTTGTCTGATAAAAATTCACTTTAAGGAGTGTCCTAAGAGAATAGATGACTCGTGTCAATGGACAGCGCAAGAGATAAAATTCTACATGAGATGGTCAGACCACATCCGGGACTCGAAGGGTCTTGTGAGATGCATCATTATGCGCTCTCGTCACTATAATGCACCCCTAGCAAACATGTAGGTTAGATCACTCTAATCTCTTTTCTATTAGATTTAATACCCCTGTAATCGACATTAAGTGCTTTCAGCCATGCTAAAATCTGCCTTTCTTTAGGCTGACTTCACTTGGATCAGATTAATCTGCAACACTTGGGTTTTTGCTTTTATGATTATCAGCATATGTGCTTGGTTAAACGGGCTCAGTGAAAGCTTCCCCAGCTCCTTATGCTACTGGAAAAGAAAAAACAAACCACTCTCATTATCAATGAGATCATGATTATTCAAACGGTGTAGTCTTCACCTCAGTGTGAGAGTCAGAGTCCACCCTTGCCTCTCCTTTAAGAGTAGTAAAGAAAAAATAAAGCATCTTGAAGGAGGTAGCCATTGATCAAAGAAACTTCATGGGCATTAGGAAGCTAATGAAACTGTTTTACAAAGAATATGGTGCCAATACACACTTTTATTAGCAAGCCTTCCAATCATTAAATTTAAGAACTAAAATGAGTGTTACAATATCCTTTCTTGTATTGGGTCTTAGTCCTCAAGTACCCATTCATTCCCTTACTTATGCAGCAAAGACAACACTTCCTACAGGTCAAGCCCTGCTCTGGGGACAAATGAACAGATCAGACAGAAAGCCTTGCCCTCTAGGACCTTGTACCCGATAGTAAGTAAGTAAGTAAGTAAGTAAGGTAAGTAAGTAAGGTGTGAAAAACACTGGAGCTGAACCCCGAGGGGAGAAGTGGAAGAAAAAGATCTGGCTGGAAGACGCTGCAGTTTTACACGCTGGCTCTGGGTAGAACTCCCTAGCCACATGTCAGTAAAGAAGTAGAGACATTGACCCAAGAGAAGGTAGACAGCCATTGGGAAGTTCTGAGTAAAACAATAGCTGATACACTTCAATTTTCAACAGGCTCACCCAACTCCTGTGACTTGAGGAATGGCGAAGGTTTATTTGAAAAGAACCTGTATCCATTCCTCTGTTGAGGGATATCTGGGTTCTTTACAGCTTCTAGCTATTATATCCCATAATCAGCTTCCAAACGCTGACACCATTGCATATACCAGCAAGATTTTGCTGAAAGGACCCTGATATAACTGTCTCTTGTGAGGCTATGCCGGTGCCTGGCAAACATAGAAGTAGATGCTCACAGTCAGCTATTGAATGCAACACAGGGCCCCCAATGGAGGAGCTAGAGAAAGTACTCAAGGAGCTAAAGGGGTCTGCAACCCTATAGGTGGAAAAACAATATGAACTAACTGGTACCCCCAGAGCTCGTGTCTCTAGCTGCATATGTAGCAGAAGATGGCCTAGTCAGCCATCATTGGGAAGAGAGGCCCCTTGGTCTTGCAAACTTTATATGCCTCAGTACAGGGGAATGCCAGGCCAAGAAGTGGGAGTGGGTGGGTAGGGTAGGGAGGACTTTTGGGATAGCATTTGAAATGTAAATGAAGAAAATACCTAATTTTAAAAAAAGAAAAGGAAAGACTCTGAATAGGCTGCCTTGCTTTTTTTTTGATGGGACGGAGATGGATTTGGAAGAACAAGAGGTGTGAAGCATAAAGTTTCCTTGGACAAAGAATTTGTGATACTGTCAGGTTTGGGCAGAGGGAGTAAAGAGGTAGCTTTGGTCTATAATCAGTGGAAACATTCTCAGAGTAAACTCCCTGATCCTCTGGCTCTTACAATCTTTCCACCGCCTCTTACCTGGAGTGATCCCTGAGCCTTAGGCATAGGAATTGTGTTGCAGATGAAACATAGGTACCATGCAGTCTCATGTTCTCAACCTTTTGGTTGGTTGTGATTTTCTATAACCTGTTGCAAAGAGAAGCTTATTTGATGAAGGAGAATAATACTTACTTGTGAATATAAGGATTAATATTTAAATGTAGTTAGGATTTAAGCTGGTTTAATAAAGTCTTGGTTATGTCTCCTAAAATGTTAAAGAGTCAACACCCATGAAATCTCATCAACATGGATGCCTGAACAAGATATGAGCAGTGATGATGCTAATGGACATATTAACATGGAGGCAAGCTTGCGTGTCCTCAACCTGAGACGATGGGCCACTAGGGAATACTGAAAGTAGGAAAGATGGTCCTCCCCAGGGAAGAGCCCTTCAGTTGGTTATCCAATACCAAGTGGTCAGCCTTGAGATCACATGCATACAGGCAGCAGAATAACTACTGAGAGAATTGTATTTATGTTTTTTAGGAATATATATGTGCAAATTTTTAATGAGAAAGAGAGACTGTCATTTATTGAGAGAGAGCAAGAGGGGTTGAAAGGGAGGAAAAGGATAGGGAAATTTAATTATATTACAATTTCAAAACTTAAAAGATATATAATAATGTTTGTGGAGCTGGAGAGTTGGCAGTTGGTTCTCTGAGCCTGCAGTTCAGAGGTTGTTATTCTTTTTTTTCAGGGTCTTTCATTTCACCTGTACACTAGGCACAGAACTGTTATAAATTGAGAGTGAGTCAGTTCTATTCACTGAGAAAGAGGATCTAACCCATGACTAAGGTCAGGCTTTTGTTTTATGAAAAGTAATTAACATGCAGAATGATTTTCTTAGGTTCCATCTTTATAGCTGGTCACAAACACCCAAGTTCATAATCCTACGATTCCCCTTTTCTGCACTCCCTATCAGGGTGTCAGGGTTGTAACTGATGCCAAGCCAAGTCATCATTGATTGATTGCTGCAGTTATTGACAGCCACCCATGGCATACATCAAGCTCAGGGCATTTTTCTTGTTTTATGATACATTCTTATGCACTAGTTCCTACTGCTCCTCCTGTAAGCCTTCTTGTCTGTATTTCTAAAACAAAATTAGAAAGCATCAGAAAAAGAGTCTTCTGTTCACAAGATGATCAAGGCTACAACTTGTGGGCATCTGGGGTGGCTGATAATTCACACTCAAAAACACCAGGAAGCCAGAGCTCAGCTCTGATGATAACACCCAGAAGTGACTGCCAGATATCTTAGAGAGAGGATTTTTTTTTTTTTGCATATGATAGGAGGTTGATGGATTGTGTCTGTTGAAGAGACACAAGGAGAGAAAGGTGACTCGAGGCCCAAAATAGCTCTTTTGAATGCATTAAGAGAAAACCTTTCTGACACAGACAGGAAGCAAAGGAAGAGGGGCCAGGAATCAGTGACAGAATATTCATAGCGCATTGGTCACCAGCATTGATTCACATTAAATTGTTGTCCTCAGCTAACAATGACACTGTCCTTTGCCTTTATCTTAAATTATAAAACCCTCTCAAACTGCACAATTACCTGAAGATTAAATTGATTGCCCATTGTCTGTGTTTTCACATTCTACTTGGTAAGTGTTTCCCATCATTTCTTCCTCCCTTCATACCTATGGGATGTTTGGAATAGATCTTCTGCAAGGCCCTGTGTGTGATCATTGTGTTCATGAATGTTCTATAAAAATAAGAACAAAAGAGATGAGGTTAGACAATAAAAATATTCATTTCAGTGTACTTTAACAAAATCTGGAAGAAATATCCAGGACTCCAGTGATTTCATTGATAGTAAATATAAAAACATCATGTATCTTACATTAAAAGATATTTGCAGGAAGCATACCAAGAAGATTCTACAATTCATAAAGGACATATAGTCAGGAAGAGTTGAAAATGTAAAAGGAACTTTATCACCAAAGTAAGCTATAAATTTGATGTAATTTAAGCAAAGATCTTACTATTGTATTCTACTTTCTTGTACATTGCCCATCTTGTATGGGAACTTCTGAGAACTAATAAAAAGACGATAGAAGGAAAATGGCCCTGCTCCATATTAAAATGTATTGCAGCACCATTTAACTAGCATTGTGTACTCTCAGCGTACCCTACAAAGAGTAGAGCAGTAGAGCAGAAATGAGAGTCCAGAAATAGATCTACCTTTGTATGGATATTTCATATATGATAAAGTCATTAGCTAAATTGGAAAATGGATTTTTCAATAAGTAAGGCTAAGAAAACTAGGTAGACATCTGGGAAAACAGTAAAACTGAAATTAATCAATTTTCTCTAAACAGCAAGATAGATGCTATATGAATCAATGATTTTAAAATGAAAAAAGAAGAGAAAAACCAAGAAATACAGAAGCAATGTGTAAGAAACAAAGCTTGAAGCCATCTACCTAAAATTGAATACATTTTAACATTAAATTTGTGTATAGCAAAAATATAATAAGTGTAGTTTTTAAAAAACCCTAAATGATCAACCCAAATGATCAACTAGAGAAACTTCTGAAAACACATGGTACTGGAAAATGAGTAACTTTCTAAATAGAAAGTATTCTCTTAATTCCAAAGGCTCAGTAATATGAAGTTTATTTTATAAACTTTTATTTTATAAAAGATGTTAAAAAGGTTGTTGAGTACACAAAAAGACTCTCAATTTCACTCTAATCAAAGAATTGATCCAAGTGGTTACATACCACTTTTTAATTTTCAAGTTTAGAAAATGTTAGAAATGTACAAGGTCTATGCTTATTCATAGTAGGAAAAAGAATGAATTAGTTCACTGTCCTCCTCGGAGTTCAAGTTGACAGTGTCCAAGTGCTGAGCAACCACACCCTTTGGTACTTTGAGGAGTCTGGAGGAGGTGCAATGTTTATCATAGCCCGTTTGGTCATAGAGAGAAGACATTTTGTAACAAACAGTCAAGTTATCTTTTAAAAGAAATTGGCTGGTTCCACATGGTAGACTCCTACACAAATATAAAAAAGAATAAAGTATCTAGCTGAAGAATTTTAATGTATATCATATACAGTGTGGTGGCAGCAGGGATATGGGGAGCTAGGTGCCACAAAGTATTTGTAGTATGTTTCAAGTATATAACAACAACAACAACAAAAAATCCCTGGAATACATACACACACACACACATACATACATACATACATACATACATACATACATACATACAAACATACAAACATACATCCATGCATACATATTCATGAGTTGTATGTCACATGAACACACTTCTCATGCACACATACAGTACACATGAAAAAGAGAAGAGGATGATGCTTTTGTCCTTTTGAAAGCTATATGCATATATTATACCTGTCACAACGTAGAAAACCTTAAACCACAGATGGAGTTGCTTAAAAGACATAAGTTCAGTACTTCAAGCTAACAGGGGAAAAGTGAGTTGGTGGATAGTGGTGTTGACACACACTAGCTGGCCATTTAGAACAAAGAGAAGTTGGGTGGCCCAAAATAAATTCTAGATGAGTCATTTTAAAGACAATAAAAAAATAAAGTCAATAATGTTCTAAAAAAAAGAGCAATGATTTTTAAAATAATCTTGCCGTGGGAAATGATTTCCTAATCATGTAATAAAAACATAAGAATGGAGTCACTTAACCACTTTGGTTTTAAAAATATTGTAAAGTTGAGATGTAGACCAGAGGAATAGAGGACTCAAGAATAAGCCTATATGTTAATAGCCAATTAATTATTAAGAGAGGTGCCATCTTTTCTCCACAGCAGTGAATATTCTGGCACCTCTCTTCTACCATCAGAGTCGCATCCTCCATGGCCCTAAAATCACCTTAAAGTAATTCCCTAAACCTGGACTAGTGTGAGAAGCTCATGTTTAAAAGGAAGATTATAGACAAGTGGATTAAAGCTGAAAGGTGTTAGAATGACTTCTGAGTCAGACCTGTTCATACCAACTCTGCCATTAAGAATGTAAACCCCTTCTGAAGTAATAAAACCAGCAAATTTCATTATCTAGAGTCCACACAGAACTGTCCACTGGACCAACTTCTTCGCCGATATTGACATTGGTAAGTATGGACAAGGCTCCGTCCAGGATCTGGGAGCCGTAGGATGCCTTCCAATCCATAGCCACATGAGCCCTTCTCAGGGCTACAGCCAAGACGGATAAAGGGTTCTACCGGAGCTTTGAACTACAGAAAGACCTGGAGTTTGTTTTCACACAAGATCCTGGATCCCTCTGTTGTAAACTGGCGTTTGAACAGTAGAAGCCCTTTTTCATAAAGAACCCTGGGTTTTCAAGTGCTGATTTTATTTCTGATTTGTTTTTCATTATTTCCTGAAGCTATTGATGCTTCAGAGGCAGTGGGGGAAGTGAGAAAGCCCGGGGAGAGTGTCAGCCTTTGAATTTCAGAACTCAACCATTCAGAGGTTCATACTCATGTTCACAAAAACAATGTCACAGGGTCACTTTGGCCAATAGGGTGCTTTGTGCGAGGGCTGGAGCTTGCGTTCTGTGCATATTTGTCCCAGCAGCCTCCCACCCCTTCCACCTTCCCTTTCTCTCTCTCTCTCTCTTTCACTCTTTTTTCCCTTTATATCAACATGTTGTAGCCTGTGACACCAGCTAAATTAATCACTCACTGCACTCAGGGAAGTCACCGCAGGATATAAAATAACAAAGACAACAAAATTATTGCAAGGCTAGAGAGAAGGGACTGGCTGTGAATAGAGCAGAACACCCTCGCCAGCTGTGTCCTCGAGGGGGCTGGAGCAGCAGATTAAATCGGGGGCTGCTCTTTATTCCATTTATGAGGATTTGAGAATGGCCACAATACAATGCCAGGACCCCTGGTGAGGGGAATCCCTCCAGAACACTCCACCTGTCAGAACTAAGCTGTTCCCCAGCCCAGGGAGTTTTCTTTAGGTTCTCCTTGAACAAACCCTGCTTGGACAGATCCAGCCCAGTGACTGTCAAGCCACCAAGAGGCCAAGATCTACTTAAAGGTTTTTAAGGTCTTTAAGTGGCAGCCAGCAGAGAAATCAAGTCTCTAGCTGCCAAGTAGCCAGGTTCCTGCCCCATTCCATTTGCTTAAAGTCAAAAAAAAAAAAAAAAAAAAAAGAAAGAAAGAAAGAAAGAAAGAAAGAAAGAAAGAAAGAAAGAAAGAAAGAAAGAAAGAAAGAAAGAAAGAAAGAAAGAAAAAATGGGGGTGGGAATCATTGATTGATTCCTCCAGCATGCATGAGGTCCTGAGTTCAATCCTTATCAGTCCTTAGCAACATACACAACACACACACACACAGGAGCACATGCACACGCATGCATCAAAATGGAAAGCCTAGGGGCCATTAGTTTCTTTGCTCAAAAGCCGAAACAGAACCCTCACAACCAATTTTTGGCTAATGGGTTGGGGATGTAAATTATTTGGTAGAGGACTTGCTTAAAATGCAAAAATACTTGAGTCCCAAGTTCCATCCCAGTCCCTCATAAAACAGGGTGTTGCATATCTCTAATCTCAGTACTTAAGAGGCAGGGGTAAGGACAGAGGCAGAGCCAGAGCCAGAGCCAGGTAGGGACCTACAACGCAATTTGAGGTCACCTTTTACTACATGAGACTGTGTCCACATTGAAACATTGGCTGAGCACAGCAGTGAATAGAATACAATAGTATTCTATGAACCTGCCTGAATGTCAAACTCCAAAGAACTGTTTAAGGTGCCTGAGATCTCTGCTGGATCTTTTGGGTTAAACAACATCTCCCCAAATTTAGATAAAGGTGAAGATCTACTTAGCAAAGTAGCAATGAAGAAGAAAGACATATTCCATGTCAATTTAATTCCATGTAGCAACAGTGTTTCCTTATCAGTCCATTACCCCAGGTCACCTAGAACATGCATGCTCTCCTAGGCTCTTCCCAGGCTGCAACAGTTGCAGAGATTATTGCTGGGGCAAATGTGTTGGCTACACCAGTGGTAAATATTTCATCCAAAGCAATGCTATTACTAAACAAATAATTTCTTATTTAAGGCATTCAGACTAAAGAGCAGAAAGTATAGTTACTTATTTGGAGCGTTTTCTTCCCCTTTGATCAGGTGAGATGCAGCTTGGGTGGCTTGTATCTGGAGCCCTTTCCTTGGGTGGCTCCAACAGCCAGGGCACATCCAGCAGGGGCTCCATCCAGTTCCTGTGACTTAAGAAAGAGTGCTGAATGGTAAGAGGCCAGAACTATATAACAGAGGCCATTTCATATTGGGAAGGTGGGGAGAGGAGGTGATACATTCAACTTTCTTCCAACTTTGAGAGTTTGTGATCCCATTACTTAGACTCATTGCCAGAGTTAAGTGTGTGCTAAAATTAGACAATTAGAGTATGGGGTCTTCCAGAAAATGGCATGTGTATAGGCTGAATATTTCTATAACCCGGGTCTGTAGCATGGACTGAGTCACCTTTAGGAAAATATGACATTACAAAACAAAAACAAAACCACCTAGTACCTTCCTGCAGTTGAAACTTGGAAGAATGTCGTATGCTTTGATACTTCCCCAAAACCTTCAGGAATATTAATGCTTATTTTCCCCCAGAATACAGCCATTGATCCATCTTCATAGTGTGAACTGGTATTTGTGAGTGTGTCTTTGTGTGTGTTTGGCTTGACGACTGTTCCTGTCATCAGTGCCACCCCCTGCTCCCCTCCACGGCTTGTCGCAGTCCTTTTATGTCAACCCCCTCTTAAGAAGCCTTCAGTTTGGTAGCACAGCTCACTTGTAACAAGTACATCAGGAAACAATGCCCACGCCTGCCCACTGGTAATCAGAGCAATTACTTAATGAGCACATCTCTATTTCCTCCTGGGTGGACTAATTAAAAGGCTTCCATGCTGTTGTCAGGAAAGGACAGAACGTGTTGCACGGAGTTTTGAGAGAATGTGAAAACTAAGGCAGAGTTCTTCCTGGGAACATTTTGACGGAGTTTGCAGGGTTCTTCCCACCTCTGCCCGTTCGGGGCTGGCTTCATGGATGGGCACTGATTGAAAAGGAGGGGTCAGTAGTAATTATGTGGCTCACGTGTATAATTTGAAGATAGAAAGTCTAGAGATACAATATAATGCTTCTCAAACTTTAAAACCCATCAAAACCCTCTGGAGGACCTGCCTGCTGGTTCCTCCAAACAAGTAGAGGTTCAGCAGGTCTGGGATGTGGTTAACATGTTTGTAGGTTGGACTGATGCTGGCCGGGAACAATACCTTTAGGATATGACCACAAGCTCTTCTGTTCCTCCTCTCCACTGTAAGGCAACAAAGGCTCAGGCTTTCTAGGGGAATCCAAGGTAAAGAATCAATCTTAAATTCAATTAGCTTCCATGGAAGCTTTAAATTTTTTCTCCCCTTTCCTTGTTATGTGTATGGGCAGTTTGCCTGCATAAACATCTGTGCACTATGTGCATGCAAGGCCCACAGAGGCCAAAAGAGGGCATTGGATATTATGGGATTAAAGCTACAGAGAGTTGTGAGAAGTTTTGAGCCATGTGAATTTTGGAAATCCAACTGGGTTCTCTGAATGAACAATCAGTTATCTTAACAACTGAGCCACCTTTCCATCTGCCATGCTTCTTTAGTAATCACAAAAGGACTCAAATATAGTGGTGAAAGCCCTCAATCTTAGCATTCCAGAGGTTGAAGCAGGAAGATCTCACATTTGAGGTCATCAGATCCCATTACAGATGGTTGTGAGCCACCATGTGGTTGCTGGGAATTGAACTCGGGGCCTCTGGTAACCGCTGAGCCATCTCTCCAAGTATTAAGCTTTGTTTTTGTTTTTGTTTTAAATGAGACTCAGGATATGGTTCAATGGTAGAACATTTGCTTAGTATTCATGATCTCAAGGTGCTCCCAGATCTGTCAAACAAACAGCAAAAAACAGATAAAAGAAGAAGAGCAGTAGACAGAGGTTGAGTATTTGTCTGGCATACAGAGGCCCTGGGCTCAATCTCCAGCTCTGAAAATAAGTAGGAATTTTGCAGAACCCCAATTTTCTCTGCTCATATTCTGCCTCCTATGACTGGACTCAGGTATAAATTCTGCATTGGAGACTGCTAAAATAAAATCATGAATGAGAGAGAGAGAGAGAGAGAGAGAGAGAGAGAGAGGGATACAGACAGACAGACAGACAGACAGACAGACAAAGACAGAGAACAGCAAGCATCTCCCATCCATACTTTTGACCACATATTTTGTAAGTTTTATATTAGATCATTGTCTTAAAAATATAATAAAAGAGGGTATTAAGATTGCCAGCAATTGGGCTGGAGACATGACTCAGCGGTTAGGAATACTGATTTTTCCAGAGGATCCAGGCTGAAATTCTAGCACCCATGTGGTCGCTCTCAACTGTGTCTAACTTCAGTTCCAGTGATGTGATGCCTTCTTCTGGCCTCCTAGGGTACCAGGCATACATCTGGGACTTACACATGGTACACAGACATACAGACCAACAAAACACCCAGAAAAATAAAATCAAATAAACTGCCTGCAATTTATAGATGAGGAATCTCTAGTGTGTAGAAGGGAAAACCTTGCCCAAGACACTTATTATTTTTTTTGATTTTTAATATTTTTATTACATATTTTCCTCAATTACATTTCCAATGCTATCCCAAAAGTCCCCCATAGCGCCCCCCACTTCCCTACCCACCCATTCCCATTCTTTTGGCCCTGGCATTCCCCTATATTGGGGCATATAAAGTTTGCAAGTCCAATGGGCCTCTCTTTCCATTGATGGCCGACTAGGCCATCTTTCGATACATATGCAGCTAGAGACAAGAGCTCCGGGGTTCTGGTTAGTACATCATGTTGTTCCAACAATAGGGTTGCAGATCCCTTTAGCTCCTTGGGTACTTTCTCTAGCTTCTCCATTGGGAGCCCTGTGATACATCCAATAGCTGACTGTGAACATCCACTCCTGTGTTTGCTAGGCCCCGGCATCGTCTCACAAGAGACAGCTATATTTGGGTCCTTTCAGCAAAATCTTGCTAGTGTATGCAATGGTGTCAGCGTTTAGAAGCTGATTATGGGATGGATCCCTGGATACGGCAGTCTCTAAATGGTCCATCCTTTCATCACAGCTACGAACTTTGTCTCTGTAACTCCTTCCCTGGGTGTTTTGTTCCCAATTCTAAGAAGGGGCACAGTGTCCACACTTTGGTCTTCATTCTTCTTGAGTTTCATGCGTTTAGCAAATTGTATCTTATATCTTGGGTATCCTAAGTTTTGGGCTAATATCCACTTATCAGTGAATACATATTGTGTGAGTTCTTTTGTGATTGTGTTACTTCACTCAAGATGATGCCCTCCAGGTCCATCCATTTGGCTAGGAATTTCATAAATTCATTCTTTTTAATAGCTAAGTAGTACTCCATTGTGTAAATGTACCATAATTTCTGTATCCATTCCTCTGTTGAGGGACATCTGGGTTCTTTCCAGCTTCTGGCTATTATAAATAGGGCTGCTATGAACATAGTGGAGCATGTGTCCTTTTTACCGGTTGGGACATCTTCTGGATATATGCCCAGGAGAGGTATTGCTGGGTCCTCCGGTAGTACTATGTCCAATTTTCTGAGGAACCGCCAGACTGATTTCCAGAGTGGTTGTACAAGCTTGCAATCCCACCAACAATGGAGGAGTAGAGTGCAGATTCAAATTCAGCTCTGTCTGATTTTTGTGTGTCTTTATGATCTTTCTAATCTTTTTGTCTCTTCATTCAAAGAACATCAAATACTGGGGGAAAATAGTTTTTTAAAAGTCAAAGCAGGCTGGGCGTGGTGGCGCACACCTTCAATCCCAGCACTTGGGAGGCAGAGGCAGGCGGATTTCTGAGTTCGAGGCCAGCCTGGTCTACAAAGTGAGTTCCAGGACAGCCAGGGCTAAACAGAGAAACCCTGTCTCGAAAAACCAAAAAAAAAAAAAAAAAAGTCAAAGCAAACTAGATCCAGTTGTCAATTCTTTGCTTATCACCAGCAATTGTTTTTTCATGGTTTGAGAACTATGTCCCAGTGAAACCAGGGTGTGCCTATGGCCCAAGACCAGACACGTACATAGGTTCTGACAAGAGAAGTATCTGGCCACAGATGTCCCTTTAGGGGTCTAGCCTCTGCAAAGGCGGTGCCCGGTATTTTCCAGAGAGAAGATCAAACAACTAAAATACCCAGGATACTTCCTAGTCTGTAAGTTTTATTAAGAAAACCTTGCCCCTGTCATTCAGATCTTGAAGCTGGACTGAAGAATCAAGGTGCATGTTTAAAGCTACTTAAGCATTCCACATCATAACTTCCCAAATACACACAAATTTAATGCACTTTTGATTGATCCCATAATTACAAAATTTGTTTAAAGCTGTTATATTATCTTCTTATTTGACACAATATGGCACAGTTTTGTTATAGGATTGAAAACCAAATAAGACAACCACAGTTGGTAGTATTTCAAAGGACTCTTCCCTTTAAGATGAAATCAATCCTGTTTCAAGTTTATTCCCCTGCACCATGATTGAGACTCTAGGGGTGCATCTTGCAGAAAAATGTCTTTTTGATTTTTTTAGATATTCCTTAGATTAATATGCAGCTGTCATTGCAAGGCAAATCTAGATTTGCTTTCATGTATCCTCTTTCCTCAGGCTGCTAGTGCCTACCTCTTCAGGAGAGATGGTCCACTCATGCCCGACTGGGGATTCCTGTTCCAGGGCAGCCAACAAGGAATGTACCCACACATGCTGATTTGCAATGTCTCACACACCATTTACACACACTGAATCCGTTTCTTTAATATGTCCAGTATCTTGCTCTTGACATTTTGCTATCCAATTCTAATTCACACACACACACACAAACATACACACATGCACACATACACACACACTCACACACACTCACATACACATACACACACACACACACACTCTCACACACACTCACATACACATTCACTCACACACACATACACACACACTCACACACACACATACACACACTCTCACACACACTCACATACACATTCACTCACACACACATACACACACACTCACACACACACATTGTGTACCATACCACATGATCACAGTTCCCAACAGGGCAAGAGAACAATGCAGGGCTTTTATGTATTCCCGAGTATGGTTTTGGCATTCATTTTTATTTTATTTCGGGCGCTCCTGCATGTCTTCCCTTCTATTTTGATTTAAAGGGCAGTGGACTTTCCTCAGGTGTTCTAACTGCTAGCATGTCTCAATTCTCGCCTCTCTACAATTCTTATTTCACAGAGGCAAACTTGTTTGTCTATATACTTCAAATGTATTTCCACAAAAGTGGGTTTGGGCCCCTTCCCCCAGTCTATGAAAACACAAAGCGATACAGAATAAAGAGAAAGTTTTTAGAAACGTTTTTGCATTAGATGTTGCTCAGCAAACAATTCTTCAAATACCTACACAAGAAAAGCTAGCTGCGGGCCCATTCCAGAACACTCGAAGGGCACATTGTGGTTCTTTTCTTTCTGTTCTTAATTATGCTAAACATGGACTGTAACCCAGAGGCTTGAACAAGATGTGTTGATGACAGCGCAAATGGAAACTTTGCTGGTGAGAAATGGGAGTGTCTTACTGTGATATTAATTACCGTCTACCTAAGACCACCTGTCTATCTGTCTTTGCTCCTTTTAATACCTGAAAGAAATCTAGGCTGTATAGATTCCCTTTCTTCAGGTATAAGGGGAAAGATTACAATTGATCAAGGGTCGGCACACTACAGCCTATGGACCTGATCTGGCCTTCATCCTGTAAGCTTGTAAGTGTGGCTTCATTAGAACACAACAACACTCACAAGCTTGTCTACTGTTGAGCTGTTCTTGTGTGGTGGCAGCATAACTGAGTAGCTGAGAAAGACTAAGATATGTACTGTCTGGTCCATGGCAGAAGTTGTTACAATGATATTTTTAAGCCTTCTTACTCAAGCAAGGGGTGAAAGGATTGATCCAGCTTGTTTCTGGGACATGGATATGATATGCATAATTATAAAAGATATTGTTCGAAGGTCTTAAATTAGGTAGATTGTCCATGAAATGTGGGTCTCTGCCTGTAATTTATAAAAGCCTTTTGTTCTACTCAAATAATTTAACAAAATGCCTCTAAAATAGTATAAGTTTACAGTGCATTGTTGTTGCAGGAACTAGAGGCAGGCACTATTAATAGTTATTCTGAGAGCAAAGGCATACACAGAACTCAGACAGACTGATGTGTATGGCCATTCTAAAAGGTCACATCACTACGGCAGCTGCAGTGAAGTCCTGCTATGGAACGTAAATTTAACATATAATTTTAAGTTCAGTTCTACTTGAACACATCACCAGACCTTCTTTGTAACTGGGGTTTGTATATACCTGGGGGGAATAAAATGAGTGTTTCCGGCTCATTGGAGGAGCTAATGTAAGATCTTTGAACCATCAGAAAATATTATGCCATAATCAATCGAGATTTTTGAAGAGAAAATTGAGCTTGAATAATTCTTGCTGTAATTGTCCACCTGGACAATGAGAAAATAACAGATATAAGCTGTCTTAATGTTTACTGCTGCTTTCAATTGTCCCAAATGACTGGCAAGCTATAAAAGACTGACTCTGACCTTCCCTCCTGCCATGCTCTCCAAGGGCGAGGTTCTCAGGTTGCACTGATCTATACCACAGGGTGGGGAGGAGGGAGATAGGAAAAGCCAATAATATAAAGAGCCTCCGATGCATTGTTTAGAATTCAATATCTTAAATATTTATCATCGGCACATAAACAACCCCCAAACAGAAACCACATCCACAGTGCATGCCCATTGCTCATCCTTACGAACACTTGCAGTGAGGTCTTGGGTTGAAGATTCATTCTGCCCTCAAAAGAGTGAGGTGTTAGAAGTCACCATATATTAAAAATGTTCAAGGCACCTACCTGTCTTGTTCTGGCCAGTATTAACATGAAAAAGGAGACTTAGAATGCACCTCTTACATTAAATGATATAAATAATAGCATTTATAACAATCAAGATTTTATACAGCTTTATCACTATACATATATATATATACCTACATTATACATATACATATACATATACATATACATATACATATACATATACATATACATATACATATACATATACATATACATATACATATACATATACATATACATATACATATACGACTCACACTGTACACAGATAAGTAACATGAGAATAGCATTACCTTGATTTTCTCTGGCTACAATGCAGGCATACAGAGGTTAACAGACCTGCTCAAGATGATGTAAATAAATACTAGTATTTGAGTTGGTTTGAGTCTTGGACTTCCAAGGCTATTTAACACTACTCTATTATTTTCTAAATTGTTGTGCAATGGTAATATTAATGAGTTTGGAAAAGTAGATTCCACTGAAAATAACAGGGATAAACAGCTGACTAGAGGCCAAAGGGAACATGAAGCAAACAAATGTGGACTGGCTACAACTGCTAAAGGGAAAAAAAAGATTACAAATGTGAGCCATCATCACAGTTAATGAAACAAAGATGAAAGGAATATCAATAACATAAGAACATTTAGCAGAGTGTGGTAATGCATGCCTGCAATCTCAACACTCAGGATGTAGGGGCAGGAAGGTTAAAAGTTCAAAGCCAGCTTTTGCTACACAAATGAGATACTGACTCAAAATCTAAAAAGCAAACACACACACACACACACACAGAGAGAGAGAGAGAGAGAGAGAGAGAGAGAGAAACAGAGACAGACAGACAAAAATGCACATATGCAAGCATGCGGGTGGGCACACACACACACACACACACACACACACACACACTTGTCAGTTGTGGTTTAAAAGTTAATACCTATTTTGTCCACTTTATATTAATCTTCTGATTCCTGGCTACATATTATATAAATAACTCAATAAAAAGCTTAAGCAAATGAGACTTTATCTGACAATTGAAGTCTACATAAAAGTAGTTGAGGCACACATAAAATGTTTAGTTAGATAAAGACTTGTCACCCAAACTCTCTTCAATTCTTTGTTCTGCTTTTCCTATAAAAGGCCACACTGAAAGAAGAAGCTTCAACAATAACATTTATGTTTCTGGACATCATGAAAGAAGAAGGAAAAATACCCACCCTTCTTCAGAAGAGACCTTCTATAAGGCTATTAATGGCCTGTGGATTATATTTGTTGGTAGAAAATTTTCATATTACTATAGCTGCAAAGAAGGCTGGTCAACTTGGATTCTTATTACCAGAAGGAAAGGAAAATGAAAATAGAGTAAGCAAATAGTCTTCGCCATTCTCTCCTTTAACAAGAATGGAACAACTGAGGAGTGTTTTAAAGAAAGGAGACAAAATTTTATTGTGATTTCCAACTGGCACAAGGTTCCTTACCTGCCATACAACAAACCTTGAGAAAATGTTCTTTAATACGTATTGCAAAATTTAAAGGACAAGTTACACAGAAACAAAGAAAAATGTTTCATTTTATGTAATTAACAAGTATAGTGTGGGAGCCCTTTTTCTCTCTGCAACCTCTCTTTCTCTAGTTTTTAAAATGAAAACTGGCTACAACAAGAAAGCAATTGAGAAAATGTTATTGCTTGGTGAGAATGTGGGGTTTAAGAAAAGCATGCATTCAATCCATGGATTTATTTATTTAATACACATCAACTGTTCCTGGATGTCAGAATTCCAGTCTTCAAATAGAAGTCTTTAGTTTGGAATTTTAAGAGAAGACAAACTATCAATCAAGTTTTGATGCGAAGAGTTTACAGGTCATCTCATCTTCACAATTTTAAAGAAAAGGAGAAGACAGAGTCAGGTACAATAAAGTGCCTGTGTTCTGTGTCTCAAACAAGAAATGGCAAGATATGGAGCTCTCATCAAGCCAGAACAGAAACTTGTATCTAGGATTGTATAGTATTGGAGCATCTTGGAGGCAAGATAATGTAATTCTACATCCTAGAGATATTGAAGCAAAATTAGAAGTTCACCTGTTCCAGGAGGTCCCCGTGTTCTTGGGCCACTCCTACGATGGACTAGTTCTCTGATGCCAAGAGAGTAGGGAGACAGCTGGAGCAAGTGACACTTTCCTGTGTCTGCTGTGGTACCACACCCCTCTTGGGATTCTATCAGGACTTCCGGGATTTAAGCAATGGTTAGAAAGGTAATTTCAAACAGGGAATGACCAAAGGAGGAGTGATCTTCCTGACATGATTATCATTAATACATGGCTGGAATTTTAAAAAAAAAGCTACCTCACATGTTTAGAAATCCATCCTCAGTTGTCCTGCTATCTACCTCTACTTACTTGGTTCTGTTTTTAAGCATTTCATTGTGAAGGCTCGATTTGACTACAGTTATCACCACTGTGATTTTCAGAGAACTTGAAGATCTTGTGTGTATTTAAGTGGTGCTAGGCATCCTGTGACTGTAGAAACTGTCTCAGGAGTTGGCAGTTTACCAAGCCAGCTCTCTACCAAAGAAGGCATAGCAAGGGTAGCAGTGACAAAGGCGGCAGTGGAAGGAGCAGTGACAGCTGTTCACAGTGACAGAAGTGGTCGTCAGTAGCATGGGAATTCAATCTGTGTATTTACACTAATGGCACATTAGCAGGCCATGCCAAATATAGAATCACCCTCTTTTCAACATTCACCGTAAGGCTTGATACACAAGATGCCATGACTAGCATCTAATTAATATATTTTTACCACGTCCACTTCTGTTTCAGTGCTTCTATTTATATAATTTTGTTACTTGTGCTCTGGCATGGGCCACCCCAATGAATTAAAAACTAAGGCAGAATGTAAAGAAGAGAGGAGCAGAAGAAGTGGCAGGGAGAGGAGAGGAGGAGAAATAATAGAATATGAAAACTATCAAAACATAACCTTTTGATGTGATGTATTTTTATTCAATTGAATAATTTTCTTTTTCTTAAAACTGTTGATAGCTACAACCCTTCCTCCACAGCTGGAGTCACATGGGAAAGAGACAGGGTGCATACAAATAGACAACTGCTACTTTGAATTTTATATGCAAAAGTAGTCTCTCAAGTTCTCCTCACTTCTCATCTATGTCTCTGTTTGATTTTCCTGTTTGCCGTCTTCCTGCCTCCAGGGCAAGTGCGGAAAGATGGGGAGACCGTGGCAATGCCAAGTAGCAAGAGTCTGAGTTTAACGAGGTTGGAAAATTTGAATTTATGACAGGTGACATCAGCTTATGAAATCTGTGTTTGTTATTTTTGAATCACACTCATCGAGCGATGTATTGACATCGCAAGACATTGAAAGCCAAGTAGATTTGATCCTTTTTAAATAGGAAAAGAATGCAGTCCCAGGCATGTCTGTAAACATGCCTTCAAATTGGCAACATGGCTTGAGCCCGTGTTTCTGGAGATGAGATCCTGGAAAGTTCTTTCTGTCTTAATCTTAAATGAGTAATAGAGTATAGCAGGTGAATGAGCTATTGGTATTTCCCTTAATTTCAGTTTAATATTGCCAGAGAAAGGGCAAAGATGATAAAAACAAAACTACAAAACCTGACCTGAGGATGACAAATATCTTCTCCCCAGCTCTACTGATTTCTAAGTCAGGTATGATGCTCCCAAAGTCCTACCCCACAGGAAGAGCTGGGATCTCAGCCCTGTCCAGTCACCATCCTGAAGTCTCACAATGTCTTTGCTTTGTGGGTTTGTTTTAATGTAGAGGAAATACTTACGTCAGATGAATATTGAATCTCTCTCAAACCTCTTTACTTTTCTGCTTCTTCCCCTGCCTTTCATCACTGTGTAGATTCAGGGGGTAAAACACATTGAGGAAACAGTGTTACCCGACCGAAAGAAAAACTAATGGTAACTATGTTCTCGTATTACCAGAGGTTAGCAGGGAGCTACTTTAATATGACAGCTAATATAACTCATTGATGCGATTACTCAAAGGGAAGAATGCTGTCGGAGTCTAGTTACATCCCAGCGGTTACAATTAGATAGGCCAGATGGATGGGGTCCAGAGAGACAGGCTGGGAAACTGCAGACAGTTCAGCAGGGACATGGCTGGGGCAAGGTGGACTTCATGAATCAGGCAAATAAAAAAAGGTGCCCTAATTAATTATAGGCTTTTTAATTCAGAGGTTCTTAAATAAAGCCTGGATAAAAAGAAGTAGCTTTGGGGTTTATTTGCCAACTCTGAGCCAAATGTTTTGAATAAGCAGTTTCCTTTAATAGATGATGATGACTGACTATTAAAGTTGTCCTATGTTGCCTTTAAAAATAACAAAATGCATTGTCGAGGCCGCCTTAGAAAAGCAAGTTACTATTCTTTGAGCATGTCTTTGGCTATAAAACTGTACTGCATCTGCTAGCAACACAGATGTGGTCAGAGGTACAGACAACAGTAGGGCAAAAGGAATGCTTAAATCGTCCCTCTTGGAACCCCTTATTGTACATATTAAAGAACTCCATCAGACAGGAAGTACACAGGAAATAGAAGGCATATTGGAAACTACATCAGAGGGAGTTTGTTGAAAGGACTATTTTAAAGAACTTGAGTTGGGAAAATGAAGAATCCCAGGACAAGAACAATAGAAGTTTTTACCCCTTTATATTCAGAGATGAAACCTCCCAGAATGAGAGCAGGTCTCTTCTTGGAGGCAGAGCCACAGCCTCAGCCAAGCTACAGTCTATGTAGATGTATGTGCCATCTACATAGGTGTACGTGTGTGTGTTTGTGTGTGTGCCCAGCACGCACAGGTGTGCACAAGCATTCAGAGGGTAGGAGCCAATCTCTCTCCTCATGCCCTCTGACCCATCAAATACGGCAAAAACAGAAAATAAGAAGACTACCTTCGGATCAACTCCCAAGCTGCCGAGCAGGGCACAGAGGGGACAGTAAAAGAAGGTCTAGTAACAGAGAACTACCTCCTCAGAGGCTGTGGAAGAGTGGAGAAATAATTTCTTAAAGGCACTTTTGTGCAGACCAAGACTAGATTCTGGCTTTTGTTCCTTGTTACTTGAGGAACTTGGTATAAACTATTGTATCTTCAGCTACATGAGACTGGGCACTTTAAGATACAGTGAATTGAAAATATCAGAGCACACATCCTCCCATAGTTTCTTTTCTGCACGCTATTCCCCACCCCACAACTCCCCCATCTCCTAGGATGCCTGTGCCTACCCAGAACACCCAGGTGAGACACCCATGCCTCAAATTTCTCTGCCTGCTTGACTCCAGCAAGCCCAGCAACTGTGAACCCTAACCTGTCCTATCTCAGTTCCATCTTCCTTCCAGTCCACTCTTCACCTGCAATCATAGATTGACACCCCACTTCCCACCCCACAGCCCCACCTGCTTCTCAGGAGGTCTGCACCCAACCGGGTCACCCAGGGACCCCAGCAAGCCCAGCAGCCATGAATGCTACTGGGACTCCATCTTCCTTCCTGTCCACACTTCCATCTGCAATCAAGGATCTACACACCACACCTCAGCTCACAGCTTTGATTGCTTTTTGGAAGGTCTGCTGCTGTCTGGGAAAATCAATTTCAGGGGCTTACTACTGGGAGTCCAGGCCAGCAAACACAAGAGGCAACTAGATAGCTAAAGGCAAGGGCAAGAACATGAACATAATCAACAGAACACAGTGCAATATGGCACCTTCAGAACCCAGCTCTCCTAATACAGCAAGCCATGGATATCCTAATACATCTGAAGACAAAACCTTAAACCTCATCTTATGAAGATGTTAGGGCCTTTAAAGATGATACAAATAAATCTCTAAAAGAAATACAAGAAAGCATAATCAAACAGGTGAAAGAAATGAATCAAATGTCCCAAGACCTAAAAATGAAAAATGAAGCAAGAAAGAAAACACAACTGGAGGCAACACTGGAGAATGAAAACCCAGGAAAGAGAACAGGAACTACAGATGCAAGCATCACCAACAGAATACAAGAAATGGAAGTGAGAATCTCAGGAGTAAAAGATACCATAGAAGAAACTGATATATCAGTCAAAGAAAATGCCAAATGTAAAAAGTTTCTAACTCAAAACATCCAGGAAATTTAAGGCCCAATGACAAGACCAAACCTAAGAATAATAGGATAGAAGAAGGTGAAGATTACCAGTTCAATGGACAAGAAGATATCTTCAACAAAATCACAGAAGAAAACTCCCCTAACCAAAAGAAAGAGATGGATATAAACAGACGAGAAGCCTACAGAACATCAAACAAATTAGACCATGAAAGAAAATCCTCCTGCTGCATAATAATTAAAACACTAAACATACAGAAAAAAGAAAGAATATTGAAAGCTGTAAGTGAAAAATTCCAAGTAACATATAAAGGCAGACCTATAAGAATTACACCTCACTTCTCAACAGAGATTCAAACAGCCAGAATTCTGGAAAGATGTCATGCAGACCCTAAAAGAACACAGACTCCAGCCAGACTACTATATCCAGCAAACTTTCAATAACTATTCATGGAGAAAACAAGATATTCCATAACAAAATCAAATTTAAATATTCTATTTCTACCAATCCAACCATACAAAGGATAATAGAAGGAAAACTCCAACACAATAGGGGTAAGTGCAACAAAGAAAATACAAGAATTATTCATCTCCCAGCAAAATCAAAAGAAGAGAATCACACTCACAGTACCACCACCAACATCAAAATAACAGACACTAACAATCATTGGTCATTAATATCGCTCAACATCAATGTACTCAATTCACCAATAAAAAGACCATATCTAGTAAAATAGACTTTCAACCAAAAGTAATCAAAAAATATGGTCATGTCACAATCATTAAAGGAAAACTCCACCAAGATGACATCTCAATTCTTGGGAACATCTATGTCTCAAATACAAGAACAACCATATGTATAAAGGAAACTTTACTACAGCTCAAATCTCACATTGAAACACACACAATAATAACGGGGGACTTCAACACCCCACTCTCACTAATGGACAGATCATCTAAGCAGACACTAAACAGAAACAATAAAACTTACATATGTTATAAACCAAATGGTGTTCAACAGATAGCTATAGAACCTTTTACCTCCAAACAAAAAAAATATACATTTTTCTCAGCACCTTACAGAACCTTCTCAAAAACTGACCATATAACCAAGCACAAAACAAGCCTCAAAGATACAAGAAGATTGAAATAACCCATTGCATCTTATCAGATCACCATGGATTAACTAATGGCAGAACACCAATGGTTCAGGCTTTAACATCAAAAATTGATAATTGATACTTCATAAAACTGAAAATCTTCTGTAAGGCAAAGCACACTGTCAATCGGACAAAACAGCAGCGTACAGATTGGGAAAAGATCTTCCCTCATCCTACAACTGATAGAGGGCTAATATCCAAAATATATAAAGAATTCAAGAAGATAGACTCCAACAAATGAAATAACCCAATTTAAAAAATGGGTGAAAAGCTAAACAGAAAATTCTCAGTGCAGAAATATCAAAAGGCTGAGAAGTACTCAAAAAAAAAAAAAAAAAGTTCAACATCCTTAGTCATCAGGGAAATGCAAATAAAAAAGACTGTGATATTTTATCTTACATTCCTCAGAATAGCTAAGGTCAAATACTCAAGCAACAGCACATGATGGCAAGGATATGGAGAAAGGGGAACACTACTCCATTGCTGATGTAATTGCAAACTTGTACACCCACTGTGGAAATCAAACTGGCAGGTTTTTTTCCAGAGAATTGGAAATATTTCTATCTGAATAGCCAGCTATACCCAAAAGATGCTTCACCTTGCCACAAGGACATGTGCTCTACCATGTTCATAGCAGCTTTATTTGTAATAACTAGAAATTGGAAACAACCCAGATGTCCCTTAATTGAAAAATGGATATAGAAAATGTGGTTCATTTACACAATGGAATACTATTCAGCTATTGAAAACAAGAACGTCATGAATTTTTCAGGCAAATAATGGAACTAGAAAATATCCTGAGTGAGGTAACCCAAGCACATAAGGACATACGTGGTATATACTCACTGATAAGGGGGTATTAGCCATAAATTGCAAGATAGCCATGCTATACCCCACAGACCCAAAGAAGCTAAACTAGATGGAAGTCCCAAGCAAGGATGTTTGAGTCTCACTTAGAATAGGGAATAAAATAGTCATAGAAGATAGAGGGAGAGATGGAATTGGCAGGGGTTGATAAGAAGAGGAATGGGGTGGTTAGGATCAGCTATGAGGAGAGTCAGGAGAAAGGATTAGAGGGCCAAGAGAATGAGCAAAATCTGTAGCTGCAGAGAGGGAAGAAGGGAATCTCTAAGATTTCCCAATGACCTGAGATTGACGAGGCTCCCAGGAGTCAATGTGGGTGACCTTAGCTAAGATGCCTTACAGTGGGATTATGGGGCATGAAGAGGCCAACTCCTGTAGCCAAGCAGGACCCCCCAGTGGAGGGATACGGTCACAAACTCACCTACAAAACATTTGACCTTGTTTAAAAGAAATGCACAGACTGAAGGAGTGGCCATCCAATAACTGGCCCAACTTGAGACCTATCCCATGGGCAAGCAGCAATCCCTGATATTATTAATGACACTTGGTTACGCTTGCAATAAGCATCCTAAAAAAAACTGTCCTCTGAGAGGCTCTACCCAGCAGCTGACTGAAATAGAGATACATATCCACAGCCAAACATTAAGCAGAGGTCAGGGACTCGTATGGAAGAGTTGTCAGAAGGATTGAAAGTCCTAAAGGGGATGAGAATCCTACAGAAGGACCAACAGAGTCAACTAACCTGACCCCCTGTCAGCTCTCAGAGGCCCCAGCACATATGTAGCAGATGTGCAGTCCCATGTGGGTCCCCCAACAAGTGGAGCAGGGGGCTGTCCCTAAAGCTATTGCCTGACTGTAATTTGTTGGGAGTGCATGCGTCTGCAGAGACTCTATGTGCCAGGGTGGAGGATATGGGGGTTGGGGGCATAACTCTGTCAGAGGAGAAGGGGAGGGGATATGGTGGGTAGGTCTCTGTGAGGGGGGACTGGGAGGGAGGCAGTGTTTAGGATGCAAATTTGAAAAAAAGAATAAAGCTAGACTTTATTTTAAAAAGAAGAAGAAAGAAGAGAAAGGGAGGAAGAAGAAAGGAAGGGAGGGAGGGAGGAAAGAGAGACAGAGAGAGAGAGACAGAGAGAGGGGGAGGAAGAAAGAGAGAAAGAAAGAGAAAAGGATATCAGAGACCAGCAGCAGATATTTGAACCTTGGGGGTAAAGCGAGGGGAAGAGGAAGACCCCCCCAGAATGCCAATCCTTTGGAGCAGCATTCCCTGTAGATCAAGCAGCCATTAGGCAGATACTAAGTGCTTCACTGTAAATCTATGAATTAATGAACTTGCTATTACAAAACACATATGCAAAAAATATGATTTCCAAATGAGCACCATACCCTTGTTTATGGGAGGCCATGAGGATATTGCCCTTTGTTCTGACGTTTCATGAATCACATTTGAATTTCCTTTTTACAAATGATCTTTGGAGCTAATCTACTTGTCACAGAAGAAACTCTGTATCTCAAGAGGTTATTCATCTGTTGCATTGTATTTGCTTTTGCTTAATTTTCTAGACAACCTCAATAATATTTATCAGACTTGGTACACAATCTTACAGAGCCTCAAAAATACCAAGCCTACTCCTAGTATGCAAAGATTCATTACACTTGAGATAGATCAAAAGCATAGCTGCATGTTCAAAAGTGCATTAATCAGAACTTCCAGCAAAGAAGAACCAATAGTGTGTGCATCCTACATATCTGAAACATCAGGAGTATGATATATGATTTATATACCTTTACCCCCACACCAAAAAAAAAATAAGAAAAAGAAAGAAAAGCTGCACCTGTATTAAAAGTTCCATAAGAGCAAAAATAACTGAACATCATAATTATATGGTTAAAATGTTCCAGACCAGAGCCAGACTATCTTGGTCTATTTTTAGTTCCTCCAAAAGCCATTCACTGTCCAGCCTGGTGTCTGACCTAACATCCTTATGACTATTAAAACTTTTAAAATGTGTTCTTATTTGACCATTAAATTCCATCAGTCCATCAACGCTAAGGAAGTCATTACATAATATCTGAGATTCATATCAGAGTTTCCCTCACTTTGCTGTAACCCTCCGACTGATGGTCCTTCACAAGATATTTGGTAAGTTCTTAATGTATGACTTTCTTTCCTCTTTAGCCAGGAAAGCCTCGTGCAATCAGTTCCACACTGAAACATGATTTTCAGAGCAAGCTGAATCTATATCCCTGAATATGACAGTTGATATTGTCAACTTGATGAATTGAGAATCTCTAAAGAGACAAGTTTCTAGGTGTAATCTCCATTAACTTAATTGAGGTAGGAAGGTCCACCTTAAACATAGCCAGAGTTTCAGACTACTTAATGAGGAGAAACACAAGCATTCACTGTTCTTGGTTACCTCAGGGCTTGGCTGCCATAATTTCTCCTCATGGGAAACATATTCTCAAACTGTGAGCCCAGGCCAGCCCTTCCCTCCTTAAGTTGGTTTTTAACCACAACAAGAAAGGCAGTTGATGCACCAAGCCTTGGTCACTCATTTGGCTCAAGATTAAACTGTCTCATAATGTTACCAGGAAAATCTGGATTCCCTTTTGTGAGTTCTTAGTCTTGATAATGAAAGAATTTAAAATGGAGTCATAAACTCAAGGACATTTTGTTATAGTTTGAGAGAAAAGCAAGTCTAGAAAGCTGAAAATTTCAGCAACTGCTGGAAGAAAGGAGATGGGAAAGAGGCATGGAGGCAGAGAAATGTTGAAAAAGGCGGGAGTTTTGGGGAAAGCATACTCAGGATTTTGGCTAGTGTCCAAAGATGAAATAGAAATGCAGAAAGAAAAGGATGTGCTTTTGAAGACAGAACTCAGAGAGGCAGGTGGACTTAGCAAAGACGTGCTCTCTGTGAGTGCATTGCATGCAGGGTTCAGGGCCTTCTGAGAGAAGTGAGTACATTATCTCACTGAAGGGATTACATTTTCTCCCATCTCCTTAAGCATGTCTTCAAGTGAATCAGATTTCCTGAGGGATGGTCTTCTGGCCAGGTCATTGACAGGCCTAACTGGATTAGCCCTTAAGGGAAGAGACAATATTAGTTAAAATTCAAGTCGTTGGGGCAGATCAGAATATCATCTCTTTAAACAGGGCTCTTCTAATCAGCAGAAATAGCTTTCCCTTAAAGGGCATTTTAAAAAACATGGTATTTACACTTCTTGTGATATTTTAAATCATAAAGAAGGGTAAATATGAAGTTTCCATTACTATTGTTACCAGGCAAACAAACATGGAGTCCAAAACTGATCATAACAGAGATGGGCGGTCTGTCTCCTATAGTACCCAAGTCCACTAATCCTTGTCTATTGATCTAAAATTATTCTCTTTCAACTACAACCTGTGTTTTAGTGTCAAGTATCTATCTATCTATCTATCTATCTATCTATCTATCTATCTATCTATCTATCTATCTATCTATCATCTACCTAATTGTGCACACAACACAGAGAGATAGAGAAATACACACAGAGAGACACTGAGAAAGAAAAAAATCACAAAGCATGAAGTACTGGCTTACCATTATAGAGGCAGGAAAGGCCCACAGTGTGCCAGCTCCAAGCAGGTAATACTCTTCAGTTCATGTTCAAAGGTGGGAGACCAGGAGAGTCAACGGTGTGAAGAGCATTCTGGGAACAAGGGAAAACAGGGTAAGGTATTCAAAATAAAGTGATAAGGAGCAGAAAAAGACGAACCTCTTTTTCTCCACATTTTTGTTCTATTCAGAGTCACAACAGAGAGGGTGACCTACTTTAATGAGTCCACTGATATAAATGTTCCTCTTAGCCAGAAACATCTTCCCTGATACACTAAGAAAACTGTTTAATTTGGCCACCTCGTTACCCAGTCAGGCTAGCACATAAAATTAACCATCACATTAAAAAATGGAATCTCAAAAGTTGTGGGAAAGTGATGTCTTGGAAATATTGAAATGGTTGTCTCTCAAGCCTTAAGGTTGATACGAGAAAGATCATTTGCTTATAGACAGCATGTAGAGTTTGTGAAAATATGTCAATAAATTTTAGATAATATACGAATTAATAAAATGTATGAGAAAAGTAAAGCCATGAAATATGTAATTCATATAGGAAAAAATGAAGACATGAATTGTTGAGAATTAATATTATATATTATATCACCTGCTCCAAATTTACCAAAGGACAACAAAAAATGAAAAAATCCCATTGTTTTATAGAAGAATTTTATAGATGTCATGAAATGGGACAAAAGCTAGAAAAAAAGGTGACCACACAGACCCTGGTAATCATGGATATGATGCATGCATACTGCTTGGACTTCATTTAAATGTAGACAGAGCCCTGCCATTGACTTGAATCAAGTAAGTGCAGCTTTTATTCTACTCTAAACAGTTTTATTTTCTCATATAAACCTAAAGAAAAAGGATGGTTAGACTCTGTGTGTGTGTGTGTGTGTGTGTGTGTGTGTGTGTGTGTAGAGTGTTCTTGCATATTGAGAACACATTAGGAAAAAGATGGGTTGGAAGAGAAAACAAATGTAAGAATTATAAGGAGATTGGTTAGTTAAATTTGGGCACAGGATTTACCATGTAAGTGTGGTTCCAGGAAACTCAATAAATTCAATAATTTTTATGAGCTTTCATTGCTTTTACATACTGACCTCATCAACATCAAGTTTATCTGCTTTCTGGTGTAATTACTCCTGCTATGTGCCTAGAAGTTTAGAATTGTGGAAAATTGGTGCTGGGGTGTAGGGAACACAACAGGAAAGAAGGAAATGGATTTAAAACTTACTTAAAAGATTCTCATTGGCTTCTTAAATGTGACCATATTTACTGGTTTGAAGAAAAGGTAAGAGGTCCACGTTGCGGTTTTATCACATGTCTCCAGAACGTTTTGCACTTCATCAAATTGTTTAGTATTGTTCTAGCAATCTTTCCAAGATACAACTCAAAAACATAGATGTTGGTTTTATTGTTTTCTTAAAGCAAAAATTAAAAGAAAGGGCAAAGAGGAGGAGGAAAAGCTCAGAGGGTTTGAATTACTTTTTAAAAATCTACAAATAAGTATTGTATTTTTAAAGAGTCTTGCTGGTTTCTTATAAGAACCCATGCATGAAACAACATTAAGAAATAGAAGTCATGAGTTTGAAAAAGAGTGAGGGGTGGTATATGAGAGGGTTTGGAGGGAGGAAAGGAAAGGGAAAAATGATGTAACTATAACCTCAAAAATAATAGAAAAAAATCCTATGTAGCTTGATATTCTAACACAAATGTTTGACCTCTCTACATAACTGAAACACCCCATACAAGATTAAGGCAAAACAACTTCTTATTTACAACAAAACAACAAATAGTGGCAAGGAGAACCAATGCCACAGAATTGTCCATTGTCTGATGTATTATTCTTTCCAAATTTCATATGTCCTTTCAAGCATCCTATATAGCAAAAAATCACATGCCCTTTCACCAGGTCAGTTCCAGAAAAAATCCCATGTGTCTGCTCTCAGCAAAACATCCTCTCATAGTGGATGCTTACAGTCAGCTATTGGATGGAACACAGGGCCCCAAATGGAGAAGCTAGAGAAAGTACCCAAAAAGCTGAAGGGGTCTGCAACCCTATAGGTGGAGCAACAATATGAACTAACCAGTACCCCCAGAGCTCGTGTCTCTTATTGCATATGTAGCAGAAGATGGCCTAGTCGGCCATCACTGGAAAGAGAGGCCCCTTGGTCTTGCAAACTTTTTATGCCTCAGTACAGGGGAACGCCAGGACCAAGAAGTGGGAGTGGGTAGGTAGGAGAGCAGGACGGGGGAGGGGGTTAATAGGGAACTTTCAGGATAGCATTTGAAATGTAAATGAAGGAAATATCTAATAAAAAAAACTCACATGACACAACTGGGTCTACAAAGAATCCAGAAATTTCCATTTCAGTCCAGCACTGAAAAGTTCTGCCACAAACACCCCAAGAACTTCCACTCGCTGCCAATCTTGCCTTTAATCATGAGCCTCTGGGCACACTTCTGGTAGAAACTATTGCAGTTTCCTAGCGACTAATTGGATAACTATTATATTTTATCTCTACTACACCTTCTCAGAGCATTTTTGTTTTAATTTGATGTAATTAAGGGCGAAGTTGCTAGCTTCAAAAGGTTCAGTTCAGGAAAAACCAATGTCTGAGCGTCTCTTTTGTACCAGGGTGGAGGTGTGGTTGTCCTAAGATCCAGGTGTGGGACAACACTATCATATGTCCTTTTCTAAGAGAAGGCTGACAATAGAGACAATGGCCAAAGGTATGGGACATAAAAGCAAAGTGGCCTAAAATGAGGGAAGATGGCTCTTCAAGAATCTTCTGAATTAAGATGAAGGAATGAAAGAGACCTGACCTTTGTTTTGTTTTGTTTTGTTTTGTTTTTGGTTTTGTTTGTTTTGTTTTGTGACAGGGTCCCTTGTATTTCAAAAATAGTTTAGAACTCCATATGTAACTGAAGACGATAGTGAACCTCTGGTTTTAAAGTCTCTGCCTCCAGGCCCAAGATTCAGGGCAAGCAGCACCATACCAGTTTACATCCAGCCCTGAGCATCAAACCCAGGCCTCCTTACACACTAGGCAAGCACTCTACCCTATAATCTAAATCCCTAGCCTGAGGCCTGACCCACTCAGCCTTCTTAGAGGACAACTTCGCTCTGGGATGGCAGCAGAGGATGAAGGCCATCCCTGTGACTTCCTCATGTAAGTTCAATTCAGTCTTTTATAGTTCAGCTTGTGTTGTATGTCACATGTTTCTCATCATTAAACCTTGACTCTTCTGGGATGCCAGTGTTTTACAAGAAGCTCAGATCATTCATTCATGCCAACTTATTTTACATACAAAAGAGAATCTGATGAGATATCAGCAGATCATGAAGGGTGATTTAAGGCCGCTTAGGACTTGAGTATCCTCCTTGCTACTTATTAGCCTCAGATTGCTGCACAGAGCAGTTGACATGCCTAAGCCTTAGTTTCCCTGTCTGCAAAGTACTGTGTAAGTAAAACCTGTCACAGGAGGTTGCAAGTTAAGTAACTGAAAATATACCACAGAGTATTGTAGTGTTAAGTACACTAGGCACTCAGTATCACAGAATAGCATTGGTAGACCAGTTCCCTGTGCACAGGATTGCTTCATAGCTAAGCAGACTTTGCATCTCGGATCTCTGACTTATGTGTGAACCCAAGACAATGGAGCAGAGATCATCCAAAAAAGCGTTGATGTCGTTTCATCAAGCAGAAAGAACAGTCTATCCCCTTTTGTATGTGGAGAAATGCTCTCTTACTGCACATTTCAATACAGCAGAATTCATGCACTTATTCTCTTTCTGTCTCTTACCCCAAACGCTGGATTTTACTGGGATATTTTTGTCCTTAACTCATTGGGGAGTATGCTAAGGAGGAAACAGATTACAGCTTAGAGGACAGCCTTGGAGTTTCCAACAGGAGCTTTCTGAATGAACACATTGTTTGTTCTTATTTCTCTGGAAAGATCACACATTATAATCACCATTTACAGTAGATTGTGTAAAATGGTCTTCGTTTGTTTTCTACAATAGATACTGTGTCATTTAATTAATCTAGACTAGAGCAGAGCAATCAACATTCAGTGACAACATTCCCTTAGGGGATATAAATGAAAATTTCCCATACCCTACACAGCAGTTAGAGAAAAGCGAGCACTGATATTTATTTATGAACATCAGTGCTCCTACTTACAAAGGGTAGAGCTCTGCCTGATTTCACCAAGAGGTGTTGATAGAGAGATTCTGGGTACGTCAAGGACTTTTCGGAAGGCTGGAAAAGGGTTTGAGGCTTAACATTTAAGTCTACATTGGGAACTCATACCCTTTCCTCAAAAGAGACTGGAAAAGCAAGGACAGGGCTGCTACTAACGGATGGCCCGGGAATTTCCCATGTGTATAAAGTGCAATAAAATAACAAAACTCTAAATGTCTTCTAAAGCCAGTGTTACCAAGAGTAAGATTTTTCAAACCCTCAGTCCCTCAATCACCTACAGAAGTAGATCAAGCCCTTCTCTGAGCAGTGGAGTTAACCCAGCGCCCTGGGCCCCCATGGAGAAAGGGTGAACCATGCTGACAAGAATGGATGCAAACAGAGATTTTTCTCCTTCACCACTCTATGTCATCGCACTGAGCTTGAGTGGGCCTGATTGCTCTGCCGCTACATTCTTGATTTCAAGCTTGTCTTCAATCTGCTTTAAATTAGATGAATTTTCCTATTTGATGCTTTGGTCTTTACTCAGTAAGAACACTGGGTTCTTCTTAATGGGCTCAGTAGACTAACAACTTGGGTTTGCAACCTCATTTGAAATAAACCTAAGAAAATGCCATTCTTTCTGAGACACACTCGGCTTACCATTAGCATGCCGACCCACAATTTATTGAAAACAACAGTGGAGTTAAATATAGGACAAATTGCAGTGGGTAAAAGGACCGGGTAGCTCACCAGGCATTTGGAAGGCTTAAATCCAAAGTTCTGAGCCAGGAGATAATCAAACAAGCAGCTGCTGTGTGGGCAGCTACGTTTCAAAGCTTCATTCCATCCGCACAACGTTCTCCCTATTGCTGAATGCAGGCTTAGGTTTGTATGATTTTCTTTTTATTAAGGTAGATTGATCTGCTGAAGTTTTAATTTTAATTCCCAGGCTTATTTGAAAGAAGGCAGTTTAACAATCTAAGTTGTTAAGGGTGTTTATGGAAAATCAAGCAAAGGAGCTGAGATAGCCAGGAGAAAGGAAAATTTGCAGCTTAGCATTCTTGTCCCTATAGGATCATTCTGTATATTATGGAAATTTCTGCAGACCTTAGGCCATGAGTATTGAACAGCTCTCACCTTCCACTGCCTCTCAGTGACCTACAGCACAGTATAGAGTGTTTTGAACATAAAAGAATCATTGACAACCTCTCTATTACTCTAAGAAATTGTTTACCCATGTGATGAGGAAACCTCTGAAACTTCCTTAATTAAAAGTATGTTCATCGATGACCCATCTTCCTGGGAGAGACAGAGAAAGCCACAGGCCTACTTCTCCCAGCCAATTACATCACCTTCGAAGGCTGTTTGCATCTTCTATCCTATTAGCTCCAGGGTACCATGAGGATGACTTCTCCCGTGGTATAGGCTGCCTGGTTAAAGAACAGGTTGCCCAGGGTCTTGCATGTCTCTGGATAGTTGTTACCTTTCGAATAACTGATTTGCAATCAGATTACCCAATGTGTTTGGCTAAAGGTATTATGTCTGTCTGATTTCACTGTTTTTTTTTTCTTTCTTTTTCCCCAGCTCCATACCCTGTACAGAGACCAAAGTCACAAAACACAGACTTCAGTCTTCCCTCCTTTTTGATCACTGTCTTGACACCTGGCGTCCCATGATTTTGGCATTGGTATTAGCAGACCTCCCATGGAAGAGACAGGAACCCTGCCAAGGTCACAGGAACCCTGCCAAGTTGTGTCTGTGCTTCTGGTAGTAATGATCATTCTGCATAAATGTGTAGATTTGTCTGTAGGAGTCAGCCTGGGCAGACCTTTTAGATCATTAAGAATTTCCAAGGCTGCTTTAATTAGAAAGTAATTCTAAAACAAAAGAAAGGGTCTGTGAGGTGACTTGGTGGCTCAGTGGCTACAGGCTCAGACTGCCAAGACCAATGACCCGAGTTAGGAGAGAACCAAGTCCCTCTAGAACCAAATAACCTCCGTATAGACTCCATGGCATGTGCAAGTGTGCATAGGCACATGCACATGCAGGCACGCATGCACACACACACATACACACACACACACATACACACACACACACACACACACAAAATTAATTAATTAATGTAATAAAAGATTTAAAGCAAAAGAGGAAAAAATAAGAAAAGAATGTAGTAGTAGCATTAATTTTGCTGGTTACTTGTGTCAACCATGATATTTGTTTTTTAGAAAAGGCATTTAAAATTCAGCAAACTATAATTGTATGCATACTTTTGCTTTCAACGGGTGGTTTCTTTACAGAGACATAACATAACAGTGATGGCATTATTGCATAATTTAACTACTATAAAGTTAGTCGACTGGGGTTCATTTTAATTATTTATACTACTACATCTTTTAAAAGTCTTAAAGGCTTTAGAACTGAATGGTGCTTTTGTACAAGACAAAATTGAAAAATAAGAATTGTTCAACCATCCATCCAATCACTACCAGGAACCACTGTGCCATCTTCTATTGATCACCCACTGACTGCTGCATGAGATAACTTTTATTCCAGACCAGGTTGGGGCACAAGGAGTGGAGCCTACAGAATCTGAATTGGGGTCCTAAGACTGTCACAGCAAAGCACTGTAACCAGGCAACTTGAAACAAAAAGAACCTACTCTCTGACCATTCTAGAGTGTAGAAATTGTTCACGGGTCTAACCTGAAGCTGAGATCAATTCTTAGCATTCCTTGACTCCATTCCCTGCCTCTTACATCACATGGTCATGGTAGCCATGGGTTGTCTGAGTCCACAGCCCACCCTAACTCTGCATATCCTCACCTTAACTTGACTTCTCTGCAGAGAAGCCTATTTCCAAATAAGGTTCTATCTGGAGGTACTAATCCCATGGAAGGAGTTACAGAGACAAAGTTTGGAGCTGTGATGAAAGGATGGACCATCTAGAGACTGCCATATCCAGGGATCCATCCCATAATCAGCCTCCAAACGCTGACACCATTGCATACACTAGCAAGATTTTGCTGAAAGGACCCAGATATAGCTGTCTCTTGTGAGACTATGCCGGGGCCTAGCAAACACACAAGTGGATGCTCACAGTCAGCTATTGGATGGATCACAGGGCCCCCAATGGAGGAGCTAGAGAAAGTACCCAAGGAGCTAAAGGGATCTGCAACCCTATAGATGGAACAACATTATGAACTAACCAGTACCCCGGAGCTCTTGACTCTAGCTGCATATGTATCAAAAGATGGCCTAGTTGGCCATCACTGGAAAGAGAGGCCCATTGGACTTGCAAACTTTATATGCCCCAGTACAGGGGAACGCCAGGGCCAAAAAGTGGGAGTGGGTGGGTAGGGGAGTGGGGGGGAGGGTATATATATATATATACCCTATATATATATATATATATACATATATATATATATATCCTTTCTTTTTGTTTTGGAAAAGGCAGAGTTTGATATACAATGCTTCCCAGGAATTCTCTTAGCAGATCAAGAGTTATTGCTTAAAAGAGTCTTAAAGTGAACTAGTTATATCCAGGGTCTGAAGAAGATCTGCCAGGGACCCATCATAGACAGGATCCATCATAGTTGCTGGTTGTACCACAGGCTTCCACAAGCAAGATCCAAGTATGTGAGGAAAAACACAAAGATTTGAATAATTCATATAGCTACACATTTATTTTCAGCCTGAAATTTTTCTTTCTTTTTCCTTTTTTCCCTCCATCCTTCTTTGGCTTTATGAGATGTAGTTTTGCTATACAGCTTTAGCTTGTCTGAAGCATTCTATGTAGACAAGGCTGGCATCAAGTATGTGGCAATCCTCTTGTCTCTGCCTGGCCAGTCCTGGTATTATAGACATAGTATTAAACACCATACCTAGCTGTTTTTCATCTAAGGAAGAGGCTTGAAAAGGAACCACATAAGAGATTGATGTCGATTGTAATTATGCCTACTAAGCATGACTTGTTTCACACAATACTTAAGACTGAAATGAGTACCTAGTGTATTTGGGCCAAGAAGGTTTAATATAGCCTGAGTTTCAAATATAGTCTAGAGGCCATTAAGTTGATACTGATACTCTGGTACTGATATGAATCCCATGTAAGCAAACCATGGGAAAACGAAATTGCATTTTCTCCGTCAGAAACTTAGCCTCTAACCAGAGAAGTGTCCATAAACGATACCCAAATATGTCTCTATGAAGTCAATCAAGGAATTTCCTTGCTATGCTTCCCTGTATAATGTATAAAAGTCTGGAGCTCACAATGTTAAAAAAAATCTCTTGTATCTCTTCTGATTTTGCATGTCTGACTCACGGCTCATTTAATTTTCAAACAACTGCTTACTTAATTTTGTTTGGAAGATTTTGGAGATACAAATGCACCTACCTACAACTATCCCCCTAAGTCCTAATTAATGCCAGGGCTTTGGAGAATATGAGAAAAGCATTTTCTGGCATGCTGGAGACAGGTATGGAAGATATCTGGGGCTTGAGAGCCACAACCAAATGTTGGGGAGCTTGCTAAACCTCAGAAGATTGACAGCTCTGAGGACTCACATTAGAGTTGGGGAGTTTCCATGGATTGCTCTCTGTGAGTTTCCCTCTCTTCTTGTGTCAGGCATGAGAAAATCCTTTGTGGAAACTTAATGACAGCCAACCAATTATACCAGAAGTCAAGAATGGCCAAGGAGGTGAAACAATAAGGCAATGCCCCCCACCCCCAGTGAGGGCAGAAGGGGCTGAGGACACAGGTTATGATAAATCATCCTAAAGTCATAGAACAGTTTATAGTGTAATGTTCATCCTCAGAGAGGATGGGTTTTCAAACAATAGCTGTAATCTTCCCCAAGGAAACAGAAGAAAGTTATTTGATGATCAACTCTTTTCAGCTATACATGATACCATTGCTTTAAGAGTTGTGCTGACTTAGAACAAAGAATATTCTATTAGCACATTAATGTTATGACTACATTTTCTGCCTGCTACTGAAATAATCTGGTTTGTCTTTGGGTGAGGGTGAAGTTGAGACTAGCAGCAATGTTTGGCACAAGTGGGGAGGATGGCTTCATCTAACACAGCTGGATTGGAGATACTTTCACCGTCTACCAAAACTCAAGTGAAGGCATTAAAGAGAAACTCATATCTCCACACTTCAAAATTAAGTGCAGTATTTGATGAAAGGGAACAGGCTGTCATGTCTAACACTTCATATCAGTGTGTGAATGGACATCACAGGCTGCTCTGAGATGTCCCTGGTGTCACTGTCCCTTAAGGACACAAAAATAAATCTATCATCAGTACCTCCCCTTCCCCCCACAAAAAAGCCCACACCATTGTGATAAACTAGTTGTATCTCTTTCTGTTGAAATTGTGATGGCATTGGATGATGGGGGTCTCTGGAAGATAATTAGTCCATGAAGATGGAGGCCTGATGAATGGGATTGGTGCCAAGAACCAAGACAGCTTTCTCTTTCTCCTTGAACCACAAGAGAACATGTTCTACAAGTGAAAAAGTGAGCCCTCTCTAGCCACCAAATCTTTATTACCTTGAATATGAATTCAGCAATTTCCAGAACTTAAGCAAAAGTTGGCAATTTGAGCTGCCTTGTCTGAGATCTACAGTATTCTGTTGTAGCAACCTGAGCCAAGTAAGACAGTGATGCATGTGGCCAGCATGCTGTCAACTGACTCACAAATGGTGACCAGCTGCAAATGTTTGGGATGCAAAAGCAGAGGATTCCTCAGAATTCTCTGATCTTAATTTAGCCCTTTATACAGCCTATTTTACTACTGTGAAAATAATTTCATTTAGAATGATGAAGTTAAACATTCTCGGTTATAGGTATGCTGTGTTTTGCAGGTGTCACCAGCTGCTGTTCTAAGGGCAGCCCATGTAATTCCTCACCTGAACCTTACATCAACCTGTGGGCTCAGTGTTCATTTCCCCCATTACACATACGAAGGAGGTTAGGAAAGCTTACCAGTGTTACAGTTAGTGAGTAGCATCCTCGGAAGTCAACTGGAAGGTTTGAAAACAAAATCAGCTGCTTTTTGTAACATGTTGGAAAGGAACTTGTAACCATTTTCAACATTTCCCTTTCCCTATTTTTCAGAAAAAGATACCACCTGATAAGACAAAGTTGATGGTGGCTGGTTCAGCAGCAGCCCTCATGAACAGAGATCTTCTCTTCCTCTGACACATCTCTTTTTTTGGAGAGATACCATGCATAGGAGGAGGGAGAGTAACACTTATTCTCAGAAAAGTACTTACTGGCTCTCCAAAATAACAGAAAATGACATGGACATAGCACTCATTTTTGCTCTATGTTTTTACAGATGTTGCTCTCTTCACGGGATTCCTCACCGTCATTGAGAAGTTTGCCTTTGTTTTGACAAGGGAGAGGTACTCATCTAATTTTCAATTAAACCATATTATTCACTGCATATGCCTGGCAGGGTTGGTTCTGTGCAAAATATTCAAGAAACATTTGAACATGAAGAGGCTTGAAGAGTGTTTTGCCCAGTTTCTGGATTTCACAGATGAGAGAACAAAGCCCAGTCAATGCACACAGTTTATTCAGTTGGAAAACCCCATTCTCTGAACTCCAAATCTCGAGCTTTTCAGGACACACAGATATACTGTCCAAGGATTCATGTGCTCATACAAACTCGTATACACACATATTAACAAGTACATAGAACCCCGTGTATACACAGAAATTGGAACACACATGTACACCTCAAGAATAAAGGAGCAAGGTGCAGTCACACCACACACACACGCACACAGAGTATTCCTATGAAGTCATATTTTCTGAACAATACTGAGTGACAAAGATGCCCTTTCCTAAGCACATTGGTGTGCGCATAAATGTCTTCAAGACATAGAACACAGTTTAAGGGCCCAAGAATTTGAAGGGTGTAATTTTAGGCAGAGGAGAGAGAGACTAAGCACATGCCCGGTGTCCTTACCGTTGCTTCTTTGCAGAGAGCTCTTGGTTCTTGTCCTTAGAATCATTTAGCAAAGTAAGTAAATATTCTTGAAAAGATGTTAACATTTCCTTTCAAACACATTTGGCTCTGACTCATCTTGCTAGAGCTTTGCTTCCCTCACAAGTCTGGTTCACTTAGAAATAATTTCTTAAGTGATTGTTAAACACAAACAAATAGCATGTGTAACTTATAAATGTGCATTTTTTTTTCTTTTTTCCCTCTTCAAGTAGACAAAGTGACTCAGAAATGTGGTAGTCTCCAGCCCACCAAGCTTGCCTTGCTGAAAAGAACCATGTAGGATAGGGTTTGCCTGTTTTTCCTTTGGTTTCACCCAAGTTTCCCCTGTCCCTTTTGGATTTAGTCATACATCGAACTCAAATGCCCTCCTCTCATTCGAAATCCTGAAATACAGTGGTTACTAGAACCAAGCTTCTTGTCAGTATAGTTGGGTCCAATCTAAGTGGTTTGCCTGACCCACGTGTTCCAGCTCCCTTTGTATGGGAGTGATATGTAATAGCTCACATTGTACGTTGAGGTCAAACTCAACTATTGATTTATTTAAACACAAATACTACAATTAATTAGAGATGGGCTTGAACTAAAATAGCTGACTTTTTTGGGTTCTCCAGAGCATCCTGAGGAGTAAATGCAGAAAAAGGCAAAGATTCTGAAAAGGATGCTTCCTAGTTAAAGATATTCTCAATAAGGACTTCATTGGGCTGGCCTCCATTAGTAATGCCCAGTGCATCACACCCTTTAGTGGCAAGCTCAGAATAACTGTGGAGCAGGCTGAAGAGGAAAGATTTGTTTCTTGGACTGTACATATGTTCAAGCAGAGAAAGAACCATGAATAGGGTTGAGGAGAAAGCCCACAACATACTTGTCTCATAAACATGAGGACCTGAGTTTGATCCTAAGAACCCATATAAAAAAGCCAGGTATGTTGGGCATGGTGGCGCACGCCTTTAATCCTAGCACTCGGGAGGCAGAGGCAGGCGGATTTCTGAGTTCGAGGCCAGCCTGGTCTACAAAGTGAGTTCCAGGACAGCCAGGGCTATATACAGAGAAACCCTGTCTCAAAAAAAAAAAAAAAAAAAAAGCCAGGTTTGATGGCAAGCACTTGCAGTGGCAGTCCTGACAAAGAAACTTAAGCCGGATTACCAAACTCTAGGCTCTAGGCCAACAAGACACCTTGTCTCAAAGGAAATAAAACTTTTTTAAAAAGGTGTCCAGAGTCTGAGGAGTGATATCAGAAGCTGTCATCTGGCCTTAACACACACACACACACACACACACACATACATGCACATACACACCTGCATGCACATAAACATGTACAAGAAACACAAGAGTCTGTTTTACTTGGTTTCTTACCTCCTTCAGGACATGTCACCTCCCAGTGACAGATATCTGAGCATGGTAGAAAGGCAGAGCTTCACATCTTCAAAGAGCTTCACAAATATTCTAGTTATCTTACGGAAATCAATAACAGGCCAAGACAGAAGTGACCTAGTGGGTGAGTGCTAGTAGATGAGTTGAGTTGGTTATGGGGTCCCTTAAGTTCTACATGCACAAAGGAACCCATGTGTGTATTCACATGACACAGTAGTATCCCAAATACTGTACAGGACTGTGGGTCAAGTCTACTACTTCAATAGGGCCCATAAAACCCTTGGAGATGAACCTGTCTACTACTTCCACTTCATGTCAGTCTTCTCAGCATCAACCTACAGGATCCAGTCCCACTGGCTGGAATTTTCCATTCCTAGAATGTGGCCAGGTGTCTCTTCCCTAAGGTCATGGGAGCAGAACCATTGACTGTACTTGCCCAAACATTCCTGGGGAGCCTTTCTCAATACTCCACCTCCAAGCCATGCTAGACTTATTTGTAAAATGGGAGTACTATGGTGAAGTTACCGTAAGGCTAAAGTTAGAAACCACTGTTAGCAAATGCTAGAATGACACTCCACCGAGTTCTCTATGTCCTCTGCACTGCCTCATCATTTACACCTGGTTCATGTCCCCTCATCATTAAGACCTTCCCAAGTGTAAACTCAAATGAGCCTTTTCATGTAACTATATCCCATTCCAGTTCTGGGTTCTCATGTTTACTGTTATCAGCACACAGTCTAGTAGGTGCCTATGTTTATAGTTTATAGTCCATCTGTCTTTACTGGTGTTAGAGGACGGTCTTTGTTGGCCTCCTTTTCTACTGTATTACCAGTGCATTGACCATTCTGGCACATTCTGGTGCTCAGTTAACGTTTCTGAGTGGATGTTCTGGGTACTTCACATAGCATTTTTATTAACCTGAACTATTTAACAGAATATTGTTACTCTATTTTAAACACAGAGAAAACGAATCTGAGATAGCCTTTACAAATGATAATTTATAATTTAATTATTCATTTTTAGGATCGACACACAATCCTTTATTTGTGAAGAGAGGTACACAAGGGAAGGGTGGATGCAAAGGATATTTCATGCTAGCTAGCTAAGTCTTCTCAAGGAATGGCATATAGCTGTAAGCGAAATTTCTTCTGATGAAGTCCAAGATTTTCTTTACAACAAAATGTCCTGAAATACACTCCCACCCATATATTAGCAGTAATGACTCTAGACCACTTCCACAGATATGCACCTATAGGTCTTTAAGATGCAATTTTTACACCTCTTAGGAGTCTGATGTAATCAAGACAAGCCTGAGAAGCTGCTTTGAGATGTCAGGCTCCCAGTGCTTTGCCTTGCTCCCTCTTCACGTTAGCTTCATCCTGCTTGTCACAGGGTGCCAAGATGGCTACTGTGCCTCCAGGACTCACATCCCAATTCTTCTAACCTCAAACACAGGCTAAAGGGTGTTTTTTGAGTGGGCATTTTATCTCTCAAGGAAGAAAAGGAAAAATCAAAATTAATGGGCTACCAAAATGAGGGCTGCTTGCAGGAGGACCAATTATTTCTTTTGTTCTTTTAATACAAAGATCAGATAAGCAAAGTTAAAATAAGAGAAATAATATCAAATCTTTAATGTTTCAAATCACCATAGATCAAATTGCATTGAGTCTTACAAACTATAGGTTTTCAAAACATTGATGAACATCCTTTCAATCAAATGTTGTTAGGTATTTGAAAGCACCATAATAACCATTTTCTGAAGATTTAACCAACTCTGTCCATGATTCAAACTTTGTTCCATCTGTAAGGCTATCCACCTAAATGAATCCAGCTGCCTTGGAGGAAAATACAGAAGTGTGGATTCCTCTCTACTGGAAAAGGACAGGGGTAAAAACAAGCAGCTTATGAGGTATTAGCAGATGTTAGAAGTCGGCTCATCAGTAATCACCCCCATGCTTTTGTCCCTGCAACACCACCTCTGTCCAGTTTGTGACTCAGAGCTGCCTTAAGCTCACAAAGGAGGACTTCACTCCAGCTCAAATGGCCACATCACGACTGGTATAGATTGAAGACAGTGTGCCCATGTTTAAAGTTGCTTCCTTTCCTTCCAGTCCTTTGCAGTCAAACACCATTTTCACTCAGAACATAAACTCTCGGCCAAGCACTTGAAGCTTCTCCTTACCAAATCACGCACTTCCTGACATGTACTTGACTTTTGTTTCTAATTCTGGGAGACAAAGCTAATGAAAGCATGTAGGTCACTGACAGTCGTCAGGGTGAGATGACCAGTCCTGCAAAGAGCTCATTGTTCATCTTGTCACATCAGGAGTCCTCAGAAAGAGTTGGACGCCATTATGGTTCAAAGGCACTTGCTTTTAAAATAGTTTGAGAACTGTATAAGGCTTCTTGATGAAAGACAAGAAGGAGGAAGGTCAGCTGTAGAGATGCTGATATTGTGAGGACAAGGGAGCTGGGGAAATAGGCTGGGAAGCACCAGGAGATTGGAACAGCTACAAACCCTTTACCAAAGGGAGAAGAAGAGGGAACAAGATGGCAAAAGTACCCAGAAATGCATTGCCAGCTTGTCAGATGGAGGCCACAAACTACAACACTGACAGAAGATGATGAGCAAGCAAGATGCTGTGCTTGGTGGAAACAAGAGCATGGAAAGACATCACCACTAGAGTCTGTCATAACTTAGAATGAAAGTATTAATATTCTCGCTATATTTTTATTTAAGAAATTCTATGTGTGGCTAATAGAATGAAATGTGTGCTTTTAAAAGGAAAACACAATTAATCAGACAAAAAAACAGAGGCAAAGAGAAAAAAAAGCCAAGGCCTACATTGAAGGGAGACCTCTTGACTTTGCTGGGGTGATGGGGAGGCCTTATGAGTCAGTGAGTGAGTATTATTTCTGAGGGCAATGTTAATCCTGGTCAGACTCTATCAGTTAGATGTATGTGCTCACTTCTCTGACCTGACCACGATGCAATATTGTCAGCCCCTCTTTCTCATTCTTGGCTTATCACCTCAAACCACTAATCAACAAGTGTGTTCCCCTGGAAGATGGCTGGATGAGGCCCCTGGCTCTGGAAGAAAGAGGCCAGACAGTAATGCTAGCCACTCTCACTTTCATGATCAGCATAAATGCCAGCAGATCTCAGACAAGAATCAATACGATATTAATCCAGACTGTTGGAACATAACCAGTGCAAAGTTGCTGTGGGCACAAAACAAGAGGATTTCGGCTGGGTGTTCATACCAACTGCATTTTACCAGGGGGATTCTCAGAGAAGCAGGTCTCTTGGAACTGAGAGTCATGTATGAGCATTTACAGGCTCTGAGTACTCCACATGCGTTCAAAGACTCTGGACCTTACCACCATTTCTTAGTCTGTGTACTGGGATATAGAGATGTTAGACTCTTCTTTTATTCTGGGTCAGAAACAAACATAACACTTTAGCCAACTTATATAAAGAATATTTCATTTGACTGAAATGTCATACAATATGCATGCATGTGTGTGGTGTGTGCACATCTATGTGTGTGCTTGCCTAGTCACCTAGCCATCTGTCTTCTCTCATCTGTATTATCCTCATCACTTCTGATACCTTTCATTGCTCCTCCCTTTGCCAATCCATCCTTCACATTGTAGTTAGAAAGAACTTGCTAAAATAATAGTAGTAGGGAATCAGGGAGATTGGAGATGGGGGAGGGTGTGGGAAGACCAGAGGAAGCACAAAGAATGACCCAAACATATTATATGAAAACATTTAAAGATACTTTTATGTAAAAAGAAAGAAAGAAAGAAAGAAAGAAAGAAAGAAAGAAAGAAAGAAGGAAAGAAGGAAAGAAGGAAAGAAGGAAAGAAGGAAAGAAGGAAAGAAGGAAAGAAGGAAAGAAGGAAAGAAGGAAAGAAAGAAAGAAAGAAAGAAAGAAAGAAAGAAAGAAAGAAAGAAAGAAAGAAAGAAAGAAAGAAAGAAAGAAAGAAAGAAAAGAAAGCACCTACTAAAGTGTAATCCAGAGTACATACTAGAGGCCTTGCTATGGGCTATCTTTGTGTTCTACAGCATGGATTGTCACTATGTGACCTTCATTCTGATGTGTCTGGAATAGATGGTCTGATTCCTGCCCATTAGTCCCAGTATTCTTACAATACTGCTACAGTTCACTGTTTGAAAGGGAGGAGTGAACACACATTTTAAAAGCATGATGTAGAATAAAAAGGGAAGCCTTTGGGTCTTGAAAAGGGGAAGAAGGGGCCCTGGTTCTGGAACCAGTTCACGCCTTTGCAAGTAGCAAGGCAAGAATTCCAGCAAGTTACAACAACTTGCATCTTTCTTCTAACCCCAGCACAGAACTTGGAATTTTCTAGAAATCCTACCAGGAACCTCTTGTAAAAGGAAAGGACATGAATGAAGCCCCTCATGCAACTCCAATGCCTTCTGGTCTTACTTTATCACCTTATAATTCTATGCAAAGCATCTCTGGAGCCTCTTCACCTATATCTCCTATCAAAAGAGAAGGACAAAGAGCTTTTTAGTGACCTCTTAAGATGTGACCTGAGAGCCACCAAATTGTATCTATGGCCAATGCTAAGACAATTAAGTGCTTACTCTATCTTGGAGAAGCCTGGCCCCACACTTGAGTGTGTTTTACTTACCCTGCTCTCCCTTGGGAAGCAAACGCCCCATGTGGGTGTGTCTCATATCCTTCTCTTAGCCCTCCCTCATGCTTAAGCCCACACAGAGACCTTTGATAAAATCACTATAGGAATGCCTCAAGATGCTGATGGAGGCAGCGCTCAGCTCCATCTCTGCCTACTCTGCTGACAGGCACTCTAAGCATTCCAGCCTAAGTTTCACCATTCTGCTTCTGCATTTCACAACCTAGCCACACAAAGCACTTTTGGATCCCTGAATTTGGATGTCCTCTAGGCTGAAATTGTTCATACATTTTTTTTTTTCCTGAGTAAGACATTTTCCCTCTTACAATTTTATTCACTTGGCTAATTCGCACTTATCCCTAAACTTACTCCTCCCTCTCTCTCTCTCTCTCTCTCTCTCTCTCTCAGCTTCTGTCTCTCTTTGTTTCTCTGTTTCTCTCCCCCTCTCTGTCTCATAGTGTGTCTTTGTCTCTCTCTCCCTACCTCTTTCTCTGTCTGTCTCTGTCTCTGTCTGTCTGTCTCTCTCTCTGTCTCTGTCTCTCAGAACCCTCACTATATTCTCAATCCTGTCAGAGATGTTCCTCATTTGGCTTCTCATGGACCCTAAACTTTCCATAGCTAAATGTATCACCTCACCTTGACCCTGCTGACCCTGCTATGCTCGCCATCATTTACTCTTCTGCTTTCCCTTCAGGGCCACACATATCCTTCCTTTCCCTGTGCCATGCAACTTGCAGCAGCTCAGGGATGAGCATGCTTAACCATGGAGATGTCTAACGTAAGGCAACACAAAGTGCATTAAGCCAGAGAGAATTTTACAGTCTCCATAGTTTTCCACAAGCTGGTGCCTTCATATAGACTTTGAAGCAGTTTAACCTATGTTACAGCCGGTAACTCAGACGGTAAAGGCAGGGCAGAGCCATGACAACACCATACACTAGGAATGAGAGGTTGTAACTGAGGCCACTTCAGATTGGGAATTGTCACTACAGGACATTCTGGCAAAGGCTTAAGGTCAATATAATTTTGGTTTCTTGGAACAGTAAACAACCTGAAGCCATCCTTGTACCAACTCTCCCCGAGCAGGCCCAGAACTATTCCTCACTAGGTTTTATTCAATGAAAGTATGAATATGTCATTTGCAGTTTCTTTTCCTTCTAAAAATTGTTTTATTACTTTTCACTTCTGTGGAGCCGAGTATTACACACAAGGCTTTGTACACAGGAGGTAATAGTCACTGCCATTAAGCTACACTGAGAGCCACTTGTGATTTCCTAACTGCTGCACTGAACACCAGGTTTGCCCACGCCCACATGGATAGCATATGTAGGCCACATTGTGCTGCTCACACAGCGTTCCTATTTACTACTTTGCTTTTTCACTTTATACGGTACAATAAAGAGGTGCCATAAGGGAATGGACTCCAGAGAGATTTTTAGGTCTAAAATGGCATAGTTGTGTACCAGCAAAGAAAGAGCTGAGGCATTCACTCTCTGGTGTCTTCAGGTCTCTTCCATCCTGTCCTTGAGCTCAAATCAGAGAAGACAGAAAGTCACTCCTCATAGCCCAAGGACTTCTGGGTACAGTCCAATGTTCTCACCATGACCACTCCTACAGGAGTTACAATAACATTCATCATTTCCTTTTTCTGGGAACCAAAGGAAGCAGTTAACCAAAAAGCCTTCTCTGTTTTAAAAGAGGGAACCATTTAAAGAATAGAAAGAAACACCCAGTTTTTGTCTGGCCTTTGTAGATTTCAGGTTCCAGGATTGAGCTCCCGCAGGGAGAATGGTGATTTTTATCTCCACAAAGGGTGTGTTCAGGAGAACCGGCTCAGGCTTGCTTCACTGGCCCAAATCTCTTAACACTGCAACAAAGAGTAGCCCTTGTTTGGGGTGCTTTATTCAAGTCAAAGCTGATACTCCAGTGCCATCTCCACAAACACATATTGATCACCTGTGAGGACAACGCATTGTGCTAGGGAGAGTTGAGTTAATTTTAAGTGCTTCCTAATTGCCCTCCGGGAGGCCGAGGTTAAGGTAATTCCTAATCAAAACCATTCTGTCTTTATTGAGAAAATGTAAGGGCAGGGTTTCTCTACTCTCCACAAACTGAAATCACCAGGTGAGCTTTTAAAAATAGTGATGTCTGAGTACCACCTCCTGCAGCCTCATTTAATTGGTCTCGAATGCGGCTGGGCCATTGGGATTTTTCAAAGTTCACCAAGTGGCTGTTCTGTGAGCCAGCGTTAGAAAGCACTTTGTTAGGGACAGCTCTATCTACAAACGGCTTCTCGTAGAATAGTCATCAGAGTTATTGGATTAATACATGTTAAGTCCCAAGATGTCCTGACCTGATTCAAAGCTGGTTTTGAGGCAGGCAGTGGTATAGAAAGTGGTCCCAAAAGGATAGTGAAGAGACCTAGACTTCAGACATCCCTCTTCTCTGTTGTTTCAAAACTGACCATTTCACTTGACTTTAGTGGCTCTCAGTTTTCTGGTGTGATAGTAAAGGCACTAACTAGATTAGTGTTTCCTGAAGTTGTTTTCAAACCATCAAACTACCTTGCATTTAACCAATACACAGTATTTATACATGTTTGTGGAGTACATTTAGATAATGGGATACATGGTGTGTACTGCTCACGTTTAAGTATTAGAATTCTATTTCTACAAACTTTGGTGGACTCCGTGTATTAGAAACCTTCAGAGTCTTCTGGTTGTTTGAAACATATAATATATCGCTGTAGAACAGCTGCACTACTATGTTCTGGAGTAACTGAGCTGCTTTCTCCTATCTAACAGTGTTTCAGACTTATGTCCTAACCTCTCTTGATGTCCCTGACTCCTTGCCCTCCTGATCTCCAGGTTGCTGTTCTCATAGCACCATGAAACTTGACACATGGACCAAGAAAGCAGGAAGTCAATCTGCTGATTTTTGACTTTAAAAATATATATCAGAAGAATAGGGGTGTGGAGAAAGAGGCATGGGGATTAACGTGGGAGAAGGCCATTGGCAGAAAGCTAGAAACCTCTTCCTAGCAATGTGTAATGGCAGCATATGCGAGAAAAAGTGGGTGAGATCTGGAGAAGGTAGGCCCTAGCTACCTAAATAACCCATAAAGGGTAATGGTGTTGGAGACTTGGAGCTGTTGAGTTTGGAAGTGTCTTTTCTTACTAGCTTCCTTCCATTCTTTGGAGTGCCTTTCTCTGCTTTAATAACCTGTTTCTATCACTACGCGCCTGTCCCTGATCCAGTGTTTTTGGTCCAAGACAGGAGAACTTGGAAATCATGTCAGGTTCCCCTTTGACCCATATCCTCATCTCTAACAAAAGTTCCAAGAACACTGGAGAGAGTAGGGTTTCTCTATTAAGTTGTGCTAGGAAACCAGATCCTCTTGGCAAATGGAAAAAAAATCAACTTGGTATATCTATCACCTTGCAGCTACTGTGTTCATTAGTTCCCTCTGATTAAATAGGCTGATGATAGTGTCAGAGGTTTAAAGAAAAAGAATGGTGTTTCAGTTGTACACCCCCCCCCCACCGCCGCCGTTGCTTTCTTTTCCCACATTTACACCAATCCTGTATAAATGCAATGTTTTACACTAAGAGGGCATAAATGTGTTCTTTCATCTATTTTAGAAGGCTCTTCCAAGATACCTCCTCTCCAGTCTGGAAGATGGAAATGTTCATGTTCACTATCTCCATAAGCCTTCTGCCAGTGATGTTAAGGGAAGCCAGAGGACATCTTGCCACTCCCGAGGAAAGCACAAGTGTCCTACCAAGAAGCTGTAACCAGGCCTGCCTCCAGAAAGACTGATTTGTATAATGGACCAATCCTTCAACAGAACCGAGGCTGTGTTTGTCAGGATCTTGCCATACCATCAGATGTTATCCATCCCCTTCCTAGAGAGGAATAAGCAATCAGGGTGTATATGGAATTTGCCTCTACAGTTTTTGGTAGAATTGCCAGCAATATCAGTTATTTCTTCTGGGGACTAGGAACAGAATGTGGGAAAGAAAGGAGGATTGGACAACTGTAGTTATAAACTGTGCATCAAATTCTATGATTGATGTAAATTACCAGTATTGTCATTGAACATGTAATGCTTAAGCCTACAGCAAAAAGAAATAATGAGTATTGAGCCCCAAGGGTTTTGTTAAGGATAAATATAGATTTTGTTATGCTTTTTAAAATAATGAGGACAGCTTATAAATACCCATGATCATCCTTGAAAATAGAGGATGGGAATAAATGATTGGGCTGGTTGAAGTAGATATCTCAGAGTCGCTTCTAACACACATACAGCAGGCACACACACATAGAAGCATACACACAGAGAGAGGTATGCACACATACACACACAAGTGCCATTTAAAATATAAATAGACTAGAGGGGTTTTAAATTCTTTTTTTGTTGTTGTTGGTAAAAAAGGATATGATATTGAAGAAAATTATATGTGATTGTGTATGATTTGAAAATGCTTAAGAACAACTGTGATTGTGGAAGCTAATGTTAGAGGAACTGGAAGTGTGCTTTGTCTTATAATATAAAATCCCTGGTATATAAAATAAAGATTGTGTTTTATCTGCAGTACCACTGTCCACTCACTGGGGTGGATGGTGAGCACATGTAAAATAAACAGGAAATCGTGTCTTCTTAGACCACACTATCATCTGGTGATATACTGAGTAATTATTTCATTTGATGAATACTGCAGCCTCCTGCTTCTCTTAAACCCCGTCGGGCTATTGCCTTTTAAGTACTATGAAGCTTTACTCTTCAAGTCTTTCTGAGAAGTAAGAGTATAAACCTTAAAAGAGACTAAATGGATTCATGCTGGTACTCGCGGGCACCCTATAGCAATTGTGCCTGGCAGGTACACGTGTGGGATTGGAAGGGGTTGGCATATTATCATCTGGCCACTCGGAGGTCTCTTCTTACTCAAGCCGTCCTGCTCACACATGTAGGGAATTAATGCTTTCCAGTGCACAGCCAGGCCCTGTTGATCAGATCAAGGGTCAGCAACTAATTAAAAGGGAACAAAGCATTGGCCAGATTAAACCAGCTTTTTCTTCAGAAGTGGTGTGCTCCAGACCTGATAAGTTGCAAAGAGCCAAGGCCACAGTTGGCTCTAGTCTAGTCGAACTGTGTACCTGAGTCAAGAGAAAGCAGAAACTTTGTCCCCTGAAGACAGTGCAAGAGAAAAGCAAAGACCGTGGAGCTGGGGCCTGGAGAGATGGCTCAGTGGTTAAGAGCACTGAGGGCTCTTCCTGAGGTCCTGAGTTCAATTCCCAGCAACCACATGGTGGCTCACAAACATCTGTAATGGGATATGATATCTTCCAGTGTGTCTGAAGACAGCTAGAATGTAATCATATACATAAAATAAATCTTTTTTAAAAAGAGAGACCGTGGAGTTTAAAAAATAAACAATAACACAATGTAAGATTGAAGAGTTCAGCTAAGTGGATGACCATGAAGACTGTATGATTCCTCTGCATCATCTGCCTGATACTTAGAAAAAAGAAAAGGATAAAAGAAATGTCTGACACTTATTTGAAAGAGTTACTGTTCCAGGAACCAAAGAACCCATGACTGGAACAAGCTTTGGAAGTCAAGTGGAGGAGTCCAGTGTTACCTGTATCCTAGTGAGATACAGGTTTCCTGTTTCCTGGAGAGGGGAGTACACCTCTCTGGCCTTCTTACAGGCCCTGCTCACATCCTGTGTTATCCTGGGGAGTTAGGATTGGCTTAAACAAACTATATGAATCTATCCCCTTACTAGTATAGAGATATAAGGAAATATTTTTAAATGCTTATCTGATAAGTTATGGGTTATTTCCAGTACGTACCTGTCTCGCCTACAGGCCAAAATACTGAATAAATATTTAACAATGTGCTCAGAATATTAAAATGCATAAGAAAGGTTCTCATGCCTGGAAGGGTGAATAATCTGGGCAGACACGTGTATACTATTAGGTAGTATATTCATCAAATTCATTTCTTAAACCTGCACTTAATTTCATTATGTATTCCCCCAATGAGCTGTGGAAAGTTCTGATTGGAACGCTGAAATCTATTTCCATCATTCTTGCTGGAAAAATGAAGAAATCCTCTCCATACAAGTAAGAATAAGCAATGTAAGTGTGTCAAGTCAGGTGTCACTTCCAACGTGTGTTCCATGAAATTAAATCATTATTACTACAGATGTGTATATGAACAGATGGATAAAGGGACAGATTACAAAACTGATTAATGATTTATCCATGGATTACTAAATTTCATATATACTGCGGTTAACTAATTTACAATTTATTTATTGTACACCTTCTGAGAGACATTAATTTTAGTTGGTTCTGAATCTCAAAGAGAAAAACACCATAAAACCTCAATATATTGGTTTAGGAGGTTCTGTTTCTCTTTGGACAATTTGTTGGGAACAGTGTGTGGGAGGTATAGATAAGACAAGTATTGACCATTTCTACTTGTCTTGTTTTGGCCCTTGTCGTATAGAATAGTTGGGGTATGACTGCTGTAATACAGATGTGGTACCATTCTTCATATCAGAGCTACCTAGAGGAAAGTACCTTGTAGATTCCTAAAGGATCAAGAAATGTTTTTTTGGTGGCAATTTGCCTTAACCTAATACCAAATTGGCTGCATCTGACTATAGAAGAGGCCTTTCCAGTGCCTGGGGGACATTTCTCTTTAAGAAGGTGCTTCAAGGATGAGAATCATGTTTCTGGGAGAGCAGGCCAGACGTGAGGTACCGCAAACCTCAGCTGTCCCTGCACATTATGTGCCAATTGCATGCCTGGCCTCACCAGGCTACACATCAGGTAGCCATGATCACCCAAGGTTACTCTCTGGTTCATACAACTGGTTCCAGACCCTGCTTTCTGGGTGCTGTTTGTTTAGCACAGATGAGAGAGTTTTCTTGCCTCAGAGCCAATAATAATTCAAAGCCACCCTTGTCTTGCGTCTCAGCATGCCCAACCCCAGCTGCTCAATCTGAATCTTAAATTCTTTTTTACCGTTGTGTTTATTTTCCTTCTTGCTAATTTATGAGATACTAAATGACCTTTTCAAAAGCCTTCATTTGAGGGCTCATTAAAATTCTGGGAAGTCTTTCACTTGCTTGTTCCTTCATAAGGCATTCATTTGCATGTCACAACAGAATCAGAGGGTTAAGGACAGCACTGCACTACTTCACAGGGCGTTCCACGCCTAACCGGGCTGCCACACTGATCAACTCAGCTCTTGTGATGCCATGAGCCACCAGGTCCAGTTCTCCTTCTGTATCCCACTTCACGTGTTATAGAGAACACTACACGCATCACTCGCTGTGACTACTTTTTCTCTAACACTTGATAGAAATGGAAAGACTTCGTTGCTAAGCGGACCAGCTAGGCACCTCCTTCTGTTTGGTTCTGCTGAAACTTCACAATATTAATTGCTTCCATGTCTTTCATAAGCTTATCTGCAGCCAACAGAGGACTTCTATTTTTCTACTAGAAAATGAAAAACACATTAGCTATAGTGGTTTGAATGATAAATGTTCCATCACAGTGTTGAGTATTTGACACTCGACTCCCAGTTGATGGCACCATTTGGGGGGCAGGTTAGGTGTTTCAGCTTCTGTAGGGGAAAATACATCACTGGGAGATAGGCTCTGAGATTTAAAAGAGAACAACTTTCAGTTTGTTCTCTCTGCCTCATCCTTATGGTTCAAGACGTAAGTTCTCAACTTACTGCTCCTGGAGCCAAACCTGGATGAAGTCCTGAATGAATGTGTATTATTGACATGAGTGCAGCCATGGCAAAGACCTCAGTGCCTCAGACCCACAGGAATGGCAAAGCTCTCCCTGGTCCAAGTATATATGCTAACAAATGTACGCTCAAGCCAACATAAGCAGAAGTTATCAGCCCACAGCTTCTTTCTCCTGGACTGGAACCTGGAACCTACTACCACACAGAGACTTCCTACCGAGATGACCTAAGCAGCCTCCTCTTCACTCCTGATGCACATAATAACACATCGAGTTTCAGACTGCTGCTGATGTCACTCCATCAGGGCACTCGGCTAACTCGGCCCATCATTTCTCCATTCACTATTGCCCTAGTCAGGTCTATCCTTAAGCCATGGCATTAGTGGCATTTGGTTGTGGTACATGGTTGTGGCATCCTTCCTCCTGTTTATGTGCTGTCCCTGCCATGGTGAACTTGAACCTTCTTCATATAATCTCCTTCTTGTCTAAGTTACACTGGTCACGGTGTCTTATCACAGTAACAGAAAAGTAACCAACACAGTACCTTGGACCCCTAAACAGTTTTACCTTTGCAGAGTCGACTTCATTCCAACATCACTATTTCCTTTATCTTCACAGTGGCCTATTCTTGTCATAGAACCTTCATTTTAAGCTTCACAAATGGAATTCTCTCCTTTACTTCATTGGGGGTCAAACCATAACTACATTGAAGTTAGGCTGCTCCAATTCTCGTTCCTTTCTGTGTGGCTTTTCTTTACAATTTCTTTTGTTTAGCCCATCTCCTCAAATGCTGATTCTTGCATGTGTATGCTTGTTTTTGACTAGATTTCTCCAGGGCCCAGGAGACAACTGATGCTACCAACCTTCATATACCTCCTTGCCAGGTAGTGTAAGCGTGTACTCTGTCTATCATCTTGAACTAAAACCTAATGTTACCTTCTGCCTTCTCTGGCCCCTTAGGAAATGTCATGTAAAATTAAAGAATTGGAAGGGCAGGGGTCTGAGGGGTAGGGGGTCAGCAAGGAAGGGAGAGGAAGGGAGGAGGTCGAAGGGAAGGGGATAAGAGGGGAGGAGAAAGGAGGGGAGGGTAAAGGGGAAGGAAGAAAGAAAACTTTAGCTGGTTATGGTGGCACATACCTGTAATCCAAGCCTTTGGGAGGCTGAGGCAGGAAGTTTCAGTCTGGACTATCTATATCTATCTATCTATCTATCTATCTATCTATCTATCTACCTATCTACCTATCACACACACACACACACACACACACACACACACACACATATATATATATATATATATATATATATATATATATATATATAATCAATAATTTTTCCCTAGTTGTTCAATTCCATAGTCACCTTCTAGATTTGGTTTGTTTCTATGTGCTTCATTCATATTTTCAAACATCATGTGCTCACTGATTCTTCTGTGTGTTCTGGGATCACTTTTGGCTACCCGCCCCGACCTCCACACTCACAGGATGAAAGGCCTTGAGTTCTTTGACTATCAGTTTGTTCTTCAATGTAACTAGATAACAGTAAGTCCTCTATAAAGGTTTAATGTGAGGATGAGTTATATTTGCAAAATGGTTATCAGAGTGTCTGGCATTCAGTAAATCTTCAGAAATAAAGAGAGAGAGAGAAATATAAAGGACTTTTGTGCCTGTGTATTTAATAAACCCAGTGCTTGCCACTCCTTTTTGGACATGTAGATCTCCATTTTGTACAGTTTCCCTCAGCCTGAAGGGTTCCTTTGACATTTCTTACAGAGCATATTTTATCCCCTGGTAGCATGCATAGAACTTTCCAGCACTATAAAAGCCAGTTAATAGGAATGAAGCTTTCAGCTTGCTTTCTTTGTGCCCTGTGATTCAAATATAAAAATATGAATGGCCTTAGTCCTCCAACAATGTGATGCTTTGCATCATGGCATCTCCCCTGAGAGGTGCAGACTCTTGTCCTTCTTCCCAAAATCAAATGCTTCAGCAATAAGGTTATACTATCAAGTTCTGGAGGGTAAGCAAGGACAATAGCATGAGCTTGTAATGTTTGGGGCTCTCTATGGCATCACAGTGACCAACAAATCAAAAGGAAGTAATCCACTAAACACTAGACATCTCTATTTGATATTCTATTGTGTCTGGGAGAAGCATTCTTATAGAGTAACTGTTTAACTTTAGGCATACATGTTTGTGTGGTAAATGTGTATGTTTACATTTTAGGAAACTTCTAGTAGTTTTCCATACAGAATTTTCAAAAGTAATTAGTGTTAGCTATCCCTCCTCATACTCACCCCTGTATCCTACCTTCTCAAGCCATTTAACCCTTCCTGGTCCATCACTCCCCCTGTCTCACTTCATACCACCTGTGTTATAGCCCCTTTCCTCAAAAATCTCCCCTATGGTCCATTAAAGACCCCTGCCTTCTGTGGGAACTCCACCTTCAACACAATTATCCGAATACTCAAACAAAACTAGCATCCACTTACAAGAGAGTCGTCCTTGATTTGGTTTACCTTGCTCAATGAATACTTCAAACTCCATTTACCTTCATATTTCAAATTTCCATTTATCTTTTTCCATTAATTAATTATTTTATTTATTCACTTTACATCCTGACCGCATCACCCACTTCCTTGTAGTCCCTCTTCACACAGCACCTTCCCCACCACCTTCCCTTCTCTTCTCTTTTCAGCTGAATATTATTCTGTTGTGTATATATCATATTTTCATTATCTATTTATCACTTGATGGGTGTCTTAGCTGTTTCCATTTCCTAGCTATTGTAACTAGAGTAACAATGAGCATGAATGAGTACCTACCTTTGCTGTAGGAAACAGTCTTGAGAATACATCAGGAATTCTATACCTGAATCATGTAGACCTACTTGTAGCCTTTTGAGGCTTTCCATAGGGACTGCAGGACCCCACCAATGGTGAATAAGTGTTTTCCTTTCCCCACATCCATCTAGCATTTACTGTCATTTGATTTTTTAAAATTTTATTTTATTTTAGCCATTCTGATGAGGGTACGATAAGTCTCAAAGTAGTTTTAATTTGCATTCCCTAATGCCCTTTGTTCCTTTGTACATTGTATGTCTTGTTCCTTCTGGCTAGTCTTAAGATTCTCTCATCGTTATTCTAAAGTAATTCGATTATCATTTGCCTTGGTGTAGCTTTCCTCAAATTGCTTGGATCTGGTCAGGTGAACCTCTTGGACCTGCAGGATTATAATTTACACAATGTATCTTTTTCATCTATTATTTCTTCAAATATTTGTAGTTCTCCTGAGGCTCCAATTATATGTATATTAGATTCCTTGAAGGTCTCTCATTGCTGGTCCATTCATTTAGTTTAGTCTGCTGTCTCCCTGAATATCATTTTGGGGTTTGTATTACTGTGTCCCACATCCACTAACCATCACTCTCCCCGTGTCTTATTGGCTGTGCAGAATTACACCTACTACATTTGACCTACGTAGCATTATAGTTTTCATCTCTAGAAGTTCAAGCTGTACCACTTTTAATGTTGTCCTCCATGATAGCTTTGACAACTTGGTTACATCCTAGAATTCCCTGGGAAAAGAGAACTGTGTAAATCAGGTTGGCCTGTGGGCACGTCTTTTGGGGAATGTCTTAACTGACTTGGAAAAACCAAGCCTAAAAGGTGGGCAAGTACCACTTCTAAGTTTTGGGCTCTGGGCTGTATGAGTAGAAAAAGGTAGCTGAATGTTAGGCATGCAAGCACTCACTCCTCTGCTCTTTAGGGTTGGGTGATCTGACTTATCTATGATGATGCATTATGACCTAGAATTATGAGCTAACATAAGCCATAAGATGTTTTTCATCAGGATATTTTATCACAGCAACAGAAATGGACCTAGGCCATTCTCTACTTGACATAGCCATCTGTTTCTCTGTCTTTTCACTCATGGAATATAGTTATAATTTTTGAATCTCTGCCTATTAATTGGAATATGAATATATCTCTGCTCTTTTGCTATTACTTTTTATCTTTCTGTACTTCACTAAAATTTAATTATTATTATCTATTTTTCACTTTTGATACTGAAAATTGAACCTAGAGACTCATGGTACCATGATACCAGTACTGTCCACTGAGAGCATCCACAAGCTTGTGTTCTATTGATTGCCTATTATCTTTTGTTCATTCGTTGGCTTATTTGAATAGAATCCATGTATCACTGGCTAGCTTGGAACTCTATGCACACCAGGCTAGACTTGAACACAAAAAGATCTACCTGATTCTCGCTCCTAGGTGCTGGAATTAAAAGCATTTATTAACATGCCCAGAGAAGTTTTATTATTATTATTATGTGTTTACTATTTAAAATAATTTTAAAACATAAATATATTTTGATCATATTGTTTCCCTGCCTCAAGTCCTTCTAGACCCTCTTTTCTTCCCTACCCAACCAACTTTAGTTCTTCCTCAAAAAACAAACTAAAAACCAAATATAACAGCAAAAATCCCCAAATGTAGAAAACAGAATACTAAAACACACAAACAAAAACAAACAAATAAAATGCCAAACCAAAAGGTAACCAAATAAGCACACACACACAAAAACCTGCCAAGTCCATTATTTGTTGGTCAACCATTCTTGACCATGAGACATGCCCTGGAGTGGGTAATATACCTTATCTATTGGAAGAAATGGAGTTTTCCTTCCCCACCAGCTATAAATGACAGTTTATTTCTTAACATTTACCCTAGTTGTAGAAATTCATTCATTCATTTCTTCATTCATTCACTCATTTTTTTTAAAAAAATATATAATGAAGTAAAATATAAGGTAAAACAAAAACCGTCACATTGAAGTTGGGCAAGACAAAACAACAGAAGGAAAAGAGCCCAAGGGAAGACACAAGAGTCAGTGACCTTCTTGTTTACACACTCAGAACTCCCATAAAAACACTAAGCAGGAAACCATCACAAAACAGAGGACATGGTGCAGCCCTGTGCATGCTTTCTCGGTCTCTGTGAGTTCATGTTAGCTTTGTTCATGTTGACTTAGAGAGCTTTGTTCTCCTGTGCTTCTCCATCCCTTCTGTCACTTCCATTATTTCTGCTTCCTCTTTCACTGGGGCCTCTGAGCTCTGAGGGGAGGTATTTTTTTCCTTTTTTTATTGATTATTTTCTTTATTTACATTTTAAATGTTATGCTTTTCCTACATTCCCCCACCCTGGAAGCCCTCTATACCCTCCCCCTCCCCCTGCTTCTATGAGGGTGCTCCCCTACTCACCCAACCACTTCTGCCTTCCCACCCTGGCATTCCCCATACACTGTGGCATGTATCTAGCCTTAACAGGACCAAGGGCCTCTCCTCCCATAGAAGCCCGACAAGGCCATTCTCTGGCACATATGTGGCTGGAGCCACAGGTCACTCCATGTGTACTCTTTGGTTGGTAGTTTAGTCCCTGGGAGCTGGGGGTGGGGGAGCGGGTCGGTCTAGTTGGTTGATATTATTTTTCCTATGGAGTTGTAAACCCCTTCAGCTCCTTCAGTCCCTTCTCTAATTCCTCTATTGGAGACTCTGTGTTCACTCCAGTGGTTAGCTGTGAGCATCTGTCTGTATATGTCAGACTCTGGCAGAGCCTCTCAGAAGACAGCTATACCAGGCTCCTGTCAGCAAGCACTTCTTGGCATTCACAATAGTGTCTGAGTTTGGTGACTTTATATGAGATGGATACCCAGGTGGGGCAGTCTCTAGATGACCTTTCCTTCAGTCTGTGCTCCACATTGTGTCTCCATATTTCCTTCTGTGAGTATTTTGTTCCCCCTTCTAAGAAGGACTGAAGCATCAACACTTTGATCTTCCTTCTTCTAGCACTTCATGTGGTCTGTGAATTGAATCTTGGGTATTCTGAGATTTTGGGCTAATATTCACTTATCAGTGAGTGTATACCATGTGTGTTCTTTTGTGACTGGGTTACCTTACTCAAGATGATATTTTCTAGTTCCATCCATTTGCCTAAGAATTTCATTAATTCATTGTTTTTAATAGCTGAGTAGTATTCCACTGCGTTATTGTAACACATTTTCTGTATCCATTCCTTTGTTGAGGGACATCTGGGTTCTTTCCAGCTTCTGGAAATTCTATTATAAATAAGGCTGCTATGGACATAGTGGAGCATGTGTTCTTGATATATATTGGAGCACCTTTTGGGTATATGCCTAGAAGTGGGTCCTCAGGTAATAACTATGTCCAATTTTCTAAGGAGCCACCAGACTGATTTCCAGAGTGGTTGCACCAGCTTTCTATTCCACCAACAATAGAGGAGTGTTCCTTTTTCTCTATATTCTTGCCAGCATCTACTGTCACCTGAGTTTTTGATCCTAGCCATTCTGACTGGTATGAATCTCAAGGTTGTTTTAATTTACATTTCCCTGATGACTAAGGATATTGAGCATTTCTTTAGGTGTTTCTCAGTCATTTGTTATTCCTCAGTCGAGAATTCTTTGTCTAGCTCTGTACTCCATTTTTAATAGGATTATTTGATTCTCTGGAGTCTAACTTCTTTAGTTCTTTGTATTTATTGGAAAATAACCCTCTTTCAGATATAGGATTGGTAAAGATCTTTTTCCAATCTGTTGGTGCCGTTTTTGTCCTATTGACAATGTCCTTTGCCTTTCAGAAAGAGACATGTCATTTAGGGCTGAGTGTTCCAAGGTCTCTCACTCCCTGAGAAATGCCTGGCTGTGGGTCTCATTATTTGTACCCATATAGTGCTAGAGGAAGCTTCTCTGATAATGGCTGAGCAAGGCACTGTACTATGAGGATAACAATATGATTAGGAGTCATTCATCACTGCATTTCTTCCTTCCCTTTTTTCCTTCTTTCTTCTTCAAGCCAATTTTATTTGGTTTCACTCTAGATTCCTGAGCTATCTAGTCTCTAGTTGTTGGTCACTGAAGCAGTGGCACGTATTGGTTCCATCTCATGGGGTAGAACTTAAATCAGATCAGTAATTGGCTACTTTTACAAGCTTTTTGATACCTTTGCCCTAGCATATGTTGCACATAATAGATAAAGGCTCTGCGACTGGCTTTGTGGTTATGTTTCCTTTTCAGTAGCATGAAGAGTACCTTCCCATAGCAAAGTTGCTAGAATGTAGGGATAAAAACCCCAAGTAGGCACCAACTGGACATCAACATGTTCAGTGTGTTGTAGAGTTGTTGTCTTCAGCAAGGGGGGCTTGCTGTCAGTTTGTAGAAAGCAGCCAATTGTCTCAGCAACAGCCTAGGTTCTTTATGGAGTCCCTTGGGATCCCTTTAGACAACAATTCAATTAGATGTAAATTAAACCTGGTAGTAGAAGCTTCATTTGGTGTCAAAAGATCACCACTTGGATTTTGTCTCTCCCATTATTTGGGAAATTCATTTAGATCATCTTCATATATGTATATATTTTAGGAAGTTTCTAATATATTAGGTTTCCATACTACCCTTCCGATGCCCCTTAATTTTAGCTGTCCCCCCCCATGTGTCCTCCCAGTACCTCTTCTCCTGAACCCTCCCCAATTGATCCTCCCACTCCAGAATCTCCCAACCCATCCATAAACATCTATTTCCCTTTTCTAATGAGATCTCTGTTCCTTATAGTCCTTACGCTATACCTTAGTGATCTTATGAATTGTAGTTTGGTTAGGCTTGACTTAACAGCTAATATCCACATATAAATGAATATATACCACATTTGTCTTTCTGGGTTTAGGATACTTCACTCAGGATGAACTTTTCATTTTCCATCCATTTGCCTGAAAAATTTATGATGTCATTGATATACATATATTGAAAATATGCTGAGTAATAATTCATTGTGTCAATGTACGGTATTTCTTTTCCTTCCTTCCTTCCTTCTACTGAGGTACATCTAGATTGTTTGAAACTTCTGGCAACTATGAATAGATCAACAATGAACATGGCTCTCCTTCTTTGAGAATATGCCTATGAGTGGTAGAGGTGGATCTTGAGGTAAATCGACTCTCATTTTCCTGAGGAAACACCACACTGATTTTCACAGTGGCTGTATGAGTTTACATCCCTACCAGCTTTTTTTCCACATCCTGCCAGCATGTGCTGTCACTTGTTTTGTTGATCTTAGTCATTGTGACAGGTGTAAAATGAAATCTCTAAGTAGTTTGAATTTGCATTTCCCTGATTTGCAAGTTTGTAAAGTATGTCCTTATGAGTCTCTGGGCTTCTTAGGTGTCTGTTGTGAAATCCCCCTTTTTATTTTGAAATTTGTTGATTTAGCTATTCTCTTTCTGCCTTTTAGTTAACTTGGTTAAAAGGTGGACAATCTTAATTTTCTAAAAGAACCAACCCTTTGCTTCATTGATACTTTGTATTTTGTTTGTTTGTTTCTATTTTATTGATTTCAGCCCTGAGTTTGATTTTTTTTTCTTTATTCCTTGCCTTTTACACCTTTTGAGTGTGATTTTATTTTATTGTGGAGCTTTCAGGTGTGTTGTTAAGATTTAGCGTGAAATCTCTCCAATTTTTTATGTAGCGGTTAGTGCTATGAACTTACCTCTTAGAACAGCCTTCATTTTGTCCCTTACCTTTGGGTGTGCTTGTTTTCAGTTCCTTCAATTCTCAAAAGTCTTTTCTTTCTTTCTGAATTTCTGTCTTGGTCCCTAGTTTCAGTCAGCAGAGGGTTGTTCAGTTTTCTGGAGTTTGTAAGCATTTTGTTGTTTCTGTGGGTGTTGACATCCAGTTTTAATCCACAGTGGTCTTATAGGATGCAGGGAGTTATTTCAATTTTCTTGTATCTCTTGAGACTTTTTTGTGTCCAAGAATGTGATCAATCTGGAGAAAGTTCCAGGAGGTGCTGAGAAGAAGGTACATTCTTTTATGCTTGGATGAAATGTTCTATAGGTATCTGTTATGTTGAATTGCTTTGTGATGTTACTTAGCACCACTGCTTTTCAGTTTCGCTTTTGTCTGGAAGTCTTGTCTATTGGATACAGTAGATCACTCCATGAGATGTGATTTAAGATGTAGTAGTGCTTTTTTTTTTTTTTTTAAACTCAGGTCTCCTTGTGTTTGGGGCATAGATGTTAAGAATGGAAATGTCTTTCTGGTAGAGATTTCCTTTGATGAGTATGTAGTATCTTCCCCTATCTCTTCGGATTAGTCTTTGTTTGAAGTGTAATTTGTCATATATTAAAATAGTTACACTAATCTTGATTCTTAGGTCCACTTGCTTTAACTTATTTACCCTGAGGTGATGTCTATCCTTGAGGTTAAGTATATTTCTTGGATACAACAGAAAGATGGATCCTGGTTTTGCATTCATTGTGTTGCTCTGTGTATTTTTATTGGGAATTGGGACTGTTGATATTGGGAGATATCAATGAGACCAACGATTGTTGAGTCCTGATTGTTGTTATTTGATAGTGGTAGTGGTGGTAGGCTTCATGTGTGTGTGTGTGTGTGTGTGTGTGTGTGTGTGTGTGTGTGTGTGTTTCTTTTAACCATACTGGTCTCAAATTATTCATTCTCTGTGTTTTCTTATAAGTAATTAACCTGTTCAGATTGGAGTTTTCCTTCTAGCACCTTCTATAGGCCTGGAATTGTAGATAGATACTGTTTAAATTTGCTTTTATCAATGAATGTCTTATTTTTCTTTGATTGAAAGTTTTTCTAGGTACAGTCTGGACTAGCATCTGTGGTCTCTTAGAGTCTACATCTGTCCGGGCCCTTCTGGCTTTCAGAGTCTCCATTGAGAAGTCAGGTGAAATCCTAATGCCTTTATATGTTACTTGACCTTTTCCCCTTGCATTTTTTCTTTGTTCTGTATGTTTAGGGTTTGGATTATTATGTGCCCAGGGGCCTTTTTCTCTGGCCTAGTATATTGAATGTGCTGTGTGCTTCTTGTACTTTGATAGCTATCTCTTACTGTAGGATAGAAAAATTTTCTTCTATGATTTTGTTGAAAATATTTTCTGGGGTTTTGACCTGTGTTTCTTCCCCTTCCTCTGTTCCTATTATTCTTAGATTTATTTTCTCATCGTTTCCCAGATTTTCTGGATGTTTTGTAGCAGGAGGTTTTTTTTTTTAAGATTTAACATTTAACCAAACTTATCCATTTCTTCTCTCAGGTCTTCATTGCCTGAGGCTCTCTTTTCCATCTTTTATTCTGTTGGTGAGGCTTGCCTCTTGTTCCTGTATGATTTTCTAAGTTTTTCATTTCCAGATGTCCTTAGTTTGGGTTTTTCTTTATTGATTTATTTTCACTTTCAGGTCTTGAATGGTTTTATTCATTTCCTTTTATTGTTTGTGTTTTGATCTTTAAGGGATTTCTTCATTTCCTCTTTAAAGTCCTCTATCACATTTGTAAAGGAAGTTTCAAAGTCTTTCACTTATGTATCAAATATTTTGGAATATTTAGGGCCTGCTGTGCTAGGGATGCTGGACTCTAGTGGAGACATAATTAATGGCCTGGCTGTTTTGATTGTTTTGAGGCTGGCATCTAAGCATCTGGAATTGGTGCTGATATCTGGTCTTATCTTTCTTGGGTGGTTGTTTTGTTCCTTGGTTTCTCATGTGCCCACTGGGGTTTCCAGGTAAAATGTGTTCATGGGTATCAGGACCTGAGACTTAGGAATGGAAATGGGTTAGGAACAGTGGAGGAGATTCACAGGAGGGGAAAATAAGTTGTCTTCTCAACTCAGAGGACCTCCAAGGTACTCTGGGTTCTCAGTCCTTGCAGGGTAGCCTGGAAACTACTATAGTCACTAGAACATATGTAGGGTTAATCTATTTATTTTGCTGCTCTCCAGGAGTCTCTGAGAGCCATTATTTGACATATTTTGTTTTATTCATTATTTTAAGGTGGTAGGGTGAATGTGCTTCCTGTTACTATACCTTGGCTATAGATCAAATACTCAATCAGGGTTGTTCTTATTTTATTTATTTATTTATTTATTTATTTATTTATTTATTTATTTATTTATTTTTGTTGGACAAGTAGCCAATATTACAATGGGCCCCAGGGATTTTAAGCTACACAATACAGAGCTGGACATGCTCTTACCTGTACGCACTGTTTGTCTCTAGCTACATATGAATATTATTCTTTTATATTGTATTTCTTTTCTAAGCCACTAATCTTCTGCATCCAATACATTTTTCCTCTAGTCTTTGCAGCAATTATTTTTAATATATGCATATTTTTGCATTGACTGGAGGTTCCTAATTTACTTACTCATCCACTAATTTTTGAGTAATTAGGTTGTTTGCAATTTTCTCTGTAGATAAAACCAAATGCAGTTCTCTCCCTCCCTCTTGCCTCTCTTCCCTCCTTCCCCTTCTTCTCCTCTCTCACCCTCTCCTCTGTCTCCTCCTGCCTCTCTCTGAGAAATTACTAAATTACATCTCTTTGTAATTTTGTATAAGAAGTTAAGCCTTAATAATGTGATATAGTCAGAATTCCACTTTCTCTATAATTTTCTTCCTTCCACTCTCTTTCTCCCTTCTCATTCATTCTCCTTTCTACTTCTCTACCCTTCCCCGCTTTCTCTCACCCCAGCAAGCTCTTACTGAAGTCTGTTTTGTTGGCGCTGCACTGTTGTGTGAACAAAGATCAGGATGCTTGTCTTAGTGACACAGACAGACAATGCTATGGGTAAGACCAGCCTGTGGGTGCTCTGGCAGAAGATGGGAAGGATTCCCCATACTGCTCTCCCCAAGTATCCCACACATCTCTCACTGGGAGTAAGGGTCAGAGGAAGGTATAGGTATTGTGACAGTCCCTCCTGCACTGTGACATAGTGCAGGATGCTGTGGGGAGATTAATATGGATCAAGACAAGGTTTATCTTTTTCAAGTCTGATTTCTAATCTCTGAAGAGGGATCATAAAGCCCCATGTGCTATTTGAGAATCCTTGTCAATGCTCTGAACTTCGATTCCCATAATAATGGTTATTGTTCTTACTAGCTACCTGGTATTAGGGGAGGTCACAGCTACTTCAGAAATTTTTTTCTTCTTGTGACTCCCCTTTGCCTGAGGAGTTTGTATCTGAGCTTGGCCTATACATGTATAGGTATATAAACCTAATGTGGATTGGTAATAAAGAGTTTTGATTTACATATTTTAAAGACAAAAGCAGCTTTTCATTCTAATAAGATGAAAGTGTTTGTTTTTACATAGAGAATTAAATCTTGGCTGAATATTTGATCAAAGTTCTTTAAGTTGATTGCAACTTTGGTTGTACTTGTCGATGCTAAGAACATGGCTTTGTATACATATGTAGTTCATGTTCAGGGCTGTTTTAGAGATTATAAGAAATTCTGTTCTAATCCCGAGCCAAAAGTCATTTAACAATTTTAAAGAATGAAATCCAAGTGAACAACTCAAACAGTAAATTTTAAAGCCAAAGATTCTAATCTGATCCAACCCCAAGATTTACTAATTTGATACTTACATGCTGAGCAGTGATGAAAAGCTTTTGTTATCAGTAATTAAACCATTATGTTTTCCTAAGAACAGGAAACCTTTTCTACACAGTCCAAACACAAGGCTCATAGCATGCAGTGGCTTTGGATCTGAGGGTTTTCAGGCAGCTTCTGTGGGCGCCAATGTGTCACAGATGAACAGTGCAAAGACCTGTGGGTTCAAACCTCAAGTACAATAACATCACATGAAACAACTCAAGCAGTGCTCCCAGGAGCACCTTGGATTCCTTATGCATTTGCTTTTTTGAAATACTCTTTGGTCATTGTGTATCCAGAAGCCTTTTACTGTAGCCAAATTTTTTGTGACCCTACATTCAGCTGTGGTCGTTGTACAAAGTTGAAGAAGTTGGAGATTAGATAATACCTCAGACCAGTTTACAAGACTTGTAAGAAGTGTGTGTGTGTGTGTGTGTGTGTGTGTGTGTGTGTGTGTGTCCATGAGAGTATGGAGGCCTATGCTCATGTCCTAATGCACGCAGAGGCCAGCAGAGGACATGAGCTATTTTCCTCTATTACTTTGGCCTTTCTGCCTTGAGATAGGGTCTGATACTGAACTGGAATCTTGCTGCCTTGACTAGTCTGCCTGGCCAGTGAGCTATCCAGATCTGTCTGTCTCCATCCCTTATTGTTAGGATTAAATGCTATTGATAGTCACCTCCAGCTTTTACTATGGGTGTTGGTGATGTGGACCTGGGTCCTCATGCTTGCAAAATAAATGCTTCCACAGAGCCCTATCTATAGCCCTCTTTCTGTCTAAAGTTGAAAGAAGTGGTTAGTTTGTACACAGACCTAGCATTGGCTCATGTGTTCCACTCTCGGCAACACACCGAGAGATGCTTCGAAGGCTTCTTCTGAGACATATTTCAAATGTTGTGGATTCTGTGCTCTAAGCATTTCTGGTGAGAACAGACACTGGATAGAATTTTTGATTATTAAGTCCATCCTTGTTGATTTACATATAAAGATGAAAATGTACACATGCCTTAACTTGTTTTCTTTTATTGCAATAAAACATAAACAAGAGACTGGGTATCTTATAAAGAATGAAGGTTAGTTCAGTTTGCAGTTTGGGAAGGTTAAAGTCCAAGATGAGGAAGCCCTAGCTCGCAGGCTGCTGGTGGTGGCTTCTGTCTACACATATGAAATGGTATCATATAGCAAGAGTAAGTCAGGGTGCCCCCATGGCAGAGCAGGAAACAGAGCCCAGGAAATAGCCTGGTGGCACTTTTACAGTGACCTGCTCTCCAGGAACTCCTACACCCCTGTGAGATGTAGCCTACTCCAAGAAACCAGCACTGATCCCTCATGAAGAGGATCAGGATATGATCGTCTCCCACTTGGTCCCACATCAGAAAAAGCCAATGGGTTTTCTGTAGTACACTGGGGTCCAGACTTCCACAGCACAACCCTGCACATCCAGACTGCAAGCCACAGCCCAGGGTATTGTTGATAATGACACGATGCATTGAGGTGCTAATATTTCTACTTACATAGAATTCCTTCTCAAAATATACAACCTCAATCAAATCATGTGTAAGCACAAGACAAACCAAAACTGAAGGATAATATGTAGAAATGGCCTGTGATCCTAAAGAGAATGCCTGTCATAAAATTAAAAAAGAAGAATATGAAAATGCTAAAGAGCAACTCCAGATTAAAAAGAGAAAAGATATATGCTAACTAAATGTGATACATGATTCATAATTAAATCTTGGGCTGGAAAAAATTCCAGAAAAATCATTTCTTGAGACATGTAATAGTCAGCACTGTCTGCTATAACAAAACCCCACAGGTAGAGTCACTTAAACAATAAAAAATTGTTTTTTCACAATTCTGGAATGCAGAAATCCAAGATCAGGGTTCCAGTATGGCCAAGTCTGCTAGAGGCTCTCTTCCTAGCTCGTTAGGCAGCCATCTGGCTGTGTTCTCTCAGGGTGGAAAAGCAAACTCAGTCCCTTTTCTTAGAAAGCTACTAATCCCCTGAGACCGACAGTGCACCTTCATAATCTCATCTAAACCTAATTACATCAAGTGCTGCCACTTTAGGGGCTAGGATTTACGTATATAAACTGGGAGACTACGATTTAGTTCAGACCAGTACTACTAACCATTAATGCTAATTGTTTTTCATTTGATAAATCTATGGTTATGTAAGAAAAGCATCCTTCTCATATAATACATATGAAAGTGTGTTCGAAGAGGATGTGTATGGGAGTCACTTTCAAAGGAGAAATTAAGGAAAACTGAGGTTTTCTTCTGCCCTTGTGAGGAATGGCATCAAGTCCTTTGCAGATGAATGGACCTGGAGGTTGTCACATTAAGCAAAACTTTACCCATACACAGAGAGAAAAGTGGTGTGTGTTTTCTTTCATATGTGGGAACAGAGCATGCTTTGAATATAGAGGACAATTTTGAGTTTCTTGGTTTTTTGTTCTTTGTAAGGAACTGGGGAGAGAGAAAGAAAAAAGGAGAGCAAGAGAGAGAGCTTGTGGATGAGTACACAGGCCAGAGCACAACACACCATTGTATACCCAAGTGAACATGGTTGACTAGTTATAAAAAATAAAGACAGTTCTCTGTGTGTTGGGACTAAGGAGGAGAGAGAATAATGAAATGTGGCAATATGCTGGCAATCGGCTAAGACATGTCAAGATTTACAGTTAATTTATTTTACTCTTACAACTTTTAGTTTGAAATTATCTAAAGATAAATGTGTTTTTGGAAATTTCCTTAAATTCATAGGCATTTTTTTGCTGGGTTGTGATCATGGGGGTGGAGTTTACAGACAAAATGTCACATACATCACTAACTTGTGTATTACCAGGGGCAGAAATTGGATGGAGGTGACCTAAGGGTGAGACTGGTCCTTATAGTCCTGGACAGATGTCTGTGTGGTGAACAATCTGAAAAAGACTCAAGTTTATTGCAGATTAACTATTAGTGTATCTACAAAGCACATGCTTAAAATGGTCTCCATCCTTTCAAATGGGTCATATGTAATTGACGCTCTCAGTACTATGTGTCATGTGCCCAGCACATACCAACTCATAAAAATGTCCTGAGGCATTAATTATCACAGCTAAGGAGAGTAAAGGCGGCGGCTCCTGCTAATTGTCAAAATCCCCTCTGTGGCTGCACACTGCCACACACACAGTTGGAGCTTAGAAAACATGAATTGGCGATGAAAGATGCCATTCCTCTTCCTTTGCTGGCAACAGCAGTGATTAAGATGGGAGAACACATCAAAAATCCCCTAGTGCCTACCCAGGCACAGACACTGGGGCTGAACTTGGATCCTGAGCAAGAGGGGGGCGCCTTGCAACAGAGATCAGCAATTCCGTTTGATTTAGGAAGTGCTAATCAATAACAAGTTCAACTTGGGGAACTGCACTGGCTGAATCATTTTGCATCTGGCACCCAGGACTGACACAACCCAGCTGGAAAAAAAAGAAAGAGAAGAGAGAGGGAGGGAGGAAGGGAGGGGAAGGAAGGGAGGAGAGACAGAGACAGAGACAGAAAGAGGAGAGAGAGAGAGAGAGAGAGAGAGAGAGAGAGAGAGAAGGAATGAGAAGTGTGTAGGAAGGAAACACAGGAAACAAGTTCATGAATAAGCCTGTTAAAACTCTTTCTGGAGTTGAAAATTGTTTCAGTTTTCAAAGAACAAAACCTCACCCCGGAGTGAAAGGCAAGGCACAAATGCAAGGCAAGTGCAGCCACACAAAGGCCTCGCACACAGGGTCCCCAGGTGATCTGTCTTTGTCAAGGAATCCTCCACACATCAGAAGGATTCCAAGTGTCTGCTTGTTTCACATACTCTATCTCCACAACTTACTGGATTTCGTTTTCTTTTCTCCAGTAAGCATCAGTTTACAGCATGAGGTTTGTCGTTTTCTTCAAACTGCAGCTTGTGCAAATTTTGAGCAAGGCGCTATTTTTTAAAGCCACCTGTAATGCTCATTTACCATCCATACTACATTCTGGGTGACAGATAACAATTAGCCATTAGTAATTCTATCCATTTTGATTAAAAGTAAATAAAGCCCAGGGAGATTGATGTGGGTTGTGTTCAAACTCCCGTCCTGGAGATGCAAAATAGGTAGACCCCTGGTGGGCCTGGGATCCCAGGGTGAGAGACATTAGGGGTTGGCAGTGGAGGGTAAGAAGAATGTACAGCTGGTTCGTTCGTGGGCTACAGGAGGAAGGCATCCCCATACATATAGATCTGCAAGCTTTGTGGCTGTCCATCTAAAGAAAACACAGAGATGCCAGACTAGGATGAAGCAAAGGGAAGCAAACTGTGGCCAAGATGCTGATAAACCAAGACTGGGGAAGCACCTGGCCTGGCTCATGGAGGTCTCACAGCCACAGGCTCCTCCTGTCTTGGAAGGTGTTGGTCACTACCCTAATGACGGATATAGACAGGAAGTTTCATGCAGGTAAAGAACCCAGGACTCTGAGGAAATAAAGCATGGACTGGCTAAGTCATCTTGGCTACTTCAACATTCATTCTACACAGCTAATTCACTTCCCGTTGTGAAAATAAAAACAGATCCCATTTGTATGGTGAGGATTTTTCAGCTATTTTACTTTGCTTTTGGTCAGGTTGTTTTTGCAACTTTTTTTTTCTCAGAGTTGATGCTCTTTGTGAGTGGCAAGAAAACAAAACTAAAGAGAAACCATGGTGATGTTCCTGTATACCTACTGGGTAGCCCTGTCACATTGCCTCCTGGCAAGATAGAGTGGGGGCCACTTCTGCCATTTCAGATACCACTAGACTATAGGCTCGCTAGCTCACTCATCAATATGGTCTCACTTATTTATAATCATGTGAGTATTTTAGTCTGACAAATGTCTCAGATACACCATGCTAATTCTCCCTTCCAGCTAAAAAAACAGGTCTCCTAATCTCTAGATTTTCCAGAGTTTTGACGCTATTTCTTATTGGAATACTCTTTCTGACATGATCAAAATTTATAATTCTCATCAAGTTGTAGTTCTCTCTCACTAATCTGAAACAATGGTTAGTCTGCTGTGCTCTGGTGGGGCTGGAGTCACCAGCAGCAAATGTCCAGATACCATCTTCTGTGTCTCTTCTTCCTCTTCTTGCATGAGATAGAAAAGAAAAATGACAAAGTTCTTTCTTGGTGGCCACAGTCTTCTTTCTGCTTCTCTGACCTATGTGAGAACCAGAATACAGGGCTCTTATAGGACATGAAATGGATTATTTGAAAGGCTCCATGAATATATGACCTAGACAGATCTTTGGCATGGCATTTGATTCTCTAACGGGTCCTACCTTTCCCTGTAAGTGCCCCTCTTATGAGAGGTAGAGTATTCCCCTTATGATTGGTATACTGACTCTACTAAACAGTGTAGAGTCCTCTTTCTCTTGTCCCTCTCTCTGTCCTACCCTCTCTTCCCTCTTTCTCTGTACCCCAGAGCATCAGATACTCTGGTGTCACACTCTCACACAATCTCCTTTGAGGGAGGACTGCTAGACTTTCTTAGACATTCATGAAATGAAAGAAGACTGAGTCTAGCAGATGCCCAGATAACTTTTGTCAGGACTCTCTCTCTCTCTAGTGGTCCTCTTTGGGCTTTCACGATGAATGCTTTTAGAGGTTGAAGACAGAATATCCTCTCTTTGTGAACTTCATTCTCTCCAGAAGGGCCCCTCATTGATCCCAGGTCTCAGTATGCCCTCCTGGGAGGTTACTGGTTGCAACTGCTGTAACTGTGACATCATGGTGGTTCTACGGAATGTGGAGAATTTAGTCTTTTGTCTTCATTTTAGGCCTGAGCCACAGTTCTGATACAACAGAAAAAATAAAATGGAACATGTGTGTTGCAGACCACCCATCAACTCTACTCCTTAGTCTACATCGTGGGGAAGCTTTTGCACATGTGTGTGAAGAGGCGGCTGCAGGGATGTTTCTAGTAAAAACTAAAAGTAATCTAAACCTACAAGTTCACAATCATGGAATGGGTCAATGCTGTGTGAAAGGTGTGCTGATGCTCAAGCAAGGTATCTATGGGAACACACAGGTATGCTGATGGTCAAGCAGGTGTCCATGGGAACACACAGGTGTGCTGATGGTCAAGCAGGTGTCCATGGGAACACACAGGTGTGCTGAGAGCATGGAGTAACAATGTTTACTGACTTACTTTTTGTGGCTCTCTCAGGCTACTTTCTTATATAATAAAGACCATCTGCCCATAAGAGACACCCGCAGTGTGCTGGGACCTCTCACATCAATTATTAAACATGCCCCCTGGAAATGTCCATAGGCCAGACTATTGGAGGTAATCCCTCAGCTGGTTCTGGATGACTCTAGTTTGTGTCAAATTGGAAAAAATAAAACCTAATTAACACATGTATGATGGCCACAGTTCCACAAATTTAATTAACATCATTGAACTGTGTACTTTCAATGCTTATAATGGCAAATTTTATATTTTACAAAACTTACCACAATTTAAAAAGGCCAAGTGTGATAGCCTGCAGCTGTAGCCCCAGAGCTTGGGAGATAAAGACAGCAGAATCAGAAAGTTGAAGTCTTCTCTGGCTACCCAGAAAATTTAAGGACAGCCTGGCTACAGAAGACATGACTCAAAAAAAAACAAAACAAAACAAAAACAAAAACAAAAAAAAACCCACCAATAACAGCAAGACTAACAACAACACAGAAAATAACCAGACAACAAAAGAAAATAACAACAGATCCCAGTGCAGTTTGCCAAGTCCAATATGCATGGTCTATCTTGTTGCATGTTTTGTTCTACCTGTGATGACACCACCTATATGGCCCAACTGCCCTCAAGCTCACCACATAGCTCCTACATATTGAGTTATAGGTGTGGATCACTGTGCCTCAAAACTCCTATGCTTTACATGGGTGTGTGAATTATATCTCAACAGAACTTAAAAAGTATGCAGAAACTCGGCCACGTGCAAAAGCCCACACTCCTTTAAAATGAGTACAAACGTGCTTTCTTTGTTCTTAGTCTTTGTACCTGTCTGAAATGTAAATGTTATTTTCCAAATCAGGACACAGGAGGCATGAAGCAAGTGGGTGGGGAAATGATGTCCTAAAGAGAGTATAAATGCTGAAGAAGCAAATAACACAAACAACATTAAGTACCCCCATTGCATTAGGAAACCCGTGTCCTCTCTTACTGAGACCATCTATCTATCTGCCCAGCACCCCAGAATCATGAAAAAGGGAAACACTGACTCTCAAAGAGTTTATTTTCCCTAGAATTCTTATGGAACTAAGAACCTAGAGTTTTCTAGGAAGCCTTTGTCTGACAGGGTTGTTTTGAAGTGGTGTAGTAATCTCTATGAGCTGGGAAAGGGAGAAGTCAGGAGATCCGGGAGAGGTCTGAGGTAGGAGTGAGGGCAGAATACTCATTCACAAGATCGCTCAGCCCAGGGTTCTGGAGTAACCCACAGATGCTCTTCCCAGGCTTCTGGCATCACTCTTCCTACGTCCTATGAAGCAAGCATGCTGCGCCAATGATGCACAGCTCAGGATGCTAGACCTGGTTCACAGGCTGCTGGAGAAAGGCCAGGCCAAATCTTCTGCCCCTGAGCTTGAACTTTGGAATGTGCAGGGAGATCACATTACAAGTAGAGCTGAGAGAAAGGGTATGTTCCGAAGTAGCAGTAGAGATTCCACATAATGAGCTGGGCTGGAGATAGATCTGAAGGGCCCCATGGCGCTAACAACACCAGGACACCTATGCTGTGGAGCCTGAGTCGCCAAGCAAGTGCCACTCTGCTCCAAGACTCCTTTTCAGTAATCATAAAGTGGTGGGAGACTATGATAGAAAGTATAGCTTGCTGAGCTGGTTCCACTGTAAAATATGCTTTGTGTTAGTCAGGGTTCTCTAGAGTCACAGAACTTATGGGTAGTCTCTATATAGTAAAGGAATTTATTGATGACTTACAGTCTGCAGTCCAACTCCCAACAATGGTCAGTAGCAGCTGTGAATGCAAGTCCAAGGATCTAGCAGTTGCAAAGTCCCACATGGCAAGTAGGCGTCCTTATATGGTCTCCAGCAGAAGGTATAGCCCAGATTAAAGGTATGTGCCACCACACCTTTAATCCCAGATGACCTTGAGTTCAAGGATCAACCTTCAGTTCAACTCAGAGATCTCCCTGTCTTAATCTTCTGAAATCCATAGCCACTATGCCTCATGATCTCCATACCAAGATCCAGGTCAGAAACTTCTATCTCCCAGCCTCCAAATTAGGGTCACTAGTGAGCCTTCCAATTCTGGATTGTAGTTCATTCCAGATATAGTCAAGTTGACAACCAGGAATAGCCACTAGAGTAGTGTCAATCTCGAAGAGGGGCCCGCTGGTTGTCTTTTGCTCTAAGCCTACAGGACAGGGAATGTATTTAGACCAGCATTCTGGTTCCGTCTAAGTCTAAGATGCAAAGCAGGCCTTGCTTTTCTTAGAATCCTCAAGGCAACTGAGGGAGCTTCCTATGGAACATCCTCCTATACCATAGCATGTCCTGTGTGCCACACAAGGTGAGAAAAATAATATCATCCCCCAGTGTCCTCCTGTGCCAGCCTCTCTTCTCCAGAAGCACCAAGTTCTGGTTGTGTTTCATTCATAACTTGTGATACGAGGTCCTTGTGCAGAGACTGATTTTCTTATAGTAAAACAATCATTTCTGGTAACTTCTGCATCTAGAAAATTGGGCCATGTCTATCAAGTGTTTTGATTTTTTTTTTCAAATTCAGAAACTTTAACACCCCCCAAAATCTTATTTATTTATTTATTTATTCATTTGCTATTTTACAGTAATTAACTGACACCATGCATAGGTTACAGAAATCTTTATTGGATAGTTTTACATAAGTTTTAAGAAACAAAACTTGGGGAAAGTAGTATTAACTGAAAACTAAAAGCAAGAGTAATTTGGATATGTTGTTTGTCCTAGAAGCTTAATTACAGGGTCAGCAGTAAACATAAACATCATATAGGTCTCAGCAAAACGGTGTAGCTTAGTATGTTTTAAGTACTTAACTAATTCAGCACAATTTCACAACACTTTGTTGTCTTGTGAGAGGTCCTATAGCATGTCAGGAGGTGGTAGTCCATGGGGTCTTTGTGTTCCAGTTATTAAAAACAGCTCACTGGAGTCAGGGAGACAGTTCAGCTAGTAAGCCACCGTGCTCAAGCCTGACCACTTGAGTTTGACCACCATAACTGATTAAAAAGCCAGATGCTTGCTATACGTCTACAGTGCCACACTCCTATGGCTCTACAGGAAGCAGGGACCAGAGAATCTGCAGCACAGCAGACAAAAGTAGAGATGCTGTGTCAAAACAGTGGAAGGAGGGAACTAGTACCAGGCCTGGGTTTAGATCCAGCCGCCATCAACAGTAGATGATTTGGAGCAAGGTATCTTATAAGTGAAACGAGGAATATCTTAGTGTTGATGTACATTCATTTTCTGGGCCTGTGAAAATAGGGTCACACAGACTGTGATGTCAACAGAAATTTATCCTTTTGTAGTTCAGAAAGCTACAAGTCCAGGGCTGTTTCCCCCTTGGAGCTCCTAGGAAGAGCCTGGTCTGTGCCTCTCTGCCAGGTTTCGGTAGTTACTAGAAATCTGACATTTCTTGGATTCTAGTGTTTCTCAGTCCCCAGATATTGTCCTCCCATGAGCCCTCTTCCTAGTGGACCCTGCATTCACTCTCCTCTTGTTGGCTTACAAAGATGCTGGTGGTTGGATTTGGTTTACAACCTCATTCATTATGGTCTCTTGTTAACATCATCACTTTGAAAATTTCCAAATATGATTCCATTTGCACACACCAGGGAGTCAGAGCTGGAACCTACCTTTTTAAGGAACAATTCAACCTGCTACACCATGCTCACAGTACATTTTTAAGAAATGCTATTCCCCTTCCCACAATATTACAATGGTCTAAAAAAGTGTTTCCTCAACCAGTTTTATAATCAGTATAATCATGAGATTGTGTTTCAGAATCGCAGGCATAAAACTATCCTCTGTTTGGAAGTCTGTGCATTTCCCAACTATATTGTCACGTTGTTTAGGAACCCAATGGGGAAGCAGCACTGTAGCCTAAAGAAGTTGCCACGATTCAGCTACTCCTTCTGGTGAAAGCAAGATTTCAGCTTTAAAAAGCAACATGCCAAAACGTGTGCCCCACGACCATTTTTGTCATATGGTGAATCTGGCCTTCTACGACTGTTTGTTTGTTTGCTGTCAAATATTGACTGGCAGCCAGCCAATGAGACTAACATTAATACAGATCACGGAAACCAACTTAGGAGAAACCAGAGAGAGGGTGTGTTTTTCAATATGCACAGAGGGGGTTAAGAAGCACAGAGAAGTAGAAAGTTTTAATAATAGCCCTTGATACGGGGAAAATATATGCACTGTTTCCTAAAATTTCAATTGGATTAATTTCAAAACCTTACCCAGAATAAGAGCAGAGCAATATGCCAGATTCTTTGGCTAAATCCTTCATTGTCAAAGCCTTGAATTATTGCAAAGACCTGAAGATTTTGGAATAATGATGATGTGGAGCAGTAACTTTCTATCACTGTGCAAAATGTACAGAGCTATAAATCTTATTATAATACAGCATGGAGTTCTAGAGACGCTTAAAGCCCTTTTAAAAACCAACTCAGCCTGCTGGAAAAATGGAGCATTTGCAATTTACTGATAGAAAAATTAAGGTTAATGACCTCACTATAATCATGGCAGAGGGAAAGGTGGATTTGCTTGCCTAATTACCTTGTGACTGATCTGATCTACAACCTACCCTGTCATATTTATGTTTTAATGAAATATAAAAAAAGTTTGCAAACATCTTGCTGCCTCATAAGTGTTTCCCCCAGGACCACTGGAAGATCAAAAAAGGAGATTTCAAACATGCAATCTGACAAAAAGAAAAAGGGAATCAAATAAACAACCCAGTTTTTCTATTTCGCATACACAGAGGCCAGCCGTGCGCTAGTGTTCCACGTGCTCCACCTCTGTTCCACGTGCTCCACCTCTTCCTTTCTTTCACTGATTCAGATTTTCAAGGAATATCTGACACTATGGAGGAGCCTGACTGCTCCTTTCTCTTTTTATATCTTATTACTGATTTACTCCCCTTTAACACAATCCTCTACAAAGTTCCCGACCGTCCTGTTCTGTGGCTGTTAGCTCTCCATACCCATTTCTTAGAAGTCTTACAACTAGGAAGGATCCTTGCTGCCTCTTGACTTTGGTTAGAGTGTGTCCCCTGGAAGTTTGCATGATAGACCTGTGAGAGAGGGTGGTGTCGGGAGGCAGAGGAACCTTTAAGGGGTAGAGACTAGTCAGGGGTGGTTAGGTGATTGGGGCATAGCATTTAGAAGGGATTTGTGTATGTTCTCACAAGACTGAGTTATTCTAAAGCAAGGCCATTCCAGACCACCTCTCTTCTGCATGTAGTCGTCTCCCTTCCTACTTCTCTGATGCAACCATTGGAAGCCCCCACGGAAGGCTGGCAGGGTGGGCTACCAGATCCTGGAACCACAGTCCTGAAAACTGTGAGCTAAAACAAATCATGTTTCCCTTTATAACTACACAGCTTCAAGGTTTTCTGTTAGAGCAACAAAAGGCAGACTAATAACCACATATAATCGATACTTCCTATCAGTGATGATAATTCCTGGCTCTCTGTCTTTGTCCTTTGTCTTGTTGGAAATAATCACTTCTGGGCATAACTCATCCAGGAGAAATGCATTCAGCATCTCCCCTTGCTCTGCTCTTGACAAAGAATGGATAAAAGCAATTTAGGACAGTAGCAAATTTACCAAAAATTCTAAAACAATTGTTTTCTGAAAACTGACCTGTTGGAAAAAAAATCGTACAGCCAGGGGAAATGTGTCCAGCACAAGGCGTTTCATTGTATCATTGTCTACCTTGACATCCCTGCTGCCATTCTTAAGGATTTAATCTGGTAGCAGGAAGGAAACCTATAGGGGCTATTTCAAAGACCAAGGCTGCAGTTTCTCCCTGGAACATTTTCCTCCAGGGTTTTAATTGAAAGGGACAACATCAACAATAACAGAGCAGAGGAAGGAGGAAAAAACGAAATCCACAACCACTACAGGGAAAAAGTGAGGCACACAGAAACATCACCCGACCTTGGTCTGCTAGTTCGGAGAGAAAGAGTGGGCTATGTAGAAATCACAGTGTCCTTGGGTACTTTCTCTAGCTCCTCCATTGGGAGCCCTGTGTTCCATCCAATAGCTGACTGAAAGTACCCAAGGTGGAACAACAATATGAACTAACCAGTACCCCAGAGCTTGTGTCTCTAGCTGCATATGTAGCAGAAGATGGCCTAGTCGGCCATCATTGGGAAGAGAGGCCCCTTGGTCTTGCAAACTTTATAAGCCTCAGTACAGGGGAATGCCAGGGCCAAGAAGTGGGAGTGGGTGGGTAGGGGAGTAGGTGGGGGGTAAAAGGGATTTTTGGGATAGCATTTGAAATGTAAAATAAAAAAATACCTAATTTTTAAAAAAAAATGAAATAAAAAGAAAGAAAGAAAGAAAGAAATCACAGTGTCAACATGGCTTTCAGAACTGGTACTTACAGGCAAGATCCCAGAACCAGATGTTTGATTGGTGTTTGGGAGCAAAATGGGCTCGATCAATCCAGCAGATATAAATGGGAATTATTTTCTCTTGAATGCACAGGTCTGGTCTAGTTCCACAAGATAATGCCTTTCCCTGATCTGGGGGAATAAGGTCCTACCAAAACGGAAGTTATGAGTGGTAAAGGGTGAAGAGGATTAGCAAAGTGGAGGCCAATGTGGAGGTCACACTCCTGACCGGAAGGAACTGACTGGTAGGAGCCACTGTTGTATGGACGTCACGGAGCTCCTAGGGCCCAAAGGCTGGAGGCTGGGGAGATAGAGGAATGACTGCCCAGCTATCCCCTTTTTCTCTCCCCTGCTGTCCCAAGTGCCCTTGGCTGAACTGGAAGGAATGAGACTATGGTGGGATTTGGCTTTATCCAAGCTGGAAGTGGGAAGCCTGACATGGCATTAAGACCCTGCTTCCCAGAACAAATAGTGACTTTGAGAGACAAGAAATAGGAAACCCAAGATTCTTCTTAGTAAATTCCCTTATAAATAACTCTGCCTACCTATTCCATGCCCAGTAGCCCAATGGCTGGGGTCGAGTTTATGCGTATTTTGCATCAAAATTCTTGACTTAGGAGGAAGATCCTATGCATTTGTTTGACTGGTGAGTGTTGATTAAGTTTGTTCTTCATTTTGCTACAGAAACATGGTGAGGAATCCTGAAGTCCTTTCTGTTTTCCACCTCTATTCTTAACTCTAAGGCTTCCAAACGAAGTCTGTTTGACATAATGCTTGTGAAAAGAACTGAAGAAAACATTCCTCTGTGTTAGTGAACATATCCCAGCTAACTGAACTCAATAACCATGTGAGTTTATGAATGATTATGGGCTTATAACACTTCCAACACTAAATAGCTAATATCTGTATTGAATTAATATAGTATACTAATGTTTAGCCCTCCTTTTACCAAGGTTAATTGTTAATTACTCCAAGGCAATTATTTATGTGTTGGAAAGTAGGTTTGCTGAGCCTGGGTCCTCAGTGCTATGTGTTAAGATTTGTAAGAGGCAAACACACTTGTATAAAGGCAAATTAATTATTTAGGGAGGAAAGCCTTAATCAAGGCAGCAGGCCACTACAATAATTAGACTTCAGGAGAGAAAGGGGCAGCAGCGGCATAATCCTGATAATTTCTTTTTCTTCCTTCTCTTCAGATATCAGGACCGGATGTCTGTCTGGGAAGCAGGCACAGAGTCTCATACACACCCCACAAATACTGAAGAAGGCCCGATGCTTCCCCACTGTGTCCCACCTCTTTTTATCATTACAGCCAAAGGACTCTGAGACCCAGATCACTTACAGCGTGTTAGAACAAATAATCCAGTTGGTCATCCCACAAGGCTCTAAAAAAAATAGACCTTTGAACAATGACAGCTGGAAAATCCTGAGGCATCACACGGCACTAATAGAGGATTCTCCTCCCGTTTTCCAGAGTCTTTGAAAACCAAAGGCATAGTGCACAGCACAACATGTGACAAGACATTTATTTTCATCTATTTGCTGGAAGCCGTTGAAAATGAGAAATATCAAATTAGATCAAATGTTTTAAAATAGGTTAAAATCGATCTTTTCCTTGCATTCAGGGTCCTGCCCAAAAAGTCTTGATAGTGGAATTCTGCAGCATGAATATATATTTCATCCTAAGAGGGACAGGCAAAGCCCTGAATGGTTATAATTACTGTCAGCCAAATAGAAAGCTAATTGTCCAAGGAGCTTAGGGTTCTCTTAGATGAAGGTCTAGGCAAGAATAACCAGTGTCTTAGGCAGAGCCAGAGTTTGCATGTTTTGGTTTTTGTTTTCCTTCTTTCAATTCTTTGGAAAGTTAAAATCATTTCACTTATAGATACAAACTAATAGAAATTTTTTTAAAAATCCAGTGAGAATTTTGGCAAGTAAAGGCATTGTTGGGTATTTTGTTTTGTTTTGCCGATGCTCACCATCTTTGAGGAAAAAATGGAAACCCACAGAATGTCAAGACCTCTTGACTTCAGCCTGGATTGCCAGTGTGGATTGGTTCTGTTTATTTTTATCATTTTCATCCGAGGGTTAGAGCCACCTCTCTGAGAGCCACAGTGGACCCCTGGCTGCCTTTCTCTCTTCATTAATCCTTAGGATGTTCCCAAGAATTGGGAAGAGACAGCTCTCGGATTCCCCCTTTGTAGAAAGAGAAGCTGGGGTTTGCAAAGGTTAAGAGACTTGCCCAAGGTTATTTAGCAAATTAGGAGAAGCCACTTGGGGACAGAGCTCCAGGTGCCTAGGTTCTGTGGCTGCAGCCAGAGAGCCCATGTGTGTGAGAGAGACTCTTTTGTGTGTCATGCTCAATAGAAACACTTAACTGGTGTAGAAACAAAATAAGTTCTTATTCTAGTTCAGTCCTTCCCTTGTATTCCACACCAACACACACACACACACACACACACACACACACACACACACACACTATTAGTGGTAGAGAACAGGTTAGCCCTGGATTAGAACTTGCAAATAAACTCCCTGATTTGCTGCAGAAGTCTCAATGTATTCTATTGTTTTAGAATCGACCACACACAGGTGTCGTTCCGACTTCCTGTCCTCACTCCGAGAAGAGAACCGGGCTCATGTATTTATTCATTATGACCATATTTAAAGAGTTGCTACAAGAACAACCACTCCATTGATACAGACTTTCTTTTAAAAAATTTTTTTTAAAGAACGATTTATTGCCACCATCATAAGGGAGAATAAAGATGGCATATAATTCATGGAGAAGAAGGACTGCTCTACAAATCAACGAGCTTTTGCAGACCGCCTTGGATTAGCATCCGGAATGCGGCTAGAAGATGCACTGCCTTAGTTCTCGGGAGCGAGTGGTGTCAAGGCCGGAGGAAGAAAGAAGCCACATCTTAAGGAACACATTTTTTTTTTACTCAGTCACAGGGCTAGGAATAGAATAAGTTTCAAAAGGTGAGCTCACACAGGAACAGTGCCTGTGGAGAGAAGTGACCTGTCCTGAGGAGAGAGAGGGGCTTATCAAAGTCTGGGAGGAAAGAAAATACCATCTTCTGGGCAAGTGGTACCTTCTTGCTTGTGCACATGCAGCTTTGTAAGTACAATAGAAGCTTTGGTAGCAGTCTTGTTCCTCGGAGGCTGAGATTGCTTTCTTTCTTTTCTTTTCTTCCTTTTTTTTTTTTTTTCTTTTTTTTTTTCTTTAAGTTTTGAATTCCAAGTTCGCCATCTAGTGACCGCTCCCCAGAACAACAAGCTCATGGTGTTGCTGATGTCATCTTTTGGATGCAAATTACTTAGTTCAAGATTTTTTTTTTTTTAATGACTAATGCTTGCATCAATAATAACAAGCTATTGAGAATTTAACTTCCGGCAGGCACAGTTGGCTTGCAAGAACCGAAAGTATCTGTATATTGGCAATTTAAATCACAGGTTTTTTTTTTTTTTTTTTTTTTCACTTCTGAGATCAACTTCCGTGATTCATTATCTAAAATTTAATTGTATTGACAATACTTCCGGGGATGAACAAAATAGTCTTGCAGAAAATTTGCTAAATTTATGCTTAAATCCCATGGGTGTGTTCTATTGTGAAAATAGAGAAGAGTTGGGTATTTGGTGGCAAAGCAAAATGTCCAAAAGTCTTTTGGGTTTAATACCCCCGGTGGGGTTGACTGTACAGGAAAAGATGCATCCACTGTCCATCTGGAGACAGTGTTATCTAGTGTGGCAGCACCTTGGACTACAGAATCTCAGACTCTGAACAACACTAGTGATCCCAAAGAAGAAAATTCTCAGTAGTGTATGATGCTGTAGATAGCTGCTCTAAAACACACCTTGGTTCAATCTTTCCATGTACTGAAATTGCTGTTCGCTTTCCTAGTCAAGAACAGACTTCTGCCTTACTTTCTTTGCCCCACTCGTAATATAATTAGAATTCTACACAATTGTATTACTCTGTACTGTCTTTAGTTATAACATATTAATGCCAAGTGATATACTTTGTCACTGAAATAATAATATAAAATGCCTTAATGCAAAAACTGATTCAAGAAAAGGCCAGAATTATTTTTGAAGTAAAATATACAGCAATTAAGCACAGGGCACATGTGAACACTTCCACCATCAGGAAGAGGGGATGTGGGAAGGGATCCTGGCAACATGTCCTGGACACAGGCTCTTTTGACTGAAACCTGGATGGGTCCTCTCCCTGGGATCTGCCTCTTACTCCCTGCAATGGGATACCTTGTAAGCTGCCATAACAGACAAGTTACTGAATCTCTTCTGAGCTCTGTCTGTCCCATGTGCAGAGTGAAAGTGCAGGTGGGCTCAGAGCAAACAATCAAAAAGAGTTTGCCAGAGGCTGGAGAAATGGCTCACCAGTTAAGAGCACTGGCTGCTCTTCCAAAGGACCCAGGTTCAATTCCCAGCAACCACATGGTAGCTCACAACTGTCTGTAGCTCCAGCTCCAGGGCATTTCACACCCTCACCTAGGCATATATGCAGGAAAAACACCAGTGTGCATAAAATAAAAACATTTAAAAAAACAAATGTAAGAAGGATTTTTAATACAATGCTGAAGGGGAATTCTGGGTATAGCGAAAGGAATGAAAGAAGCCTTCTAGGGAAAAGAACAAAAGAATGAGAAGGAGCACGTGATACACCTGAGAATACAGTCATGGCCAAGTGCATCCTCAGTCCCAAGTGGTAGCTATGTTCTCCACAATTTAAGAACTTTAATTCTTATAATTTAAATTTAAAACGTATAATTTCTTATTACAGGTTACTGGGAACAAACCAGTATTGTACACCTTACAACCTCAAAAAGGACTGTACATGGCAGCTTGCAGATCATTTTCAGATAGTTTTCTTGAACACAAGAAAGACTTGTGGGGGGTGGAAAGCTCAGAACCTTCATAGGAGAGGTCATCAGAGTGAAGCATGGCAACCTCCACAGCAGGCTTGTGCAGGTTCCTCCAGTCATATGGCTCTGACTCCTCCCGTCCACAAGACCCATATTAACTCCTGGGCCCGCTGGCTATGTACAGAGCCTCGTCTATTCCTGGAACCTACCCTGAAATATAGGCATGTCACACCTTGTTAACAGATGTGAAAACCAGGGCCCAGAAACAGTTTCTGGACAGAGGTCATTTGGATTTTAAGTGGCAGAGCCTCATTTGAAACTAGGTTTCTGTGACCAGAGACTGCTGATTATTACCATGAGACAGGAGGCATACCATCCTTGGTAGGAGCCTACAGTCCCCTGTTCTTTCTATAGCACACACACACACACACACACACACACACACATACACACACACACACACACACACACACACACACAGAGTTGAGGGTGGGGCAGATTGGCCTTGCTCCTCTCTGGTATGGCTATAGAGTTAATCACTGCTGATTCTTTCTGATGGTCCTTTTATCAGCCCGAGCCTCCAGTAAATGTCCAATTGCAGATTCCAATAATATTTTTATTCCCCCTAAGCCATCCACATCCCTTTCCACTCACTGCCATCTGAATAGGGGTCAGTGAGGCATAGGGTTGAAGAACAGAGAGCCCTGAGCTGCAAATGGCCAGGCTATATGGAGGACTGTCCAAGCCCATCAGCTGAGCAATAGATTCTTCCTTGTGTCCCTCAGGGGTCTGCAGGGGCTTTATCCTGCCAGGGTGTCCTCTGTTCACTTCAGGTTTAATCTCTAGGGTGTGAGACTAATTACTAGGTGAGAATAGTCAATTGCAAGAAAACATAACAGGCTACTGAATTCCTGCATCCCGCTAAAGTGGCATGCAATATAGGAAGTGGATACCATGAGCTATGCACAGTGCTGGACAGGGTGGGGTAAGGAAGATGAGACCATGCTCCCTGCTCCCAAGAGCAGGCTGTGCCTACTACAAGGCACTGTGGGGCAGAGCAACATGATACATCTGTGCCTTGGGTTTTCTTCATATTTGTAAAACGGAAAGAATACCTACTAGCTATGTTGGGTGATATAGGAGAAAAAAAAATCATGGTTAACACACAGTCTGGTACCTAAAAGTATGTGTCTCACACACCCTCGGTTGTAAAGCAGCACCACTGTCAGACCCTGCTCTTCCAGTGTCTGTGATATAGTACAACCTAGAGCATGGCTGACTGAGTATCTCACACATGAGAGGGTGAATATACTACAAGTTTAACTTTATGAGAATCAATCCAAGTTGCTTGGCATTCAACTCTCTGGAAAGGGCCTCTCTCTCTTTGTCTCTCTTTGTCTGTCTCTGTCTCTGTCTCTTTCTCTCTCTCTCTCTCTCTCTCTCTCTCTCTCTCTCTCTCTCTCTCTCTCTCTCTCTCTCTCTCTCTCATGTCTGTCTCTATCCTGTCCTCTCCTCTCTCTCACCCCAGGGTAAGAGGGGTGATGAGACAGGCAGATGAGTCTTTTGAGAGGATCTATTACAGTGCTTGGAGCAGATGATCAATGGTTCTAATTTAGCTCCTGGGTTGAGCAGGGGTGATCTCGTGGTTGGGATGTGCAATGTCCTCATTGGTTCGTGTGTTTCAGCATTTGGTTCCCAGATGGAACATTGATTTGAAGAGCTTACTGAACCCTTAGAAGGTGAAGCTTAACTGGAAGAAGTTGGTCACTGTGAGGCAGGTCTTACAAGTGATTGCCTGGCCTCATTCCAGCCTGAGTGTTCTCGGTGTTTCTTGTTCTGCTGAGATGTAAGTAAATCACCTTGCCTTAGACTGGAGCTGCTGTCCCCACGAGGAAGCCATTAGTCAGAATAAACCCTCCCTTAAGTTATCTCTGTTACTTATCTCACCATAGTAACAAGAAAAGAAACCAAACCAGTGAGCAACATCTATTATCAAACCAGCTATTGAAGCTTGGAGGAGTCTCAACCCCCAGTGCTGCCACCATGATGATGTGCAGCCTTATGGACTTACACCATAAAGATCCTTTGTCAAAGAAACAGCATGCAGTGTACCTTCCCCCTCCACCACCCATGGACACTATCCTCGTCCCCTCCATAGAACACTACCCTTGATATACAACCCACTGTACAGTATCTCTTGGTCCTGCACTTCCAAGGCTCCGCAATAGTTGGAAGTAAACTTCTGTTTGAAATAAATCACCAGTCTGAGGCATTCAATCATACATTCCCAAACGATCATGACAACCATTGTAGTCATTCCCAAGTACTGGTTAATTTCCCCCTAGAAACAAAAGGTTTCATTCAATACAGAGTTCTGAGCTCTAAGCATAGGAGAGCCAGTGATCACCTAAGACCCCCTTCCTACAATTCTTCCTTATTTCTGTTTAAAACAACCAAAGAAGGGAACTGTGATGCTGTGTAGCATAGCATTGGCAAAGCCATGAGACAGAGCTGGGAAGACTATCCTTGGGCCCTGGAGACCCTGGTGGAAACCTTCTTTTAGTCAGCCACCTTCCCAGTTCTAATTTCTTCATCTGTATAGTGATGGGATCTGGGACCCCCTTACAGACATAGGAAAGACGAGTGTAGGGCAGTCACAGTGTTGATTTTTGTTTTAGTCCCTACATTTTCCTTCCACCACTGAATCCAAGAAAATGGAGACCATGAAAAGAAAACTGCTAATCAAGAAAAATGAGTTCCCAAGATGCCAGGAACTGCCCCTCACCACACCCGAGCTACAGTGAAGGCTTCGTGAGGAACAGATGGTAGCCACTAAATCTTTGAGTGCCTCATCAGGGAGTGTGATGCCTCTTCTCTGTACTTGACCCCAGAAAGCAGCAGAAAGCCCTATGACTCTTTGGGAATTTGTTTTCAGAGCAATCATGATAACTGTTATCAAACAAACAAAACAAAACCCATTGTTTTAGTTCCTTTCTTATTAGACGTGTGTGATTCTGTGTAGGACAGTGGCATGTGTTTTTAATAGAGACAGAACAGAGGACTCTGTGGCCCCAAACCTTCATCGATTTACTTAAAGCAACACAACCAGGTCTCAACCTCAGAGTTCAGAGAAGCGAGAGTGGACATTTGTCATGAGAAATATCTTATCAGAAAATGTCATGTTCGCATATGTGCAGAGAGGTGGGAAGGCGGGTTAGAAACAGCCATGTTTGTGGTTCCTTTCTCATGGTGATTCACCTGGAAGTTTCCAAGGACTGGCAAGCTGCCACCCAACACCTAGGTAGAAAACACAACCCATTCAGCCTAGTACTGGGCAGCCAGCCAGGCCCACCCACAAGCAGAGAATTCATTCCTGCCTTCTCTTATAGGTAATTGGAATTCACCCTCTATAAAACAGCTATGGCCCATCTATGGCCCACACTGTATCAATGGGGAGAAAGGGGGTGGCTGTCTCTCCTCACTCCACAGAAGTAGCTACCCAGGATGGGCATCCTGCAATTTTCCTTCCATACATTGTCACAGCCTCCTGACCTGTGCTGTACTGAGATCTGGAACACTCTGAGCCACCAACAAGCCTGAGGGGACAGTCTCTTCCTAGATTCCTGGTTCTTCGGGTTCTCAGAATGCCTTGCTCCTACTTACAGCCTATAAACTGATGGGTGTCTTTTCCAGTCAGGCAGAGGGGAAGAAGCAACCACACGTCTGAGACTGGGGCCTTCTGTAGGGCTCCAAGCTATAGTTCACAGTCCTTCTTGCGGGTGTTGACTAGATCCTCAAAAGAAACCTGTTTTGGGCATCGTATTGGGTGTGAGGTGAAAAATAGACTTGTTGGTTTTTTTTCTCTTCCTTTCAAGGGTGCTTGTATGTAAGTGGAAGCTGTCAACAGTCTCACCAGGAATATGGTCTAGAAGAAAAAGCTGGTATCAGTGTGTGTATGTGTGCATGCGTGTGTGCACACACACACACAAGTGTCCTACATTAGGAAAAATATTTCATCTGACTTGCAAAACCAGCCTCGTTAGCTCTTTAATCATGGTTTCGAACAATCCCTGTGCTTTGCACAAACCTGGTTGTGGATGTAAGTTCAGCAATGAGCCTGGTGCGATGGCTCTGTGAGAAAAGACTCTTTCTGCCAAGCCTGAGGACTCAAGTCTCATTCCCAGGAACCACACAGTGGAAGGAGAGATTTCCAAGTTACCCTCTGATGCCCATATGCCATGTGTGCCCACACATGTACCTACAATATATTAAATTAATGAATTAAATGCTCTAAAGTTAAAGGTCAGCAAGGCTTCTTTCCTGGTGAGTGACCATGAAGCCCTCAGAGAGGAGAGTGAGCCAGGCTGACATTGGCCGGTCTATGTCCCCCAGAGGAAGCTAGAGAGTGATCACTATTGTTTTTACCTTCGGGGTCTTAATCAGATGCTCCAGTATCTCTTTCATTGGCTGTCCCCTTGTCATCCTTTATTGAAGCTGCCATTGCTTTAGATAATTGCATTCACTCTCCCCGGGCTCCCCCTTCACGAACCTTCTTGGAAGGCTGAGCTCATGACTCATGCCTCTCTGATACAAAGTGACTCTCTGAATTCATCAATACCTGACACAGGGCTGCCCCTGTCCCCATTAGGCACTGCATCATTGACTGCTTGGTTAATTTCAGAATTGGGTTTAGGGTCATATGAATTGTTACAAAATCTCTTTTGACATCAGGCTTGTTGAGCTCATCAGTTTATCCAGGATTCAGGAACAGTCTCCAGTGTTAAATGCTGCAGTCCTTGGGAATTCCTGGGTTAGTAGCAATAGCTGGGGAAGAAGCATGAACACTGCAGTGGCTCCTCCCACTTCCCACCACCAGCATCTCCACTTCCTCCTCACAGGGTCTTGCTGGCCACGGGCTTTCCCCAGTGTCCTTGGGGACCTCTTTCCCTCCCAGAAATGCCTGTCCCTCTCTAATTAGCCAAAACAAGAGCTGCTAGAGCCCCTTGTGTCTGTCAGTCTCCCTGGCTCCTTTTCCTCTCTTAGTTGGGGTTTCTATTGTTGTGATTAACGTGACCAGAAGCGATTTGGGGAGGAAAGAGTTGATTCAATTTATAGCTTGTAGTCCAGTCAAGAAAATAACACCACAGACTTGTCCACAAGCTGATTCAGTGAGGGCATTTTCTCAATCAAGGTTCCCTCTTCTAAAAATGACTCTAACTGTGTCAAGTTGACACTAAACTAGCTGGCTCACTATCCTAGAGGCAAAACCACAGATGGCTGACCCATCTGAGTCAGAACAATAAGCACTGCATAAAGACTCCCTTCCCATCGTGGGCAGCAGCCATGGTTCTACACTGCCCTCAGCTCTTCTTATGACACGACAATCTCAACCTCTATCTTCCTGCCCTCCCTCGCATCGCCTCAAGCAAGAGACATCCTCTCCACAGAAAGAAGTGTCTTCTCCATGACTCCAGGCTGCCAATGGAGGCTTTTCCAGAAGCAGCTCTTCCACTCTTCCTTTCTAGAACTCATGGGTTGGAAAGAGCCTTGGAGAAAGTGCCCGATTTATACAGGAACCTGAAAAAGAATGAATTGGTTTTGTACTCCAAGTTCAGATGCAAGGAGTGTTTCCCTACTAAAGCAGTATCTTGAATGTGTGTTGCTTTCTGATGTGGTAAATACAGTGCCGATATCATAGTACTCACAGGTTGGCCTAGACAATAGGCTATTAGTAGGCCAAAACCTGTCTTTAATCCAGTTTGGTTTGCTAGACCAAGCTTCAGCTTTCTGTGTAGGATTTGAAGAATCTCTGGCAGTGTCAGAATCTGAGGTCAGACATGCCTTTTCCGTGTCTGTAACAACTGTGCAACAAGAGTCCATCCTGAAATCTGAGTTTGACTGCTTGTCATTCCTCATACATACCTAGCTCTTAGGAGACTGGCTGTTATTGTTGTTCTTTATTTGTTGTGTTGTGTTGTTTTCAAGCATCATTTAGAAAATGATAAATATACTGTGGCTCTCAAGAGGGACCTTATAATTTAGAAGATAGACGTTAGCTAAATCTAAGTGCTGAAGGACGGACTAACACACCACCTAAGAGGTTGTACAGCTCTGAGGATTACTTCTGTTTCACAAGGCCAGCATCATTCCTCCTTTGAAACCACACAGGCTCACTATACATTCCTAGGGCCACTCATATAACCAAGCAAATATGTTCCTAATACCTTAAGCCTTTCACCCTCTAGGCCAGAGTCCAATGCCCTGGACATCAGAATCAGCTCCTTCCCCCACCCCAGACATAAAAAATTTATTGCCAGACCTAATAAATCAAAATTCTGCATACTGCATTACATTTGAATTTGAGGTGGACAGCAAATAACCACATGGAATATTCTTATTAGAAATTACTCATAGTTCATCTAAACTCAGTTAGCTTGACATTGTGTATTTTATCTCTCAAACCACAGCAGATCTTGGTTCCTCCATAACCCAAGGTCTGGCTTAGAACTGACTGTGGCTGCCTGTCCTGTTCATCAGACTTCCTGTAGGTTATCCATCCTCTCCCTTTATCCAGTATATCCAACCACGGAAACAAGGCACCAGATGGCATCAGGGCCCTGCCATCAGACTGGCTGGCTGGTCACAGTTCCTGTGACTTGAGTAGCCTCAGACCTGAGCAGATATGGGCAGTCTCAGTGTGTCCTTTCACTGGGGGAAAGAATCTTATGAAGAATTAACTCTCTTCACCCCAGGAACATAACTCAGTCAAATGCATTTTGGAAGTGAGATCAATGCCCCTGCTTCCCCTCTCTGAGATGAGGCAGAGATCCAGAAATGGAAATCCTAGCCCTTTGCAGATAGGGGGACACTCCTCAGAGAAGGGCTCTGCATCAGCATCTGCCCACTAATTGTGATGGCTGATATTGATTGCCAACTTGAGGGGATTTAGAATCACTATAGTAGCAGACCTCCTGCTGTGTCATGTGAGGGATTTTCTAGATTAGGCTAATTGAGGTGGAAAGACTCACCCTAAACATGGGTGGCAGGATTCCATGGCTTAGGCTCCTGGACTGGATAAAAAAGAAACCAGGCTGAGGACTAGCATCTCAGCTGTTTGCCTCCTGACTATGGAGGCTTCATGACCAGCTGCCTCAAGCCCCAGCCACAAGGGCGTCCCCATACCCTCCAACTGTAAACCGAAATAAACCCATCCTTCCTTAATTTTTTTAATCAGATATTTTGTCACAATAATAAGACAAGTCGTCATCATACTAACCCACTAAGTCAGGAGCTCTGGGTACGAAGGAGCCACAGTGGCTTTGTGCCTGTGACAGAGGCTGCAACACTGTCTTCCATCCTGACCTGTAGGTAGGTACCCTGAAGCCCCTCTGTAGGTTATCACTGCTCATCTGTCAGAGCTGGTCTTTCTTCCTGGGATCTCTGTCTCTCTAAGCCCTGACTCTGGAGGAAAAGGACTCCATAGTCTGTGAGTTTCAAGTGCCATGTGATTCTGGGTATAACAAAGACATCGGGGCAAAGGAGCTGTCAGCTTCCTGTTTCTTCTTCCCTGTGCGATGTTAGATGAACCAGGCAAACTCAGTTTGCTCGTTTGTAAAATGGGATTAATGACGTCTACAGCTGCTGACTAAATTACATGAAATAATGCAATCAGAGCCTGGTGCTGTGTATGGCATCTCACAAACGTTCACCCCGTTCCCTGGATTTATTACAGCAGTAAAACCTGGGCGATAACACATACCGTTGGATAATGTAGTCTGTGTCGTAGCAGCCCTCAGAAGCCCCGTTTTCTCGGTCTGCCTGTAAACCACAGGGAATGGGGTAAGCCTCTCTAATTGATTCAATAGCCCAGACCTGCTAAGCTCTGCCTCCTCACCTTGCCTTTCTCTTGCTTTTCAAGAATGTTCTGCAAAGACTGCCAGTAGCAAGGCTAGCCCACCATACTCCTGAGCAGATCGCACCAGTAATTTGCTGTGATGGATAGAGTGCTTCAGACTGCCTGTGTGATTGTGGTGAGCAGCTGCCAGGGCAGGGAGGCGACTGCATTGAGGAAATTCAGACTCCTAGGGAGTGTGGTGCTGCCCAAGCCACCACCGTCGGTCCAAAATTAGACCTTTCCTCCACTCCATCATTACACGAGTAAGCAGTCAAAGCACTTCCTGAGTACGGACCACAGATCAAAAGTGATTTATAGAAACATCCACATGTGTAGATGGGCAGCAGGGGGAGGAAGGGAGCCTAGACTTGGCCCCAGACCAGCAACAGCCTCCTCAGCCACAACTCCAGCAAAAGGATTGCTCTCTGCTCTCATGCCACGAGGACAGAGGAGAATTACAGTCTCCTGGGACATAGGAATTGGAAGGTCTTTTAGCTCAGTTCATAGAACACTTGCACCACAAATTTTCTAAAGTTGGCCACGAGGCTGGGAGACAGCTCAGTGAATAAAGTGTCTGCAAACAAGCATTGGGTCTCCAGTTAGCATCCTGAGGACCCTCATAAATTCTAGGCAGGCCTCCTGGCCTCCTGTGATCCCAGTACTCAGGAAACAGACCGAATCACAGGGACATGCCATCTGGCTAGAGTCTCTAGCACCAGGGAGCTCTGGGTTCACCAAGAGATCCTGACTCAATAATTAAAGTGGAGTATCATCAAGTAAGACACCTGACAGCAACTTCGGGCCCCTACACATGTGGGTATACATCTGCACACATGTACATACACCCATACGTATTTGGACACTCATGTACATATGCACATAAAACAACACTCTCTCTCTCTCTCTCTCTCTTTCTCTCTCTCTCTCTCTCTCTCTCTCTCTCTCTCTCTCTCTCTCTCACACACACACACACACACACACACACACACACACACACAAGCAATTTAGTTTCCCAGATCTCCTATGAAAATCCTGGTTCAGTAGGTCTAGATTGGACCTGGGTATCTATCTATGCTTCTGACAGGCTTCCTCCACAATCATTTTCAAACCGGGCTGCATAATTGAGCCACTAGGGAGGCTGTGGAATACAGGTGCTTCTCGGCTGACAATGGGGTCACAACTGATAAACCCGCTGTAAGTTGAAAATATTGTACGTTTAAAATGTGTACACTGAGCCCAACTCTGACACCCTAGCTCAGCAATACAGCCCATTATAGAGTGGCAGTTGTCCTCCCTTGGGTTGCCATGTCTGTTTGGTGGCTGCTTCTGCCTAGTGTCACAGGACAGTAGCAGAACACATATTGCTAGCCTAGGAAAGATTCAGCACAGGTTCTATTAAACACATGTTGATTAACAAATCATTGTAGAGTGGAATCTGAAATTAAACCCTTTGAGGCAAGGGACAATCTGGAACTCCAGGTGCATCCTAGATCAATTAAATCATCCTTGGAGAAACACCCAGGTACTGGGGCTTCTGCGGTGTGCCCGTGATATCAGTATGCAGTCAAGTTTAAGAACCAATGCCAAGGCAGTGTGTAAAACTGGGCAAGTCTGGAAAACACAAATTCACAAGTAAATGTTTTAAAAGAACTCAATTCCTCTTTGATTTGGTACGGTCCAACTGGTATTGATGACCAAGCTGATTTAGGATGGGGTACAGTTTCTGAGCAGCAGCTCTGAAATCCAGATGACCAGGTCAGAATAAAGCTGCTCTGGCTTGTTTATTTTTCTAATACACTTGCCTAGAACTTAAGTCTGACTCACTTACACTTTGTTTAAGGTTCAAACCTTAAGGTTCAAACGTCATCGGGGGTTCTAAAACCACTGACATCAGAAAATGTATAAAGGGTCAAATCTTCTGAGACATGATTGAGTAGGAAGCAGGAGTGTTTGGGGGGTTGCTACTAGAAATTTCAAAGTGACTAGATTTGTATGAATATATAGTTTTTGAGGTTTTTATTAATAAAAGAACTTTAGTTGAAGGGGGTGGGGGTTCACCTTAGTGTAGAGATCATGCCTAGCAGGTGCAATGCCCTGAGTTTGGTCCACAGGTGGATGGGGGTGGGTGGAGGTGTTGGTTGATTGATGACCTTGAATTGCAAAATATACTCTGAGATAACTTTCCAATCTGATATTGGCTCTTGAGTTCTTGAGCCCATATTGCCCCAGCGTCAGACAACTCAGCCAATCAGGAGGACTTTCCGTGATGCTTCCACTCAAAGCCAGAAAAAGTACACGTGCGCATCCCCACCTCCCACTCCTCCCCCAAGTACCATAACAGCCAAGATTGAATCCTGTACTCTGCGAGGTCCCCAGCACCTCCGCTGCTCTCACAAATTAACAGTTTTTTGTGGAGCTCCCCCTGGTGTCCAGGGTGGGGATAATTTCTGATTAGAAAAGCCCCGTGGGCCTTTGTGCAGTTCCTGCAGTGAGGGGGGTAAGCAAAGCTTGAATTTATCTCAGTCAGGGCTTCTCTAAGACACGAATTTCTCAGCGAGCCTCCAGAATTTTATTTTCTAGCATGCCAACGGCAGATTAAATGGCTACATGAATGGGAAAATGCAAGAGGCTTTGAAACAGATGGTTGGCTGTGCAGGCTCAGTGACTTGCCAAGTGCTGGATTGTGTTGCCATATGAATGAAAATCCCACCGTGGCCGGGTTTTTATATCTTCAACCTATGGATGACAGCCGCTCCCCTGGTCCCCTGGCAGTGGGGCCTGGAGCAGTTACCTGCTATCTATTCCCTTACCCATCAGGGCTCAGCTTCTTGCCTCTCTGGATTTTCCTGGTCCCTTTCTCTGAAAGGGAGTGTCATTCTAGACTAATTTCCTGATGGTGTAAATGATTTAGCAGGGATGATGAATATCAATAGAACTGCAGATGGCTTTAAGGCTCCTAATGAATGTGACAGTCACCAATGCCAAAACTCTTTCCAACTTGCACTCAGGATGAAAACAAGCTTGAATAGGGCTTGCTAAGGGTACTTCTTTAATTATGCATTATAAAATTTAAAGTCAGAGGTGTTTGCAAAATATAGTACAGCTGTGTGTGGCTGTGGGTGGAATGCAAAGGAACCAGAGAGTCCCAGGTTCAAAACTCAACTCTGCTATTCAATAGCTGTGTGGCTATAGACATTCAAACTAACTTTGCAAAGCTTGATGTTAAAATGCACAGGATAAGCTTTGCCCCCGGCATTTTGAAAAGAACAAATGCAAGGGAATGTAGCATTACCAGCATTCATCGGTCAATAAATGGTTATTAAGTACCTACTGTGTGTCCTAAAATGTCGATGATACTCTTTGCTCCTGGAAAGTTTGAAAATAACACAAGAAAATGTAGCATTCATAGTTCAACAAATAGTTACTATGTACCTACTGTGTGTAAAGGGCTCACAAGATGCTGGAGATTTGAAGAGCAGAAAAAGACTGAATGAGTCTTGTCTGTGAGGCCACGTGGCATCTCTGTCTGTCCTTCTCAATGTGGCCACATTGAAGAAATCTCTCTGCTCCCCCCCCCAACCCCCCTTTTTAATCTGTATAATTGGTGAGATGGAGAGATGGCAGGAAAGAGGTCTTGCCTGTAGGAGGTGCTAGAGATCCGATTTTTACCTACACTTTGGTATTGAATATGCTAAGTACATTATTACAATCAATGCAATAAATTTTACATCATTGTTAATTGACATAAAAAGAGTGGCCCCTCTACCATGGCATCCCTCCAAGATAGAAGATTCTAAGGGGAGAGAACAGTTTCCAGAACCTTTGAAAGTACGATTCTTTGCTTTAAGGAAAAGAAAACAACAGTTGGCTGGGGCAAAGCACTTGCTTAGCATCTGCAAAGCCCCAGGTTCAATTCCATATCACAAACACCGAAAAATATCACAAAATATGAGAGAAAATAAAGTAACTACAGTCATTGAGTTCTTCTGCAAGTCAGACATGAATCTGAAACCTTGAGAGGGTTCTGTGTAGCCGGTTTGGTATGATACCAGTTTGAACAGTAAAGCAAGCCCTATACTCAAAGATCTGCTACTGCTGAGTGGCAGATCTGGAGACTGACAGTGTGAGTTATCTGAACCCAAATTTGTACCCTTAACCACTGTGACAGAGATAGGCATGCTAATTTCTGACTGGATCACAGGAAAGGCTTGAGGGCCAGGAGGCTCTAACTCTAGCTTGTCTAACCATCATGCAAATAATTAAGATGCCATAAGTCTCAAGACAGAGATTCAGCAGAGGAGACATCTTGGAAGATTTATTGCACCAACCAAATATCACACAATGACTGGTGGGTAAGAACCCAGGTTTCTATGTCCCTACCCCATCGTACCTCTGGGCCAATATTGCAGAGTCAGTTGCTATCCTTTCTCATTTCTTTTGCTCTTTTATCTCCATGGATTTTGGCTGGGAAAGATGAGATTTTGGTTACATGAAACTTTATTCTGGAGCCAGAGGCTGCTGACGCTATTGATAGAAAATGGAATCAGGACAACCGGTTAGTTCAAGTTCTCTGGCTAGGATGCTAAAAGCTGTCTTTCCTCCTTAAGCTGCAATCCTTAACTCCTCAGGTTCTGCTTAATGCTGATCATGTGATGGTGCACACATCCTGGAGAAAGTCCTACTTTTCAACATCTCATGGGAGGAATTTCTGTCCTTTCTTCATTTGGTCAATCTGTAATGAAAAACTTCTGTTTGTTTAATTTAACTAGTTCACGTGTCTGTATTATAGACTTATTATCAGTCCATGAGTCTATTTCACTGTCTGGAATATGTGAACCCCTTACTGAACCATCATAATGTGTGGTAATGTATGTCAATTGCTCGATGTACATTCCTGGGACTGTGGAGAGAGTTCAGAGGGTAAGAGAATTTTCTGTTCAAGCATGATAACCTGAGCTCAGAACCTCAGCTCAAACCTAAAAAGCCAGGTGTATCTTCCCACACCTCTAATACCAGGATTGTGGGGGATGGAGTCAGGAGGATAACTGGGGCTTGATGGCAGCCTAGAACATTGAGTGATGCTATCTCGAGGAGACGTGGTGGGGACAACCAAGGCACTCTTCTGACTTCTGTGCCCATGTATGGGCAAGCATATATGGTGGTGCACATATACCACATACAGAGGGGCGGCATGAATATATAGAAAAAGGATTAATAAATGTAGGTTTCTGGGCTCCCGCCAATGTTCCAATTCTGCAAGTCTGAGTGGATGCCTTGAATCTTCCTTTCGTGGCGACAGATGTGGGGCTGAGAGAGAGCAGGCAGCCCAAGGTAACATTGGGTTCACATCCTCCTGCCTCAGCCTCTCTGCTGCTGGGATTGCAGGCGTGCATGTGACTCTGCATTGCCTATGAAGGTCACCTGCTGGCCTCTGACTTTAGAGGCCCTAGTTTGAGATGCTCAGGCCAGTGACATGGTTTTAATTTTTCTGATTCCTTTGTGAATAATAAGCCCTTGGTGTCTGCTGATTGAAAATTAAACCACCTTATCCTTTCCTGCAAATTTAGACTATTTAGATACATTTATAATGACTTCAGTCTGGGCTTATTTTAACAGTATTGATTCCAAGCCATTTGTCTCAGACCTGTTTGTAATTTTTGTTTATTGAAGGATTAAGAATTCCTGTATGAACCGATAAGCTGCTTAATCAGCAATCTAGATGGAAAACGCATCAGCAATATTTCATAAACATTCTACATTAACTGTGAAGAAACAGATGGAAAGGTAGACTGTAAAATAATAAGCCATTTGTGGCTACTTCTAACAACCAAAAGAGACAAGGCTTAAAAGAAAACATCGCATTTCCTTTGATATGCAGGGCTTCTAATATTTGCAGTGTCAAAATAACTGATTAGAAAGATTCATAGAACCCAAATTCAAAGGAGACCCAACAGTCACTTCTGCAATAATGAGGCCTCCCAAGCACAATATTGGTGGCAGAAATTGGAACCTAATGGAGCTTAGGAAATGTAGGCTATGCCCTAGACTTCTTGTGTCAGATTTTGTGACAGTCATTATTTTTACATTTATACCAAAGTTTTTAAAAATGAGGGAAATAATAGGAAATGTAAGTTTCTCTATTATCTGTGGACAGTTTGTCAAACAGGAAAAGTTAACAGAAGCAGTGATTTGCTTTCTGAATCATTACAGACCATCAGACAAGAAATTTACCAATTATTATATGGTCTCCTGGTGTCAATGGACTGCAGCAGAGTTTAGCCTATTATTTGTAAGAAAGTCTACCAGGGAATTCATTTGTCAGGTGACTTCATAAGCAAATTATTTTATAGCCCTAAGAGAAAACTCCTGGATTAGTTTGAATGAAAGTGAATTTGGGTTCTAGTTGGGAGAATGAGACACAGAGTCTGGAGGCCAGTCTGGATCACAGAATGGAAGCCCTGTCTTACAAAAGTAAACTAGTAGCCAGATGTAGTTGCACAGGTCTTTAATCCTAGCCCTCAAGAACCAGAGTCAATTGAACTGCTGTGAGTTCAAGACCTGCCTGGTCTACACTGAGAGTTTCAGGCCAGTCAGAGCTACGCAAGCCATATATTAGACTCAAAGGCCAGACACAGGTCTGGGAGAGCCCATTGTGGACTACAAGGCATCTGAGGGAACTATAAGGACAGAACTGACAACTTTCCCTTCCCCACATGCCAGAGTCGGAATCTCACAGAACATGGAGGCTGCAGAAACCAATGGCTCCCTCCCACACACAAGGCAGAAGGATTCTAGACCTTCATCATTCAACGCAGCCTGGCTGTACCAGCAACACACCCCATTAAGTATTCTTTTCATTTTTTATTTTCCACTATGTGGTTTCCATTCTTGCATATATGTCTCATGATAGTTTTCCTTTTGTTTGTATATTTATACCCAGTTATGTTTCAGGCCCATGTTTAGTGTCTCACTACACAGTTCACATAAAGCATGCTACATCTCTTGCTTCTTCTCATATTCCAGTGTATTGTCTTCTTTCTCTCATCCTTATCTGTTCCTCCTTTTGTTCTGAATGGTTATCTTCCAGAGACTTAATAATCTCTAAATTCTGAGGACCCTAACAGCATCACAATCTTCCCTGTAGCTACTTCACTAACAACATTTTTTCTTTTAAAAGTTGATCCAATACCTTATTATTATTTTTCTATTTTATTAGATATTTTATTTATTTACATTTCAAATGTTATCCCCTTTCCTCATTTCCCCTCTGAAAATCTCCCTATACCATCCCCCCCTTGCCCTGCCCACTAACCCACTCACTCCCATTGCCCTGTCCTGACATTCCCCTACACTGGGACATTGAGTCTTCATAGGACCAAGGGCCTCTTCTCTCATTGATGTCCAACAAGGCCATCCTCTGCTACATATGCAGCTGGATCCATGGGTTCCTCCATGTGTACTTTTTGGCTGGTGGTTTAGACCCTGGGAGCTCTGGGCATACTGGTTATTTCATATTGTTGTTCCTCCGATAGGGCTGCAAACACCTTCAGCTTCTTGGGTCCTTTCTCTACCTCCTCCATTGGGGACCCTGTGCACAGTCCAATAGATGGCCTTGAGCATCCACTTCTGTATTTGTCAGGCACTATCAGAGTCTCTCAGGAGACAGCTATATCAGGCTCCTGTCAGCAAGCACTTGTTGGCATGCACACTAGTGTCTGATTTGGTAACTGTAATGGGATGGATCCCCAGATGGGACAGCTTCTGCTCCACACTTTGTCTCTGTATCTCCTCCCATGGGTATTTTGTTCCACCTTCTAAGAAGGACCAAAGTATCCACACTTTGGTCTTCATTCTTCTTGAGCTTCATGTGGTCTGTAAATTGAATCATGGGTATTCTGAACTTCCGGGCTAATATCCACTTATCAGTGAGTGAATACCATGTGTGTTCTTTTGTGATTGGGTTACCTCACTCAGGATGATATTTTCTATTTCTGTCCATTTTCCTAAGAATTTCATGTATTCATTGTTTTTAATAGCTGAGTAGTACTCCATTGTGTAAATGCACCACATGTTCTGTATCCATTTCTCTGTTGAGGGACATCTGGGTGCTTTCCAGCTTCTGGCTATTATAAATAAGTCTGCTATGAACATAGTGGAGCATGTGTCCTTATTACATGTTGGAACATCTTCTGGGTATATGCCCAGGAGTGGTATAGCTGGGTCCTCAGGTAGCAATATGTCCAATTTTCTGAAGTACCACCAAATTGATTTTCAAGTGGTTGTACCAGCTTGCAATTCCATCAACAATGGAGGAGTGTTCCTCTTTCTCCATATCCTTGCTAGCATCTGCTGCCACCTGAGTTTTTGATCTTAGCCATTCTGACTGGTATGAGGTGGAATCTCAGGGTTGTTTTGCTTTGCATTTCCCTGATGACTAAGGATGTTGAACATTTCTTTAGGTGCTTCTCAGCCATTTGATATTCCTCAGTTGAGAATTCTTTGTCTAGCTCTGTACCCCATTTTTAATAGAGTTATTTGATTCTCTGGAGTCTACCTTCTTGAGTTCTTTGTATATATTGGATATTAGCCCTCTAGCAGACGTAGGATTGGTAAAGATCTTTTCCCAATCTGTTGGTTGCCATTTGTCCTATTGACAGTGTCCTTTGCCTTACAGGACTTTGCAATTTTATGAGGTTCCATTTGTCAATTCTTGATCTTAGAGCATAAAATATTTGTGTCCTGTTCAGGAAATATTCCCCTGTGCCCATGTGCTCCAGGCTCTTCCCCACTTTCTTTTCTATTAGTTTCAGTGTATCTGGTTTTATGTGGAGGTCCTTGATCTACTTGGAATTGAGTTTTGTACAAGGAGATAAGAATGGATTGATTTGTGTTCTTCTACATGCTAACAACCAGTAGAACCAGCACCATTTGTTGAAAGACCTTCTGCATAGTGATAATATCAGGCAGTTATGCCTGTTCTCATGGTGAGCATCCTACTCAGGGAATACCATGGAGTTTGCACTAGGCACCCTAAGCCCCTGGACTGAGGAATTATTTTCTCCACTATACACTGAATTCTACCATTTCCAAGTCCCAATTATGTGACTGTGAATAATTCAATTGAAATAATATAGTTGATTAATTTACTAAAAAGTAATGAAATAACACTATGTGCATATAAAGAACTAAGACAATACAACTCTTATAGAATGTATTAATTCTGAAGGAATGGCATCTGTTGAGAGTTAGATGAAGCCATAGATAAAGTACTGAAGTAAAAGATTATGAGAATGTTCAGAGAATTTAATGAAGAAAATAAGCTACCTATCAAGGACAAAAACATCCATAACATAATTTTAAAAAGTACATTTAGTTCCACTTCCAAAGTCCCCATAGTCAATACCAGTATAAACAATGCTAAAATTCCAAAGTTCAAAGTCTCTTCTGAGATCCATCCAATCACTTAACTGCAATCCCCAAAGCAAGACAGGAAACCAGTTGGGCAAACTCCAAACTCTGCCTCTCCATGTCTGATGTCAAAGGAGATTTCAGATCTCCAATTTCTTTTTAATCTTTGTTGACTACAACAAATTTCTTTTCCTTGGATAGTTCCACTTCCTATTAGTAGCTTTCCTCAGCAGATAGCCATGGCTCTGGCATTTCAAACATCTTGGGGTCTCCAAAGCAACTTCAATGTTACAGCTTCTTGTTTCAAAATCTGGGATCCACACATGATCTTCTGGGCTCCTCCAAAGGGCTAGCATCATTTCTTCAGCTCTGCCTTCTGTAGCACTCTAAGCTCAGGTTGATCTAATCTACCACCACTGCTGTTCTTGGTGATCATCCCATGGTACTGGCATTTCCAATATACTAGGACTTCCACTGTAGCTAGGCTTCACCAATAGCCTCTCATAGGCTCTCTTCATGGTGCCAAGCCTCAATTCCTTTGCATGATCCCCTTAGTCATGGGTTATCAACTGCAACTAAGGCTTCACCAATGGCCCTCATGGCCTCTCACAATGCCAAGACTCAGCTGTTATTCATAATACCTTCATCCCTTCTAAGCCAATACCACCTGGGTGACTTCTACACATAACCAAGAACAGCTACATCACAAGGTACAACCTTGACTATCTCTGGAACACAGCTTCTTTGTGCTCTCAGAAAACATTTCCCAGAGGATTTCACCTCGGTAATGCTGATCTCTTCTTTATCATCACTAATTTCTTAGCTCCAGCTAACCAGCTGTCAATTGTCCCAGTAATCCCTTTTATTCTGGATTCTAAATCCAGAACCGCATGGCTAAAGCTGCCAATTCTGCTGCTTGCTGTGGCTGGGACATGGCCCTCTTATTCTATTCTATTATCAACAGCCTTCTGTTTTCAAACTCCTTCACTGCCCAAACTTGCCTGTCCTGGAACTTGCTCTGTAGACTGACTTTGAACTCAGAGATCTGCATGCCTATCTCCTAAATACTGGTATTAAAGGTATGGGTCCACCAAGCCTGGGTTTACGTTTTTATTCACCTAGAACTTGGTCTGCTCTAGGCTGGCCTTGAACTTAGAGTTCTGTTTGTCTTTGCCTCCTGGGAGTAAAAGTTTGTACTACCATTCCTGGACCTAAATTTAGCTGGGTGAGATCTTGCCCCAATGTCACTACTGCTTTAATTCAATTTAATATCCTTAAACATATGACAGCTCCATTTCACCTCCTGGTGCCCCATTAATACTTAAACCATGTATTTTATATTTTTCCTTTCTCAGCTTTCTACACTTATTTAAAGTGCTCTTCATGAGACTTAACCAGAAAACAAAGTCTATGATGGACATTTCTGAGACTTCCTTTGTCAATGCAATTAGTCTGAGTCTCTTCACCTTGATCTCAAGCAGAATCTTCAGACTAGGGTAAAAAGCAGCCACACTTTTCACCAAAATACCACAAAAACAGTCTCTATACCACATACTGAAATTCTTCTCCTCTGAAACTTCTTGATACAGGTCTGCACAGTTCAAATCACTCACATCAACAAAGTCTTCCGTATTCCTACTAATATGACTCATTAACCCCATGTAAAAAAGTCCATGACTTTCCAAATCCAAAGTCCCCAAATCCACATTCTTCCAAACAAAAACATGGTCAGGCCTATCACAGCAATACCCCACTCCTGGTACCAACCTCTGTCTTAGGGTTTTACTACACCTATGACCAATAGACACCATGACCAAGGCAACTCTTGTTAGGACAACATTTAATTGGGGCTGGCTTACAGAGGTTCAGAGGTTCAGTTCATTATCATCAAGGAGGAAGCATAGCAGCATCCAGGCTGGCATGGTGCAGGTAGAACTGAGTGTTCTACACCTTCATCTGAAAGCTGCTAGCAGAATACTGCCTCCCAACCATCTAGGATGAGGGTTTTAAAGTCTACACCCACAGTGGCACACCTACTCCAACAGGGCCACATCTTCTAATAGTGTCACTGGGCCAAGCATATACAAACTATCACAGTCATAATAATAAAAAGCATGGTACTAGCATAAAAATAGGCCTGCACATCAATAGGACAAAATAGAGGACTCAGATAAAAGCCACACAGCTGCAGTCTTCTTATTTTTGACAAATATGCCAAGAATACAAATTGGAAAAAAGACAGCATCCTTAATAAAAGTACTGGAGAAATAAAGTACCTACATATAGAATAATGGAACTTGATCTTTATCTCTCACTTAGCACAAAAGTCAACTTCAAATGTATCAAGGACTTCAACATAAGACATGAAACTACTAGAAGAAAATGTCGGAAGCACTTCAAGTATACTTCAAGACACAAGAATATGTAAAAGTTCTTTTTAATAGGACTGATTGCTCAGAAAGTAAGGCCAGTGTTGGAAAAATGGGAACTTGTGGAATTAAAAGGCTTCTGTGAAGCAGAGGAAACTGTCAAGCAAATGAAGACATAGCCTACAAAACGGAATGTAATTTTTTTGTCAGCTATGCTCCATCATGGTATTAGTCTGTAGAACATACAAAGAACACAAAAAAGCAATCATCAAAAAAACAATCAATCAATAAACAGGATATGACATTTCTAAAAAAAATGGCTAATAAATATTTGAAAAAATGTTCTATATCATAAGCCAACTGTAAATGAAGATTAAAACTACTGTGAGATTTCATTGCACCTTAATTAGGACTGCTACCTTCAAATGATAACAAAGGCTGGCATGAGAAACATTTATACAAAAATGGTGAGGACAGTGACCTGCCCTGCAGGGAGCGCCATCTTGGCTCCGGGACTCCGCCGAGCTTAGTCTGTACAGGTCAGAGTGGGGACCACGGGGGCAGACGGCTTCTGGGACAGGCGGGAGCCACAGAGCTGCTGAGGCAGCACCCTTTTGGGGCCGCAGACATCCGGCACCCTTCCAGCCGGAGGACAGTGACCTGCCCTGCAGGGAGCGCCATCTTGGCTCCGGGACTCTGCCGAACTTAGTCTGTACAGGTTAGAGTGAGGACCACAGAGGCAGACAGCTTCTGGGACAGGCGGGAGCCACAGAGCCGCTGAGGCAGCACCCTTTTGGGGCCGCAGACATCCGGCACCCTCCCAGCTGGAGGACAGTGACCTGCCCTGCAGGGAGCGCCATCCGCCGAACTTAGTCTGTACAGGTCAGAGTGAGGACCACAGAGGCAGACAGCTTCTGGGACAGGCGGGAGCCACAGAGCCGCTGAGGCAGCACCCTTTTTGGGGCCACAGACATCCAGCACCCTCCTAGCTGGAAGACAGTGGTCTGCCCTGCACAGGAGCCCTCTGCCTCAGGAGCAGGGAGCACATCTTGGATCCAGGACTCCACTGAACTTAGGAACTTAGTCTGCACAGCTGAGAGTGTGCACCACAGAAGCCTACAGCTTCTGTGACCTGCCAAAGCAACACAGCATCTGGGAAAGGTCCTGTTTTCCGCCTTCTTCTTCGGCCAGGAGGAGGTCCAAACGCCAGATATCTGTACACCTTCCCTTTAAGTGGAAAGCTTGTCAGCAGGGAGTGCTCTAACCACTGAAACTCAGAGGAGAGAGCCTGTCTCCCAGGTCTGCTGACAGAGGATACTCAGAATCACCAGAAGAACAACCTCTGAACAGAGACAACTATAACAACTCCAGAGATTACCAGATGGCGAGAGGTAAAGGTAAGAATCTTACTAACAGAAACCAAGACCACTCACCATCATCAGGACCCAGCACTCCCACTTCGCCCAGTCCAGGGCACCCCAACACACCTGAAAAACTAGACCTGGATTTAAAAGCATATCTCATGATGATGGTAGAGGACATCAAGAAGGACTTTAAAGAACTACAGGAGAACATGGCTAAAGAGTTACAAGTCCTTAAAGAAAAACAGGAAAACACAACCAAACTGGTAGAATTCCTTAAAGAGAAACAGGAAAACACATCCAATCAGATGATGGAAATGAACAAAACCATACTAGACCTAAAAAGGGAAGTAGACACAATAAAGAAAACCCAAAATGAGGCAACACTGGAGATAGAAACCCTAGGAAAGAAATCTGGAACCATAGATGCAAGCATCAGCAACAGAATACAAGAGTTGGAAGAGAGAATCTCAGGTGCAGAAGATTCCATAGAGAACATCGGCACAACAATCAAGGAAAATGGAAAATGCAAAAAGATCCTAACTCAAAACATCCAAGAAATACAGGACACAATGAGAAGACCAAACCTACGGATAATAGGAGTGGATGAAAATGAAGATTTTCAACTCAAAGGACCAGCAAACATCTTCAACAAAATTATAGAAGAAAACTTCCCAAATCTAAAGAAAGAGATGCCCATGAACATACAAGAAGCCTACAGAGCTCCAAATAGGCTGGACCAGAAAAGAAATACCTCCCGACACATAATAATCAGAACAAAAAATGCACTAAATAAAGATAGAATACTAAAAGCAGTAAGAGAAAAAGGCCAAGTAACATATAAAGGCAAGCCTATCAGAATTACACCAGATTTTTCACCAGAGACTATGAAATCCAGAAGATCCTGGACAGATGTTATACAGACATTAAAAGAACACAAATTCCAGCCCAGGCTACTATACCCAGCCAAACTCTCAATTAACATAGATGGAGAAACCAAAGTATTCCACGACAAAACCAAATTCACACATTATCTCTCCACGAATCCAGCCATTCAAAGGATAATAACAGAAAAAAACCAATACAAGGACAGGAACCACGCCCTAGAAACAACAAGAAGGTAATCCCTCAACAAACCAAAAAGAAGACAGCCACAAGAACAGAATGCCAACTTTAACAACAAAAATAACAGGAAACAACAATTACTTTTCCTTAATATCTCTTAATATCAATGGACTCAACTCCCCGATAAAAAGACATAGACTAACAAACTGGCTACACAATCAAGACCCAAAATTTTGCTGCTTACAAGAAACTCATCTCAGAGAAAAAGATAGACACTACCTCAGAATGAAAGGCTGGAAAACAATTTTCCAAGCAAATGGTCTGAAGAAACAAGCTGGAGTAGCCATTCTAATATCAGATAAGATTGACTTCCAACCCAAAGTCATCAAAAAAGACAGGGAGGGGCACTTCATACTCATCAAAGGTAAAATCCTCCAAGAGGAACTATCAATCCTGAATATCTATGCTCCAAATACAAAGGCAGCCACATTCATTAAAGAAACTTTAGTAAATCTCAAAGCACACATTGCACCTCATACAATAATAGTGGGAGACTTCAACACACCACTTTCACCAATGGACAGATCATGGAAACAGAAACTAAACAGGGACACAGTGAAACTAACAGAAGTTATGGATCAAATGGATCTGGCAGATATCTACAGAACATTTTACCCTAAAACAAAAGGATACACCTTCTTCTCAGCACCTCATGGTACCTTCTCCAAAATTGACCACGTAATTGGGCACAAAACAGGACTCAACAGATACAAAAACATTGAAATTGTCCCATGCATCCTATCAGATCACCATGGACTAAGGCTGATCATCAATAACAAAATAAATAATAGAAAGCCAACATTCACGTGGAAACTGAACAACACTCTTCTCAATGATACCTTGGTCAAGGAAGGAATAAAGAAAGAAATCAAGGACTTTTTAGAGTTCAATGAAAATGAAGCCACAACATACCCAAACTTATGGGACGCAATGAAAGCATTTCTAAGAGGAAAACTCATAGCTCTGAGTGCCTCCAAAAAGAAACTAGAAAGAGCACACATTAGCAGCTTGACAACACACATAAAAGCACTAGAACAAAAGGAAGCAAATTCACCCAAGAGGAGTAGACGGCAGGAAATAATCAAACTCAGGGGCAAAATCAATCAAGTGGAAACAAGAAGAACTATTCAAAGAATCAACCAATCAAGGAGCTGGTTCTTTGAGAAAATCAACAAGATAGATAAACCCTTAGCCAGACTTACTAGAGGACACAGGGAAAGTATTCTAATTAACAAAATCAGAAATGAAAAAGGAGACATAACAACAGATCCTGAAGACATCCAAAACACCATCAGATCCTTCTACCAAAGGCTATACTCAACAAAACTGGAGAACCTGGATGAAATGGAGAAGTTCCTAGACAGATACCAGGTACCAAAGTTGAACCAAGATCAGGTTAATGATCTAAACAACCCCATAACCCCCAAAGAAATAGAAGCAGTCATTAATAGTCTCCCAACCAAAAAAAGCCCAGGACCAGATGGGTTTAGTGCAGAGTTCTATCAGACCTTCAAAGAAGATCTAATCCCAGTTCTTCACAAACTATTCCACAAAATAGAAACAGAAGGTACTCTACCCAACTCATTCTATGAAGCCACAATTACTCTGATACCTAAACCACAAAAAGACCCAACAAAGATAGAAAACTTCAGACCAATATCCCTTATGAATATTGATGCAAAAATCCTCAATAAAGTTCTTGCTAACCGAATCCAAGAACACATCAAAACAATCATCCATCCTGACCAAGTAGGTTTCATCCCAGGGATGCAGGGATGGTTCAATATACGGAAATCCATCAACGTAATCCAGTATATAAACAAACTCAAAGACAAAAACCACATGGTCATCTCGTTAGATGCAGAAAAAGCATTTGACAAGATCCAACACCCATTCATGATAAAAGTCTTGGAAAGATCAGGAATTCAAGGCCCATACCTAAACATGATAAAAGCAATCTACAGCAAACCAGTAGCCAACATCAAAGTAAATGGTGAGAAGCTTGAAGCAATCCCTCTAAAATCAGAGACTAGACAAGGCTGTCCACTTTCTCCATACCTATTCAACATTGTACTTGAAGTCCTAGCCAGAGCAATTCGACAACAAAAGGAGATCAAAGGGATACAAATTGGAAAAGATGAAGTCAAAATATCACTCTTTGCAGATGATATGATAGTATATATAAGTGACCCTAAAAATTCCACCTGAGAACTCCTAAGCCTGATAAACAGCTTCGGTGAAGTAGCTGGATATAAAATTAACTCAAACAAATCAATGGCCTTTCTCTACACAAAGAATAAACAGGCTGAGAAAGAAATTAGGGAAACAACACCCTTCTCAATAGTCACAAATAATATAAAATATCTTGGCGTGACTCTAACTAAGGAAGTGAAAGATCTGTATAATAAGAACTTCAAGTCTCTGAAGAAAGAAATTCTAGAAGATCTCAGAAGATGGAAAGATCTTCCATGCTCATGGATTGGCAGGATCAACATTGTAAAAATGGCTATCTTGCCAAAAGCAATCTACAGATTCAATGCAATCCCCATCAAAATTCCAAATCAATTCTTCAACGAATTAGAAAGTGCAATCTGCAAATTCATCTGGAATAACAAAAAACCTAGGATAGCAAAAACTCTTCTCAAGGATAAAAGAACCTCTGGTGGAATCACCATGCCGGACCTAAAGCTCTACTACAGAGCAATTGTGATAAAAACTGCATGGTACTGGTATAGTGACAGACAAATAGACCAATGGAATAGAATTGAAGACCCAGAAATGAACCCACACACCTACGGTCACTTGATCTTCGACAAGGGAGCTAAAAACATCCAGTGGAAGAAAGACAGCATTTTCAACAAATGCTGCTGGCACAACTGGTTGTTAACATGTAGAAGAATGCGAATCGATCCATTCCTATCTCCTTGTACTAAGGTCAAGTCTAAGTGGATCAACGAACTTCACATAAAACCAGAGACACTGAAACTTATAGAGGAGAAAGTGGGGAAAAGCCTTGAAGATATGGGCACAGGGGAAAAATTCCTGAATAGAACAGTAATGGCTTGTGCTGTAAGATCGAGAATTGACAAATGGGACCTCATGAAACTACAAAGCTTCTGCAAGGCTAAAGACACCATCAATAAGACAAAAAAACCACCAACAGATTGGGAAAGGATCTTCACCTATCCTAAATCAGACAAGGGACTAATATCCAATATATATAAAGAACTCAAGAAGGTGGACTCCAGAAAGTCAAATAACCCCATTAAAAAATGGGGCTCAGAACTGAACAAAGAATTCTCACCTGAGGAATACCGAATGGCAGAGAAGCACCTGAAAAAATGTTCAACATCCTTAATCATCAGGGAAATGCAAATCAAAACAACCCTGAGATTCCACCTCACACCAGTCAGAATGGCTAAGATCAAAAATTCAGGTGACAGCAGATGCTGGCGAGGATATGGAGAAAGAGGAACACTTCTCCATTGTTGGTGGGATTGCAAGCTTGTACAACCACTCTGGAAATCAGTCTGGCGGTTCCTCAGAAAATTGGACATAGTACTACCGGAGGATCCAGCAATACCTCTTCTGGGCATATATCCAGAAGATGTCCCAACCGGTAAAAAAGACACATGCTCCACTATGTTCATAGCAGCCCTATTTATAATAGCCAGAAGCTGGAAAGAACCCAGATGTCCCTCAACAGAGGAATGGATACAGAAATTATGGTACATTTACACAATGGAGTACTACTCAGCTATTAAAAAGAATGAATTTATGAAATTCCTAGCCAAATGGATGGACCTGGAGGGCATCATCTTGAGTGAGGTAACACAATCACAAAGGAACTCACACAATATGTATTCACTGATTAGTGGATATTAGCCCAAAACTTAGGATACCCAAGATATAAGATACAATTTGCTAAACGCATGAAACTCAAGAAGAATGAAGGCCAAAATGTGGACACTGTGCCCCTTCTTAGAATTGGGAACAAAACACCCAGGGAAGGAGTTACAGAGACAAAGTTCGGAGCTGTGATGAAAGGATGGACCATCTAGAGACTGCCGTATCCAGGGATCCATCCCATAATCAGCTTCTAAACGCTGACACCATTGCATACACTAGCAAGATTTTGCTGAAAGGACCCAAAGATAGCTGTCTCTTGTGAGGGGCCTAGCAAACACAGGAGTGGATGCTCACAGTCAGCTATTGGATGGATCACAGGGCTCCCAATGGAGAAGCTAGAGAAAGTACCCAAGGAGCTAAAGGGATCTGCAACCCTATAGTTGGAACAACATGATGAACTAACCAGTACCCCGGAGCTCTTGTCTCTAGCTGCATATGTATCGAAAGATGGCCTAGTCGGCCATCACTGGAAAGAGAGGCCCATTGGACTTGCAAACTTTATATGCCCCAATATAGGGGAATGCCAGGGCCAAAAGAATGGGAATGGGAGGGTAGGGAAGTGGGGGGCGGTATGAGGGACTTTTGGGATAGCATTGGAAATGTAATTGAGGAAAATATGTAATAAAAAAAACAGTGGAAAAAAAATGGTGCAGGACATAAATTGCTGAAGCCTCTATTAAAGTCCATTGTGGAAGCTTCCTGAAAAGCTAAAAGTTAAAATTACCATATGACTTAGTTATACTACTCCTGGCCATGTACCAAAGGGACACTGTATCCTGTTGTAGACATCCTTACACATCCATGTTCAACACTGATCTATTACCATTATCTAGCAAGAAGAATCAGCCTGAATGTCCTCCATGATGAATGGATAATACAAATGTGGCACATGTACACAATGCAATTTTTTGGCCATAAAATGAAAATTTTAAATGTAGAGAAAATTAATTGAACTTGAAAATGTAACCTATACCAAGGAAGACACATACTGTATGTTCTTACCCATTTGTGGATTCTAACTTTGAATTTTTAGATGTAGGTGTTTAACTTGAAGTGCCTGTAGAGGTCAGGAAGCTAGAGAGAATGTATGGTGTATGATAGGGAGGGAAGGGGGCAGTAGAACACATATAATGTGAAAGGGCTGAGGGACACTGGGTGTTAAAATCTTAATTATGTACGGGATTATGGGAATGGGGAGGAAGGTGGGGTGGTGATGGGTTAATCTAAACTAAGAATTAATGAAAATTCCATATGAAAACTCACTGCTTTATAAACTATACATACACACATATATGTAAATAATACATATATAGATATTATAATATGTATTAAGATTTGAATTGAAGTACTCTGTATATGTGAACAATGCAGAAGGCATCATGTTAGATGTTAGTCAGGGCTCTCTAGAGGAAGAGAAAGGATACGATGAATACATACATATATGTGTATATGTATACATATATGTGCATATGTATACATTTTGCTATGTACCTCAGCAGTCTCATTTTGGCACTTAAATCCTAGAGGATTCCTGGAGAGTTACTGGCCTTCACTTTATGTGGGAATCACTGAGAAGTTGGCTCTAATAGCAGTGAAGGAATACAGGAGCTACAGGACAGATAAACTTGTCAACAGAGTGAAGGAACGCAGGCAAAATACAAAAGTTTATTTGTCCCATGTCCTTTTATCTGGGCTACCACTAGAAAGTGCCATCCACAGTTAGAGGGGATCTTCCTTCTCCAGATAATCTGATTAAACACTTGGCAAATGTGCCCATTCACTTGTATTTTTGTTCATTTCTGATCATAAAATTGAACTAAGAGTATCTGTTACACATGGGTTATTAAATGAAAATATGGGTGTTTGGTGTGGTATGCCTTCTCCTAGTTATTAGTCAAGGAGTCCCTAGAGGCTCTCCAAATGACACAAGCTATCATCATTGTTCTTGGTTGCCTACTATACCATCTTACTTACACGGTGAGATTTATTGCTAAAGGCTTGTAGGGGAAAGGCACTGTAGGCTTGATTGTGGGACATAAAAAACAAAGCTGGAACTGACCTAGAAATTTCATCCCCAGTGGACCACTTTTATAGTGCCAAAAGGTATAGATAATTGATGGAAAAAAGTATCAATGTACAAAGAGGTTGTACCTGGGAGCTACAATAACAATCTCAGACAGGCTATGCTTGGAATGCAATAGTGACATGATTGCTCTGAGGCAACTACTTTCTAATTGCATTTCAGGTTTTTGGCACAGGAAGCAATGCACACCCATTACCATAAACCTGAACAAGAGTCCAAGGATGGGGAAGTCATAGGCTCTAAGAGTACAGAGGAACCTACTGTTGCTTAGTTAAATGCTCATGGATCATGCTTAAACTGTCTTCTAAATATTTGTGTTTACCATCATAGCTTGGTGCTCTTCTCAGCCTTGGTCAGAGAAGCTTTTTGCACTGTAGGAAGGAATAAGTGCAGAGACTGGTCAGAGTGTGAGAATAACCTATGATTGAGTGCTCAGCCATAAGCAGAAATCTATATCCACCCTTCCCCCAAAGCTCAGGGAAAGTTATGGCATGAGAGCAGAAGTAATGCAAAAGTCGGAACATGAGAGAGCTGGAGAGATGACTCAGTGGCTAAGAGCGTTGACTGCTCTTCCAGAGGTCCAGAGTGCAGTTCCCAGCAACCACATGGTGGTTCACAACAAATATCTGTAAAGGGATCAGATGCCTTCTTCTGGTGTTTCTAAAAAGAGTGATAGTGTACTCACATACATAAAATAAATAATTCTTTTTTTTAATTTAATAAAAAATTTTATTACGTATTTTCCTCATTTACATTTCAAATGCTATCCCAAAAGTCCCCCATGCCCTGCCCCCCACTCCCCTACCCACCCATTCCCATTTTTTGGCCCTGGCGTTCCTCTGTACTGGGGCATATAAAGTTTGCATGTCCAATGGGTCTCTCTTTCCAGTGATGGCCGACTAGGCCATCTTTTGATACATATGCACCCAGAGTCAAGAGCTCTGGGGTACTGGTTAGTTCATAATGTTGTTGAAAAACAAAAAACAAAAACAGTGCTGTAAAATGCTGGGCATAGCATGGCCATCACTTTCGTGAACTCACAGCAGCTATGATTGCTTGGCATGCCTACCCAAGCTCAATGCAGCTCATAACTCCAGCACAGACTGGGGAGAGGACTCATGAGGTTTCACTCCTATCTGAAGAGCTACTGGCAATCAAGGGAATTCATTTTTCTATGGGGTACAACTACTGATAGGTTTGCCATGTGAATGCAGGAAGAGCTAACTGTATTCCGTGTGTCAAATAAGAAGAAGACTTGAAGGTAAAACATGTGGAAGGGGTCTGGGAGTTTGATAAAGAAAGTCGTGGGTTGATAATGATTAAGATACATTGCATATGTGTATGAAATTGTCAGAAAGCATTAAAACCTGTTTTTAAAAAGTGAAGTTACTTCTCTTTTTACATAAATTTTATCTGAAAACTAAGACAAAATATTTTCAACCACCATCCATGTGTTTCTAATTTCAAAATAATAGTAAAGATTTGACAGGATTGGAGACTGCTGGATCAGTGAAGTACCCTCTGTGTGTGTGAGCATGAAGCCCTGGATCTCCATCAACCGTGTGCCATGTGTGCTGTAGTGGCAGAAACAGGTGAGATCCCCAGATATCATTGCCAGCCACTCTGGCAATGGCAGATTGAGGCAATGGCAGATGAGCTTCAGGTCACAGTGAGAGACCCTCCCTCAAAAATAAATTGGAAAGTGACTGACTTATATAACACACACACACACAGAGAGAGAGAGAGAGAGAGAGAGAGAGAGAGAGAGAGAGAGAGAGAGAGAGAGAGAGAGAGAAGCATACACACAGAAATAGCCACAAACACACAATACAGAGACACATACACAGAAAGACATTCCCAGACAAACACACACACACACACACACACACACACACACACACACACACACACATTCATGCATACACACAGTGGAAGAGAGAGAAGAGAGGAGAGGAGAGGAGAGGAGAGGAGAGGAGAGGAGAGGAGAGGAGAGGAGAGGAGGGGAGGGGAGGGGAGGGGAGGGGAGGGGAGGGGAGGGGAGGGGAGGGGAGGAGAAGAGGGGAGAGGAGGGGAGAGGAGAGGAGGGGAGAGGAGAGGAGAGGAGAGGAGAGGAGAGGAGAGGAGAGGAGAGGAGAGGAGAGGAGAGGAGAGGAGAGGAGAGGAGAGGAGGGGAGGGGAGGGGAGGGGAGGGGAGGGGAGGGGAGGGGAGGGGAGGGGAGGGGAGGGGAGGGGAGGGGAGGGGAGGAGAAGAGGGGAGAGGAGGGGAGAGGAGAGGAGGGGAGAGGAGAGGAGGGGAGAGGAGAGGAGAGGAGAGGAGAGGAGAGGAGAGGAGAGGAGAGGAGAGGAGAGGAGAGGAGAGGAGAGGAGAGGAGAGGAGAGGAGAGGAGAGGAGGGGAGGGGAGGGGAGGGGAGGGGAGGGGAGGGGAGGGGAGGGGAGGGGAGGGGAGAGGAGAGGAGAGGAGAGGAGAGGAGAGGAGAGGAGAGGAGAGGAGAGGAGGAGAGAGACAAGAGAAAGCAGACATTCTAAAAACTCAAGTTTTCCTACCAGCTTCTTCAAACATGCCCTGTCCAAAGTTCTCTGTGCCTACATCTGAATGCATTGGAAGTAGCACCAATTCAGAAAATGACAGAGAAGCATATGTTGTCCACCTTCTTTATTCAAATATGCCCAAATGAAGATTATGATTAGGACCAGTCACATTACTCTATATATGTGTGATGCTCTAGGTCCTAAAATAAAAAAAAACAAGGTCACATTACAGTTAAATTTTCCCCCATATTAAAGATGTTTGTGGAGAGATACTAGTGTAAAAAAAAAAAAAGAGCTTAGTGAGTATCCAGAACTTAAACAGATTTGTATTCTTCAGCATGGACCACAATGAGAATAAAGCAAAAGAAAAATCAACTTCAGAATATAATCTCTGTGGCCCCATCTTTCTCTAGACGTGTCAGCCTACCACCCGGGGGAAGTAGCTTTCTTTGAGAAGCAAAAAGTTCAATTTTTGTTTTCCAAAAGTTATTCTGGATGTGAAATTGACACTTTCATTTGATTAATAAAATGGGACAGGAGCACAATTTTACGTTTATATTCTAGGATAACAAATACAACTTTCTTGTATTAATAGGCAAAATAGTCCTTTGTTGATTTATTCTCCTAAATCAAGGAACTTTTCCTACCTTACATATATGGTGTTGCTCTGTAAACATTTTCACTCACAAACGATGCTTTCCAAAGTGATGCAGAGTTTTTCCGGCCTTGTGACACTTTTCGCTGCTCCTTGGGTTTCTCTTCCCTGGTGTTTACAGGTAATGACAGAGGTCCTAGAGAGACCAAAGCATGGCTGAGAGTCACCTGTCTGCGAAGATTTGGTCCTGAGAGGGTGGATGTCACACAGAACAGAAATCAGAGAGTGTGCCCTCAACCTTCCAGTTTACTTATGGGCTGTTGGTAAGTCATTTAATTTCCCATGACATCACTGTCCTCACATATAAGATGTGGAGCTTGGCTTATTCCTTTTAACTCCACCTTTCTAGATTATTTGGCACATTATCTCTAAGTTTAAAAAATAAATGTAAAAGTTCCAGCCATACTATAATTACCTTTCATACAGAAGAAGAAAACAGAATAGAACCTCAGTTCCTTGCAGTCTGGAAAGAACATGAAATCCCATAAGCCACTGAAAACCATGGGGGCTAAGCATGTTTGAAAATTGAATCAAGCAAAAGCAATGCACACTTACAGACATGTGCATGCATCTCTTCTCTCTCTCCCCAAACATTGCATTTAAATTCTGGTTTCCAAGGCACTCTACAATAAGAAGGGAAAAGATTAGAGTCACTTTTATTATTTCCACAACTGGTAATAGTGGTACACACCTTTAATCCCATCACTTCAGAGGGAGAGGCAGGCAGATTTCTGAGTTCAAGGCCAGCCTGATCTACAAAGTGAGTTCCAGAACAGCCAGGGTTACACAGAGAAACCCTGTCTCAGAAAACAAACAAACAAAAACAACCCCCCCAAAACAAACAACAACAACAACAACAAAATTTGAAAACATAATGAAATTTAAATTCACCTCAGATTTAGCCCAGAGAGACTCAGGAGCACTGACATGATGGAAAAAGGGAAGGCAGTAAGAAGTAGCCTTTTATAGTGATCAACCCAATTGTGTGTCCATTTTGTTTGAGTCTGACAGACTTGTGCCCTTAAGCAGAGCTGCTTTTTCTCTTCTTCTCCTTCTTCTTCTCCTCCTCCTCCTCCTCCTCCTCCTCCTCCTCCTCCTCCTCCTCCTCCTCCTCCTCCTCCTCCTTCTTCTTCTTCTTCTTCTTCTTCTTCTTCTTCTTCTTCTTCTTCTTCTTCTTCTTCCTCCCCCTCCTCCTCTCCCTCTTCCTCCTTTTCCTCCCCCAGGCTTGCATTGTGGTTCACTAGCTGCCAATATGCCAACATTATGCCAAATTTACAGGAAATATGCAAATGCATTCGTTCAGTCGGAGGAGTGGAGTTTATTTACTCAGAATTGGGCAGCCACAGCACAACAGAGCAAGCATTCTAGAAACCTGTAACAGATGCCTAAGGTACAGAGTTTGAAGGGTCCAGTGAAGGGCTGTGCTCTGATGACAATTGCAGTTGATATCAGCATGGCAACCACCGTGACACCTTTGTACTAAAGCCTGCCATTTTTCCAGCAGTGCAGAGAGATAAGTAGTCTCTGCCTTTTGTGGCATGTATACACTTCATGCATATCCTTGTCTATGGTAACAGGGCCCTGAGTAGTAACACAGGATAAACACACATTAATATATATATCCTTCAGCTTTTGAAAACAGAACCCCCCCCCCCATCTTTTCTCTCATTCTTCTGTGTTACCATCTCTGTCATCATTTTGAAGTTGTATATATGATGCATTGGAAGCACAGATGAACTTCTGTGGCAAAACACAATGTGCCCATCAATATTTTTTCTTGATCATTCCTTTTTAAACTATATGAGAGTGTCGTGGATTTCCAAACAGGCTTATAGGAAAAGGCTAAGTAGCTGGCTTGATGCCTTTTAATTAAATGAAGCCGAGGCCCTTCTGTAGGGTGAAGTAGCAGAATGAAGTTAGGGAGACCATAGGGCTGGTATGTGCAACGCAAGCTTAGGTGAGTGAACTTGATTTCTAGCAATAAACATTCTATCAAATTCAATTTCCTTCCACAAACTTATGGTGAGTAAATGCAATTTCCCATTCCAAGCAAGCATGTCTCTGAGATTAAGGTGATAGTCTGTAGGAGATAACCATAAAAGTTTAAAGCCATTATTTCCCCCAACAAAATTATTACAAACCAGGAAGGAAATAATTTCATGAACAAGATACAGAGTAGACATAAACACTGGGGAAAGAACTTCAATTCTAACCTTGGTATTTATGTTTTTGGTATTTTCTTAAGTAAGCGTATTATATAATTTTCACTATCCAACTTAAGACCTTTCTGGCTAACTCAGTTCTTTGTATTTGCCACACTGTGTCAGTTTTTCTTTAAAGCATCAAAGACAGTGATGTCCAGACTTTGGTCATCACTTCAGCTAAGGCTAAATCATGCAAAGTCTTACGTTCTCCTCTAAGTTCCCTGTCCCAGCTTGTCGCCTCCGGGACAAGCAAAGGTGCCTAAAAGAATAGCCTAGGGGGATTCCATAGTTATTTCAAAACTCCAACTCCCTAAAGGAGCTAAAACACTTGTGCATAAATCATGTAGCACATTTGCAAAAACAGTTGACTGTGTTAGCACTAGGTTTGCTTCGCAGACATTAGGAAAGAGTCCCAATGACAGAGGGAGGGAGGGAGATGCTGGAGACTTTGGCAGTGGGGCTTGAAACAGCAAACCTATGGCGATGAGATGACCTGGTAATAGGAGAAAGTCATCCTGCTCTTCTGGACAGAGCCTAGGGAATGGCCAGGTCTCTGGGTAAAAGGGGCTGCCTCTTACAGCAACAAATTTGCTAGAGGAAGCACACAGCTTACCCTCATGAAGGGCAGGGAGGAAACAGCAGACTCATCCTCTCCTGCTGGGGAGATGCATGGACATGAGTGGCGGCCACAGAGACCTTGCAGTGGAATATGGAGTATGGAATGACAGGAAGGATCATAAAGGAAAGACCTTTCCGTAGATGCCAGCAGAAACGATGGTAATTCAGATCAGATGACAGCCTCTCTCCCTGCCCCCATGCCTTTCTATGATTTAAATTTCCAATAACTCACTGCAGCCCTTGGGAAAGAGATGGGAAATACTCTTTATTGACTAGTCCTAAGATTTAGTCACCTAACAAAATGGGAAATAGAAATTAAATTATAGCAAAATAAAGTCCATTTCCAGCACACCTAAATTTATGGACAATATTCCCATCGGCTACATTTTTATAGAGAGTTTGGTGTTTTTACTTACTTGGGTTTAATTGGGGGTGGTTCTGGGGCAGAAGTGTGATTTGGTAAACAGGTTGTCTTTTATTCAGGTGGTTTTACCCCTTAGCTATTCAAACCTTGAGAACGCCAAGAAGAGAAGGTGGTCTTTCAAAAATTAGAACCCATTGCTCCAAGTGGCCATTTGGAAGTTATTAGTTTGAATCTTGGATTTGAAAACACTCTTCCAAAATATGCTAATAAGGTTTGACAAAATTAGGATCGTAAGGATTAAAGTAGAAAAATCTATGGTATCAAATTTAATCTTGCTCTCAGAGCTGTTATAAATATTTAGAAGGTTGAATATAATCAGGGGTTTTTCAACACTAGCTGTAAGTTAAATCACCCAGAGTATTTTATGAATAGATATATGCCAGACCCACTGAATCTGAATGTCTCCTGCTTGGGTCTCTATTTTAATGGAGCTGTTTCTGAAAAGTGATTTTTTGAAATGTCACAAGACTCTAGAGCAGTTAACATTAATGGCTGTTTGAGAAACCTCTTCCAATACAACAGGCTACACTCAGGACAACTACGGAAATAGTCATCCTACACTTATCCAAATGTATTTATTATGCACCAAAGATTTAATAGCCCCGTGAGGAGTTACTGTCTTTCATGCAAGATCAAATGCTCATCTCTGCTTTAATTCGTCAATGTGAATGCTTGGTGAACAAAAACCTGGATTTTTGTTGTAGGTTTTGAACAGCTAAGGGGCAAAACTCCCCACTGCTGAGTTGGTCTGGGAGTTTCTTCAGAAGCCCAAACTGAAGCATGCTTTTTTATGGACTTTGTTACTCATACCATCCACGCCATTCTCCCCTTAGGAGTAAATTATATCAGGAAGCCTAGACTAACTTTCAGGGAGGGAGGGATGTATTTTACTAAGGCAGGAATGGTCTCTTAGTGCTCCCAGCAAATACCAGTCTTGACTCTGTCCAGCAACTCTGTCCCTCCTAGTTCTGGGAAACATCATCAATCCCATGAAGGACAGATGTCAGTGTACACAGTTCTCTCTCTCTCTCTCTCTCTCTCTCTCTCTCTCTCTCTCTCTCTCTCTCTCTCTCTCTCTCTCTCTCTCTCTCTCTCTCTCTCTCCTGACTGTTTCAGTTACCTGGCCAGAAGCAAGCAACTCAAACTTTCTAAATGACTTTACCATACCCTCTTGTTATATCTATTCTATATTGTTTATCTCTTGCTGTGCCCTGTCAACTTTCTTGTACATATGTGTGCTGGTTAGCTTTAATTGTCAACGTGACACACCCTGGAAAGTCTCAATGAGGAGTATCTATATTGGGTTGGTCTGTGGGCAATTGGTTGATTGATACAGGATGGGCCAGAGTCTATATTGGGTTGGTCTGTGGGCAATTGATTGATTGATACAGGATGAGTGGCACCACTGCCTAGGCAGAGGTTCCTGACCTGGGCAAGTGTGGAGGAAGAAAACAGAGCACAAGTAAGCAAGTGAGTGTTTATGTGCTCAGTTTCCTCTGCTCATGATTGTGGGTATGCTGTGACTAGCGTTTGTTTGAGGTTCCTGCCTTGATTTCCCCACAATGCATGGACTATAACCTGGGGCTGTACACAGAATAAACCTGTTCTCTCTTAAGTCTCCTTTTGTCAGGGTATTTTATTAGAGCAACAGAAAGGATATGGGAAAGCATGCAAGCAAAATAAAAGCATAGCATAGCCAAGGCTTGACTCTCTGAAGGTGTCCCTATGGACAATGAGGAAATACTACCAAAATAACCCCTTCTGTAGAAGACTGTGTCCCTAGCATGCTCCTTGGTCCAAACGCTTCCGTCATCTCCACAGCAGCACTAACTAGTTTCTTCTAGCCCCACTTTAGTCTATGTTCACACTCTTTCATTTGCCTGAAGAGCCTTTCATCTTATGTTGGGATACTGATAAACTACTCAGTACAGTAAATCTCACACCCAAGGTTCCTTCTTCCTTCAAGGAGTTCATACTGGTTTCTTAAGGATGCTGTAGCCAAGGACTGGGTAGCTTAAATAGATTCTACCTTTTCATATTACTGAAGCCAAGTCCAAGATCAGGGAAGCTTCTTTTTAGGTCCTTTAAGGGACGGTCTGTTTTAGGTCCTGTTCTTGGAAGATTAGATCATCATTTTTCCCCCTGTGTCCCCACATGATTGTGTCTCTTTCTGTATCTGAGACTATATTTGATTTTTTTTTAAGAGAGCAGTCATATTGGATAAGGTCTTATCCTAATGACCCTGTCTCCAAATTTAGTCGCATTCTGAGTCACATTACTCATCTCCCAACAGCTTGGTCGAGAGAATGTCCACTTCAGCCAGAAGCAATGTCTCTTGTCTCATTATCTTCATCTCCCTACCCCCAGCTCCCTCCCTTCTTTCTTCTATACCCCCATCCCCACCCCTACCCCATCAGTGTCTCATGTAGCCAAGGATGACCTTAAACTCTTGATCTTCCTACTGAGAAGGCATGCACCACTACATCCAGTTTATGTAGTTCTGGATATAGAACCCAGGGTTTAGGATATGCTAAGCAAGCACGCTGCAACTGAGCTATATCCCTATCCCAGAGCCTCACCCATTTATACAAATTAACTTTATATTAAGTCTTCCAGTAAAAATAAGTGTAAAATAAAGGAACTATATTTTTGCAAATGCAAATATGTAGTTCCTATATTTTATATGAAAACAAAATGGCCACTTTGTAAAGGCCTGACAAAAGGGAAACTCTGGAAAATACCACTGCATCTTGTGTGCGTGAGCCAGCTGTAAAAGCCAGCGGGAAATAATACCTACAATATGGAGGCTCTGCTCTCAAGTTACTTTACCAATGTCTTTAGCCCTTGTTCTGCTCTAACGAAACCATAACTTTGAAAGAACTCCAAATGCAAGTTATACATGATGCGTGGTAAATGGGATTTAAGAAAGACAACCCCAGTATCAGGTTTTGAGTCAAAGAAGAGTTCTGCATCTTTACATCAGATGTTTCCCGAATGAACGTACAATCTTGTTAAAGTACGGATAGAATATACGTAACTAGGGTTTAATCAGTGACTTTGTATTTAATGTTTCTGATTAATGAGCCCATTACCAGTTCCCTGACACAGATTAGTAGGGACCCCCTAACAAATCATTGCACCAATAAAGAACGGTACCCACCAAACTATGTTTTTTCTTAAATAAGGCTGGAGAATTGCTTACAGGAGTTCTCGAGACAGCAACCAGAAAACCTAAGCTCAGTGTAAAATAGAGTCGTCTAGGTTCAAGGTCATTGGATGTGGCAGGCCAGTAGATAAGACAAGGAGTTTGAGGCCAGCCTCTGCTACATATAGAAACCATCTCAAAAGACAGCCTTGGGGCCTGATAAATATAAGTTTGCAATCCTAGCAACTCAGGAGGCTAACGTGAAAAGATTACAAACTCAAGACTCACTTACAAAACCAAAAGGAGGATAAGGATACAACTTGGTGATAGAGTGCTTGCCTAACCTGCATCAAGCCTAACTTCAATTGCAAGAACATCAATCAATCAATTAAGCAATCAATCAATCAATCAATAGTAAACAAATAAACAAAAACCTTAGGGTACCTTCTTTTACATCAAAGCATTAACAATGACATGCCTGCCTGGACAGAGGCTGGCATTTCCATTTCTCCTGTCCTGTCTCTGGCCAAGGGCAAAACTGCACCAGCCCTTTCTCCAGTCTGTGCCCAGCTCTACAGGTGGGAGCCTATCACAGAACTTTCCCCACAATGACGGCAAGAGGCCTGCCCTTCTGCATCAGGCACGCCTACTTAGAAAATACTTTGCCATTTTTTTTTTTCAGAACCAGTACAGCACACAATTGACCACTATGCTTTGCACAGCACCATCGGAAATTAAACATTTTACAATTTCCTACAATTTCCTACCAAACAATCCAGGAATTCCTAGCCTACTTAACCCTGTCGCTTTAAACCAGTGTCACACAGAAGATGCCTGAGCAGTTTTTATTTTGCGCATTAAAAAGGGAACTGCTGTTAACTATTGAGCACACTGGGAAACAGAGAAAGTACTCTCACAGATTTTCTGATAACCCTGGGAGAAAAAGCTTTTTATTTTGTTCCCACAGCACGCGGTTGGGGTAGGATGTCACAGATGAATGTGCTGCAGAGAGACAGACACAAATGCATCCCTCTGCCCACAGAGTATCCACAGAGCTGAAGATACAATGCAGTTTAGGGGTCTTGATTGGTTCATGCTCTCTTCCAGTTAAAGAATTAAAGGCAAGAAAACGATGGAGCACACCAGGTAGCAGTAGTAAATCTCAAGCATTGCAGACGGAGTCAACAGTTAAAGGAAGGCGTTTATGGGGGGTGAGAAAACACACATGCGGCAGAGATGCAGAGAAAAAAGACCCTCTGAAAAGCAGAGCAAAAACTCAGAGAGCTAAAAATCTACTCTCTTCTGCAGGACTGGGCTTTTAAAATCCACCTCTACTTTATGGTTGGTCAGATAAAAAGAGAGATAAGATGGCTGATCGGTCCAAACTGTTGTGTGGCATGTCCTGAGCTGGCCTGTTGAGCCTCTCCATCAGTAGAGGAGGCAAAAGCTGCCTGGCTTCTGACTCAAGTCAGGGTAGAGGAAGAAGTGTTCATCTTGGAGATTTCCCTGCTTCATCTCCTAGCCATGGCCCCTCTTCCTAACAGTCTACAAGGGAGTTTATTTATCTCCTTAGTCTCTCTCAGTCAATCACCTCCTCCAAGACCACACTGAAGCTACAGTGGGCATGTAGGAGTCCCCTTGACTAGTTAGCAATGGTTGTCCTTCCAGGGTTAGCCAATGGGAGTCACAGTCTCTGCCCAGTTTGCACAATGAACTATAGATGTTACTTGGTGTGCTATTTTTTGAGGGGAAAAGCTAAAGGGACTATTAGCTCTGACACCATTTACAGAACTGCATTGCAAATCATCAGCCATTTCCCGTGCTATTAAACCCAAGATGCAGGAAATTAATCCACTTCCCACCGCTCTCCCACCTAGTAACTTATCTATGAGTTCATTTCCCTCAGTCTTCTCCAGGTGCTTTTTCTGTTTCGTTTTCTCTCTTCTGACCTTTGCCTTTCTCACCTTGTACCCTGATTTCTCTTTTTAAGTTCCATACTCAAAGGAACTAAACAACAGCCAACCTTCCCCCCCCATCCCAAGTTTAGTACAGAAACTAAAGAACCCTAAAGCCACAAAGGCTATTTAAAGTCCCCATTCTGATAAACCACCAAGGGCTCAAAGCATTTCGGGATGTGGGGTGGGGGCTGTGTGCTGGTTGATGCTGACCAGGGACTTAAGGGAGTAAAATCCTGCTTCATGTATGAAAGAACACCTGTCATCTGGTACAAGCTTTAGAGGCATGGTTTGTCACCAGTATCCTGGGATTGCATTTGCACCTCAATTCTGAAGTCTCATCGAGGAAATGTAGGACTTGTGAAGGTAAAAACATCATTTAATAAGACTCTGCTCCCTCTGCCAGGCTGCCCCACTGAAGGGACAGCTTCCTGGGCTTCATGCACCCTCATTGTTTTGACTTTTTGAGATGTAGCTCGGGTTGGCACTCACAATATACTCACAGTACAGGGACGGTTGTCAAAATTACAAAGCTCCTGATGCAGTCTCGAAGACCCTGGGATTACAAGAATGCACCACTATAGCCAGAACACTTAAGATAGCGTGAGGAAGGAGAGGGAGGGTACACTCACTGGACCACTGATGGATTCATTCTCCTTTGGGGAAAGGGACATTTTCTCAGCTTAAATAAGAAGAAATTTATCTCTGAACACTCATGGTGTTTTTCTTCCCTCTTTTTCCCCTTTGTTTCATATTGGACCAAATCATTTCCTCCCTCAGCCACAAATTGTATATCTAAAAGATGTTCTGTTTGACCCAGGGATTCCTAGAATTCTTACAATTACACTTGGTATATATTTTCCAAATATAAAAGTAATGAAATAGTACACAGAGCTTCTCGCTTGTATTTAAACTCTGGCAAATAAAGGGTGCTGCTTTTCTAGCTTTTATTTATTTAAAATAAAGAGTAGAATTTGCAGCTGAGACGTCAGGTCCACCCGTACTAACTTCTGCCATGTGAACCACGTGACAGTGAAGAGACTCTATGCCAACAGTACCTCGAATTAGTTTGGGCCCAGATGACTCTGAGCAGATGCAAACCAGTTAGACCAAGCTAACTGAGCTCAGCTTAGCTCTTGTTGGGTCTGGAACTGTGCAGTCATCACTTAGCGGAGTCGCAACATGCAGGCGTAACAGGACCACAGCTCAAACTACCGGTCTCAGGTGGGTTGCTGAGAGGAAAGGGTAGAGGCAGCAGACACACATAGCTGACCTGAAGGTGACGGAGGGAGGAAAGACATTCGTATTCTCCACCACGGAATCAGGAAATAAAGCAGAGAGCTGGGGAAAATGAGTCCAAATTAATCTCATTTGTTCTCAATTGAAAATAATTTTAAAAGGGCATTTCTGAGAGCAGAAACTGCCACCTCGAGTGCTGGCAGTGAGGCCGGCTGGGGTCTGTGACTGGTCTGACAAAGGCTGACTCTTACCCAGATGTCCAATAAAAACACTTAGCAAGTATCATTTCCATAAGGTTTTGTCTACTTGAAACACAAGCCAATTGTTTGGGTCCAATTTATGAAGCGAGGTCTTACAAAGGTTATGGGGTAAGGAGGCCCGATGACAACTAAATTGCCTTAAATGGAGCTCAAAATACCACCTTAAACATTCTCCTCTCCCAAGAAATGCTTAATCATAAATCAAGTGACTCAAAACATATTAAAAATGACAAATAGAGTGAGCACTTACATCTCATTTTTTCCTTTTAATTCACAGATGCATCCCAAGATCTCTGAAGGGTATCATTCTACACACACACACACACACACACACACACACACACACACGATGAAGGGTACCGAGAATGTAATAGTCTGGGGATTGAAAAAAAGATTAAAACTCAAATGATGGGCCAGACGTAATGCAAAAAAAAAAATTATTCTGAAAATAGACATGCTCATTTTGAGACACTGAGATGAGGACTGTCTGCCCTCAACTCATCAGGGCCAGGGAAGCTCACAGTAATTGGCCACATGGTTTTCATCTTCGAAGACCTCATGCATTCATTTTAATGTACCAGGTTCACCGTACTATTTGTCCACAAGTAAGCTTTCCCCTCCTTCTTCCCACCATGCACTCTTTAATGGGGTTTTGATTTTAATGGGGGGAGAAAAAGTTCCCAAACTCCCAAATGTTTCCTGAATCGCCATTAGGCTAGCTTTAGAAGCAGTTTTGAGGAATGTGCTAAACAAAACTTTATGTGCAAGAATCTTTAATATTCCATTCCTTTTTCGATAACAAGTTATTTTTATGTGCCCTTTCCGCTACATGTAAGAACTAATTCTCAGCAATAAGAATTATTACGTGCCTAGCTCAAGATGCAAATTCGTCCTGATCTGGAATAGATTAGAATGGGGATCACAAAGAAAAGCCACGGCCAGCAAATCATGACTCACCTTCTTAAAAGACAGTGACTTGAAGCTCTCGGAGTGTCGGTGTGGCAGCAAGCAAGGGCAAGGTCTGGGAACTAGCTTTATTTCTCCATTTGTGTTGATTACAAATACCTAGAGAATTCCACCAGTTCTCGAGGCAGTAAGCCTGAGATACATTTTTTTCCACTTTTTTTTCAGTCTACTTGGAAACATCTGTTTTTAATTGAATTTGGATTTGAAAACTAATTTTGGTGAGATTGGGTTCAAGCTCCAATCAAGTTGGAACTCGGAGATCATTGCTTATACACATATCCCCAAATTTAGGAAGGCTTGGGGCCAAGGATACCACACTTCCTGAAGGCATGCAGGAGACACATGCACTTGGAAAAGAAAAGGAATGCTTGATTCTCTCAGGGAAACTTCTCTAAGGCCAGTGATTTGGGGTTTTGGGTTACAGTTTCAGACTGAGGACTTGATTTGGGAAAGGTCAGTTAGAGGACATGGTCCTCCCATGCATCCCATACATGGAGTAGGAGATTAAACATCATGTGCTCATGTCTGGATAAAAATAGTGCTTAGAGCTGTGTACCGAGGACATCATAAATCTACCACACAGAGTTTGTAAGACAAAATGTGCTATTGCCCTCTCTGCTGGCCTCTCGGTGACATGGAGACCCTCATTAACACCCTATTCCTTTCTAGAAGGATGAAAAAAGAAGCACTCTCTCTGCCTGGTTCAGGTTCTGCGCTGCTATCTGCTCAGCACGAAGCTCAGAAGCCCATCCCAATTGTGTCATTAACTCAGTATTACAAGCTTTGCATGCATCCCAATAGTCTATTTTAAATGAGGCTGCATATATATATACATATATATGTATAGATAGATAGATATAGATATGGATAGATATAGATAGAGATAGAGATATGAAACAGTCATGTGTACATGTGTGTGAACACATACAAAGGTGCAATTAGGTTTCTGCTAAACTTCAATAGACTCTTTTGGTTTTCTTTAATAATATCATTCAAAAAGTAAAAGTGAAACCCTCACCACAAATTCCTAAATAATTATTTGATGCTTTGCTGGGTGATGCAGAAAATAGCCTGTAGTCACCTCATTTTACAGTGTCACTGACATCTGAAGCAGACTTTGCCAAGCTGATTCACAATAAATACCCTATAGTGTTTTCATCCCAAGTACCAATGTGTAAATAAACAGAGAAGTATTTCTGTTTTAATGTGATCATGCAATTACCTAAATATTGTAAAACAGAGATGTTGGAAACAGATGACACTTCTATTAATTTACTGCATCCAAAAGGTGCAGGTTCTAAAACCATTGCCAGCTTTCATTAATTGTATTAATTCATTATCTCAAACACTTTTTTTGTATAAATAATTAGCACATAAGACTCAATTTTTAGGAAAAGACATAAATCCAGTTATCATTTATTAATTTGAAGTATTCTATGCTGAGATTTTTGAAGACACACTGATCTCAATACCTACTATAATTCAACTGGAATTTAATATCTAAAATGTGTCCATTTTAATGTTTACTCTTGGTTCAATGTTCTCATACGATAGAGCAGAGGAAACCAAAGAACACATTTTTAATTGAATTCTATCCCTTACAAATATGCTAATTACCTAAGAGACTTTGGAAAAAAAAGAATTTTCCTAATAAATTACTTTAGATGCAAAAACAAAATAATAACATTAACTGTATTTAGAAATGAAAAAGGAAATTAAGAACATGTTGATTACTGATTGACACTCAGCAAAAAATATGAAAGTTGAGAAATGGGATTCCCAAACTTGTCATTGACCAAGGCAGAGTGTGCACATAGCAGACACTCCTATGATGCTTGGACCAGTAAAACCACACTGCCACCAGAATCAGCAGGAGTGAGCTCCCTCTGGTAGATCTTCTTTGGAACTGACAGGAGAAATAAAGATGATATCCATCTTTTCTTGTTTTTACTACATAGTACAGAACTGATCTAGACATCAAATGTACCATATTTCCCGGCACAATATGGTACATCTTTTCATTTTCCTGGTCCTGGACCTGAACCTCAAGACTTGTACTTTTAGGAAAAGGTTCTGCCATTGAGATAATTCCCTGATTCCAGTAAATTTTATTTCTCTTTCTACTCCTCGTCCCTCTCCTCCTTTTGTTTTGAGACAGTGTTCCACTCAGCCAAGGCTGACCTTAAATTCTACATAGTTGTTAAGGATCTTGAATTTCTGGCCCTCCTGCCTCCACCTCCAGGGTACTAGGATTGGAGACATCCTCCACTACAAACCCAGGACTTCATACATGCTGGGCATGTATGAAGTAAGCCCATTCCTAAATTATATTTTAAGATACAAGCTATACATGTGCAGAAAACATGGAAAATAAAATACCATGTCAATATTCTAGTTCATTTCTGTGTTTTCTTACATTTTTTTATTTGTGGTGTATTGTGTATCTGTGTGTATGTCTCTGTGTGTGTGTGTGTGTCTGTCTGTCTGTGTGTTTGTCTGTCTGTGTGTTTGTGTATCTGTGTGTGTATCTGTCTGTGTGTATCTGTGTGTGTCTGTGTGTGTGTGGTGTGTGTGTGTGTGTGTGTGTGTGTGGTGTATGTGTGTGATATGTATGTGATGTGTACTCACATGCCATGAGATGGAAAACATGTGAAAACCAGAGGACTATTTCTTTTTTTATTGGATATTTTATTTATTTACATTTCAAATGTTATTCACTTTCCTGCCCCTCCTTACGAGAAACCACCTATCCCATCCCCCTTCCGCCTGATTCTATGAGAATGTGCCCCCCACATACCCACCCACTCCCACCTCCCCACCCTCGCATTCCACTACACTGGAGCAACCAGTCTTCATGGGACTCATGGCCTCTTCTCCCACTGATGCCTGGGGATCCATCCCATATACAGTCACCAAACCCAGACACTGTTGTGGATGCCAACAAGTGCTTGCTGACAGGAGCCTAATATAGCTCTCTCCTGAGAGGCTCTACCAGTGCCTCAGAAATACAGAGGTGGATGCTAACAGCTAACCATTGAACCAGAGGACAATTTCTGAAGTAGGTTCTCTCCTTCCATCTTGGTCTTTGGGGGATTGAACTCAGGTCACCAGACTTGGGTGGAAATTCCTTTTATCAGTTGGGTTACCTTGCTGCTCCCATTTCTGTTTCACTGTTGTGAGGCAGGCCTTTTTTTTTCTTGTTGCTCTTTTGAGATAGAATTTTACTCTGTATCCCAGGTTAACTTCAACTCAAGTTTGTAATCCACCTGCCTCAGTGTCCAAAGTGCTGGGACTACATGTTGTGTGCTGCTACACCCACCCTCATTGTGCAAGCTTTATACATATATAAAATCAAGTCATCTCCTTTTCTCCATGATTGTGAGAATTTTGTGATAATTATAGATTCTCTTTTTTAAAAAAATCTTGATTTTTTAAAATTACTGTGTGTATGTGTATAATGTTGGGAAACAAGTGAGCCTTGATATGTGTGTGGGAATCAGAGAACAACTTTGTGAAATCAGGTTTCTCCCCCAGTGTGAGGACTGAGCTCAGGTCCACAGGCTCACATCATATGGCAGCAACTATTTCTCCCTGCTGAGCCATCTTCCTGGCATTTCTTACAAATTGTTTATGAACCATTTTAAATTGCTTTAAACATTTAGATTGTCACCAAGTTTGCAGACACCATTCTGGCAAGTTTTTCACTATATACATCTGTCAAGACTTTTTCAAGGTTTTCTATAGAATAAGTAAATATTTCAGGAGAGTACTCCACCCTTCAAAGACATTTGAGGCAACTTTTGAGACGTCTCAAAAGAGCATCTGGTCCTGCAGAAGTTGAATTCTTTTCTCTCATATGTATTTTTTTTTTTTTGCCTTTTTGATTATCTTGTTTTTGAGTCATCTTTGATTACTCCTTCTTAGAATTATGGGAATCCCCATTAACACTCTATAATTTACTATATCATGTCCTGATTAGTACACTATATTTTAGATAGTTATATTTAAATATTTTGGAGACATGATCTCATATATTCCAGGGTAGCCTTGAGTTCCCAGTGTAGTAAAGGATGGCTTTGAACTTCTAATCTTTCCACCTTTACTGTCCAAGAACTGGGATTATTAATGTGTGCACAGTTTATTTGGTTTTAAATTTTATATTTGTTACACAGACATTTATAGTTATTTATAGCTAACTCTGCCAAGCTTTCTTTTTCTATACATTTCCTTTAATATTACATGTACGAAGATTTAAATATTTAAATCCTTTCCAGGTAAAATTGAATATTTAAATATCACTTAACTACAAAATTGGATTGGGATTAGCAAATAAGAATCTATTACAAAGACTCACTCCTGGAGCCACTTTTTTAAAAAAAATTTAATTAGGTATTTTCCTCATTTACATTTCCAATGTTATCCCCAAAGTCCCCCATACCCTCCCCCCCACTCCCCTACCCACCTACTCCTACTTTTTGGCCCTGGCGTTCCCCTGTACTGGGGCATATAAAGTTTGCATGTCCAATAGGCCTCTCTTTCCAGTGATGGCCGACTAAGCCATCTTCTGATTCATATGCAGCTAGAGTCAAGAGCTCCAGGGTACTGGTTAGTTCATAATGTTGTTCCACCTATAGGGTTGCAGACCCCTTTACCTCCTTGGGTACTTTCTCTAGCTCCTCCACTGGGGGCCCTGTGATAGGAATGGGATCCTCATCATCTCCCCAAAGGGTTGCTTCCATGAAGTTTCCTTCTCCAAAGCACTCAGTGCACTGTCCTATTCTTTTGGCTTATTGTCACTTCTTAACCTTATTCCCCAAAGGGTTGCTTCCATGAAGTTTCCTTCTCCAAAGCACTCAGTGCACTGTCCTATTCTTTTGGCTTATTGTCACTTCTTAACCTTATGACATACTTCATTCAAATTATTAACAAATGTGAAAGACTATTGGAACCAAATGGATGTTCAAATTAAATGTAATTTAATGTTCATTAAGCACTGAGAAATTCAGTTAGACGTTCAAATTGCCATGATCTCTGCAAGATAAAAGAATAAATGAATAGAAAATGATCAGGGTTAGTTGAGAACATAGGAAAATAAAATATGTATATACATGTTGGGGTTTTCTAAGTTATTATAATAAAATGCATTAGCCTCAAACTCCAAAGATATAGTGAGTTCTTCACAAGTAGAAACAACCACAATGTGTGTACCAAATGCTTTCTGTTATTTATTGTGACTTAATTATATTGGTGTTAATATGCAAACCTAGAGAAACTGATTTAGACTCCAGTTCTAGCTGATCTGAAATCCACTGTCCAAGAGGAAAGAAGCTTAACCCACAGGAACAAATGTATTGAATCAAGAATGAATTCAGTATGTGGCATTCAGACTGCAGATCCCAAAAGCTCTCCTCAGACTCCAAGGCTTCTTCCAAAGGTTGATACAAAGCAATAGGAAACAGTTTTGATTTATCAGAGCATACAGAGGAAATAATGTACTTATGTTTCTATGGAGTTAAGAGAATCAGGATCCAGAGCAAAATGGGCAAGATCCATAGTCACAAATAAAGCCTGACATTTCAATTATGGCAAGAGTATCCTAAAAGCAGAAAGAACGAGGGGCTCAGAGACAATTGGAGCATTCATTAAGATCTAAATATTTTAAAGGCAACAAGGTACTATTATAGTAAGATGGGGTCAAAGTATTTTTCTGTATTCTTGTTACTTTGGAGGCCAGTGAAAATTAAAGATATTTTTCCTAGAATGGGCAGCATTCCTTAATCAGGTAGAAAAAAAATCACTTACCCGTGTCTGTAGATATACTAAGTCATTTTAAATGATAGCAATTCAGTTTTTTTTCAAAATAACTTCAATATGTCTTTTAAATTTAACTTCCATCTAGATTTCTGGTTTGTTCAGAGAAGGCTCCTTTTCCTGGCAGGAATACGGAGATCTCTGCTGCTCAGAGGTAGACCGCAGGATGAGCCTCCTCAGTCATGATCGAGCCTCCGTGCCACAGCCTCCATCTCGTGCAGGATGAAGGTTCTCTTTGAATTTTCAAGGATAGGGATCTTCCTGAGTCCGGATCAATTCTAATATGCCAAATCACTCTTCTGTGAAATCCCAAAAGCTTTATGAGCTTTCTTAGATGTATTTCCAAACATTAATCAAAATTCTTTCTTGACTGTTCTGTTGGGGGAGGGAGCACAGGGCAGGAGAGATCACTTCATTATATATTCCCAATTCTTTCTTAAAATGCAATAATTCCTAGCCTAACATGAGTATTTCTACAGTATCTCAGTGTATAAGAGTAACAATGGAAAAGCTGAAAAAAAAAAACCTGTCACTAATGGATCAAAAAGAAAGTCTGTGTCCTTTCACCTTCTTCCTTCTGTCGAAATTCCATGTTGATTCTCCATCAGTAACAGACTTGGCATTGCCATTGGCAGCAGAACATATAATGGGCCAGATCACAGGAAAATTCCTCAGCCTCCTCCCACTTAGTGATTGAAAACAAACAAGATGATGGTCAGCAGTGAAACAAGCTACTGAACTGCTAATCAGTGGTCCAGTGCAAGACATTATTGCACCCACCAGGTACTGAATCCTCAGAATATTTGAGTTTCCAGAGTGCGCGCACCATAAAAGGTGTCCAGAGAAAGTGATGTGTTCTTTAGTTAGGATCCAGTGTCACTGATGCACTTAGAACTGGATAACCACAAGCAGCATCCGAGGGACCATAATGATCGGTTGCACCAATTACAGGAAAGAAAAGTGCAGCATTAATTGCCTGGTGACACATTCCCAAGTTCAATGTATCCACAGCAGTGCTGTCAGCCACAGGGTGTATACCAGAGAAATAGATTAGGAAAACTGTAGAATAGGACCAGAGGAGATTAAAAGCAGTGTTAGTGCAGTAGAAGCCAATGGAAATTAAGGGCAGCAGTAAGATCTCTGAGAGAAGGAGAGAAGGGGACAGGAGCCCTGAGTTTGACAAAGATAAAAAGCAAAGTAGTCGGGAGATAGCAGCACAGGATCATATGAGCCCAGGACTCTCCGTGTGGAAAGAGATGTCTTTCCAAGAGCAACCTTCTCACTAGAGACCAAGTATGTAAGCAAAGACTCTCAGCCCTGCCCCCAGATACTTTAAATGAATTGTTGCATCTCAGGAAATACATGTCCCACAACTACATCTCGATCGTTGGAAGGTTCTCAGTAAAGGCAACAAGATGACACTTTCAAAAGCTTTCTAACAGAGTGACTGCTCCATGAAGAATGACACATTCTCCACAGAAACCACATATCTATTCATTTACTTTAGCAGAGATTAATAGAAGCTTGAGAATATCCAGAAATGATCATCAAATTCATACTCTTGTTTCAGGGGCCAGGAAACATTAGAATTTAGTCTGTTAGCAAAAGGCTAATCCAAAACAAACTTCCAACCTATGCTCAAGTTAGTCCTGAAGGTACTCCCCTATAACCTCAGCTACTTGCCGTGCTGAGACAGGATGGCAGAATCTGCCTTGGCTATGACTTCAAGGCCAGTGTACACAATATAGTAGTATCTTGTCTGAAAATAGCAAAGTGGGGGCAAAAAAAGGTAAAGCGCTTGCCTAACATTGAGACCCTAGGTTCCATCATCAATATGTCAAATAAACACGTCAATATAAATTTACACTTGGGTTTAAAATAATGCCCTTTATAAACTAAAGCACCATTTACCATGGGTTGCAGAAATTCCACTCAAATATACATAATTAATGTATATAGTACATATATATATATTTATATAAACATACATAGTGTGTCTGTGTGTCTGTGTGTCTGTGTATCTGTGTCTGTGTGTGTGTCTGTGTGTGTACTGGGTGTTTTTCCTATATACATTTCTGTGTGCTGCTAGCATGTCTAGTGCCCATGGAGGGAAGAAGAGGTGTTAGAGCCTTTGGACAAACAGCTGTAAATCACCATCATCTGGGTGCTTGCAATTGAATCTACATCCTCTGAAAGAACAGCTGTTGCTCTTAACCACTGAGCCACCTTTTCATCCCCCTGCATTTTAAAGGTTTGCTTATGTTATATCTGTCTTACAGTTAATACAAGGAGATGCCAGACACACAGACACCTGATTGCAAGACTCTAAATAAGTCATTCCCACTTGTTTGACACCAAAACCAATGAATCATTTATTTAAAATATTTCCGTGCAAAGGTGGAACTCATGATTTCTTACATATTGCAGGCACACACTAAGACAATAGAGTTGTTATAGAGTTATGTCTTATATTGAGGCATCTTGCTTTGTCCCTCAGCACTCCCAGTTAGAGAGGCCATCCAACACACACTTTTGTGAAACTTAATTTTTTTTTGAACTCTGCATTGACCCTAAGTTTAACAGCATTCCAAATTCAGTCTACTTCGCCCACACAAGATATTGCAGCTAAGCAAAACTCCGTTCCAGAGACCTCATAAATTGTATGAGCTGCCCAATTTAGGCCTGAGGGAGTAAATTGAACAGAACTGGACTGTCACACTGTTTTAGGCCATTTGCTACAGACATTTAGGATTAGTTCTAGATTGATTGAACTAGTCATGGTGGTGGCTAAATATATATGTAACCTCTTACTGAATATTCCTATTAATTTAATTCTTCATGCCAGGATTTAATAGACATATAGTAGGCAGGGTAAGAGTTGGGCAGACCTGAAGAGGAAGGTGATTGGATTCCCTGAAAGTACTGAAGGCACTGTGTGGCTGTTTACTAAAGTACTTGGGACTCAGTCGTCAATAGATAGTTCCTGTTTTGCGAAACTCATGACTCATGTGACACAAGTAAGTTGATCTGTTGTCTGCAATCATCTTATGTTGATTTTGAAACTTTATTTATGAGCCATGTGGCCTGGGTCCAATTTATTGATGTCTCAGCGTTTCATATGAAAAATAGATGTTACTATGGAGATGAGTGCAAGCAGTGCACAAACAAAGGTCTTATACGGAGCCGGGTACACAACCAAGGCCACCTCCCTGATTCCTCACAGAGGGACCCAGCAGTATTCGGAGTTAATTCTGTTTATTTGAACAAATTATTCTCATCTTCATAACAGTTATAATAACCAGGAGGCACCTGAACTTAACCCACCGGGAGGTCCTGAGGAAGTAACAGAACCTTTCTCACTGATGCATAGCCAAAAATACATTTCATTATTGTGCTGGTTCATTGATATATAAATTAAGGTCTTTTTGAAAACAAGTAAGCAAAGCCAAAGGCAAAGCAAATATGTGCAATTATCCAGCCAGTTGAGGGCCTGTTGTGTGTCAGCCTGAACACAGAAACTGTACCTGCCCCATGGCAGTTATGAAGATCAGCTGAGTCACAATACAACTGACAGCAGAGTGTTCATGAGCCAAAGGTGGCTATTATTTTGTCATGTTTTAGATTAGCCACAAGAGAAATGACTCTGTTTATTGCCTGTAGGAATCTCCACATATTTGAGTTTCCAGAAAATCTTTTTTTTTTTAACCCAGAGGAGCCAATTTTTTTTTTCTAATTCATCATTCCTGTTCATTTTCCAAACATCCAGAACTAGTGAATTACAAGGTTGTGACACAGAATCCAATGTGTCACATTAAAAAAATTCTCAAAATGCTCTGCGGGAAGATGAGAAAAGACTTGTTATTGTGCTAAAGTATCCCTCCACTCATTGAAAGCAACCTTAAAATAGTCATTGCTTTTTAAATGACAAAGCATTCTGTTACAAATAGAAGCACTAGGATGAACTTTCATGAGTCTCTCCTTTTTCTCTCCCACTTCTTTAACTTGCAGTAAACCAGTTGTGACAACATGTTGGTATCTGTACTAATGTGGGAGATGGCTCTAAATGTTTGGAGTGTTGCTAGGGACAGACACAGGTGTTAGTTCCTTTTCTGTTGTGATAGAAAACTCTAACAACAAGCAACTCAGAAAGAAAAGAGTTTCCTTTGGCTTGTGGTTTCAGAGGGATAGAGTCCATGATGACTGGGACCACCATGGCAGGAAACTCTGGAAGCAGGCTAATCGCATCTCATCTGCACACAGGAAGTGTTCAGGAGAGAGACCAGGAGGTGCAGTAAGAATAAAAAACCCTCAAAGACCACCTCTAGTGACGAACTTTCTCCAGCAAATCTCCATCTCCTAAGAGTTCCATGATCTTCTCAACCAAACAGCAAGAAATCGCATGTTCAAAGATGCCAACACTTCTCTCACAGACCGCTATAACACAGATGGATGTAACATCCAAAGCCAGTATTGTTCGATGTCTATAATGCAGATATGAAGGTGACAAACTCATTTACAGCAGAAAATATGTTTATAAGGTATTCCAAAAGCTTGTCAGCACTTCTCTTTAAGCTTTTTCCACCTGAACAACACCGTAGAAAAACTTCTCTGTGTTGCCTACATTTCTAACAAATTCATTCATATGGGATATGTGCCTGGACCTACGGCCCCAGGTTAAGGTTGGAAATGAAGAGCAAAAGATCCCTGAATGGCAGTATATTGGTCTCAGCTATCTTGAGGCAAGGAAATACTGCAAGTGGATAATAAAGAGGAATTAAAACTGTGGCCTGCAGGTTGGCTCAGTGGGTAAAGGCAGTCACCCACAAGCCTGAGTTCCATCGCTGGGACCCACACAGTGGAAGGAAGGTGTAGGTTGTCCTCTGACCTCCACATGTGTGCCAAGGAGGTCACACACATCCATGCACACACATGTTTCAAAATTGTGTTAAAAACTTTTTGAGAAATTAAAATGGGATATGGAGTTAAGAAAAGACAAACTGAAAACAATCAAGCCTCCATTCAACCCTCTACCTTTAATTTTATTGTTTTCATTGAAATTTATGTACCTCCTATAAGTGTATGCTTATGTTTTCCTGGCCTCATAATGGGAGAAGATAATAAGAGGGTCACAGATACTTTTGCTGTACTGAGAATATGCTTATACTAAGGTATTACTTGCCATTTTTAGGAAATCCAATTTTAACTCGATGTCCTAATTTTTTCACTGTCTCAATTTAACGACCCAGCAATGAATCCTGAACTAGTTACTTGTGCACTGCTGTGACCTACACACATGACAGAAACAACTCAAAAAGAGAGAGGTTTGCTTTGTCTCCCTGTATGCATCTGGATGTTCCCGTCCACTGTAGCAAAGAAGGCAAGGAGATGTTCGTGATGGAGGAGGGGCGGAGACCACAGCACTTCACATGACCAGTGAAAAGAAAACACTCACAACCAGGGCAACAATTCAAAGGCTATTGCCTTACTTCTGCCAGCGAGGCTCCCCTTCTGAAGGCCCCATGGCATTCCCTAACAGAGTCACCGGGTGAAGAACAAGCATGTAAACCATGAGCCTGTAGGGATTATTTCAGATTCAACCCACTGCCTGCCTAGAACACTGAACCTTTACTCCTGTGAAGATAAATCCTTAGGATGGATGACACTACTTAAGAAGCAGCTCACGAATCTTGTCAGGTTTCCATTGACACAGCATAGTAAAAAACTTGGAGAGATGCTGCTTCATACCTTTGCAATTTTAGGCCACGTAAAAAGGGGCAATTGATGAACACGTGCAGCCCAGAACTTAATGAAGAAACCCAGCTGTGGTGGTTTGAATGAGAATGCCCCCCATTCACTCATATATTTGAATAGTTTGTCCCCACTTGGTGGAACTGCTTGAGAAGAGCTAGGAGGTTTAAAGAAGAGTACCACAGGGGGTGTGGTTTGAGGTTTTGGAAGACTTATGCCACTTTCCCATCTCTCTCTCTCTCTCTCTCTCTCTCTCTATATATATATATATATATATATATATATATATATATATATATATATATGTGTGTGTGTGTGTGTGTGTGAGAGAGAGAGAGAGACGTGTATATATATATATATATATATATATATATATATGTGTGTGTGTGTGTGTGTGTGTGTGTGAGAGAGAGAGACGTATATATATATATATATATATATATATATATTCAACTATATTTCTATATTTTTATCAGTCACTAGATCTTAAATTTTGATTGTGTCCTTCTAAATTTACTTCCATTCAAATTGCCCATAAGCACTGATTCAAAAGATAATCAAACATGAGACCCTATCTGACTTCCTAACAATGCATTTCTCATGTGTTGTTGCCAAAAAAGATTAGGCTCTAGTTTCCAAATGAGTTGAGTATATGGCTTATCATTTAGGGATAATAGACCCTTACATGGCATCTTAGAATCTTAGTCATTTGTTTCATTGATTTTTGCTATTCTATCAGTTATAAGATGAAATCTCAAGGTATTTTTGATTTGCATTTCCCTGATGGCTAAGGATGCTGATCATTTCTCTAAGTTCTCAGCCATTTGAATTTCTTCTTTTGAGAATTTTCTTTTAGTTCTGTACCATGTTTTTAAATTGGGTTATTTATATTCTTGATATCTGGTTTTGTGTTTGCTTTATATATTTTAAATATTAGCCTTTATCAGATGTATATGGGTCAATTCTGTAGGCTGCCTCTTTGTCCCAATGATCATTCTCTTTATCAGAAATTAGCTTTTCAATTTCATGAGGTCCCATTTACAAATTATACATATACTAATAGTATTCTGTTCAGAAAGTCTTTCATTCAGTCAGTCAGTGAGTTCAAGGCTATTCCCCACTTTCTCTCCCATCAGTTTCAGTAAATCTGATGTTTGAATCATTTGGAATTGAGTTTAGTGCCAGGTGATAAGTGTGGATCTATTGGATTACTCTACATGCAGCCATTCAGTTAGACCAGCATCATTTGTTGAAGACACTGTCTTTATTACAGTGTGCATTTCTGGGCTCCTTATTAAAAATTAGGTGTTTGTGGCTATGTGGATTTGTGTCTGGGTTTTCGATTAAATTACATTAATAAACCTGTCTATTTGTTTGCCCGCACTGGACTGTTTCTATTACTATAGCTCTCTACTACAACAAAGTTGGGGGTGGTGATACCTCTAGCAGTTCTTTGAGTATTATGGATTTTTTTTTTTGCTATCCTGAGGTTTTTGTTTTTCCATATGAAGCTGAAAATTGTTCTTTCAAGTATTGTAAATAATTGTGTTAGAATTTTATGAGGCCTTGCATCGAATCTTTAGATTGCTTTAGGTAGGATTTCATTTTTACTATATTAACTCCACTGATTGAAGAGCATGGGAGATCTTCCCATCTTCTGACATCTTCAGTGTCTTCATTCAGTGTCTGAAAGCCGTTAGCATACAAGTCTTTCACTTGCTTAGTTACCTCATGGTATGCTATGTTTTTTGAAGCTATTGTGAAAAGTATTGTCTTACTGATTTCTTTGTCGGATCTTTTCTGTTTCTAATGAGATGATCATGTGGTTTTTGTCTTTCAGTTTATCATTTACATTCATCAATATACATATATTGAACTATCTCTGAATCTCTGAAATGATATCTACTCGATCATGGTGGTGACTTCTTTTGATGTGTTCTTGTATTCGGTTTCCAATGATTTCACTGAGAACTTTTGCATCTATGTTCATAGGAAAATTGATCCGTAATTCTCTTCCTTTGTTAGATCTTTATGTGGTCTAGGTAACTGTGGCCTCATAATATGAATTGGGCAATATTCCTACTGTTTCTATTTTGTGGAAACATTTAATGAGTATTGCCATTAACTCTTTGAAAGTCTGTTAGAATTCTGTGCTAAAACAATCTAGCCCTTCAGTAGACTTAAAATCACTGCTCTTTTCACTATGGCTATAGGTCTGTTTAAATTGCTTACCAATCATGACTTAAACTTAGTAAATGGTATGTAACAAAATATTGTCTATTTATTTTAGATTTTCCAATTTGGTGGAGTACAACTTTTTGTTTGTTTGTTTGTTTGTTTGTTTGGGGTTTTTTTTGAGACAGGGTTTCTCTGTGTAGCCTTGGCTGTCCTGGAACTCACTTTGTAGACCAGGCTGGTCTCGAACTCAGATATCTGCCTGCCTCTGCCTCCCAAGTGTTGGGATTAAAGGCGTGCACCACCACCGCCCAGCAGTACAACTTTTTTAATGTTAATTTTTATTAGATATTTTCTTCATTTACATTTCAAATGCCTTTCCAACTTTTTAAAGTATATCCTTATGTTTGTCTGAGTTACCTCATTGTTCTCTGTTCTGCCCTCCCTTTCATCTTTTATTAATTTGGATAATCTCTCTACCTTTTATTTAATTTGGCTAAGGGTTGTCAATCTTTTTACTTTTTCTCAGAGAAGATTCTCTTTGTTTCATTAATTCTATATATCAGTTTATTTTCTTCTGTTTGGCTTATTGCTTTTATTTTGTTGGTTTCTGCCCTGAGTTTGAGGTGTCTTCTTATTTATGATTTGTGATGCTATTTTTCTTTGTGTTTTAAAGCTTTCAGGTTGCTTACTGGTATGGCATATCTTCAATTTCTGTATATAAGCACTTAGTCCTATGAACTAGTCTGTTAACAATCCATCTTTATTGTGTCCATATGTTTGGATATATTTTGTATTTGATTTTATTGAACTCCATAAAGTTTTAAATTTATTTCTTAGTTTCAGCCTTGACCCGTTTCTTTCATTCCATAGTGAGATGTTCAGTTTTAGTGATTTTGTAGGCTTCCTGTTGTTTCTGTTGTTGTTGATCTCCAACCTTAATCTGTGGTGGTCAGATAAATTCATAGTGTTATTTTGATTTTCTTGTATTGGTTGGAGCTATAAGACCAATATTTGATAATTTTGAAGAAAGTTCCATAAGGTGCTGAGAAGAAGGTATATTCTTTTATGTTTGGGTGAAGTATTCAATAAGTATTAGGTCCATATTTATTTATGCTATCAGCAGCATAATTTCTCTGTTTAGTTTTTGTCTAGAGGTTCTATTTATTGGTAAGACTGGGTCACTGTGTGAGAGTCTAGGTTAGTATGTGATTTAAGCTATAGTAGTAGTGTTTCTTTTGCAAACTTGGATGCTTGTGTGTTTGTCCTCCTAGTGGATTTTTCATTTGTTGAGTATGTAATATCCTTCCCTATCTCTTCTGTTCTGTTTTGGTTCGAAGTCTATTTTGTCAGATATTAAAATGACTACACCAGCTTGTTTCTTAGGTCTACTTACTTCAATATTTTTCCAACCCTTTATCCTAAGATGATGTCTATCCTTGAAGTTATGAGTGTTTCTTAGAAGAAGCTGAAGATTGATGGATCTTATTTTGGAATCCATTTGGTTAATCATTTTGTGTTTTAATTAGGAAATTGAGACCATTCATATTGAGAGGTAGCAATGGTCAATGATTGTTGATTTCTATTATGTTGTGTCCAGCCATCGACTCACATGCCTGGGTTCTAGTCTGGAAAGGCATCTTGGAAACCTGGAAGAGAAGAAGCTGGGGGGAGGGAGCGCTAGGTGGAGAGAGAGAGAGAGAGAGAGAGAGAGAGAGAGAGAGAGAGCGAGCTAAGACAATCCAGGTTCTGATCAAAGCTCAATTTTAATGTCAGCAAACACTCTTTATAAAGAAGAGAGGAGGCCCATCCCTAGCCATGCAAAGTTCCTTTGAAGTAGATAGGTCAGCCTTCTAGTGGGGACTCTCGGTGCTAACTCAGGAAAATCTTGGAAGAAAACCAGTTCAGCCTCAGGCAGGTTGGGCCTCAGGCAGGTAGTGGCACATCAAAGGAGCAGCACAGCCAGCCTTGCTAGGCTGGAAGGAGGTAACACTATTATTTGGATATGGGTGGTGGTGGTGGTGGTGTGTATTCCTTCTTTTGACTTTTCTGGCCTGGGATTAGTTAGTCCCTGTGTTTTCCTAGTTCTAGTTAACTACTTCAGGTTGAAATTTTTCTTCTAGCACTTTCTGTAAGGCTGAATTTGTGAGTATAATTACTTAATATTTGACTTTATCATAGAACGTCTTATTTTCTCCGTCTTCCAAAGGAGCTGCCACACTGATTTCCATAGTGGCTGTATGAGTTTGCATTCCCACCAGCAATGAATGAGGGTTGCTCTTACTCGATAACTTTCCCAAAATGAGCTATCACTTGTTTTCTGATGGGTGTAAGATGAAATCTCAATGTACTGTTGATTTACATTTCCCTGATGATGGCTAAGAATTTACATTAGCTAAGGATGAACATTTCTTTATTTCTCAGCAGTTTGAGTTTCCTCTATTGAGAATTCTCTGTTTAGATCTGTGCACTGCTTTTAATTCAGTTATTTTGTTTTCTTGATACCTACTTCTTAAGTGCTTTATATATTTTGGATACTAATCCCCCATCTTTCCCAATTTTGTAGGTGGCTGCTTTGTCTGAATGATTTTGTCCTTTACTATGCTGAAGCTTGTCAGTTTCATGGGGTTCCATTTATTAATGGTTTTCTATTCAGAAATTCTTTTCCTGAATCACCAAGTTCAAGGCTAATACCAACTATCTCTTCTATCAGATTCAGTGACTCTGGTTTTATGTTGAGGTCTTTGATCCATTTGGAGTTGAGTTTTGTGCAGAGTGATAAATATGAATCTATTTGGGTTCTAGTGTTCTAAATGCAGCTCTCCTGCTTGACCAGTACCATTTGTTGAAGAAGCTGCCATTTATCAAAAATTCGGACTCTATGGCCATGTGGATTTATGTCTGGGTCTTCAATGCAATTACATTGACCGATGTGTCTGTTTCTGTGCCAGCACTAGCCTGCTTTTATTACTATAACTCTGTACTACAATTTGAGGTCAGAAATGGTGATACTTTCAGCGGTTCTTTGAGTATTGTAGAATTGGCTAACCATTCTGGGTTTTGTCTTTCCCTAGGAAGCAAAAACTGACCTTTCAAGATCTATGAAGAATTGTGTTCAAATTTTTGGAGAGTTGCATTGAATTTTTAAATTGCTTTTGGTAGGATGATCATTTTTACTATGTTAATTCTGCAGATCCATGAGAAGAGGATATATTTCTATCTTCTGTTATCTTCTTCAATTTCTTTATTCAAAGCCTTAAAGCTTTTATTATATAAGTCTTTCACAAACTTGGTAGAGTTACCATAAGATATTTTATATTATTTACGGTTATTGTGAAAGGTGGTGTTTCCTTGATTTCTTTCTCAAGACATTCGTTATTTGTATATAAGATAGTTACTGTTTTTGTTTATTTTTGTTTTTGAGTTAGTTTTTTATCCTGCTATTTTGCTGAGAGTGTTTATCAGCTATAGGAATTTCATAAAAAATTTATTGGGTCACTTATGTATTCTATCATATCATCAGCAAATAAAGATACATTGACTTCTTCCATTCAAATTCATATCCCTTTGATCTCCTTCAGTTATTTTATAGCTCTAGCTAGGCTTCAGGTACTATAGTGAATAGATATGGAGAAAGTGAACTGATTTCAGTAGAACTACTTTGAGTTTCTCTCCATTAAATTAATGTTTGCTATCATTTTGCTGTGAACTCTCCTTAATATGTTGAGGCATGTCCCTTGTATCCCTAATCCCTCTAGGACTTCTTTCATGAAAGTGTGTTGGATTTTTGTCAAAGGCCTTTTATCCATCTATTTAGATGGCTATGTGGGTTTTTTTTTCTTTCTTTCTTTTTTTTTTTTTAATTTGGTTTGGTTGTTTGGTTTGTCTTTCAGTTTGTTTATACAGTGGGTTTTTTTAAAAACTCTATTTACAGACTTAAATATGTTGAATCATTCCTACATCTCTTGGATGAAACCTAGTTGATCATGATGGGTGATCTTTTTTGTGTTCTTGTATTAGATTTTCAAGTATTTTCTTGAGTATTTCTATGTTCATTAGGGAAATTGGTCTATAATTCTCTTCCTTTGTTGGATGTTTATGTGGTTTAGATATCGGGTAACTGTGGACTTGTAAGATGAATTGGACAATATTCCTTCTGTTTTTATTTTGTGGATTAAATTTATGTGTATTGGCATTAATTCCTCTTTGAAACGTCGATAAAATTCTGTACTAAAACCATCTGGCCCTGTCCTCCTCCCCTGTGAGGCAGGGAACAGCATCTTTTAATGACTACTTTTATTTCATTAGGAATTGTAGATTGGTTTGCATTGTTTATCTGATCTTGATTAAACTTTGGTGAGTGGTATATTGAGATAAAATTATCTATGACTTTTAGTTTTTCCAGTTTAGTGGGGTATAGGTTTTTTGTTTTGTTTTGTTTGTTTTGTTTTGTTTTGTTTTTCGAGACAGGGTTTCTCTGTGTTCCCTTGGCTGTCCTGGAACTCACTCTGTAGACCAGGCTGGCCTTGAACTCAGAAATCTGTCTGCCTCTGTCTCCCAAGTGCTGGAGTTAAAGGCTTGCACCACCACTGCCCGACTGGGGTGTAGGTTTTTAAAGTATGTCCTTATGATTCTCTGAATTTCCTCAATGTCTGGTGTTATGTCCCCCTTTTCATTTCTGCTTTTGTTAATTTGGACTCTTTTCCTCTGCAATTTATTAATTTTGATAAAAGGTTTTCGACCTTACTGATTTTCTCAAGGAATTAACTCTTTGTCTCATTGATTCTTTATACCAGTTTTCTTTGTTTGTTTGCTTATATTTTATTAATGATAGCCCTGAATATGATTATTTCTTGCCATCTAATTCCTTTGGAAGTGATACCTTCCTTTTGTTCTAGAGCTTACAGGTGTGATGTTAAGTTGTTAGGATGAGATTTCTCCAATTTCTCTATGTAGGCACTTAGTTCTTTGAACTTTTCTCTTAGAACAACCTCTGTTGTGTCCCATAATTTGAGTATTCATTATAATCCATTTTTAGAAGTTCTTTGATTTCTTTTTTTAATTTTGGCCCAGTTTTCATTTAGTAAGGAATTGTTCAGTTTCCAGAAGTTGGTAAGCTCTTTGTTGTCTGCTGCTGTTGATATACAGCTTTAATCTATGGTGGTCTGATAGAATGTAGGGCATTATTTCAATTTTCTTTTAACTGTTCAGACTTGCTTTGTATCAGAGTATGTGGTCAGTTTTGGAGAAAGTTCCATGAGGTGTTCAGAAGAAGGTATATTCTTTCATCCTTGGGTGAAATGTTCTACAAAAATCTGTTAGGTCCATTTTGTTTATAACATTACTTAACTCCAGAATTTCTCTGTTTAGTTTTTGCCTGGACAATCACTCTATTGGCTAGCGTGAATTATTGAAGTCTCCCACTAACAGTGTATAAGGGTGAATATGTGATTTAAGCTGAGGTAGTGTTTGTTTTGTTTTGTTTTTACAAGCTTGATTGCCTTCATGTTAGGAACACAGGTGTTGAGAATTTCAATGTCCTCTTGGTAGACTTTTCCTTTGATAGATATGTAATATCCTCCTCTATCTCTTCTGATTAATTTTCTATTTTGTCTATTTTGTCAGATATTAAAATGGATATACCAGCTTGTTTCTTAGGTGTATTTGCTTAGAATATGTTTTGGTTTCTTTTTTCCCAAAAGTTTGGTTTCTTTTATCCTGGGGTGATACCTAACCTTGTTGTTAAGGTTTGTGTCCTAGATATAACAAAAAGATGAATCCTGTTTTCACATTCATTCTGTTAGTCTGTGTCTTTTTATTTGGACATTAAGACGCTTGATGTTGAGAGATATAAATGATTCTTTTTGTTGTTGTTGTTGTTGTTGTTGTTGTTTTGTTTGTTTGTTTGTTTGTTTTGTTTTTCGAGACAGGGTTTTTCTGTCTAGCCCTGGCTGTCCTGGAACTCACTTTGTAGACCAGACTGGCCTCAATTTCAGAAATCCGCCTGCCTCTGCCTCCCAAGTGCTGGGATTAAAGGCGTGTGTCACCATGCCCGGCTCATGGCCAATGATTCTTGATTCCCATTTTTTTACTGTTGTTAATGGTGGTGATGGTGGTGGTGGTTTTGGGGGTATTGGGGGCGTTTTCCTTCTTTTGACTTTGCTGGTCTGGGATTATTTAGTTCCTGTGTTTTCATGGTTGTATTTAACCTCTTTAATTTGGAGTTTTCCGTCTTGTGCTTTATGTAGGGTTAAATTTGTGGGCAGATAATGCTTACATTTTTAAAAAATTTTTAATATTTTTTTATTACGTATTTTCCTCAATTACATTTCCAATGCTATCCCAAAAGTCTCCCATACCCCCCCCCACTTCCCTACCCACTCATTCCCATTTTTTTGGCCCTGGCGTTCCCCTGTACTGGGGCATATAAAGTTTGCATGCCCAATGGGCCTCTCTTTCCAGTGATGGCCGACTAGGCCATCTTTTGATACATATGCAGCTAGAGTTAAGAGCTCCGGGGTACTGGTTAGTTCATAATGTTGTTCCACCTATAGGGTTGCAGATCCCTTTAGCTCCTTGGGTACTTTCTCTAGCTCCTCCATTGGGAGCCCTGTGATCCATCCAATAACTGACTGTGAGCATCCACTTGTGTGTTTGCTAGGCCCCGGCATAGTCTCACAAGAGACAGCTATGAGGAATACCGAATGGCAGAGAAGCACCTGAAAAAATGTTCAACATCCTTAATCATCAGGGAAATGCAAATCAAAACAACCCTGAGATTCCACCTCACACCAGTCAGAATGGCTAAGATCAAAAATTCGGGTGACAGCAGATGGTGGCAAGGATGTGGAGAAAGAGGAACACTCCTCCATTGTTGGTGGGATTGCAAGCTTGTACAACCACTCTGGAAATCAGTCTGGCGGTTCCTCAGAAAATTGGACATAGTACTACCGGAGGATCCAGCAATACCTCTCCTGGGCATATATCCAGAAGATGTCCCAACCGGTAAAAAGGACACATGCTCCACTATGTTCATATCAGCCTTATTAATAATAGCCAGAAGCTGGAAAGAACCCAGATACCCCTCAACAGAGGAATGGATACAGAAAATGTCATACATTTACACAATGGAGTACTACTCAGCTATTAAAAAGAATGAATTTATGAAATTCCTAGCCAAATGGATGGACCTGGAGGGCATCATCCTGAGTGAGGTAACACAATCACAAAGGAACTCACACAATATGTACTCACTGAGAAGTGGATATTAGCCCAAAACTTAGGATACCCAAGATATAAGATACAATTCTCTAAACGCATGAAACTCAAGAAGAATGAAGACCAAAGTGTGGAAACTGTGCCCCTTCTTAGAATTGGGAACAAAACACCCATGGAAGGAGTTACAGAGACAAAGTTTGGAGCTGTGACGAAAGGATGGACCATCTAGAGACTGCCATATCCGGGGATCCATCCCATAATCAGCTTCTAAACGCTGACACCATTGCATACACTAGCAAGATTTTGCTGAAAGGACCCAGATACATTTTGTTTTATCATGGAACATCTTATTTTTCCCTATCTATGAATATTGAGGGGTTTGCTGGGTATAATAGTCTAGTCTAGTATCTGTGGTCTTTTAGAGTATGCAGCACATCTGTCCAGGCCCTTCTGACTTTGAGAGTCTTCACCAAGAAATTTAGTGTAATTCTAATAGGTTGGCCTTTATATGTTACTTGGTCTTTTTCCTTTTCAGTTTTTAATATTCTATGTTCTGTATGTGTGGTGTTTTGATTATTATGTGCTCAGGGAACTATTTAGTATTTTGTATGTTTCTTATACCCTCATAGTCATCTTATTTAGATTAGGAAAATTTTCTTCTATGTTTTTCTTTGTTTTCTTTTTTAATATTTCTATACATTTGACCTGGGTGTCCTCTCCTTCATCTATTCCTATTATTCATAGATTTGGTCTATGAATACGGTGTATTTGCTCTATTCCTGAGTAATTTGTGCCACATATTTTTAGATTTATCATTTTCTTTGACCAAGGTCTCCATTTCTTCTATCTTATCTTCAATACCCATAATTCCCTCTTTCATCTCTTATATTCTGCTGGTGAAACTTACTTCTGAGCTCCCTGTACAAGTTCCTAAATTTTTCCTTTCCAGATTCCCTTGTTTGAGTTTTTCTTCTTTATTCTATTTCCAGTTTCAGGTCCTATATTACGTGCGTGATTCATTTTCTTCCACTGTTTGTGGTTTTGAAGATTTCTGTAATGTATTTCATCTTTAAGAACCTCTATCCTAATCATAAAGGCTATTTTAAGGTCATTGTCTTGTACTTCAGCTATGTTGTGTTTCTCAGGGTCTACTGTAGTATGTTTGCACATCTGGTGAAGACACATTATTCTGGCTGTTTGAATTGTCTTTTTACCCTGACATCTACACACCTAGGAAACAAAAATCAAGGAAGAATACTTTCTGGTTCTTTTCTGGTTCTTAGGAGAATGTTGTGCTTTCTGTTACCTGGCAAAGACTATTCCTGTGATCCTGCTAGGACTACCCCTGACAACTCTAGATACAATATGTTTCTAGGTTTTGAGAGCTGATACTTAGGAATGGGCATGAGCTGAACAGGGGAGTCTGAGGAGGCCCACAGGAAAACAGCATATCTCACCAGGATCTGTATAATCCCCTGGAAATGGGGGTCGGGAGTGAGACACCACAGCAGAATGTCTTCTACAGACCTGGGGATAAGACCTGGGGTTGGAATTGAAATAAAGGAAAGAGAGTGAAGATCTGAAACTCACCTACCTGCTTTACTGGACTACTTGCCTCTTTGGCATGCTTAGTGGTGGGTTCTCAGGGAACAGTTGTTGCAGTTGGGGACTAGGATATGGGGATGCATGAGGGGAAGGAAGAATAGAGGGAGATCTGCTGGAGATGGTGGCAGAGAGGAAGTGGAGATCACTGAGGGTTATCTGTTTGAAGGATGAGACTGAGAGATTAGATTGGAGTGGAGGAGAGAAGAGGGAGGTGAAGCTCTAACTGCTTCGTTGGCCTGAGTGGCAGACGGAATCACCTGTCTGTGTTCTATGGAGAGACAAAATAATGAGGATCTGAGTTGGAAAGGAGGTGGGGAAGAACTGGGAGGATTTGGGAGGGGGAAGCCATAATCAGAACATGTAGTATGAAAAAAATCTATTTTCAATAAAAGAGAGCAGAACTCTAAATTCAATAATAATAATAACTTTAAAATCTAGTTTAAAAATGAGACAAAAATGTGAACCCTTCGTAAAAGGTGATACAAGATGGTAAATGAATGTGAAAAGGCATTCCATTTTATATGCTATTATAGAAATGAAAATTAAACCACAATGAAACTCAACTGCAACAATTGCCATGTCTAACAACTACACAATTATGCTGTCTGACATGGAAGAGACTGATTTTGTCGAGGCTTGACAAGAAGCACGTGGCACAGCTGACTCTGCTGGCAGAGTAAAATGCTTCAAGCACTGGCAGGGGAGCGGGAACAGACTTAAAAAAATAGTTAGAGTTGCATCTACCTTATGACTTGGTGATTTATATATATTCACCCAAAAGGAATAAAAGTATGGCCACAGAGAGAGTTAAATGTCATTTCCCAGAGCAGATTTAGTCATAAGTTCCAAAATTTGAAAACAACACAGTGTGATAAATGGGGAAAAGAAAAATCATTCATTACAATGAATCTTTTTATATTTTAAAAAGAACAAACCGGTGATAGACTAACAAAGCAGATGAACAAAATAAAAACACCAAAGGTTTTATCTTCTTAAAAGAGTCTGTTTAGTTCTGAAGAATTTCTAAAAATAAAAAGAACTCACTTAGGGTATGTGGAAACATATGGGTGGATCAGGGCAGGTGGTAAAGGCAGTGGTATAGCCAAAGGGATTTTATACATAATAGCAATGCCAAGTATCTTGACTGAGGTGGTATTTACCTGACTCAGGATAAATATAAAAATCAACACTATGCATGCAGCATAAGTGAATTTTATTGCACAAAAATTCTACTCCAGTTAGACATTTTAATTGCAGTAAAACACATGATATAAAGTAAATTATTAAATGTACAACTCGCTAGCTTCTGATATGTTCGTGAAAATTGTTTACCACAAATGTTGCCTACTTCCAAGAGTTTTTAATCTCCCTAAGGAAAACCCTATGCTCATTAAGTATTATTTTGTATTTCCTATCCCACCATCAGACTCCAGCAAATACATGCCTGCTTCCTTATGGGTTGGTGGACTCTTGAGTATTTTATAAAAATGAAACCATAATCTATGTCACCTGCATGTGGGCTTTTCACCTGGTGTGCTTACAAGGTCATCACACTGTAGCACACATCAGTAACTTATTCTATTTTACTGTGAAATAATATCCTGTGGTATAGGTACACCACAAAGTGTTTAGCCACTCGTGTAAGAGTGAAATTTGAATTCTTTCCACATTTCTGGTCATTATGTACAGCAATGCTACAAATAAATGTACATTTAGTTTTAAAAGGACGGTTTTTAATTCTTTGGCATCTATATCTGGAGTGGAATTGTCCAGCCACGCTGGTAAATGTGCTTACCTTCTTGAATAAACACCATCCTTCTTTCCAATACCCTCAATATACAAAGTATATTTTTAGTACCATCAGTAGACAAAGTTGCCTTGTCCATCCTTCTTTCCCACTGCTTTAATGCTACAGTTACAGCTGGTGTGAAATGTAACATGCCTCACTGTCCATTTTTTTTTTTTTTTTTTTTTGCTTTCCAGAGTGACCAAGCATCACTCCAGGTACTTATTAAACATATGCATGTTTTCTTTGGAGCAGTATGCATGGCTGGCAAATATTGTCTCTCAGCTTCTGTTGAAAAGAAGATGGAGAAACTTAACAGTGTTAAGATACAGTGTTACTCAAAGTGATACACAGACTAAATGTGGTCTATATCAAATGTCAACAGTTTTTTCCCTAAAAATGGACAAGACAATCCTCTAAATAAATTTCGTTTTCTTGACTTTTTTTGTTTGTTTGTGTTAAGTAAAACATGTTTTTTTTTTTTAATTTGTTCAAGAAACCACTGCCAAATCCAAAGTCATGAATACTTATCCCAATATTTTCTTCAACAAGTGTTATGGTTTTAGCCTTTATAGTAGGCCATCAATTTGTGGTTTTAACCCCCCCTTGGTGTGTGTGGTATGTGTATACATGTGTTCATATGCATGTGTAGATGAAGCCGAAAGGCTAATGTCTGGTGTTTTTCTCAATCACTTGTGCCTATTTTTTTGAGACAAGATCTTTCACTGAACCTGGAGCTTGACTGGCTGGGGACCTGCCTGTATAGGGATCATTCTAGCTCCCTAGGCCAGGTCTTAGGTAGGAATGCCAAGGATCTGAATTCAGGTCTTCATGCTTGCATGAAAACATTTTACCCACTGAGATATCCTCCCAGGCCACAGTTTGAATTAATATTTGTATGTAGTATTACATAAGCATACAATTTCATTTTCCATACACATATCCAGTTGTTCAGGAGCCAATTTTGAAATAACAATTCATTCTTCATTAAATGGTCTTGATATCATTGTCAAAAGTCAATTATCCATAGAAGTATGAATTTAATCCTACTTGTCTCTATGGCTATCCTTATACCAACACAGCACTGTTTTAATTATGCTCCCTTTGAAATAAGTTTTGAAGGCAGGATGTGTGAGTCTTCCAATTTTATTCTTTGGCAATGTTTCTTGAAATTTATTTAGAGGATTGTCTTGTCCATTTTTAGGGGAAAAACTGTTGGCACTTGATATAGACCACATTTAGTCTGTGTATCACTTTGAGTAACACTGTATCTTAACACTGTTAAGTTTCTCTATCCATGAAGATGGTATATCTTTCATTTATTTCAATTTTTGTTTTCAGTAATGCTTTGTAATTTTCTTTTTTTTTAGACATCTAGTTATTGCTTTCTGTCTTTTACAAACATTCTTCTATATACAGTCTTATACTAGTATTTGTGAATATAAATTTTCTTTCTCTGGAATGATTGCCAGGAGTGTAATTGCTAGCTTGTATGGTAATTGAGTGCTTATTTTTTTTCTAGTGTACCATTTTTATTAATTAGATTTGTTCTTTGACAATTTCACACATGTATACAATACATTCTAATTACTCTCACCCCATCCTCAATTAGCTTTGTAATTTCCAAATGCTACTCATCTCTATGATTAAATTTATTCCTAAGTATTTTATTCTTCTGAATTGTACAAATGAAATATTTTGCTTGTGCCATTCGTAAAGTTCAGTGGGTAAAGGCTCTTGCCTCCGAGCTAGAGAACCTAAGCTGGATCTGCAAGAACCAACTCCCACATTTGTCCTTTGACCTTCATATTTCAGCATGCTTTTGCCCCCTCCCCCCACACAATAAATAAATATAATAACATTTTCTGTAAATTTTTTTATTCATTTTAAATTTTTTTGTTACTTTTACATAAGAGTTGCCAACCCCTTCTGTGTTGAGCACATACCCTACAGCATTGGAATTTACAACTTGAGTGAATGTTCAGATTCATCATTTTTTATTTCCTGTGTGTATAATCATGTCATTACCAAACTTAGGTAGTTTTTTTTTTCTTGTCTCTCAATTTGGATACCTGTATTTCTTTTGTTTGTTAATTGGTCCTTTGTACAGCTTCCAATACAATTACAAACACTACTGAGAAATGTGGAATTCTTGTCTTACTCCTAATACTTGAGTGTTGTGAATTGCAGATATATTGTCATTTTAAGGGATAATTTACATATATTGTAGCTTTGGACAGGTGCAATCTAGAGAGCTTAGACTCAGGAATTCCTACCTTTCCTTTCCTCTTCTCTATTCTTCCTTCTTAGGTAAAGGAAAGGAGGATGGAAGAGAAAACGGGAGATATGGTAATATCATAGAAATTAGAAGAATACACAAATAGAGATAGGCTATCAAATTTACTCTTAAAAAACATTGTATAGCTATATCTTACATTGGCAGAAATTTTTATGATTAATGCAAGTTGAACTTATAACTTTACATTGGTACAGAATTTATAGAGTGATGCAGATATAAGATTTTCATTGGTGTGAAAATTTCTTACATTGATAAAAAAATTGAAATTGAACTGGGCGTGGTGGCACACGCCTTTAATCCCAGCACTCGGGAGGCAGAGGCAGGCGGATTTCTGAGTTCGAGGCCAGCCTGGTCTACAAAGTGAGTTCCAGGACAGCCAGAGCTATACAGAGAAACCCTGTCTCGAAAAACCAAAAAAAAAAAAAAAAAAATTGAAATTGTTGTTACTCTTTGATAGGCATTGTGCCTTTGCAACTCATGTAATACAAGAGTTAGACTCAGTCCTTCTGATAGCTGCCATTACAAACTGTTTAGGATGATCAAGTAACACAAGTTAAGTACCAGATAGTAAACTTATGGTTATCATATTAGATTCTGATTCAATTATAATAAAGTGTTTTTAATTTAGTCAAATGGAAAGGACTAAGAATAATTAAGGTGTAACAGTTCAGATATGCTTTGCATAGACAGTCTTCAAAAGCATCAGAAGACAACAGAATACCACATTTAAGGCCATTTTATTATTAAAGGTCATTTGACTAGAGACATGTCTGTTCCTGACAGCAGACCCTTCTTGGTTCAAAGAAGAAATTGAGCATCAGTGGAGTTTCTCCTGTTGTGCCAATATAGTCACTAGGCAAGAATTGCCTCAATTCATCTTCAGACAAAAATACTGTTCACGAAAAGGACATACTATGTGGAATAGTTGACTAATAGTTCTGCCAATACAGGATAAGCAGTCCTTCATAATTCTGCTTTACAAAGCTCTGTCAGATGATCCTGGGCCAGAAAGCTGAAGACTGATGCTCTAACGTTTTGAGGAATGAGGGACTGTCTAGGTAGTCAGCCATCTCTACAAATTGGTTAAGTTTTGGAAGTTATCTTTTGTGCTTCCTATATCTTCAGGTAATATTTAAGTCATTCTTGGACTTCTGATAAGGTTTAAAACTTGTTATAGTCTCATAGTCAACTCAAGTTGTTTAGCATTGAGAGAGATGATAAAGATTTAAGAGGATGGTTTTCAAATGATATTACAAACTAAAACCAGAACATAATTCAGGTATAGAATTGTAAGCTTTTAACGTTAAGATGGATGTTAGAGTGCTTTATCTAAATTGACAATTATGATGGACTTTGTGTTAGGTGTATCTTATATTTTATAATTTGCATAATTGTAATGGATGTGCTCAATTTAGATCTGAAAGAAAAGAGCCTTTTAATTGGACAAAACGGGAGAAACCTTGTGGGTTGTCCAGATGCCATTTTTATTCTGATGCTAATTCTGCTTCCACAAGGGGGTCTGCCCAGACAAAAAGTAGATCATGTACTCAGGTGATTTCATGTGAACCTTCTCCTCATTTTAACTGGTCAAATAAAGACTACAGCCTGTGATTGGTCAGTGGAAGGAAAATGTTGGGCTGGATGTATTAGAGAGTGGAGAAAGAGTAAGGAACAGAAAAGGAAGAAGATGGAGGAAAAAGAGGTGGAAGGAAGATGGAGCAGAGCCACATGGCTTGGAGAAGCTGCAAGTAGCCAGAAATCTCATAGCTGGAGAATAGAGTAGTGTAGTGGTAAATCTGCCCAATCTAGGCGTGCAGCTTATAAATATTATAACTGAGTTATGTGTTTTTACATGGGTATATTGGGGTTGGAAATTGACTGCAACACTTGAAGCTTCAGGCTTTCCTGCACAGGATGTGAGCTATGGTTTTGCAAGTGCCCTTCATCACGTGAGAAAACCGCTTCTGTTTCTACTTACCAGAGTATATTCATCATGAAGGGGACTGGGCTTTATCAATTGTTTGTTGTTTATTTTAAAACAGTTGGGGAGACCAGCACCGGGGTAGCTAGGGCGCAGGGTCGGCTGACACTCGCCAGCTACCCACAACACCCGCCACAGGATCTTAAGACTTCTGGTGAGTGGAACACAACTTCTGCTCCAGTCCAATCACGCGGAACCTGAGACTGCTTTGGTTCGGGAGGCAGAAATCCGGCCTGAGTAGGGCCACAAGCCTCTTCCGGTCTGAACAGCACCCGGGTAGCTAGAGCACAGGGTCTGCTGACACCCGCCAGCTACCCACGACACCTGCCACAGGATTTTGAGACTTCTGGTGAGTGGAAAACAGAGTCTGCTCCAATCTTTAAACAGTGACAACAATAACAACTAATCCCAGAGATTACCAGATGGCAAAAGGTAAACGTAAAAAGCTTACTAACAGAAACCAAGACCACTCACCATCATCAGAACCCAGCACTCCAACTTCGCCCAGTCCAGGGCACCCCAACACACCAGAAAAGCTAGACACGGATCTAAAAGCATATCTCACGATGATGGTAGAGGACATCAAGAAGGACTTTAATAACACACTTAAAGAAATACAAAAGAACACTGGTAAACAGGTAGAAGACATTAAAGAGGAAGCACAAAAATCCCTTAAAGAATTGCAGGAGAACACTGCTAAACAGGTAGAAGACATTAAAGAAGAAGTACAAAAATCCCTTAAAGAATTGCAGGAGAACACTGCTAAACAGGTAGAAGACATTAAAGAGGAAGCACAAAAATCCCTTAAAGAATTTCAGGAAAACCACACAAAACAGGTGATGGAATTGAATAAAACCATCCAAGACCTAAAAAGGGAAGTAGAAACAATGAAGAAAACCCAAATTGAGGCAACACTGGAGATAGAAACACTAGGAAAGAAATCTGGAACCATAGATACGAGCATCAGCAACAGAATACAACAGATGGAAGAGAGAATCTTAGGTGCAGAAGACTCCATAGAGAACATCGGCACGACAATCAAAGAAAATACAAAATCCAAAAAGATCCTAACTCAAAATATCCAGGATATCCAGGACAAAATGAGAAGACCAAACCTACGGATAATAGGAGTAGATGAGAATGAAGATTTTCAACTAGAAGGACCAGCAAATATATTCAACAAAATTATATAAGAAAACTTCCCAAACCTAAAGAAAGAGATGCCCATGAACATACAAGAAGCTTACAAAACTCCAAATAGACTGGACCAGAAAAGAAATTCCTTCCGACACATAATAATCAGAACAACAAATGCACTAAATAAAGATAGAATACTAAAAGCAGTAAGGGAAAAAGGTCAAGTAACATATAAAGGCAAGCCTATCAGAATTACACCGGATTTTTCACCAGAGACTATGAAAGCCAGAAGGGCCTGGACAGATGTTATACAGAAACTAAGAGAACACAATTTCCAGCCCAGGATACTATACCCAGCCAAACTCTCAATTACCATAGATGGAGAAACCAAAGTATTCCACGACAAAACCAAATTCACACATTATCTTTCCATGAATCCAGCCCTTCAAAGGATAATAACAGAAAAAAAAACAATACAAGGACGGAAACCACGTCCTAGAAAAAGCAAGAAGGTAATCCCTCAATAAACCTAAAAGAAGACAGCCACAAGAACAGAACACCAACTGTAACAAAAAATAATAGGAAGCAACAATTACTTCTCCCTAATATCTCTTAATATCAATGGACTCAACTCCCCAATAAAAAGACATAGACTAACAGACTGGCTACAGAAACAGGACCCAACATTTTGCTGCTTACAGGAAACTCATCTCAGAGAAAAAGATAGACACTACCTCAGAATGAAAGGCTGGAAAACAATTTTCCAAGCAAATGGTAGGAAGAACAAGCTGGAGTAGCCATTATAATATCTGATAAGCTTGACTTCCAACCCAAAGTCATCAAAAAAGACAAGGAAGGGCACTTCATTCTCATCAAAGGTAAAATCCTCCAAGAGGAACTATCAATTCTGAATACCTATGCTCCAAATACAAGGGCAGCCACATTCATTAAAGAAACTTTAGTAAAGCTCAAAGCACACATTGCACCTCACACAATAATAGTCTGAGACTTCAACACACCACTTTCACCAATGGACAGATCATGGAAACAGAAACTAAACAGGGACACAGTGAAACTAACAGAGGTTATGAAACAAATGGATCTGACAGATATCTACAGATCATTTTATCCTAAAACGAAAGGATATACCTTCTTCTCAGCACCTCACCGTACCTTCTCCAAAATTGACCACATAATTAGACACAAAACAAGCCTCAACAGATACAAAAATATTGAAATTATCCCATGCATCCTATCAGATCACCATGGACTAAGGCAGATCTTCAATAATAAAATAAATAATAGAAAGCCAACATTCATGTGGAAACTGAACAACACTCTCCTCAATGATACCTTGGTCAAGGAAGGAATAAAGAAAGAAATTAAGGACTTTCTGGAGTTTAATGAAAATGAAGCCACAACATACCCAAACTTATGGGACACAATGAAAGCATTTCTAAGAGGAAAACTCATAGCTCTGAGTGCCTCCAAAAAGAAACTAGAGAGAGCACACATTAGCAGCTTGACAACACACCTAAAAGCTCTAGAACGAAAGGAAGCAAATTCACCCAAGAGGAGTAGACGGCAAGAAATAATCAAACTCAGGGGTGAAATCAACCAAATGGAAAGAAGAAGAACAATTCAAAGAATCAACCAATCGAGGAGCTTCTTCTTTGAGAAAACCAACAAGATAGATAAACCCTTAGCCAGACTCACTAGAGGGCACAGGGAAAGCATCCTAATTAACAAAATCAGAAATGAAAAAGGAGACATAACAACAGACCCTGAAGAAATCCAAAACACCATCAGATCATTCTACAAAAGGCTATACTCAACAAAACTGGAGATCCTGGATGAAATGGACAAGTTTCTAGACAGATACAAGGTACCAAAGTTAAATCAAGATCAGGTTAATGATCTAAACAGTCCCATATCCCCTAAAGAAATAGAAGCAGTCATTAATAGTCTCCCAACCAAGAAAAGCCCAGGACCAGATGGGTTTAGTGCAGAGTTCTATCAAACCTTCAAAGAAGAACTAATCCCAATTCTTCACAAACTATTCCACAAAATAGAATCAGAAGGTACTCTACCCAACTCATTCTATGAAGCCACAATTACTCTGATACCTAAACCACATAAAGACCCAACAAAAATAAAGAACTTCAGACCAATTTCCCTTATGAATATTGATGCAAAAATCCTCAATAAAGTTTTCCCTAACCGAATTCAAGAACACATCAAAACAATCATCCATCTTGACCAAGTAGGATTCATCCCAGGGATGCAGGAATGGTTCAATATACAGAAATCCATCAATGTAATCCATTATATAAACAAACTCAAAGACAAAAACCACATGATCATCTCGTTAGATGCTGAAAAAGCATTTGACAAAATCCAACACCCATTCATGATAAAAGTCTTGGAAAGATCAAGAATTCAAGGCCCATACCTAAACATGATAAAAGCAATCTACAGCAAAACAGTAGCCAATCCCACTAAAATCAGGGACTAGACAAGGCTGCCCACTCTCTCCCTACCTATTCAACATTGTACTTGAAGTCCTAGCCAGAGCAATTCGATAACAAAAGGAGATCAAGGGGTTACATATTGGAAAGGAAGAAGTCAAAAAAGCACTTTTTGCAGATGATATGATAGTATATATAAGTGACCCTAAAAGTTCCACCAAAGAACTCCAAAGCCTGATAAACAGCTGCAATGAAGTAGCTGGATATAAAATTAATTCAAGCAAGTCAATTGCCTTTCTGTACACAAAGGATAAACAGGCTGAGGAAAATATTAGGGAAACAACACCCTTCTCAAAAGTCACAAAAAATATAAAATAACTTACTGTGACTCTAACTAAGGAAGTGAAAGATCTGTATGATAAAAACTTCAAGTCTTTGAAGAAAGAAATTAAAGAAGATCTCAGAAGATAGAAAGATCTACCATGCTCATGGTCTGGCAGGATCAATATAGTAAAAATGGCTATCTTGCCAAAAGCAATCTACAGATTCAATGCAATACCCATCAAAATCCCAACTCAATTCTTTAACGAATTAGAAAGGGCAATCTGCAAATTCATCTGGAATAACAAAAAACCTAGGATAGCAAAAATTCTTCTCAAGCATAAAAGAACCTCTAGTGGAATCACCATGCCTGACCTAAAGTTGTACTACAGAGCAATTGTGATAAAAACTGCATGGTACTGGTATAGTGACAGACAAGTAGACCAATGGAATAGAATTGAAGACCCAGAAATGAATGCACACACCTCTGGTCACTTGATCTTCGACAAGGGAGCTAAAACCATTCAGTGGAAGAAAGACAGCATTTTCAACAAATGGTGCTGGAACAACTGGTGGTTATCATGTAGAAGAATGTGAATTGATCCATTACTATCTCCTTGTACTAAGATCAAATCTAAGTGGATCAAGGAACTCCACATAAAACTAGAGACAGTGAAACTTATAGAGGAGAAAGTGGGGAAAAGCCTCGAAGATATGGGCACAGGGGAAAAATTTCTGAGTAGAACAGCAATGGCTTGTGCTGTAAGATCGAGAATTGACAAATGGGACCTCATGAAACTGCAAAGCTTCTGCAAGGCAAAAGACACCGTCAATAAAACAAAAAGGCCACCAACAGATTGGGAAAGGATCTTTACCTATCCTAAATCAGATAGGGGACTAATGTCCAATATATATAAACAACTCAAGAAGGTGGACTCCAGAAAATCAAATAACCCCATTAAAAATGGGGCTCAGAGGTAAACAAAGAATTCTCACCTGAGGAATACTGAATGGCAGAGAAGCACCTGAAAAAATGTTCAACATCCTTAATCATCAGGGAAATGCAAATCAAAACAACCCTGAGATTCCACCTCACACCAGTCAGAATGGCTAAGATCAAAAATTCAGGTGACAGCAGATGCTGGCGAGGATGTGGAGAAAGAGGAACACTCCTCCATTGTTGGTGGGATTGCAAGCTTGTACAACCACTCTGGAAATCAGTCTGGCGGTTCCTCAGAAAATTGGACATAGTACTACCGGAGGATCCAGCAAAACCTCTCCTGGGCATATATCCAGAAGATGTCCCAACCGGTAAGAAGGACACATGCTCCACTATGTTTATAACAGCCTTATATATAATAGCCAGAAGCTGGAAAGAACCCAGATGCCCCTCAACAGAGGAATGGATACAGAAAATGTGGTACATTTACACATTGGAGTACTACTCAGCTATTAAAAAGAATGAATTTATCAAAGTCCTAGGCAAATGGATGGACCTTAATGAGTGAGGTAACCCAATTACAAAAGAACTCACACAATACATATTTACTGATAAGTGGATATTAGCCCAGAATTTAGAATACCCAAGATATAAGATACAATTTGCTAAACACATGAAACTCAAGAAGAATGAAGACCAAAGTGTGGACACTTTGCCCCTTCTTAGTATTGGGAACAAAACACCCATGGAAGGAGTTACAGAGACCCAGTTTGGAGCTTAGATGAAAAGATGGACCATCTATAAACTGCCATATCTGGGTATCCATCCCATAATCAGCTTCCAAACGCTGACACCATTGCATACACTAGCAAGATTTTGCTAAAAGTATCCAGATATGGCTGTCTCTTGTGAGACTATGCTGGGGCCTAGTAAACACAGAAGTGGATGCTCACAGTCAGCTAGTGGATGGATCACAAGGTCCTCAATGGAGAAGCTAGAGAAAGTAACCAAGGAGCTAAAGGGATTTGCAACCCTATAGGTGGAACAACAATATGAACTAACCAATACCCCACCCCCCCACCACAGCTCGTGTGTCTAGCTGCTTATGAATCAGAAGATGGCCTACTCAGCCATCAGAGGAAAGAGAGGCCCATTCGTTGTACAAACTTTATCTGCCTCAGTTTAGGGGAATGCCAGAGCCAAGAAGTGGAAGTGGGTGGGTAGGGGAGTGAGTGTGGGAGCATGTGGGGGACTTTTGGGATAGCATTGTAAATGTAAATGAAATAAAAAGCCAATAGAAAGAATAAAAAAGAAATATATTCTACCAAATACATGATTCAGAAAAAAATTTTTAATTAGACTGAATTAGTAATCAACATTTCTTAGCTTAAAAATTGTCTAGAAACAGATGGCCTCATCAGTCTCTAAAAGAAAATTGATATTAATACCTTTCATCTTTTCTCAAAAAGTAAAATGGAAAGAAATAGCATCCTATGTGGGCAGCATTTTCCTGGTACCAAGGCCAGAAAAGATACAATAGAAAAATAAAACTAGAGACCAAAATCCTTAAACTAAATCCAAAAGTCAGTAACAAAAGAGCAGCTAATTTAAAAACAGTACAAAATTAAATCAATTATATTACATAGGAAAGAAGTATTTACCTTAGATATATATAGGTGGGCCAACATAAGAACACTAGTTTAATGCATCATATTAGCCGAACAAAGAACATCTCCAAAATCATCCCAACTGTTTTATTTTATTTTATTTTTTATTTTTTTATTAGGTAATTTCCTCAATTACATTTCCAATGCTATCCAAAAAGTCCCCAATACACTCCCCCCCCAGTCCCCCACCCACCCACCCCCACCCCTTGGTCCTGGCATTCCCCTGTACTGGGGCATATAAAGTTGGCAAGTCCAATGGGCCTCTCTTTCCAGTGATGGCCTACTAGGCCATCTTTTGATACAAATGCAGCTAGAGACAAGAGCTCTGGGGTACTGATTAGTTCATGATAATGATCCACCTATGGGGTTGCAGTTCCCTTTAGCTCCTTGGGTACTTTCTCTAGCCCCTCCATTGGGGGCCCTGTGATCCATCCAATGGCTGACTGTAAGCATCCACTTCTGTGTTTGCTAGGCCCCGGCATTGTCTCACAAGAGACAGCTATATCTGGGTCCTTTCAGCAGAATCTTGCTAGTGTATGCAATGGTGTCAGCGTTTGGAAGCTGATTATGGGATGGATCCCATAATCACTGGATATGGCAGTCTTTAGATGGTCCATCCTTTCTTCACAGCTCCAAACTTTGTCTCTGTAACTCTTTCCATGGGTGTTTTGTTCCCAATTCCAAGAAGGGGCACAGTGTCCACACTTTGGTCTTCGTTCTTCTTGAGTTTCATGCTTTTAACAAATTGTATCTTATATCTTGGGTATCCTAAGTTCTTGGGCTAATATCCACTTATCAGTGAGTACATATTGTGTGAGTTCCTTTGTGAATATGTTACCTCACTCAGAATGATGCCCTCCAGATCCATCCATTTGCCTAGGAATTTCATAAATTCATTCCTTTTAATAGCTGAGTAGTACTCCATTGTGTAAATGTACCACATTTTCTGTATCCATTCCTCTGTTGAGGGGCATCTGGGTTCTTTCCAGCTTCTGGCTATTATATATAAGGCTGCTATGAACATAGTGCAGCATGTGTCCTTTTTACCGGTTGGAACATCTTCTGGATATATGCCCAGGAGAGGTATTGCTGGATCCTCTGGTAGTATTATGTCCAATTTTCTGAGGAACCACCAAAATGATTTCCAGAGTGGTTGTACCAGCTTTCAATCCCACCAACAAGGAAGGAGTGTTCCTCTTTCTCCACATCCTCACCAGCATCTGCTGTCACCTGAATTTTTGATCTTAGCCATTCTGACTGGTGTGAGGTGGAATCTCAGGGTTGTTTTGATTTGCATTTCCCTGATGATTAAGGATGTTGAACATTTTTTCAGGTGCTTCTCTGCCATTCGGTATTCCTCAGGTGAGAATTCTTTGTTCAGTTCTGAGCCCCATTTTTTAACGGGGTTATTTGATTTTCTGGAGTCCACCTTCTTGACTTCCTTATATATATTGGATATTAGTCCCCTATCTGATTTAGGATAGGTAAAGATCCTTTCCCAATCTGTTGGTGGTCTTTTTGTCTTATTGACGGTGTCTTTTGCCTTGCAGAAGCTTTGCAACTTTATGAGGTCCCATTTATCGATTCTCGATCTTACAGCGCAAGCCTTTGCTGTTCTATTCAGGAATTTTTCCCCTGTACCCATATCTTCGAGGCTTTTCCCTACTTTCTCCTCTATAAGTTTCAGTGTCTCTGGTTTTATGTGGAGTTCCTTAATCCACTTAGATTTGACCTTGGTACAAGGAGATAGGAATGGATCAATTTGCATTCTTCTGCATGATAACCGCCAGTTGTTCCAGCACCATTTGTTGAAAATGCTGTCTTTTTTCCACTGGATGGTTTTTGCTCCCTTGTCAAAGATCAAGTGACCACAGGTATGTGGGTTGATCTCAGGGTCTTCAATTCTGTTCCATTGGTCTACTTGTCTATCGTTATACCAGTACCATGCGGTTTTTATCACAATTGCTCTGTAGTACAGCTTTAGGTCAGGCATGGTGATTCCTCCAGAGGTTCTTTTATCCTTGAGAAGAGTTTTTGCTATCCTAGGTTTTTTGTTGTTCCAGATGAATTTGCAGATTGCCCTTTCCAATTCGTTGAAGAATTGAGTTGGAATTTTGATGGTTATTGCATTGAATCTGTAGATTGCTTTTGGCAAGATAGCCATTTTTACAATGTTGATCCTGCCAATCCATGAGCATGGGAGGTTTTTCCATCTTCTGAGATCTTCTTTAATTTCTTTCTTCAGAGACTTGAAGTTCTTGTCATACAGATCTTTCACTTCCTTAGTTAGAGTCACGCCAAGGTATTTTATATTGTTTGTGACTATTGAGAAGGGTGTTGTTTCCCTAATTTCCTTCTCTGCTTGTTTATCCTTTGTGTACAGAAAGGCCATTGACTTGCTTGAGTTAATTTTATATCCAGCTACTTCACCAAAGCTATTTATCAGGCTTAGGAGTTCTCTGGTGGAATTTTTAGGGTCACTTATGTATACTATCATATCATCTGTAAAAAGCGATATTTTGACTTCTTCTTTTCCGATTTGTATCCCCTTGATCTCCTTTTGTTGTCTAATTGCTCTGGCTAGGACTTCAAGTACAATGTTGAATAGGTAGGGAGAGAGTGGGCAGCCTTGTCTAGTCCCTGATTTTAGTGGGATTGCTTCCAGCTTCTCACCATTTACTTTGATGTTGGCTACTGGTTTGCTGTATAGTCCTTTTATCATGGTTAGGTATGGGCCTTGAATTCCTGATCTTTCCAAGACTTTTATCATGAATGGGTGTTGGATTTTGTCAAATGCTTTTTCAGCATCTAACGAGATGATCATGTGGTTTTTGTCTTTGAGTTTGTTTATATAATGGATTACATTGATGGATTTCTGTATATTGAACCATTCCTGCATCCCTGAGATGAAACCTACTTGGTCAGGATGGATGATTGTTTTGATGTGTTCTTGGATTCGGTTAGCAAGATCTTTATTGAGGATTTTTGCATCAATATTCATAAGGGAAATTGGTCTGAAGTTCTCTATCTTTGTTGGTTCTTTTTGTGGTTTAGGTATCAGAGTAATTGTGGCTTCATAGAATGAGTTGGGTAGAGTACCTTCTGTTTCTATTTTGTGGAATAGTTTGTGAAGAACTGGGATTAGATCTTCTTTGAAGGTCTGATAGAACTCTGCACTAAACCCATCTGGTCCTGGGCTTTTTTTTGGTTGGGAGACTATTAATGACTGCTTCTATTTCTTTAGGGGATACAGGACTGTTTAGATCATTAACCTGATCTTGATTCAACTTTGGTACTTGGTATCTGTCTAGAAACTTGTCCATTTCATCCAGGTTCGCCAGTTTTGTTGAGTATAGCCTTTTGTAGAAGGATCTGATGTTGTTTTGGATTTCTTCAGGATCTGTTGTTATGTCTCCCTTTTCATTTCTGATTTTGTTAATTAGGATGCTTTCCCTCTGCCCTCTAGTGAGTCTGGCTAAGGGTTTATCTTGTTGATTTTCTCAAAGAACCAGCTCCTCCTTTGGTTGATTATTTGAATACTTTTTCTTGTTTCCACTTGGTTGAATTCACCCCTGAGTTTGATTATTTCCTGGCGTCTACTCCTCTTGGGTGATTTTGCCTCCTTTTATTTTAGAGCTTTTAGGTGTGTTGTCAAGCTGCTAATGTGTGCTCTCTCTAGTTTCTTTTTGGAGGCACTCAGAGCTATGAGTTTTCCTCTTAGAATGCTTTCATTGTGTCCCATAAGTTTGGGTTTGTTGTGGCTTCATTTTCATTAAACTCCAGAAAGTCCTTAATTTCTTTCTTTATTCCTACCTTGACCAAGGTATCATTGAGGAGAGTGTTGTTCAGTTTCCACATGAATGTTGGCTTTCTATTATTTATTTTATTATTGAAGATCTGCCTTAGTCCATGGTGATCTGATAGGATGCATGGGATAATTTCAATATTTTTGTATCTGTTGAGGCTTGTTTTGTGTCCAATTATGTGGTCAATTTTGGAGAAGGTACCATGAGGTGCTGAGAAGAAGGTATATCCTTTTGTTTTAGGATAAAATGTTCTGTAGATATCTGTTAGATCCATTTGTTTCATAACTTCTGTTAGTTTCACTGTGTCCCTGTTTAGTTTCTGTTTCCATGATCAGTCCATTGGTGAAAGTTTTGTGTTGAAGTCCCCCACTATTATTGTGTGCGGTGCAATGTGTGCTTTGAGCTTTACTAAAGTTTCTTTAATGAATGTGGCTGCCCTTGTATTTGGAGCATAGCTATTCAGAATTGATAGTTCCTCTTGGAAGATTTTACCTTTGGTGAGTATGAAGTGCCCCTCCTTGTCTTTTTTGATGACTTTGGGTTAGAAGTCGATTTTATTAGATATTAGAATGGCTACTCCAGCTTGTTTCTTCATATCATTTGCTTGGAAAATTGTTTTCCAGCCTTTCATTATGAGATAGTGCCTCTTTTTCCCTGAGATGGGTTTCCTGTAAGCAGCAAAATGTTGGGTCCTGTTTGTGTAGCCAGTCTGTTAGTCTATGTACTTTTATTGGGGAGTTGAGTCCATTGATATTAAAAGATATTAAGGAAAAGTAGTTGTTGCTTCCTATTATTTTTGTTGTTAAAGTTGTCATTTTGTTCTTGTGGCTGTCTTATTTTAGGTTTGTTGAAGGATTAGTTTCTTGTTTTTTCTAGGATGTGGTTTTCATCCTTGTATTGTTTTTTTTCTGTTATTATCCTTTGAAAGGCTGAATTCGTGGTAAGATAATGTGTGAATTTGGTTTAGTTGTGGAATACTTTGATTTCTCCATCTACAGTAATTGAGAGTTTGGCTGGGTATAGTAGCCTGGGCTGGCATTTGTGTTCTCTTAGTGTCTGTATAACATCTGTCCAGGATCTTCTGACTTTCATAGTCTCTGGTGAAAAATCTGGTGTAATTCTGATAGGTTTGCCTTTATATGTTACTTGACCTTTTTCCCTTACTGCTTTTAATATTCCATATTTAGTGCATTTGTTGTTCTGATTATTATATGTCGGGAGGAATTTCTTTTCTGGTCCAGTCTATTTGGAGTTCTGTAGGCTTTTTGTATGTTCATGGGCATCTCTTTCTTTAGGTTTGGGAAGTTTTCTTCTATAATTTTGTTGAAGATATTTGCTGGTCCTTCTAGTTGAAAATCTTCATTCTCATCCACTCCTATTATCCGTAGGTTTGGTCTTCTCAATGCATCCTGGATTTCCTGGATATTTTGAGTTAGGATCTCTTTGCATTTTGTATTTTCTTTGATTGTTATGCCGATGTTCTCTATGGAATCTTCTGCACCTGAGATTCTCTCTTCCATCTCTTGTATTCTGTTGCTGATGCTCACATCTATGGTTCCAGATTTCTTTCCTAGGGTTTCTATCTCCAGTGTTGCCTCACTTTGGGTTTTCTTTATTGTGTCTACTTCCCTTTTTAGGTCTAGTATGGTTTTGTTCATTTCCATCATCTGTTTGGATATGTTTTCCTATTTTTCTATAAGGACTTTCAACTCTTTAGCAGTGTTCTCCTGTATTTCTTTAAGTGATTTATTAAAGACCTTCTTGATGTCTTCTACCATCATCATGAGATATGCCTTTAAATCCGGGTCTAGGTTTTTGGGTGTGTTGGGGTCCCTTGGACTGGCTGAGGTGGGAGTACTGGGTTCTGATGATTGTGAGTGGTTTTGGCTTTTGTTAGTAAGATTCTTATATCTGCCTTTTGCCATCTGGTAAACTCTGGATTCAGTTGTTATAGTTGTCTCTGTTTAGTGCTTGTTCCTCTCGTGATTCTGTTATTCTCTACCAGCAGACCGGGGAGACTAGCTCTCTCTGGAGTTTCAGTGGTCAGAGCACTATCTGCAGGCAGGCTCTCCTCTTTCAGGGAAGGTGCACAGATATCTGGCATTCAGACTTGCCTCCTGGCAGAAGATGAAGGCCCGAAAAGGACCTGTCCCAGAAGCTGTTATCTTCTGCAGTCCACACTCTCACCTGTGCAGACTAGTCTCAGTGGAGTCCCGGAGCCAAGATGTCTCCTGCAGATGGTCAGGCAAAGCGCTCCCGGTCCGGGCAGACACCTATCCTCTGGCAGGGAAGGTGCCCGGATGTCTGGAGCCTGAAAAGGGGGCTGCCTCAGAAGCTCTGTGGCTCCTGCCTGTCCCAGAAGCTGTTAGCTTCTGTAATCCCCACCCTCACCTGTGCAGAGTAGTCTCAGTGGAGACCGGGATCTAAGATGTCTCCCGCAGATGCTCAGGCCTAGAATATATTTCTAAAAATTAGTCCATTTCATCAAGGTTACCTACTGTGGTACCCTACAATTTTACAGCATTTACTCACAATTCTTTTTTTTTTTTAATTTTTTTTTAACCAGGTATGTCCATGGTTTATTATAGATGAAGCAGAGATACATTGTAAAAAATGGTGAAAGATAGGTAGAGACTTAAATGATAAACTAGCTAATGTCACAATTCTTATTTCTATAAAGTAGGTCATAAAGTTCCCACTTCATTTTGAATAATTTGCATCTTATGTGTCAATGTATGTGTATGTTTATATGTATATATGTGTAGTTTTGTGTATGTGCCTGTGTATGTGTGCATACATTTGTGCATATCTCAATATATGTGTATGTCTGTGTGTATATGTGTGTGTGCCTGTGTGTGTGTTCAAGCACTTGTGCATATCTCTTTGTGTCTATATGCTTCTCTATATGTGTGTCTGCATGTGTATGGTATGTATCTAGCTCAGTTTACCTGAAGATTTGTTAGTTTATTTATTGTTTTATTTCCTTGTTGTTAAAAACATTTACTAAATATCTTTTCTAGTCTTGCCCATTACTATCTTTTTCCTAGTAACTTATTTCTGCCATCTCTGCTGGTATCTGTAATTTGGAATACAACAGTTTCTTTTTAGTGTGAGAACAGGGATCAAAGAGAAACCCAGTGTCCACCTAAGTCAGCTGACTATTTGCTTGCAATAACCCTACTTCTTATTTTCCATGATTGCCTGTGAAAGACCAACATGGCTCAGTAAGGTCCAGTGATATATAAGTGTCACAAAAGAAGTATTTCAGCAAAGAAGTGTGTGATTACATCAGCAAGGCTTGGGGGCAGGCTATGCATCTGTAGAAGGCAAATAAGTCTATTTTACATTTTTTCCTCTGCCATTTTATAGCTATGATTTTATTAAGTTAACTTCAGAGCACCAATTCCCAAACTCACAATGGTAAATATGGAACACAGCATGAAGCTACAGATGCCATGCAGGCCAGCACACAGCAGGAACTTAATCAGATCAGCACCCTCCCTGGCTCTGTGTCCCTCAGACAACAGGGGGCAAGTCACAGTTTCCAGGAGCTTGTTAGAATGAAGAGTCCTAACCCAGCCCAGAACCACAGCAGAGTTTGAATCTAGTTTTTAAAAGATGTCATATATTGTCCCTGTACACAGAAGTGGAGGAAGACTGCTATATTCACCTACTGCCAAGTGAACCTTTTCTTATTTACTTCAGTGTAGGCTGTTGATTGAGCTTATATTATGTGCCAGCATTGTTAGATTCTTTATCTATATTCTCTAGTCTTTACAGAAGCAGGATCTATGGTTGCTGATTTACACATGCCCACACTGAGGTTCTGAGGGGTTTGAGTGTCTTCAGTAATTAGTCAAGGGGACCAGCAGCCTATCCAGTGGATCTTCCCTCTTCTTTATCTTTCAAATGGGTTTAGCAAAGAAATCCCACAACGCTGGTCATTTTTCTGAACAGTGCTGTGATATTCAAGTAAATTTTTAACACAGATGAGGGGAACTTTAACTTCCTGGCTGTGGACCTAAACTATGAGCTGTAATATAAAAATTCCAAGCTGGAGCTGGAAACATAAAGTGAGCAGTTCACAGTTAGGTGCTTCTGACCTGGCTGTCAGTCATCTGTCACTTATTGAGCCTTTTATCCATACTCACAAACCACTGAGTTGTAAGAAGTACCAAAGCTCTATAAATGGGGGAGGGGGGCTTTAAAACAGGACAATTTCATTAATTTAACTTTTCCCTTTGCAGTTGCAAGAAGACCTGACATCTCATTTAAAAATTGTGTTTGTTAGTGTTTGTTTGTTTGTTTAGTGGTGATGCACACATGCATGCCATAACTTACGTGTGAAAGTCAGAAATAAACTTTTAAGAGTTGATTCTCCCCTTCACCTTAAAGCATATTCTATTACCATTGCTGTGCAGTGTCCTTTGGTCTTCCCGAGCCACAAGCTTCCTGCCAATTCTCCTGAGTATGTCCTCATCTTCACATACAAGTGTTGGGGTGACAGATACACCCTTTTTTCATTCAAGGAGTCATCCTGACGTATCACCACAAATATATCTCATTTTGGCAGTTAAATATCATTTTGTGAAGCTCTTAGTGTCTTGAAGGAGGAGTGTTAATGAGATATGGATATAGAAATTTGACAGAGGCAAATGCTGATGCTGAAAACCAGCCACACAACTCTTTGGTACCAGAAACCTTCCAGCATAAATAGACAACTACAAAAATCACATTTACTTTTATATCTTTCATCCATCAAAAGCAAGGATGGCAACAGATGACCCCCTTCTCTCAGTACCAAGAGATTTAAGTGTCTGCATGTGATAAAGGAATCCTAAAGAGTTCTCCCTATCACCTCCTTAACGCTCTCCCACCTTTCTGACTAGCTCTATATTCAAAGATCCCTATTTACCCATCTGTTATTAAACAAGGTAACAGTGTAAACAAATACTATAACCACTTAGGGAAGGCCTGTTAAGTGGGATATCTAGGAATTTTAATCCAGAAATATGGCTGCTCTGGCAAGAGATAACATCCAAAGACCTTCCAGGTCTATGGAATACAGACACACCCTTAGCACAGACCTTTAATACCAAACAATGTAGGTAAGCTTAGTTTTTAAAAGGAAGCAGTGCTGTTGGGAAGTGAGGTCTATTTGTAGGGCAGTAGAGCTGATTTCAAGGCAGTTGAGTTGATAGCAGTTCAGTTCACGGAGTTCAGAGACACTTTTTACTGGGAGAGTTTTACAGAAAGGTTGCAGAGAAAACAAGATAGACCGGTGAAGACAGAATGATCCAGATAATGAAAAAGAGCTATATTATTAGGACAGATTGCCAGAGTTAGTTTGAGGTCAAGCAGGGCAATTCAGTCAGAAGCTGAGAGAAACCAGTTTGAATCATTCTGCTTGGAAAGAAGTTTGAGCCAGAACAGCTGAGCTGAAAACTAGCCATCCAGAATTCAGAATGAGCTAGAAAGGGTGAGCTTATTCATCTGTAAGCCTTCGAGATGACAATTGCATCAGACAAATGTAACTACTTTTACAATGGAAGGCCCGTAGTAGATGGTGTTCCGTTCTGTTTTGGTTTTGTTTTATTGTGTAACGTCGTCTTCTTCAGTTCCCACAGAGAAAGTAGAAAACTCTGCTTGGATGGGTTAAGTGGCTTGACCAAGGTCATGGAATGGAGGATGCTTACATTTGAACTCCTGAAGGATATGGTAGACCTTACTGGCTCATGGCCCTAGCTCTTTGGGCAAAGAAGACTTCTACCTACCTACCTAGTACTAAAACCCTGGGGTTCCAGTGGTCTTTCTCAGTGCTACATTATGCCATGTATCTTCAATTTTTCTCAAAGTTCACTTCACTGTATCCCTGCATCCTGAGCCAGGAAATCTGCATTTTCCACAGGCCTACCCAGGTGCTTTCAGTTGCCTATGACATTCAGATGGATGGAGGATAAGGGGTACAAGTCTACAAAAAGCTGATCTTATATTTCTTGTCCCAATAACCCAATGACAAAATGACAAACCATGTTCTATGGAGGCCCCCATTTGAATTCTAACCTTAAAGAAGGAAAGAAATCTGGTGAAATAGACATGTGGGAAACACACATGCCTGTGTTGGAGCAGAGAGGAGAGGTTATCAGGAATAAAGGAATAAGCATGCAGGAGCAAAGCAGGCAAAGGACAGGACAGGACAGGACAGGACAGGACAGGGCAGGGCAGGGCAGGGCAGGGCAGGGCAGAGGCTGGTTCCTCAGCCCTCCCTTCATGCTAGATACACCTCATGCAGCTTCCTGCAGAATTTGGCACATACCTAAGGTCCTATGCTCCCATCTGGCACTGTTCCTTCTTAGGAGGTGATATTACCAGGACATCAAGGCTAGCACAATCTTTTCCATGTCTTTGAACACACTCCATTCTTTTTCAAGCACACAGGGTGAAGTTGGGGCAATGGTGGATGAATTAAAGATGTTCTCCAGCGAATTGCGCGCGGGACCTGAGACTGCATTAGTTAGGGAAGCAGAAACCTGCCTGAGTAGGGCCACAGGCCTCATCCAGCCGAAACAGCACCAGTGTAGCTAGAGCGCAGGGTCGGCTGACACCCACCAGCTACCCATGACCCCCGCCACAGGATTTTGAGACTGCTGGTGAGTGGAAAACAGCTTCTGCTCCAATCCAATTGCGCGCGGGACCTGAGACTGCATTAGTTAGGAAAGCAGAAACCGGCCTGAGTAGGGCCACAGGCCTCATCCGGCAGGAACAGCACCGGTGTAGCTAGAGCACAGGGTCGGCTGACACCTGCCAGCTACCCACGACCCCCGCCACAGGATTTTGAGACTGCTGGTGAGTGGAACACAGCTCCTGCTCCAGTCCAATCACGCGGGACCTGAGACTGCTCTGATTGGGGAGGCAGAAATCCGGCCTACGTAGGGCCACAAGCCTCTTCCGGTCAGAAAAGCACCAGGGTAGCTAGGGCGCAGAGTCGGCTGACACTCACCAGCTACCCACAACACCCGCCACAGGATCTTAAGACTTCTGGTGAGTGGAACACAGCTTCTGCTCCAATCCAATTGTGCTCGGGACCTGAGACTGCATTAGTTAGGGAAGCAGAAACCGGCCTGAGTAGGGCCACAGGCCTCATCCGGCCGGAACAGCACCTGTGTAGCTAGAGCTCAGGGTCGGCTGACACCCGCCAGCTACCCACGACCCCCGCCACAGGATTTTGATACTGCTGGTGAGTGGAACACAGCTTCTGCTCCAATCTTTAAACAGTGACAACGACAACAACTAACCCCAGAGATTACCAGATAGCGAAAGGTAAACGTAATAATCTTACTAACAGAAACCAAGACCACTCACCATCATCAGAACCCAGCACTCCCACTTCGCCCAGTCCAGGGCACCCCAACACACCGGAAAAGCTAGACACGGATCTAAAAGCATATCTCCTGATGATGGTAGAGGACTTCAAGAAGGACTTTAATAACACACTTAAAGAAATACAGGAGAACACTGCTAAACAGGTAGAAGACATTAAAGAGGAAGCACAAAAACCCCTTAAAGAATTGCAGGAGAACACTGCTAAAGAGTTACAAATCCTTAAAGAAAAACAGGATAACATAATCAAACAGGTAGAAGTCCTTAATGAAAAACAGGAAAACACATCCAAACAGATGAGGGAAATGAACAAAACCATACTAGACCTAAAAAGGGAAGTAGACACAATAAAGAAAACCCAAAATGAGGCAACACTGGAGATAGAAACCCTAGGAAAGAAATCTGGAACCATAGATACCAGCATCAGCAACAGAATACAAGAGATGGAAGAGAGAATCTCAGGTGCAGAAGATTCCATAGAGAACATCGGCACAACAATCAAGGAAAATGTAAAATGCAAAAAGATCCTAACTCAAAACATCCAAGAAATACAGGACACAATGAGAAGACCAAACCTACGGATAATAGGAGTGGATGAGAATGAAGATTTTCAACTCAAAGGACCAGCAAACATCTTCAACAAAATTATAGAAGAAAACTTCCCAAATCTAAAGAAAGAGATGCCCATGAACATACAGGAAGCCTACAGAACTCCAAATAGACTGGACCAGAAAAGAAATACCTCCCGACACATAATAATCAGAACAACAAATGCTCTAAATAAAGATAGAAAACTAAAAGCAGTAAAAGAAAAAGGCCAAGTAACATATAAAGGCAAGCCTATCAGAATTACACCAGATTTTTCACCAGAGACTATGAAAGCCAGAAGATCCTGGACGGATGTTATACAGACACTAAAAGAACACAAATTCAAGCCCAGGCTACTATACCCAGCCAAACTCTCAATTAACATAGATGGAGAAACCAAAGTATTCCACGACAAATCCAAATTCACACATTATCTCTCCACGAATCCAGCCCTTCAAAGGATAATAACAGAAAAAAACCAATACAAGGACAGGAACCACGCCCTAGAAACTACAAGAAGGTAATCCCTCAATAAACCGAAAAGAAGACAGCCACAAGAACAGAATGCCAACTTTAACAACAAAAATAACAGGAAACAACAATTACTTTTCCTTAATATCTCTTAATATCAATGGACTCAACTCCGCGATAAAAAGACATAGACTAAAAAACTGGCTACACAAACAAGACCCAACATTTTGCTGCTTACAGGAAACTCATCTCAGAGAAAAAGATAGATACTACCTCAGAATGAAAGGCTGGAAAACAATTTTCCAAGCAAATGGTATGAAGAAACAAGCTGGAGTAGCCATTCTAATATCTGATAAGATTGACTTCCAACCCAAAGTCATTAAAAAAGACAGGGAGGGACACTTCATACTCATCAAAGGTAAAATCCTCCAAGAGGAACTATCAATCCTGAATATCTATGCTCCAAATACAAAGGCAGCCACATTCATTAAAGAAACTTTAGTAAATCTCAAAGCACACATTGCACCTCATACAATAATAGTGGGAGACTTCAACACACCACTTTCACCAATGGACAGATCGTGGAAACAGAAACTAAACAGGGACACAGTGAAACTAACAGAAGTTATGAATCAAATGGATCTGGCAGATATCTACAGAACATTCTATCCTAAAACAAAAGGATATACCTTCTTCTCAGCACCTCATGGTACTTTCTCCAAAATTGACCACATAATTGGTCACAAAACAGGCCTCAACAGATACAAAAATATTGAAATTGTCCCATGCATCCTATCAGATCACCATGGACTAAGGCTGATCTTCAATAACAAAATAAATAATAGAAAGCCAACCTTCACGTGGAAACTGAACAACACTCTTCTCAATGATACCTTGGTCAAGGAAGGAATAAAGAAAGAAATTAAGGACTTTTTAGAGTTCAATGAAAATGAAGCCACAACATACCCAAACTTATGGGACGCAATGAAAGCATTTCTAAGAGGAAAACTCATAGCTCTGATTTCCTCCAAAAGGAAACTAGAGAGAGCACACATTAGCAGCTTGACAACATACCTAAAAGCACTAGAACAAAAGGAAGCAAATTCACCCAAGAGGAGTAGACGGCAGGAAATAATCAAACTCAGGGGCAAAATCAACCAAGTGGAAACAAGAAGAACAATTCAAAGAATCAACCAATCAAGGAGCTGGTTCTTTGAGAAAATCAACAAGATAGATAAACCCTTAGCCAGACTCACTAGAGGGCACAGGGAAAGCATCCTAATTAACAAAATCAGAAATGAAAAAGGAGACATAACAACAGATCCTGAAGACATCCAAAACACCATCAGATCCTTCTACCAAAGGCTATACTCAACAAAACTGGAGAACCTGGATGAAATGGAGAAGTTCCTAGACAGATACCAGGTACCAAAGTTGAATCAAGATCAGGTTAATGATCTAAACAGCCCTATATCCCCCAAAGAAATAGAAGCAGTCATTAATAGTCTCCCAACTAAAAAAAGCCCAGGACCAGATGGGTTTAGTGCAGAGTTCTATCAGACCTTCAAAGAAGATCTAATCCCAGTTCTTCACAAACTATTCCACAAAATAGAAACAGAAGGTACTCTACCCAACTCATTCTATGAAGCCACAATTACTCTGATACCTAAACCACAAAAAGAACCAACAAAGATAGAAAACTTCAGACCAATATCCCTTATGAATATTGATGCAAAAATCCTCAATAAAGTTCTTGCTAACCGAATCCAAGAACACATCAAAACAATCATCCATCCTGACCAAGTAGGTTTCATCCCAGGGATGCAGGGATGGTTCAATATACGGAAATCCATCAAGGTAATCCAGTATATAAACAAACTCAAAGACAAAAACCACATGGTCATCTCATTAGATGCGGAAAAAGCATTTGACAAGATCCAACACCCATTCATGATAAAAGTCTTGGAAAGATCAGGAATTCAAGGCCCATACCTAAACATGATAAAAGCAATCTACAGCAAACCAGTAGCCAACATCAAAGTAAATGGTGAGAAGCTTGAAGCAATCCCTCTAAAATCAGGGACTAGACAAGGCTGTCCACTTTCTCCATACCTATTCAACATTGTACTTGAAGTCCTAGCCAGAGCAATTCGACAACAAAAGGAGATCAAAGGGATACAAATTGGAAAAGATGAAGTCAAAATATCACTCTTTGCAGATGATATGATAGTATATATAAGTGACCCTAAAAATTCCACCAGAGAACTCCTAAGCCTGATAAACAGCTTCGGTGAAGTAGCTGGATATAAAATTAACTCAAACAAATCAATGGCCTTTCTCTACACAAAGAATAAACAGGCTGAGAAAGAAATTAGGGAAACAACACCCTTCTCAATAGTCACAAATAATATAAAATATCTTGGCGTGACTCTAACTAAGGAAGTGAAAGATCTGTATAATAAAAACTTCAAGTCTCTGAAGAAAGAAATTCTAGAAGATCTCAGAAGATGGAAAGATCTCCCATGCTCATGGATTGGCAGGATCAACATTGTAAAAATGGCTATCTTGCCAAAAGCAATCTACAGATTCAATGCAATCCCCATCAAAATTCCAAATCAATTCTTCAACGAATTAGAAAGTGCAATCTGCAAATTCATCTGGAATAACAAAAAACCTAGGATAGCAAAAACTCTTCTCAAGGATAAAAGAACCTCTGGTGGAATCACCATGCGGGACCTAAAGCTTTACTACAGAGCAATTGTGATAAAAACTGCATGGTACTGGTATAGTGACAGACAAATAGACCAATGGAATAGAATTGAAGACCCAGAAATGAACCCACACACCTACGGTCACTTGATCTTCGACAAGGGAGCTAAAAACATCCAGTGGAAGAAAGACAGCATTTTCAACAAATGGTGCTGGCACAACTGGTTGTTAACATGTAGAAGAATGCGAATCGATCCATTCCTATCTCCTTGTACTAAGGTCAAGTCTAAGTGGATCAAGGAACTACACATAAAACCAGAGACAGTGAAACTTATAGAGGAGAAAGTGGGGAAAAGCCTTGAAGATATGGGCACAGGGGAAAAATTCCTGAATAGAACAGTAATGGCTTGTGCTGTAAGATCGAGAATTGACAAGTGGGACCTCATGAAACTGCAAAGCTTCTGCAAGGCTAAAGACACCATCAATAAGACAAAAAAACCACCAACAGATTGGGAAAGGATCTTCACCTATCCTAAATCAGATAAGGGACTAATATCCAATATATATAAAGAACTCAAGAAGGTGGACTCCAGAAAGTCAAATAACCCCATTAAAAAATGGGGCTCAGAACTGAACAAAGAATTCTCACCTGAGGAATACCGAATGGCAGAGAAGCACCTGAAAAAATGTTCAACATCCTTAATCATCAGGGAAATGCAAATCAAAACAACCCTGAGATTCCACCTCACACCAGTCAGAATGGCTAAGATCAAAAATTCAGGTGACAGCAGATGCTGGCGAGGATGTGGAGAAAGAGGAACACTCCTCCATTGTTGGTGGGATTGCAAGCTTGTACAACCACTCTGGAAATCAGTCTGGCAGTTCCTCAGAAAATTGGACATAGTACTACCGGAGGATCCAGCAATACCTCTCCTGGGCATATATCCAGAAGATGTCCCAACTGGTAAAAAGGACACATGCTCCACTATGTTCATAGCAGCCCTATTTATAATAGCCAGAAGCTGGAAAGAACCCAGATGTCCCTCAACAGAGGAATGGATACAGAAATTATGGTACATTTACACAATGGAGTACTACTCAGCTATTAAAAAGAATGAATTTATGAAATTCCTAGCCAAATGGATGGACCTGGAGGGCATCATCTTGAGTGAAGTAACACAATCACAAAAGAACTCACACAATATGTATTCATTGATAAGTGGATATTAGCCCAAAACTTAGGATACCCAAGATATAAGATACAATTTGATAAACGCATGAAACTCAAGAAGAATGAAGACCAAAGTGTGGACACTGTGCACCTTCTTAGAATTGGGAACAAAACACCCAGGGAAGGAGTTACAGAGACAAAGTCAGTAGCTGTGATGAAAGGATGGACCATTTAGAGACTGCTGTATCCAGGGATCTGTCCCATAATCAGCTTCTAAACGCTGACACCATTGCATACACTAGCAAGATTTTGCTGAAAGGACCCAAATATAGCTGTCTCTTGTGAGACGATGCCGGGGCCTAGCAAACACAGGAGTGGATGTTCACAGTCAGCTATTGGATGTATCACAGGGCTCCCAATGGAGAAGCTAGAGAAAGTACCCAAGGAGCTAAAGGGATCTGCAACCCTATTGTTGGAACAACATGATGTACTAACCAGAACCCTGGAGCTCTTGTCTCTAGCTGCATATGTATCGAAAGATGGTCTAGTCGGCCATCAATGGAAAGAGAGGCCCATTGGACTTGCAAACTTTATATGCCCCAATATAGGGGAATGCCAGGGCCAAAAGAATGGGAATGGGTGGGTAGGGAAGTGGGGGGCGCTATGGGGGACTTTTGGGATAGTATTGGAAATGTAATTGAGGAAAATATGTAATAAAAATATAAAAAAAATAAATAAATAAAAAAATAAAAAAATAAAAAAAAATAAAAAAAAGAAGAATGAAGACCAAAGTGTGGAAACTGTGCCCCTTCTTAGAATTGGGAACAAAACACCCAGGGAAGGAGTTACAGAGACAAAGTTCGTAGCTGTGATGAAAGGATGGACCATTTAGAGACTGCCATATTCAGGGATCCACCCCATAAGCAGCTTCTAAACGCTGACACCATTGCATACACTAGCAAGATTTTGCTGAAAGGACCCAAATATAGCTGTCTCTTGTGAGATGATGCCGGGGCCTAGCAAACACAGGAGTGGATGTTCACAGTCAGCTATTGGATGTATCACAGGGCTCCCAATGGAGAAGCTAGAGAAAGTACCCAAGGAGCTAAAGGGATCTGCAACCCTATTGTTGGAACAACATGATGTACTAACCAGAACCCCGGAGCTCTTGTCTCTAGCTGCATATGTATTGAAAGATGGTCTAGTCGGCCATCAATGGAAAGAGAGGCCCATTGGACTTGCAAACTTTATATGCCCCAATATAGGGGAATGCCAGGGCCAAAAGAATGGGAATGGGTGGGTAGGGAAATGGGGGGCGCTATGGGGGACTTTTGGGATAACATTGGAAATGTAATTGAGGAAAATATGTAATAAAAATATTAAAAATTAAAAAAAAAAGATGTTCTCCAGCATTAGTAGCTCTCTGCAGGCTCTGCATATCTACTCAGAAAACTTATTAAGTGCATCATAACCCAGCCTACATCCTGTGCTATATGTGGCCAAAGCCCAAGACCAGAGTCCTCCAACTCAACACTCACATAGCCTGACATCTTAGTTCTCACAGTCCACTGGGATCTGTGATTATAAGCACCTGGAACCAAGTAGGCCAGGACATAGGTGCTAGAACTCCAGGCTCAAGGAATGGCAACTGCAGGCAACAGGATACCAGTATAGGCAAGAGTTATTTCTCATATCTGGATACACATTCCACTCAACACCTATACATTCTCCAAATATAATCTTACCCCAACAGCTAAGTTGAATTCATTTGCTCTCAGTCACACAGTAATATACAGCTCACACCATTACAAACTCAGACACATTTGCACAAACTCATACACACACACACACACACACACACACACACACTTGTACACAATCAGAAGCCAAACTTGGTCTGCCATAATGGTTCAGGTAAAGGTACTTGTTTCCAAGCAAGATGGCTAGAATTGGATTCCAGGGCTCCACATGGTAGATTAGAAAACAGACTCCATTACCTTGTGCTCTGACCACCACACAGACACTGTGGCATTCATGAACACACACACACACACACACACACACACACACACATACATACTAGACAAAAAATTTAAAGCCAGGCTTTCTCTGGTAAGCTGCATAGATGCCTCTTTTCTTCTCCCATGACAGCTATTCAATATTGACATATGTGTTCCTTTACATAGCAACAAATATAAGGGCCTTGTAGATATGACTTACCTTGCAGATTTTGAGGCAGGGGGTTTTCCTGGGTTATCTGCTGGTGCCTAACTGTAGTCATACATGAGCTTGTAAAAAGAAGGTTTGGGGAGATTTGGAAAACAAAAAACAAAAAACAAACAAACAACTTGCAGCAAGATGAGCCAGGATAAAATGATGCAGCTACATACCAAGGAATGCTTGAAGCTCAAGAACCTGGGAGAGTGGGAAGCAGGAGAGCTGTGGGGAGGAATGGGCATTTCCTGAACTTTAATTTCTACCCCTTCCATTCCCTAGTTTGTTAGCTTAATGCCAATGCTGAGAACATTTTATAAAATGTCAGGCTGAGAACAAAGTAGCAGTGAAGTATATAGAACCAGGGAGCCTCAGAATCTCCATTGGTCTGTCCAGAAGAAACACAGGGGACTTGGACTGTGAAGTGTTGGAGTCAGAGACATTGCAAATATCCACTCCTGTGATCAACTGAATATTGCAAAGTACAAGGGGAAGCTTCTGGTTGTAAAGCAGGTGCTAAATGCTGGCTATTGCCATTATTACTGAATCGTCAGAGTTCGACTTCAATGTTTTTACACTTGGCAATTATTATATATGGTACTATCATCTAGTCTATAATTGTTTGATGATATTGTTTCATTCATCAGAAAATTTGTATTGAGTCTCACCATGTGCTAAGCACTAGAAAGGTAAAGATGAGCAAAACACAAACTTCACCCCAAGTTCCTTACAACAATAGAAAATTTCAAACTTGGATAGTTCTGGGTCCTCCTTGTTCATCTGCCCCAACCCAAGCATAACGTGAACATTTAAAACCTTACCTGCAACAAGGTGTTGGAGCTAGACTGTCAGGCTGGAGAAGCCAGAGTCTTTGCTCTAAAACTCCACCTACAGCATCACAACTCCTCCACAGCCCATTTTATTTATCTACTTTCATTGTCTTCCACTAGGTGGAGGCCCTGATTGCTTTTGTGGCACATATGCAATCAGAGTGTGGGGTGTAACTGACTGATAGAACACTTTTCTACCATGTGTGAGGCCCTGCAATCAAGAGAGGTTGGTTGAACAAATGAATTATTAAATAAAGCCAGAGATATAGTGCAAAAAAATTTATCCTGATCAAAGGGATGGCTCAATGAGTAAAGAAACCACTTGCCACATAAGCTTGATGACCTGGAATCCACAGTGAAAGATAATCAAGTCCCTACCATGTCCCTGACTTCCATACTTATACTGTTGCATGAGTGTACCTGCACTCCCATAAACATCACATATAGATACACACACACTCATGTGTGTGTACACACACATACACATGCACACAAATAAGTAAGATTTTAAAATTGTCTACATTTGTATATGCAGAGATAGATTTAGGAAGTAGAGTCATCATCTCTTGCAGTCTCATCTCTATGGATACAGGCTGGAGCCCATAGAGGCATGGAATCACAGTTAAGAATGAACCTTATTAGAGAAGTGCAGATCATGTGCACACCCTACCTTTGGTTTCCTGTTTTGGGTGGAAGGCAGGAGATATGGCTGGAATGTCCATTTCTAGTGCCCCAGCCCTCAGTCCTTGTTGCTGAATTTAATATGAAGCAGAAATCTAATTGACACTCATGCAGAATATAAAAATATATAGATGTAGCAGCTCCCAGCAAATAGAAGGGCTAGTAGGCATTCTGGATATCATGTGGTATGAGGTGAATATACCACCATCAGTTCTTTGCTGCCAAGAAAAGCAGGACATTGGATCATAAAGGAAATAAAAAAAAAGACAATGACTGAGTTTCAAAAGTCACTTAGTAGTTGCCTGCGGAGTTAGCATGGAGAGTACATGGGATGAGAGCAAGTGAAGACACCATCACTTTCAATAACCCCTTGGAAAAGGTCCATTCCCAAATGCCCTTCATCTTTGTTGCTGTTTGTTGAAGGTTTGCAGAGCTGACTAAGAATGTTTTATGCTAATTGGCTTTATCTGACATCCCTTTATCATCTGAAATTAATAGACAGCCTAGTAGATACAAGGTTAATGGAACATCTTCTCCACCTCAGATTTGCAACTTGGCATTTTCCCCAAAACACCACTTTCATCTTTATATAAGTGGCCGTGTCTATAATGACTTTTACGAAAGGCACACTGTCTAATCCCATCAACCTGTCCATGAAGCACTATAGAGGGAAATCGTTCCCTGTCATTTGAGAAGATGCTCTGATCTTGAATGTCCTGATATGCGCCTGAATGTCCAACAAATTTGACATTCTCTTCTTGGGGGGGCGGTGGCAAGAGCAGCCCGGTGTACTAGCAGCAAGCCTCGTGATACACTCGACTTCTGCAGCCGATTGCAATGATGCTATCCCAGCCAGGAAAGCCTCTTGAGGAAGAGAAGCACACCTGATCCCAGGGTCCAGAGAAGATAGGATCCTCCCTCCTCCTTCTGTTCCTCCTTTCCAAGCCAAAGGGTTGAGGTAACTCTTGGAAAGAAATCATGACTTCTGGCTGAAGACTGATTTCTCTGGACCTCTGAGTCTCTTTAAGAGACAACAAAGAGCTGAGAAGATGGAGGAGAGAAAGGAGATAAAGGAGATGTTTGGGCCTCCAAGGAAAAAAGTTTAAAGCATCAGCAGGTTTATTTCCATATATCCAGCTTGGGTCACAAGAGGTCTGAGAGGTAGGTGGAGGGCAGAGTCTACAGGTTAACCCTACATGATTTCTGCTCCCAGAACCCCAGAGGACTTTTGAATTTTGGAGTCTTACCAGTACTGCACCAGTGTTTAACACATACAAAAAGGGAATAAAGAAAAAAAAATTTAATACATATTATGTATATTTTCCATCTCCTCCCCAGTAACCCATTTCACTAGTAATTACTATGCCAAAGCTGTTTACCACAACATGCCAGCTTTTGCTGCAAGCAGATTGCTTTTCATATTTCTAAATCTTATTTATATTTGTATATCATATGCTCCAGAAACAAATAGATGCAGCAGGAAGCGATGAAATGACAGAGGTTTTTACAATAAACACAAGTGGATTCCACTGTCCCAGAAATCAACATAAAGGTGAACTAATCATAGCCCTCACGATAGTACCTGATGTTCTAGGCTCATAGCTTCCATTTTCAAACTCACCTTCTAATCTAAAGTTGGCTGTCGGATTTCAACCATTATGAGGTCATTTTCATCTCTAAGAAGAAAACAAAAGTTTAGAGGATAATTAGTCATTCAGCTCTCCTCTTCCGCTATGGGTGTCAGGTTTTGAACTCAGGTCATAAAGCTTATGGAATGAGTGCTTTTACACACTGAACCTATGATGAGCACGGTAGCTGTCTTAGTTACTTTGCTATCCATGTGTTAAGACACCGTGACCAAGGCAACTTATAGAAGAAAAAGATTATTTGGTGCATATAGTTTCAGAGGGTTAAAATTCATGGCCATCATGATAGGGAGCATGGCAGCAAGCAGGTACTCATGGAACTAGAGCAATAGCTGAGAGCTTACATGTTGAAAGACAACCATGAAGCAGAGAGAGCTGCTGGCGCTGGCTTGGGCTTTTGAAACCTCAAAGCCCATCCCTAGTGACATATCTCCTCCAACAAGGCCACACCTCCCAATCATTCCCAAACAGTTCCATCAGCTGAGCACCAAACCTTTAAATATGTAAGGCTATGGGGGCAATTCTCATTCAAAAGCACCACACAGGCTCTGGTTTAAGTTTTCGTGGCTGTGTGCTATTTTGCTGTGTGTCTATCTATTTTACACTGTAATTATCAAGCCTTCTGGCTTGGTTTTGCCTTTTGGAATGGCTAAGAGGAAGAGTTGGCAGAAATGGTGCTGTAAACATTTCTCTCTCTCTCTCTCTCTCTCTCTCTCTCTCTCTCTCTCTCTCTCTCTCTCTCTCTCTCTCTCTCTCTCTCTCTCTCTCTCTCTCCCTCTCTCTCTCTCCTGATTTGCATATATGTGCATTTATAAAGAAATGGAAATACTGGCACACATCTCTCAGCTTCCCCAGGTATTACAAACTCCAGGTGACACTCTACCTCTCCTCACAGTGGACAGCAGCCTGTGTTCCTTAACCGTCCTTGGTATATGTTGGCTTTTTAGACTTTTGTCTTTGATAGGCCTAGAATTATGACTTTTGCACTTCCCTGGTCTCTAGCAGAGCTCCGCATCATCTACACTTCCTCTTCCACAGACTTCTTATATCCAAACTTTAAATTAGATTCCCTTTGTTTTCTTTTTGCTTCCTTCTACAACCTATGTGGTAATCTTTTATGTTGACAAGTGGCTACTGAGGCCAGAGTGGGCTTCATGTGCTTGGTGTGCAGACATATATGCAAGCAAAGCGCACAGAGACATAGAATAAACAAATTTAATATTTTTAAATTGACTTTTGATTTTTAATCTATCTATAAATGCTCTTCATTTATTATGTGACATAAAGTTATGATTTCACACCTTTGTTGGGGGTTTGGCTGGCCATTTATCCCAGTACCATTTACCAAATGGTGTTATATTCCCAGTGTTCTGAAATGTCAGTTGCTAAACATCATTTCCAGATGTGCATTGGGGGTTTTTCTGGCTTTTTTTTTACTGCTTTCCTGTCTTGCTCACCTCACATTTCTGTCAATACTACACTGTCCTAATTACAACAGCTTTGCAGCAAGTCTTAGAGTTCATGTGGTGTGAACCAGATAATAATCTGGGGAATCCACAAAATGGAACAAATGCACTAGTGCTTTTCTGCCTTTCCATATGTCTGATCTTTAACATTTTTATTCCAGATATTTTGAATTGTACCATTTATTGAACAATATTCTTATTCTCCTATACACATTCTTGAGCTTTATTGGTGTAAGCAGTTCACTTACCTGTGGTGGGTAGGAGCAGAGCAATGCTATGCTAGATAGAGCACACTGATGCTGTGGTAGACAGTGCACAGTGATGCTGTGGTAGATAGTGTACAGTGATGCTGTGGTAGACAGAGCACAGTGATGCTGTGGTAGATAGGAATACAGTGATGCTCATGCCAAAGATGGCATTTTCCCATTCCCAAATCAAGCCCCTTCTGTATATTCTGGCCAAAGGGAACATGACCCATATGGCTTTTGTAGCTTAACTATACAATATCATAAAGGGAAGAACATGTCTTCCAACATTTTCTCATTTAAGACATGTTCAAGGGTGTTAAATTACAAAATACAAATTAATTTAAGACCACAAATAGCTAATTTTCATGTACCCTACTTTATTATCAGTTTGGAACGTGATGCAGAGAATTTTCTAATATGGCAACAATAAAATACATGATTTCTTAAGAAGTGATTCTTGATATCCCTCCATTTGATACCAAGTGTCTATGCTACTAAACTTTGAATCTGAAACATTAAGAGAAGAGATGCTGGGAGACTTCCAGGGCTAAAGCATAAAAGATGACACAGCTTCTATCTGCCTGTTAGGGTGCTCACCGGTAGAACCTACCCCACATGCTGAGAGTGCAGGAATCTTAAGTAGATGGTTCACCCCTGAACCCCAGGCAAGATTTCACTGATTCTCAACACTGACTGTGGGACACCTGAGTGGGCAGCCTTCAGGTGACCCTCAGCTGTTGGGTCACTCCATCATCGTGGCTCCAGAAAATCAAGTATGTCCTTAGTACCCTGTCTGCATTTCTGGTCCATAGAATCTGTGATGTAACATGGGCCATTGTTAAAAATGTTTCACTGGGCAGCAACAGATAAGTCAAAACAAAGATTTGTTGCTTTATAAAATACCATATTGTAACATAACATAGCAAAACATAACCCGACAACAGAAAACATTTACTAGGCCTTGCAACATGTAACTAATTTATAGAATCCTTTCAGTTAACCCTCAAAATGACTCCAGGTAGATATCGTTTAATACAATTTCACAGAATGAACTACAGCACACCATGTAGGTACAGCTTCACAGAGCATAAATATTTTATGTTTTTCATAATTAGTAGCGAATAGCATACATGTATGGATTTTCCATGATGAAATCCATACATTGTGTACTAATATTAAAAAAGAATTTAGGAAAACAGGGAAACGACAGAGAAAATTCAAGTGTCATGGCTTTTATCTCCATACCAATGAAAGAAGAACATTTGATGCAGAATTGCTCATTAGTCTTTGACAATGAGCTCATAGACCAGCAAGATCTGGGTGTTGAGCTGTGGGATGGTACACAATAATAGTGTCTAGAAGGAGAACATGGCTCTGCAGACCATCCTGAGCCACTGACAGAGGACTGAAGGACAGCAAGCGAATCTCAGTGAGTTCTGTTGTCCACGGGAAATATACGGAGTCCCCAGATAATCACCAAATAAGCACTACACACTTGGTATTGTGAAGTAGATAGAGAACCATAAGGATGTCCTTCTTTTATTCTGAAAGAATTAAGATTTGTAGGCAAGTTCTGTTATTCACTTAGTCATGTTTTTTTGTACACCTGTTATGCACAGTGAGTTTTATTGAGCTAGGTTTAAGGGTTACATTGTTGAAGAAAGAGAACAAGGACACATGCTCCACTATGTTCATAGCAGGCTTATTTATAATAGCCAGAAGCTGGAAAGAATCCAGATGACCTTCAGAAGAGAAATGGATACAGAAAATGTGATACATTTATACAATGGAGTACTACTCAGCCATTAAAAACAATGACTTCATGAAATTCTTAGACAAATGGATGGAACTAGAGTGAGGCAACCCGATCACAAAAGAACACACACATGGTACGCACTCACTGATAAGTGGATATTAGCCTAAAAGCTCAGAATACCCAAGATACATTCATAGACAACATGAAACTGAAGAAGAAGGAAGACCAAAGTGTGGATGTTTTGGTCCTTCTTAGAAGGGGGAACAAAATACTCATGGGAGAAAATACAGAGACAAAGTGTGGAACAGAGACTGTAGGAAAGGCCTTCCAGAGACTGCCCCACCTGGAGATCCATCCCATATACAGTCACCAAAGGCAGACACTATTGTGGATGCCAGAAGTGCATGCTGACAGGAGCTTGATACAGCTTTCTCCCAAGAGGCTCTTCCAGAGCCTGAAAAATACAGAAGTGGATGCTTACAGACAACCATTGGACAGAGCACGGGATCCCCAATGGATGAGTTAGAGAAAGGACTGCAGGAGTTGAAGAGGTTTGCAACCCTATAGAAGAACAACAATATCAACCAACCAAACCCCCTAGAGCTCCCAGGGACTAAGTCAGCAACCAAGGGGTACACATGGAGGGCCCCATGGCTCCAGTTGCATATGTAGCAGAGGATGGCCTTGTCAGGCATCAATGGGAGGAGGAGCCCTGGGTCCTGTGAAGGTTCGATGTTCTAGTGTAGGGGAATATGAGGACAGGGAGGCAGGAGTGAGTAGATAGGAGAACATCCTCATAGAAGGGGAAGGGGTATGAGATAGGGGGTTTCTGGGGGCGACAGGAACTAGGAAAGGGGATAACATTTGGAATGTAAATAAAGAAAATATCCAATAAAAAAAGTAGAGCAGAAAAAACAAAAACAAAATAATTGCAGGCTGAGAAGATGTTAGGAAGGAGGTAATTGGGGAATTAGGATATGACCATTGGCCTTCTAGATAGCGGATCCGAGATGTCTTGAAGAAACATTACAAGCCATGTAAGGTAAAAATTTCGTATCTCACTAAATCTGGTAGTGTAGTAACAAGTAAGGTCATACTAGACAAAAGACAAAAGACAAAAGGCAGGATCTACAGACCTCTGTGGGGCACGATTGTGGGCTCAGATTTACATCTTATGCTGCATGCGGTGAGCTATGAGAGGGTTTTAAGCAGGAGGAATTACAATCAAATCTATAGTTTGATAGTAACTTTGTTTCTGTGTAGGGCTAGATTGTTAGGGAAGGAAAGAAAAACCAGAAACAGGACCCAATTACAGGCTGCTACAGGAATCAGGCCAGAGGTGAAGAGCTCTACAAATAAATTGAAACATGAGATGGGAGAAAATAGCAAACTTCAAGATGTGTTTTAGATATGGAATCAAAGAGGGCAATGCATTCAAGCTTTGGAAGAGATGAGGTTAGATGTTGAGATGATTCTCAGGTGCCTGGTCCTAGTAATTGGGTACCAGGACCATGCCTTGATTCAGGCAAACAGGGAGCCTGGATCCTGGCTTTCTCAGAGCTGTGGTGATACCCCCTTTGATCCGCTGTGGATTTACTTACTTTGATATGGCCGGGTCACCTCCTCTACAGAATTTTCAAGGAGGAATGTAGATGAGTCACGGGCTGTGTGTCAGAGGAGATGTCTGAGAAGATGTAATCATGACAGTCTTCACTAGAGATGACCTTCAGAGTCCCCTGTGTCTCTAGATATGCCAAGTCACTTTAAATGAGAGCAATTCAGTTTTGTTTTGTTTTGTTTTGTTTTTCAAAATAACTTCAATATGTGGGTTTTTTTTAATTTAACTTCCATCTAGATTTCTGGTTTGTTCAGAGAAGGCTCCTTTTCCTGGCAGGAATACGGAGTTCTCTGCTGCTCAGAGGTAGAACAGCAGGATGAGCCTCCTCGGTCATGATCGATCCTCCTTGCCACAGCCTCCATCTCATGCAGGATGAAGGTTCCCTTTGAACTTTCAAGTATAGGGATCTTCCTGAACCCTGATCAGTTCTCATATACTAAATCACTCTTCTGTGAAATCCCCAAAGTTTTATTAGGTTTCTTAGATGTATTTCCAAACGTTAATCAAAATTCTTTCTTGGCTTTTCTATTGGGGTTATAGAGATCGGCCAGGACAAAGGAGGAGCCCCATCTTCAGAAGTCTGGCCAGTGGGAAGACATAATAGACTGGGCTGTAAATTCATGTTTATGTTTGTTATTTCCTTGTGCTTCACCCCCACTTAATCCAGTAGGAAGCCAAGCACAGTCACTTGTGGCCCTCAGATGTGACTCACTCTCGAAGGCTCGTGTGTTAGCTCCTGCTGCACAAAAAGAGCAGTGTGGTGGGCACCACTGCCTTCCTCCAAAGGGTTGGTGAGAAGTGTCAAGATGGAATTAGGCTCAGGCACAAAGATTTACTTTCAGACGCCAGCCATTTCCCCAGCCTCTGTGAATAATCCAGACTGTGTGTTTGGGGCCTTTAGACATAGTAATAATGCAAACGGAATCAAAATCATCATTCATATTATTAACAAGCGTTTTTCAGTAATGTTTTGAGTAAGTGCCTAATAAAGTTTAAGAAATAAAGATACTCATGTTATTAAAGAGGAATTACTAGGTTCCCATTCATAAGCTTCAATATCCTGCTTAATGGATTCCATACAGCCTAACAGAAACCCAGTGAATGAATTATGGTAAAGCAGTTCACAAACATTATATGGTTCCCTTTTTTTTTTTTAACTTTTGTTTCCTCTCCGTGAAATAACAATGAGGCACGTAGCTTGAATAAGGTCATTTCTTAGAGCAGAATGAAAGCGTTAGGGGGACTCTGGTTGTATTTTAGCCTACAGGACAAACCTCCACAGCTTTATGGTCAGACAGTGCCCCCTTGTGGAAGATGTAAGGTTGGTAGGACTGAACTGCTCTGTGACTGGGATCACTGGCAAAGCTGAAAGAGGCACTAAGCAAAGGTCAAATCCTGAGCCTCTTTGTAAAGAGCGTCCATCAGGGCTAGAAGACGACACTTTACAAAGCAAGGGTGGGTGTATAGCCAGATAGGAAGGGGAACTTGGGCCAGTCAAGCTGATGGTCTCGGTTCTAGAAAACTTGACTCACTGAACGATAAAGAGGCACAGCAGAATGGAGAAGGAATACCTTGAGCTCAGCCTGTTTGGGTGCAAACCTCAGCTGAGAGTAACTGTGAATATAGGGTGCTCCGTTGTTGCTCTAAGCTTCGGTCATCCTGCCTGTTATCAGATGTCCGTTGGTACAGATCAGAAGTATTGTGAGGGCCAAATGAACATGGTGCGCGGAAAGTGTTTTTAGGGCAATGTTTCCAAAAATACCTATTACCCTACCAGAGTGTGCACTTCAAATCAATGAAAGACGCTCAGCTTTTTGTTTTTAAAAATGACTTTTGCATACATGCGTTTCCCAGCCACACAAGAAAACCCATGAAAGTGTGGGACTGGACATGCTAAGCCTTTGTGTAGGACCGTTCGGGAGACAGAAACCAGGTTAATTAGACCTAAAGCGTGTGCGCATGCGTGTATCTGTAGCGTATGTAGACTCTGAGGGAGAAGGCTGGTTAGTGGGTCAACGCACTGTGTCGGGTAAAGGCAGAAATGAGAATAACCAGTCAAGGGCCTCAGAAAGGGCTCGGGGGCCATCCTCTGGGAGAACACAAGAGGGTATTCTCAAGCATCCAGCGCCTCCACTCAAGCACGGACACAGCGCCAATGGGCAAACAAAAGAAAAACAGGAAGATTGTGGGAAGCTTATCTTTTAACTCCCTTAAATGTGCCGCTACCAAGAATAATTCAAGGGTTTAAGAATGTCAAAATGCCCTAAGAATCTCAAGCTGGGGGGAGAAACTCTTGGGCAAGGCAGGTAAGTGGCTTGTGCCTGTGGGCTGAGGGCCTCACGGGTCCTGCCCAGCCCTTCAGAGGAAAGCCTGCTGGAGATACACGAACAATGACTGTACCACCGCTCAGTCTCACGAAGCCTCCCCAAGTCGGACTTCAAGTGCCACTTTCCTAAAACAGCAGTCTGATGGGAAATGACACTACACTTAAATAGCACTTGGAACTCACTCTCCCTTAACCCCCACCCCACAGTTTTAACCACTTGTAAGGAGTGAGTTTTTTCAGATTTCCCATTTTAATAAAAGGCAGTTCAAGTATCTGTGAAAATTGATCCATCGTAGTGAATGCTCCGAAATAAAATAAAATCAGTTTGCTGTTTCTAATCATTGAACTTTGGCTTCCAAGACTCTGTGTGTCAGCTCTGGCCTCTGGCTTCTCTGCTCAGCCCTTGGCCTGGGTCACATGAACTACTGTCCTTCTCTCTGGCTTCTTGCAGCTCCTACCCAGCCAGCTCCTACTTCAAGGTTGGTGACATTTTCTGATGGGTTTATCTCTCTCTCTCTCTCTCTCTCTCTCTCTCTCTCTCTCTCTCTCTCTCTCTCTCTCTCTCTCTCCACCTGTCAAGCATCAGTGAGAAACCTCAAAAGTGCAGTTAGATTTTGACATATATCTGTTTGTGCTCCCGGGCTTTCCGCTGGAACGCCAAGGCCTCCTTCCAAGGTTCTGTTCCTTTGTCGTCATTGTTCCAGCATGTCATCCACTCTGCCTGAGTCAATCTCCTCCCTGTCTGCAGTTACCTCTTTTTACTCTCAGGAAATCATATTTCATGTTTTGCTTCAAAAGTCCTAGGTATTTTAATGACTTTTTTATTCTTCCTTTTTGTCTCTACTTCCTCCTTTCTGCCAAGGCTGGTCCTACCTGTTGGAATCCTGGCCCTCGACTCCTTCCCTTGTGCCCCTGTCTTAGTTAAGGTTTGCATTGCAGAGAAGAGACACCATGACCAAGGCAACTCTTACAACGGACATTTAATTGGGGCTGACTTACAGGCTCAGAGGTTCATTCCATTCTCGTGGCAGGAAGCACTGCTGGCAGCTTCCAGGCAGGCATGGCCCTAGAGGAGCTGAGAGTTCTATATCCTCATCCAAAGGAATCCAGGAGCAGACTGTCCTCAGGCAGCAGCTAGGAGGGTCTCAAGGCCCACCCCCACAGCGACACAATTCTTCCAACAAGGCCACACCTCCTCCAGCAAAGCCACACCTCCTCCAACCATGCCACGCCTCCTCCAACAAGACCGCACCTCCTCCAACAAGGCCACACCTCCTCTAACAAGGCCACACCTCCTAATAGTGCCATTCCCTGGACTGAGCATATTCAAACTATCACAGTCCTGTTCCATCAAAGGACCCCTCTTAGCCTCATTTATGTGATTGTCTGTCTTGTTTATGATACTAGTTGTTGTGATTTGAATGTGAAATGACCCGGAGAGGCTCTTGTATCTTGTAAACACTTTCTCCACAGCTGGTGGACCTGTTTGGGAAGGCTGTAGAACATTTTAGGATGAAGAGCCTCCCCAGAAGAATTGTGTTGGTGGAGGTTGGCCATTGGGCTTTGTATCTCCGCCCACTTTCTGTTCCACAGTGTAAAGGCAAGGCTGGCCTTCTGGCTCCTGCTGCCATGCTTCCTCCCCCTGCCTGTTGTCACGTCTTTCTGGTTTGATGAACTGTATCCCTTGGGAACTGCAAACCAAAATAAGCCATTTTCCCCTAAACTGGTTTCTCGGGGTATTTATCACAGCAGTGAGATGGTACTTATGAAATTTGGCAATCCAATTCTTCCTTCTCTTTCAGATTCCTGATACAGATGGCCATGCTTATCTCCATTGACCACTGCCCTTATGCATCCAGTGGACCTACCTCTCCCACGAACTTCCTTGGGAACTTCTGCTAGCCTCTATTCAGGACTTATTTTTCCTACCCCTTATGGAAAGTTTTCTGTGACCTGCAATTGTCTTTATTGACACTCATTCCTCCATTATCCTCTACTTGTGATTTCTTTCTAATTTTCCTGTCTCTCCATATCACTTGTGAGCCATACAATAATCCCTCCAAGCCCCAACTGTTCTTATGCTGTCCTGTCTGCCTAAGCCTTACCTTGCTCATGATGCCACCCATCCTCCATGCTCTTGGCTGGCTAAGTCCCACTGGCTTTCCATACTTAAGTTTAGCAATTGTTTCCTCCTGAAAATGTCATCTGATCTCCCTGCTGGGGTTGACTATCTATGCCTCCAGGCTATTTCTTATGCCAAAGTTATTACATCCTCTTCACACACACACACACACACACACACACACACACACACACAGAGAGAGAGAGAGACAGACAGACAGACACACACACACACACACACACACAGACACACGCACAGAGGCACACACACAGATATGAATCAAACATATTTGAAAAAGTATTTCTGGTGATACATCGTCTAGAGACCCTTTAAGGTGTGTAGGAGGATCACAGCAATTATAAACAAACATGATACTACTTTGTGTTAATTGGAGCATCTGAGAAGTTGAATATTCTCAGGGACACCCAGCTGTACTCCATAATATGATCACCTCTTGTCTTATCTCTGACCACTCCAGTTCCGTATGCTCCTAGCACAAAAAGGCCCTGATGGATTAGGTCACAAGTAAAGTTCTAGAACCCAGTAACGGCACGTAGCATAGCTTTCCTAAATGTTGTTGGAAAGAAAGCCAAGTAGTAGTGTTCAAGTAATCCAAGCTTAGATATGCTGTGCTTGGTATATCTAAGACATAAGAACTTGAAAGGCACACACTCTTATGCCTTGTTTAACTCTCCTAGAATGCCCATAAGGTGTTTACTACTATGTCTTCATCTTAACAGAAAGGTTAGCTGATGGACGGTGGGAAATGCTCTCTACTAAAGAAAAAAACAAATAGCTGTTTCTGGGCCAAATGCAGCCAGCTGTCTGACTTCAACTTTGATCAGCATACAGCAGCCCTCACAAGTTCATGGCAACTTCTCCATTAGAATAGGGAGAGCTCAGTACTTATGACAGAAAATATATAAGCCACATAGACTACAATTGTGCTATAGCGCACCTTCATAGGTTCATATTGACCATGAGCCCAAAACGTCTAGCCTTGTCTAAAACATGTTGTTAGAAGGGATAACTCCACTACTCTCAACCCCATCTTCAATTTTATATTTCCATTTTTATTAATATTGTGCTTTAGTAGCATATTAAGCACTGCATATGATGTAAAATAATTTTCCTTGGTTGGAATTATTTTTATTGGAAATGGTTATTTTTGTCATATAATATTTTCTGATTAGTTCCCATCTCCCACCTCCTCCCAAATCCTCTCTACCTCACCACCCACCCAAATACATACAATTTCTTCTTTTCTTTCATAGAGAACAGACAAGCATATTAAAAGGGGGGAGAAAACTAATAATAAATGAAAATAAATGAACAGACAAAGGGAAAAAACAGAAAGAGCACAAGAGACAGACACACAAAAAAATCATCAAAACACAAAAACAGAAACCACTGTATATAAGCAAATTACCTGTAAGGTAAAGAAGGAAAGGCCCAGACAAGGCATTTTGAGGGCAAAACTCTCCAAAAATACCATTGAGTTTGTTTTGTGTTGGCTCTCTACTGCTGAGTATGAGCCTGCCTTTAATTGTAGTGCTTACAGTATGTGTGTGGACCCAGTGAAATTCTACTGGAGAAAACTCATCTTTTATTTGTGAAGTTGTCAATTGGAGACGGTGTCTGGATTAAGGATGGGGGCTTGTGCCACTTCCCCTCCCATGGCTGAGATCCCACTTGGCTTAGACCTGTGCATTCTGTTGCAGTCTGAGTTCATATCTGCATCGGTCCTGCTGTGCATAGAACAACTTGTTTCCTTGGCATCCTGCATCCCTACTGGCTCTCACAATCTTCCTGCCTTCTCTTCTGCAGAGTTCCCTGAGCCCTGAGGGAAGGTGTTTGATGGAGGCCTTCCATTTAGGACTGACTGTTCCAAGCTCTCTCATTCTCTGCATATGATCCAGTTGTAGGTCTCTGTATTTGTTTGCTTGGGATTATTTTTAAAGTTATCACCTGGCTATTCCTACCTTAGACGATTCGAATCCTGAAAGTGCCTATGATGTTGACAGTTTTGTCTTTTTAAATAGATTTAGCAAATGAGGTCTAAAGACCCTGCTTTGTTAAGATCCATGAGCACTCACACATGGGTCTCGTTAAGAGCCCACCATCCTTAGCCTTCTGAGGAAAGCCCTAGGGTTTTCTGACTCTTCATTCACACATTTCTACATTTCTGTATGATGCTTCCTTTAAGGTAAGTGTTGTGTAGTCAGAGATAGCAGAGTATATACAGTTTCTTTTCCAAATGCACAAGAGTAATACCTATGTCCCCAGCAGCGATGGGATCTAGAATAGCCATCTAAGCATTGCCATTATCTTCTGTTTGGCCTCGTCTAGGTTCACTCCTTGGCTTCTTTGTCTCCATCATGCTTGGTGTGTGTGTGTGTGTGTGTGTGTGTGTGTGTGTGTGTGTGTGTGTGTGTGCTCTGTCTATGTGCATGCATTCTCCTGTCGGGGTGTGTGTGTGTGTGTGTGTGTGTGTGTGTGTGTGTGTGCTCTGTCTATGTGCATGCATTCTCCTGTCTCCTCCATTTTCATAACCTAACCTCAAGGAAATGAAAAAAAAATAAGCCTTAAGGTTTGACTAGGATGACTGTTACTCAAATAAATATTGGTTTTGATATCATCCGAGCCCTGAGATACGGAATATGAAATTTCCAAATGGTTATTATTCAGATCAATCAGCAAAGAATGTGTCAACGCCTCTGTGGAGCCGCACAGCTCAATTAGCACACACAGTCTCTGCTCAGCGCTTCCCGGATGCAGCTCACATCAACCAGGACCCCGCACAAGCATCTCTGTAGTTAAGGCTATGTCACAGCGAATCAACAAAATATGCAGTTTGATCAGCACATTCTGAGAGCAGATCATTAAAATATGCAACCAGATCCCTCAAGTGCATGAAAAATTAACTAACAAGTTTTGTATCTTGATCAGTTTAATGAGCGAGAAGTCGCTGAACAAGAGTGTCAAATTGTACAGTCTGGCAAAAGGGCAGACGAGTGTCTTAGAACAGGGGGCAGGGCCAGAGCTAACATTTGTGGTTTTTCTAAAATAGCAATCCTGAAAAATTCAATGTCGAATAAAGCTGATTAACATTAAGGTGCTGTCCAGCCTGTGTCCAGCAGGATGTGATGCTATGTGGAGCCTTCTGATGCAAATGAAACATTGATTCTTCCTTTCAGGCTTTGCTAGCTCTTAATAGACTCAGCCATGCAAGTGGAAGGCCCTGCCAGTGGCGTCATAGACACATGTGTCACTAAAAGGCGGTGGCAGTCTTCTGGAAATACCCAAACCATCTTAGCTTGAAAAGAATGAAGGGAAGAAAAGGATGAGGGGAAGGAAAGAAAGGCACCTTTAATCAAACGCTGTAAGAAATGTCCCATGCCATTGAGAAGGAATTGGGACTTAATAAACCAAGAATGCCCAAGCCAGAGAGTTGGCTAAAGAATATAAATCAATTACGTCCAAGTGGCAGATGATCACAGAGGAGAAGTGCAAATTGGATTGTCACAGAAGTCTGCTCTCCCCCTGTTATTGACAAGAGGTTGATGGGGAGGCAGACAGCCTACTCTGAACACAGTCACACATGCCCCAGTGAGTTGGCCCGTGTACAAACAGGGACTGACTTACCAGTCGGGTAGGTCTGCTCAGCTGCTGTATCTGAGCTGCCCGGCTGGCACTGCAGCTGTGGGAAGGCTGGGTTCCCAGGGCATAAATTCACCCACCTTTCAGAGGGAGCCCAGCAACAGAAAGATGGCAGTCCTAAACAAAGGGCAGTAAGCAAGCCCCAAAGGGAGCGATCTATAGACAAAAGGGGAGATTGGCAGGCCCATGAGCACCAAGGCTAGAGCTGGCTGCAGGCTGCCTTGCCATTCAGTAAGCGCTACTGGAGAGCAGGGGAAGAGAGTTGGTTTTTTTGTTTTGCTTTGTTATTTATTTGAGGGAGGGGTGCCACTCTAAATTTGATCAGATTTTTCTCAAGTGAAGTGAGAATGACTGTAGGTCAAATACAGTATATGAAGAAACGTGACTTTTACAGATGTTCATAACACAATTCTATTTGCAGGAGTATTACAAAAACCAGGAATAATGCATCATGCCCACAGTTGCATGAGTATTTCTTTAAGGTTAAGATAATGAGAGCGAATCAAAGGAAAATTAAAGAAAAGGTGCTCTATATTTAGTAACACATATAGTGAATGCATTTGGTGAAATTTATAAAGGGGCTTTAAATGGCAGCAGGTAAACTGAATGAAAACTCGAATATTTGGATCAGAAAAAAAACTCCTTCAGCTCAGTTTATGAAGCAATCCTGTGTGTGTGGGTATTTGAAGCAGAAAATGGAGTAATAAAGTATATACAGAGAGAGTGGCCATAAAAGAAAGGCCTAATACGTATCGTTCATTTCACTATCACTTGTCCTGTAAGCTGGGAAAAGCTCACCAGCATAAGATCAGGAAAAGAAAGCATCCAAGGCTCAAGGATATCACTGTTTTTAAAGATTGATTGATTGATTGATTTTGTATAAATGCATTGTACCTGTCTTCAGACACACCAGAAGAGGGCATCGGATCCCATTACCGATGGTTGTGAGCCACCATGTGGTTGCTAGAAATTGAGTTCAGGACCTCTGGAAAAGCAGTCAGTGTTCTTAACAGCTAAGCTACCTCTCCAGCCCCCTTAAAAATTATTTGCACACTGTATTTTAGTGACACATCCTGTCACTCAATGCTGCCATCACCACCAGACAGGGGTTTCTGTGGCATCCTGCAAGACTCCAAAAATCACCTACTAATATCAGCAAGAAAGTGTGAGTTTTAAAAGCCACATTACACAAGCAAAGGGCCTGTCACTGGGATCATTACCTCAGCAAACACCGAGATACGAGATGAGAAACCAGGTCTAGCAAATGCTTTGTAGGTTCTAATACACCATCATGAAGTAATGTTCAAATAGGAAAAGTTTGACTATTTTTGTAGTAAGATTTCATTATAAAGGATGCATATCAAACACATGCAATTATATGTACACACACACACATATGTGTGTGTCATATGTGGATATGTGTGTACAAACATCCCCTCCAACTAACTAAGAAATGAAAAGTATTCGTGCTTTAGAATGTGCAGTGGTGCCAAAAGATATCCTCCAATTTGATCTTTAGTTCATTCATTTGTTTGTGTGTGTATGTGTGTGCATTCTTGTGTACAAAGACCAGATGTCAGCTTTCAGTGTTCCCATTTATGAGTCATCTACCTTTGGTGGATTTTTCTTTGGGAGGGGAGATTGGTTTTTTTTGTTTTGTGTTTTGTTTTGTTTTGAAACAGGGACTCTCTGTGCAACCCTGGTTGTCGTGGAACTGGGAAGTAGACCAGACTAGCCTGAAGCCCACAGAGATCTGCCTGCCTCTGCCTCTTGAGTGCTGGGATTAAAGATGTGCACCACCATGCTCTGCTCTTCCTCGTTTTTGAGACCAGATCTTTCATCTTCCTGGAGCTCACCCATTAGGCGAGGCAGGCTCTCTAGTGATCCACTGCCTCAGTAGCCCCAGCCCCAGATTGCAAGCATGCCCTACCATGCCCAGCACTGCCACATGGATTTTGGTTATTGAACTCAAGTCCTTACGCTTGTTTGGAAAGTGCTGAGCTATCTCCCTAGCCCTTTCATTTGACAGTATGATTTTAATGTAAACACAAGTTAATTAATATAAATTTGGTCATTTTACATATATTCACTATTACAAAGAATATACCACAGTCATTTGCCTACTAGGTTGCCACTGGGCATTTAGTTTGCACTGATGTTTAATGTTATGCGCAATGCTTCTGTGATGTTTCCTGGTGTCATGGTAAGCACATCTCAGGAGCATAGGCCAGGAGCTGCCATTATTATGTTCTAGGATGTGTTTTTACCCTCTTAGATGGCAATGTTGCCTTCTTCAAAAAACTCTGATCAATATATATTCTTGATGGCAGTTAAAATGAAGTACCTAGCAAAAGAAAATACAAGCTGTAAGTGAAAACATGGTGTATCAGAAAGCATTAAAGAAGAGAGAAGTAATTTGGAGATTGGACATGATCAAGGAGAGACAATTTCATCAATGTAAGGATGTTATTTCTTCTGAACTTATGCATTAGTTTTATTCCATCCCCCAAAAAAACCTTAGGTAAGTATGTTACTTCTGAGTCTGAGGTTTAAAGGAAATGAATGTACAGAGTGGAGGGTAATTATAAGAATACTGGAAGAAAAGATAAACCAAGTTGCGCTATGGAATATGTAAATAAGATGATAGGACATGGGTGTGAGGGCAAATTCTAATCCAAAAGAACAGAGCATGGAGCCAGGATCAGACCACTCCCTGGAAGAAGCTGGCAGAGATGGAAATGACAGTGCTGGACACTGTGGAAGTGTTAAGACCTAAAGGCAATGGTCTTCCAACCATTGTTAACTAGAGGCTCACAATGAACCACATGTAATTCCTTATAAATTCAAGACATAAAAAAAAAAATGCAAAGCTTTAGCAAAGTTTGAGTCAACAAAAATAATGCATTTCTAATTTCAGTGTAGAGATTTCTAAAGAAAGAAAACACAATAAAGGAAAGGATTCAGAGTTTGTTTTACATTAAACCAATATACCAAACATTCTTTTCTTTTCTTTCATTGGATATTGTCTTTATTTACATTTCAAATGTTATCTCCTCTCCAGATTTCCTCTCCCCCTGCTTCTATGAGGGTGCCCCTGACCCAACCACCCACTCCCAACTCCCCACCCAGGCATTTCCCTACAGTGGGACACTGAGCCTTCACAGGACTCAGGGTCTCTCCTTCCATTGAAGTCCAACAAGGCCATCTTCTGCTGCATATGCGGCTGGAGCCATGGGTCCCTCCATGTATACCCCTTGGTTCTTGGTTTAGTCCCTGGGAGCTCTGGGGGATCTGGTTGTTTGATATTGTTGCTTTTCCTAAGGGGTTGCAAACCCCTTCAGCTCCTCCCATTCTTTCTCTAACTCCTCCATTTGGGACCCCACGTTCAGTCTAATGATTGGCTGCTAGCATCTGCCTCTGTATTTGTCAGCCTCTGGCAGAGCCTCTCAGGAGAAAGCTATATCAGGCTCCTGTCAGCAAGCACTTCTGGCATCCACAATAGTGTCTGCCTTTGGAAACTGTATATGAGATGGATTCCCAGGTGGGGCAGTCTCTGGAAGGCCTTTCCTTCAGTCTCTGCTCCACACTTTCTCTCTGTATTTCCTCTCATGAGTATTTTGCTCCCCCTTCTAAGAAGGACAGAAACATCCACAGTTTGATCTTCCTTCTTCTTGAGCTTCATGTGGTCTGTGAATATATCTTGGGTATTCTGAGCTGTTAGACTAACATCCACTTATCAGTGAGTGCATACCATGTGTGTTCTTTTGTGACTGGGTTACCTCACTCAGGATGATATTTTCTAGTTCCATCCATTTTCCTAAGAATTTCATGAAGTCATTGTTTTCAATAGCTGAGTAGAACTCCATTATGTAAATGTACCACATTTTCTGTATTCATTCCTCTGTTGAAGGTCATCTGGGTTCTTTCCAGCTTCTGGCTATTATAAATAAGGCTACTATAAACATAGTGGAGCACGTGCCCCTGTTATATGTTGGAGCATCTTTTGGGTATAAGCCCAGGAGTGGTATAGCTGGGTCCTCAAGTAGTACTATGTCCAATTTTCTGAGGAACAACCAGACTGATTTCCAGAGTGGTTGTACCATCTTGCAATCCCACCAACAATGAAGGAGTTTTCCTCTTTACCACATCCTCACCAACATTAGCTGTCACCTGAGTTTTTGATCTTAGCCATTCTGACTATGTAAGGTAGAATCTCAGGGTTGTTTTGATTTGCATTTACAGTTATAAATAAACCACCCAAAGACCCAATGAAGAAAGAGAACTTCAGACCAATTTCCCTTATGAATATTGATGCAAAAATACTTAATAAAATTCTCACAAACTAAATTCAAGAACATATCAAAATGATCATCCATCATGATCAAGTAGGCTTCATCCCAGGGAAGTAGGAATGGTTCAATACACAGAAATCCATCAATGTAATCCACTATATAAACAAAACACAAAGGGAAAAAAATGCATGATCATCTCATTAGATGCTGAGAAATCACTCTGCTGAAGTCAGGGACTAGACAAGGCTACCTACTCTCTCCCTATCTATTCAATATAGTATTCAAAGTCCTAGCCTGAGCAATTACACAACAAAGGAGGTCAAAGGGATAAAAATTAGAAAAGAAGAAGTCAAAATATCACTATTTGCAGATGATATGATAGCATACTTAAGTGACCCAAGAAATTCCACCAGAGAACTCCTAGACCTGATAATCAACTTCAGCAAAGTGGCTGGATATAGAATTAACTGAAACAAATTGTTAGCCTTCCTCTACTCAAAGGATAAACAGGCTGAGGAAGAAATTAGAGAAACAGCACCCTTCACAATAGTCACAAATAATATACAATACCTTGGTGTGACTCTAACTAAGGAAGTGAAAGATCTGTATCACCAGAACTTCAAGTCTCTGAAGAAAGAAATTGAAGATCTCAGAAGCTGGAAAGATCTTCCATGCTCATGGATTAGTAGGATTAATAGTAAAAATTGCCATCTTGCCAAATCAATATACAGATTAAATGCAATCCCCATCAAAATCCCAACTCAATTCTTCATAGAGTTGGAAAGAGCAATTTACAAATTCATTTGGAATAACCAAAAAAAAAAAAAAAAACAGGATAGCAAAAACTATTCTCAACAATAAAAGAACTTCTGGGGGAATCACCACCCCTAACATCAAGCTGTATTACAGAGCAATAGTGATAAAAACTGCATGGTATCAGTATAGAGTCAGGCAGGTAGATCAATGGAGCAAAACTGAAGACCCAGAAATGAACCCACATACTTATGGTCACTTGATCTTTGACAAAGGAGCTAAAACCATCCAGTGGAAAGAAGACAGCATTTTCAACAAATGGTGTT